>NC_088833.1:20624936-21224936 GCF_904066995.2 Poecilia reticulata
GATGGGGTCTGGTGTCCACACGTTAGGCTCATTATTTATGACTTAGTGGTGGTGGAAGATTATAACACATTACAGGTTAGACTCAAGATGTTCAGTGTTTCTTTTGTTGTGTAAGTTTACAAAAAGTTAGCAACTGTATAGCTTTACCATGGTGCTAAACATGGTGATTTAAAATGAATAAGTATTTTTCTGAGAAAATGATGTCCAGATATCATGTAAAAGATAATTCTTTGTTTTTGCAATCATTAGGTCCCACCAACCCAAATATCAGACGAATTAATAATGCATGCCATGCAGAGTTTGGGTCTTAGGTGGTTACAAAGAATGTGGAAGTTGAAGTCAACAGTAGTGCCTGTGGTCACTGAAACCTCAGGGTAATGACCCCTAAACTGGAAGAGTGACTCAAACAAATACCTGGAGATACATCAAACTCTTGATACAGAGAAGCACACCTTTGGGAACTGCTAATATACTGTGAAAGACCACTCACGCTCCAAGGCTTGTGGTAGAGGACCCAAGCTTTTTTTTAATTTAATTTCCCTTAGGATAATAAAGTATTTTTGAATTTGAAAGAAGGGATAACCAGTCATCGAGTAATACAGAATTACAAATATAAAATAAAAAGCATTTATTTAAAAAATATTTAAAGTGCCAAAAATATCATGATTACTTATGTTACTGTTAGCACAAAACTTTTAAAATGTATATTTTGTCGTATCTCAATGTCACTACTCTGCATACATGTAGATTGTCTAGGTAGTCTAAATTGTCTATTGGCAGGTACATCAGCCAACCTTTTCTGCAGGTGTTGTGTCTGCCATTAGACAACAGTTTATATTGGATTTTATCATAAAAACAGTTTGTTTTTAAGATAGTGTTTGGAACTGCCCTGCTGCTGAAATGTGCTATACAAATAAACATGATTAATTGATTGAACAGAAATGATTAAAAGAAGTGACATTGCTGGTGGGAGATACCATCTAACTGTTGCCTCTTAAATAAAGAAAAATGTATGATAAACTATTTAACTTTGAAATATTGAATGAAAGTTACAAAATATTACTCAAATAGTTTTTTCTTATTCCTGGAAAAAAATCAGACCTTGTGTGCTTCAGAAACAAAATGGAATTCTCCTTTTGTTGTATCCCTCCTCCTCTATCAACTTGGTACAATCCGACAAGTCCAGGTGCAAGCCATTAGTATTATTTAACTTGTTTCATTTGTTTTGCGTGGAGAAAGAGGTAAGACTCATACAGAATCTCTTAAGACATTTAAGTACATATAGTTTAGTAATTTTGCAGAATGTTGTAGGTTACTTGATGCTTGGATACACCAAAGCATCTGATTGCAGCAGTTTAGCTAGTAATTACAACCATGTTAGCCAGTGTACCAGAGTTAAAGGGAAGGTGCTCACTCCAGAATGAGATAAAACTGTATTTGGTCATTTCTGTACATTATGGTGATATTGTTTCACAGGCACAAATCCTAGATAGTAATCATTAGTATTAAGATGATGTTTTAATTTTTTAAGATTTGAGAACCTGTCATAGAAAGTCAATTATGTAGAACTGTGTACTTCAGTACATCATTTTCGCATAAAATAACACCAAATCATATTATGTACAGCAGGGGTGTCAAACTCAAGGTCTTGAGGGCTGGTGTCCAGCAACATTTAGATGTGTTTCTGATGTCACATGGCTGGATCAGATGGGATGGTCATCAACTTGACTGCACTGAGAGCTATTTCAGTAATATACTTAAGGTGTTTTAGACCAGACAGACATGTAAAAGTTGCAGTACACTGGCCCAGAGGCCTGGAGTTTGACACCCCTGGTGTACAGTATCATGTTGTTACTCAGCAACACATTCTCTGATCTTTGCAGAAGATGTCAGCAAAGAGGTCTCAGAGAGCAAACATGATTCCAATTGTTATTGCTCCTTAGGTGAAGATAAAGAAGGATTTGATGTAAAATACCCCAATTCATTTAAAGGTAAGTTGTGACTTTATTATGCATAGGATTCCAGTGTTTATTAAAGGATTGTTTTTTCCTTTGTTTTGCTTTTTCACTTTTAAACTATTTTTATACTACACATTATTAGCATAGATCATGTTCGATGATCATATAATATATAATATATATATATTATATATATATATAATATATATAATATATATATAATGTGTGTTTATATATATGTATGAGGACTGAGTTTTGAAATTACAAGTACAAAATAATGAGTTGCATTCAGTTGACAAAAAATGTTTAAGTAACCACAGAAAGACATACAATTAGATCAATTGACTGATTTTGAAAAATGTTAATTTCATTTGCTACTATTTGATATATCTGCAATGTTTAAAGTTTATCCTACTTATTATGTGTGCCTACAGGTAGAGGTGTGTTCAGCTAAAGGTGCTTTGCTCATACAGTTGGTGGACTTTATTTATGGAATAATTCAGTGTACATCCCTTCATTTCAGATTTCCAAAGTTGAACTGTCAGGCTGGTGATGTGTACATGCGGATCCTGTTCAACCAACCCTCCAGAGGTAATTTTGGTCTCCAACGACCAACTTATTCTCTAAAATAAAGTAATTGAAATGATATTAAATATTGTTCAAACACACATGTGTTGTGTAATACTAGATATGTTAGCTGCATAAAAAGGAGGACTGAGTTTTGAAAGGACAAGTATAGAAGAATGAAAATTACATTTAGAAGTGCACATACACACAGGTCCTGTGTAATACTCAAAATGTAAGGTGCAGGAATAGGGAGGACTGAGTTTTGAAATTACAAGTACGGAAGAATGAAAGTTACATTGAGGAGCACACATACACACAGGTCCTGTGTAATACTCAAAATGTAAGGTGCAGGAATAGGGAGGACTGTTTTCTACAATGGGAACAAACTCACATATAGTGAGTGTTCTTTACATTTCAGATTTCCAAAGATGAACTGTGTCAGGCTGGTGACGTGGATGCATGCGGATTCTGTTCAATCAACCCTTGCAGATGTAATTTTGGTCTCCATCGACCAACTTATTCTCTAAAATAAAGTAATTGAAATGATATTAAGTACTGTTCAAACACATAGGTGTTGTGTAATACTAAATATGTTAGCTGGATTAAAAGGGAGGACTGAGTTTTGAAATTACAAGTATAGAAGAATGAAAATTACATTTAGAAGCACACATACACACAGGTCCTGTGTAATACTCAAAATGTAAGGTGCAGGAATAGGGAGGACTGAGTATTGAAATTACAAGTACAGAAGAATGAAAGTTACACTGAGGAGCACACATACACACAGGTCCTGTGTAATACTCAAAATGTAAGGTGCAGGAATAGGGAGGACTGTTTTCTACATTGGGAACAAACTCACATTTAGTGAGTGTTCTTTACATTTCAGATTTCCAAAGATGAACTGTGTCAGGCTGGTGATGTGGATGCATGCGGATTCTGTTCAACAAAAGCTTGCAGAGGTAATTTTGGTCTCCATCGACCAACTTGTTCTCTAAAATAAAGTAATTGAAATGATATTAAGTACTGTTCAAACACGTAGGTGTTGTGTAATACTAAATATGTTAGCTGGATTAAAAGGGAGGACTGAGTTTCGAAATTACTAGTATAGAAGAATGAAAATTACATTTAGAAGCACACATACACTCCTGATCAAAATCTTAAGACCAGTTAAGACCAATTAAAAAACTGCAAGAATTTGCATTTCGCACTATTGGATCTTAAGAAGGTACTAAGTAGAGCTTCACAATGTTAAAAGAAGAAATCAGCATAAGAGACAAAAACTTTTGAGTGGGGAATTCATTGAAAACTGCATTTACACTCAAACATGATTTTTTTCAGCTGATCAAAAGTTTAAAACCATAGCTCAAAAAAACCAGAGAACCCCCCCAAAATAGAAATCAGAGTGTCAAAAAAAGGATTCGGTAATGAGTAGCTCCACCATTCTTGTGGAGCTACAAGAATGGTAGCTCTTCAAGAATGATTGAAGTTGATGACTTCAATCATTTAGGCATGCTTGATGCCAATGTTTCCAGGAGGCTAGTGGAAATGTTGCTCCAAGTGTTGAAGATGGCTTCACGAAGGGCATTCACTGTCTGGAACTGATGCCCATTTTTGTAAACTTCCGTTGCCATCCATCCCCAAATGTTCTCAATTGGGTTTAGATCCGGGGAACATGCACGATGGTCAAAAAGAGTGATGTCATTCTCTTGGAAGACCTCCTTTGTCAGGCGGGCATTGTGAACTGCAGCATTGTCCTGTTGAAAAACCCAATCATTACCACACAGACAAGGGCCCTCAGTCATGAGGGATTCCCGCTGCAACATCTCCACATAGCCAGCTGCTGTTTGACGCCCCTGCACAACCTGAAGCTCAATTGTTCCATTGAAGGAAAACGCACCCCAAATCATGATGGCGCCCCCACCACTGTGCCATGTAGAAAACATCTCAGGTGGGATCTCCTTGTCATGCCAGTAACGTTGGAAGCCATCAGGACCATCAAGGTTAAATGTTTTCTCATCAGAGAAGATAACTTTCTTCCACCTTTCAATGTCCCATGTTTGGCGCACCCTTGCAAAGTCCAAACGGGAAATTTTGTGGCGTTGAAGAAGACATGGCCTTTGAAGACGTTTTTTGTTTTTTGTTTCTTGTTTCTGAAGCCCTTCTCTCTCTCGCAGATGCAGTCTGATGGTTATTGGGCTGCAGTCAGCACCAGTAATGGCCTTAATTTGGGTAGAGGATCGTCCCGTGTCTTGACGTACAGCCAATCAGATTCTGCGGCTCAGAGCTGGTGACATCTTTTTGGGTCTACCACTTGACTTTTTTGTTCCATAACCCTCAGGATCATTTAAAAAATGCAAAATGACTGTCTTACTGCGTCTAACCTCAGCAGCGATGGCACATTGTGAGAGGCCTTGCTTATGCAGCTCAGCAATCCTACTACGTTCAAAGTCAGTGTGCTTTTTTGCTTTTGCCATCACGAGGTCTTGACAGTGTAAAGACTTGACAGAAAATGACATGGAATCCAGAGTTTGGCACATCTTTTGGCTTTTAAAGACTATGGTCTTAAACTTTTGATCAGCTGAAAAAAATCATGTTTGAGTGTAAATGCAGATTTCAGAAAATTGCCTGCTCAAAAGTTCTTGTCTCTTGCACTGATTTTTTCCTTTAACATTGTGAAGCTCTAATTAGGACCTTCTTAAGATTTAATAGTGCAAAATGCAAATTCTTGCAATTTTTTGACTGGTCTTAAGATTTTGATCAGGAGTACTCACAGGTCTTGTGTAATACTCAAAATGTAAGGTGCAGGAATAGGGAGGACTGAGTTTCGAAATTACAAGTACAGAAGAATGAAAGTTACATTGAGAAGCACAAATACTCAGGTCCTGTGTAATACTCAAAATGTGAGGTGCAGGAATAAGGACTGTTTTCTACATTGGGAACAAACTCACATTTAGTGAGTGTTCTTTACATTTCAGATTTCCAAAGATGAACTGAGTCAGGGTGGTGACGTGGATGCATGTGGATTCTGTTCAACCAACCCTCCAGAAGTAATTTTGGTCTCAATCGACCAACTTATTCTCTAAAATAAAGTAATTGAAATGATATTAAGTACTGCTAAAACACATAGGTGTTGTCTAATATTAAATATGTTGGCTGCATAAAAAGAGAGGACAGAGTTTTGAAATTACAAGTATAGAAAAATGAAAATTGCATTTAAAAGCGCACATACACACAGGTCCTGTGTAATACTCAAAATGTAAGGTGCAGGAATAGGGAGGACTGAGTTTCGAAATTACAAGTACAGAAGAATGAAAGTTACATTGAGAAGGACACATACTCACAGGTCCTGTGTAATACTCAAAATGTAAGGTGCAGGAATAAAGAGGACTGTTTTCTACATTGGGAACACACTCACATTTAGTGAGTGTTCTTTACATTTCAGATTTCCAAAGATGAACTGTGTCAGGCTGGTGATGTGGATGCATGCGGATTCTGTTCAACCAACCTTGCAGAGGTAATTTTGGTCTCCATCGACCAACTTATTTTCTAAGATAAAGTCTTTGAAATGATATTAAGTACCAGTGGTCCCCATCCTTTTTATCACCGCGGACCGGTGAAGACTTGGCAATTTTTCTGTGGCTCGGGTTCTTCTTTTTTTACCCCGAATTTCCCCTTACAACAATCTTAGAACGTTGCTTGCGATAATCGTAACCGTTCATCCTGCCATCTATGGCATGCTAAGACTGATCGCATCCAGTCGTTGGAACATTGGGACTGCTCCGATCTAAAATCGGGCATATTCTGACAGCTTGTAGGGTTTTCCTTGATTGGGAGCTAGAACTCAACCTGTTTAATTTGACAGGCAGCCAATCAGAAAGCGCTGTGACATAGCTCATGGAGGGGAATCCCAAACAGCTGAGCTGACATTCCCAAAATGAGTCCAGTGGACATCGGAGATATGTGGAAACAGCATGAATGTTTATTCAGCATTTCGTACAAAGAATATCCACAGAAATGATGACGAGTGGAGTTGGAGCAAAATTGCTACCACAGTTGATAAACCCGGTAACTTTTCAGCTATCCATCATTAAATTAACGTGACACAAGGCTATTCATTCAGTCAAGGCTTGATGCTTACACTAGCTATATGCATTGCAGGTAGATTGTAGTTGTGACATCATTTTGTACTAAAGCCTGCTCACATGGCAAGATTTGCTCCTGTTATGTGGCTAGACACACAAACCTGTTGTACTTTTATCAGCTCTGTGGTCACAGAATTTGGAAAATCGTCTGACAATCCTAAAATCTTGCCGTGTGAACCAGACTTAAGACTTACAAGCTATACTCCTCTTTTCTGGTCTCGATCACTGCCATAATGCTCTCTGACTCTGGTCGCTATGCTAACGTTCACACATCCCTTCAATATAAGATTTGAAAATGCCACAAAAACAAATGTTTATTTTCATGAAAATTTTAACTTACGACAATGACAAATTAATGGGAGACCTGAGCTTGTTTCTCTGCAATGAGATGATCCCACCTTGGAAACGATGACACACAATGCAGAGGGTGTAATGGCAAAGCAGTTTGAAGCTCCATTGACTCATTTGTAAGCCGGTACATATTATGCAGAGTGGGCTTGGAACATGGGAGTCACCTACAGGTAAAGGATAAATCCACTCTCCTGTCTCTGGTCCTTTTCCCCTTTTCCAAAGAAACTTTCCAAACATATCGCTTTCTTACTCATTGTGGGCTCAATGTTGGTGAGCAAGACGTAACCAAGAGAATCCGGTTAAAGGGTTTTCAAAATAAACGATCCTCCATACTCAGACAATATGTAACACGAAAATATTTTTCTTGTGCGGCCCGGTACCAATTGGTTCACGGACTGGTACTGATCTGCGGCCCTGTGGTTGGGGATGACTGTTAAGTACGGTTCAAACACACAGGTCTTGTGTAATACTTGATATGTAAGCTGCATAAAAAGGGAGGACTGAGTTTTGAAATTACATATACAAAAGAATGAAAGTTACATTTAGAAGCGCACATACACACAGGTCCAGTGTAATACTCAAAATGTAAGGTGCCGGAATAAGGAGGACTACGTTTTGAAATTACAAGTACAGAAGAATGAAAGCTGCTTTTAGAAGCGATCATACACACAGGTCCTGTGTAATACTCAAAATGTAAGGGGCAGGAATAGGGAGGACTGTTTTCTAAATTGGGAACAAACTCATATTCAGTGAGTGTTCTTTATATTTCAGATTTCCAAAGATGAACGGTGTCAGGCTGGTGACGTGGATTCAGGCGGGTCATGTTCAATCAACCATCCAGAGGTAATTTTGGTCTCCAACGACCAACTTATTTTCTAAAATACAGTTTTTGATATGATGTTAAGTACTGTTCAAACACACAAGTCTTGCGTAACACTTGATATGTAAGCTGCATAAAAGGAGAGAACTGAGGTTTGAAATTACAAGTACAAAAGAATGAAAGCTACATTTAGAAGCGCACATACACGCAGGTCCTGTGTAATACTCAAAATGTGAGGTGCAGGAATAGGGAGGACTGAGTATTGAAATTACAAGTACAGAAAAATTAAAGTCACATTTAGGAGTGCACATACACACTGGTCTTGTGTAATACTCATCATGTAAGTTGCAGAAATTTGGAAAGCTGAATTTTGAAATTACAGGTAGAAAAGAATGAAAATTACATTTAGAAACGCACATACACACAGGTCCTGTGTAATACTCAAAATATAAGGTGCAGGAATAGTGAGGACTGAGTATTAAAATTACAAGTACAGAAAAATTAAAGTCACATTTAGGAGTGCACATACACACTGGTCTTGTGTAATACTCATCATGTAAGTTGCTGAAATTTGGAAACCTGAATTTTGAAATTACAGGTTGAAAAGAATAAAAATTACATTTAGAAATGCACATACACACAGGTCCTGTGTAATACTCAAAATATAAGGTGCAGGAATAGTCAGGACTGAGTATTGAAATTACAAGTACAGAAAAATTAAAGTCACATTTAGGAGTGCACATACACACTGGTCTTGTGTAATACTCATCATGTAAGTTGCAGAAATTTGGAAAGCTGAATTTTGAAATTACAGGTAGAAAAGAATGAAAATTACATTTAGAAACGCACATACACACAGGTCCTGTGTAATACTCAAAATATAAGGTGCAGGAATAGTGAGGACTGAGTATTGAAATTACAAGTACAGAAAAATTAAAGTCACATTTAGGAGTGCACATACACACTGGTCTTGTGTAATACTCATCATGTAAGTTGCAGAAATTTGGAAACCTGAATTTTGAAATTACAGGTAGAAAAGAATGAAAATTACATTTAGAAACGCACATACACACAGATCCTGTGTAATACTCAAATATAAGGTGCAGGAATAGTGAGGACTGAGTATTGAAACTACAAGTACAGAAGAATGAAAGTCACATTTAGGAGTGGACATACACACGGGTCCTGTGTAATACTCAAAATGTAAGGTGCAGAAATTTGGAGGACTGAGTTTTGAAATTACATGTAGAAAAGAATGAAAGTTAAGTTCAGATGAGCACAGACACATGGATCCTCTGTAATAAACTGGATAGGTTCATACATTAGGTGAACATTGTTTTATTTTTAGAAACAATCATTCAGTTTTTATCCCTTCATTTTAGCTCTCCATAGAGATGCCTTGTCAGGCTGCTGAGTTGGATGCATGCAAATTATTTTCTGGCAACTCACCTGACATAAGTTTTATCTCAATGACCTTTTTATTTTCTAAAATAGTCATGAGAATACTAAGTACTGTTCAAACACATGATTATTACGATTCAAAACAATTAATCATAACAATTCAATGGTTTTGATACCTACACAAGTGTCAGGATCAAATTCTTATTTTAAGATTACACTTTTTTCGGTTAACAGTGGTTAACTGTGTGTGAGATCATGATATCATTCATGATGAAATGTCAAGTTTAGAAAAATGTTTTATGTGAAGGACTGTTTTCACCTCTGAAATGGAGTGGTGTGTGATGTAAAGGTAATTTTTTTGAGGATGGGAATTGGGTTCATCTTTTGAATATGATCTTCCATGTCTAGTTGTGCTGTATGTTGAAATTGAGTCATAGTGCAGCACTGACTTTTTAAATACTTATACTACCTCCCTTTGTCAATTCTTACTTTTCTCTGTCTAGTTTGCAACCAGTCCCCGCACAAAATGTGTTATTGTAAATAAAAGGAGGACATCACTGGTAAGCTTTTAGTAGAAATATTCTTGCTGAAACGCTTTCAATGTATACAAAATATGTTTTTAATCAACAGGTCTGTCCAGAACAAAGTTCAAGTGAAGCGATATCATCAGAAGAGGAGTATGCTCCTGATTCCGTAGATGATTCAGACATCTCATGGGATGACAAATGCACTCCACAGAAATATGGACTAGTTATTGTCCATATTTCCATTTTTGGACTTCTTAATGCACATAAATTTTATGTTTTTTGTATGTGTATGCCATGGTCCTGATAAATAAAATTGGCCCTGACAATTACTGTTGGTGTCATGGGCGGAGCCAAGCACCTCATTATCGTTTGTCCTTTTAATACAGCATTGGGTCACATTCTTGTATTTTGAGTTCTGAAGTGTGTATCTAAATTTTTAAGTGAGATCTATGTTGTGTAGCACTAACAAGATTTTTGACAACTTACTACGTCTTTCTAGCATAAGTGGAAAGGGGTGTCCGTTTAGTGTTGCAAAAAACTGGTTTGAAAAAAGTGTCCTGCTAGTACACCAAAACCAGTATAGGTGTGTGCGTGTGTGTGCGTGTGTGTGTGTGCGTGTGTGTGTGCGTGTGTGTGCGTGTGTTCAGGTGGTCCTCCCATCCTTTGTGCAGAGAAGTTAAAGCTTTTATCAGGGAACCGTTTTAATTGTTTTCAGAAAATGTGCTTATTTGTGTACGAGTCTGCATATGTGAGGCATCCATCTGACTCTGCAGGCAGCGGCCCACTCTCCCGCCGCGCATTCTTCCAAACACGCAGATAAGATGCAGCTGATGAAACACTTTTAGGTCTCAGGGAGTGGGAGGCACACGTGGTGTCCATTACAGACTTCCCTGTCCTTGGACTTATCGTACTTCTCATCTTCCTTTTCGTTCACACCATTTTTTTTTCTTTCTTCTTCTAATGTCAGTAGCAAAGATGCAAAAGATTTACTATTAAATTATGTATCTGAAGATGTTCTTTTGCTTATATTCCAAAAAAAAAAAAAAAATGCATACATTAATATGCTGGGATAAAAAAAAAAAAAGCTTGGTAGGTTTTCCAGCAACCTTAACTCTAAAAGTCATTTTATTTTATTTGAATTAGTGAAATTTAGGGAGTTTCTTATGGTATGAGTGATCCGGCTTTATTGCATCACTTCTAAATTTGTCGCTAGAATGTTATTTGATGTTTTTATATTTAATAAAATAAATAAACAAGATGTTGACATCCCCAAAAAGTAACGTATCTTGTTATGCTACATCATAACACTACGAATTTTGTCTCATTGTCTCCATTCTATTGTAGACACTGAGGAGAATAGAGGCACTGACAAAAAAAAAAACAAACTTCAAACTTCAAAGACTCAACACTTGATGGTTCACAAAAATCCCCTTAATTTCCACACAGTTAGACCCAAATTTTAGTTTCGAAGTCGTACCTAGCAAGGCGGTAAAGATCGCTTTTGGTTTCAGCTGACTGATGCACACGCCTCCAGATGGAGTTCATGAAGTGCTTGAACTCCACATGCTTACTTTTGTGATCCAAGTACAGAAAAGGCTTTTTCTCACACCATTCCCAAACACCAGCTGGCATGTTAAGAGTCCCATGGTTGTTATGGTGATCCAAACATACCACTTTGCTCTGTGCTGCAGATCTCTTGCACTGAGCTCTGGAAGCTTTTGGAAAAACTCCATTACAATCCTCATTCAGCTCAGTATCTAGTGGCAAACAATATTTTTTCCGCAAGGAAACAAAAAGTTTCTACATTTTTTTTTAACAGGGACCACACGAGGTTTAGAACGACGGCATATAAAGTGATTTGTGTAGATATACTAAAAAATGCGAGGCAAGGAGATTACTCTGTGTGAAAGAGGAAAGGAAAAAATAAGTATTGGAAACATCAAAGAATAAGCAGAAATGAATTCCTCTGTGTGCATTAATGTTGCTGTAATTAAAGCATAGCTCTATATTTAGATCATAAATAGCTTATCATGGGGTGTACATAAATAATATCGTCTCACATTCCCTCGTTTCCTCCGCTGAACAGTTCCTCTGGTTTAGTGCTTGATTTGTATTTGAGCCTTAAAATCCCCTCAGTCTCTGTGTTGCGACCCTGACCCTCCACCACGCTCGCTTCCCATCTTGACCTCTGCACCTTGAAATCGCCACTGAGATTTTTCTGGAACTCCGTCGGGGTCCGTGGGAAGACTCGCTGTTTTTAGCTTCAGAGATGAACGAACAAACAGCAGCGGTTCAATGAAATTTCAAGGTGCGCCATGTGAATGCGGCTACACACAGGGGGGGGTCTGCCTAGGTCTCTGTTTGAAGGAGGCTAAAATGGGTTTTTATTCATGTGGATCCAGCTGTTCTTGAATATCGAAGCTGTTTTCCTTACCCATTTTCTGTGATTTCAGTCACTAATTATATCCATCTCCAAGTAAGCAAAGCTCTAACAAAGTCTAGGTTAGATAACACGGTATATTCACTCTTCGGATTTTTCCCCCATTCATTAGCCCGATGTGGAACTTTCTTCAAGATGCTGGTAAAACACAAAGCTTCCTAAAATAGGGAGCAGTTCCAATCCCCATAGTTAGATGTTTAAATAAAATGCACTTACCCCGTGCTAAGTTTGGTGCAAACAATGTCCACAAGCAATTAGCCGTTTTTGAAATCGTGTCTGTCAGACATAAATCTGCATTACGTCTGCGTGACAGTCCAAGAAGTGGAAGTAACGCCTTCTTTCTCACCAGAAAGAAAAGGAATGACTAAAAAATGGAAATAAAATGTGTCGAACATGGCTCGCCACAGAAGGGTCTCCTGTCAAGGGATAACATGATGAAAATTATTCAGTGGAGCCCTGAACAAGTTTTCTTCTATTGTTCGTTTCCATATCCATTAAAATGGAAACAGCGCCTCGTGTGCAACAAAACATTACAGTACATAGCAAGTGATGCTGAAGTTGGTAGGGGCAGAAATATATTCACTTTAATGCTAAATTCACAACACGGAGAGTCATATATTAATGGAAATGGTTTAAGTTATATCCACCTGTGTCAGAAGGCAAAATATAAAAAACAAATCTAAAATAAACAAATAGTATTTTTTTACTGAATCAGCAAGGATATGTTCCATAAAGTTTGGAAGAATGCTGAGTTAAAAAAAATATGAACAAGATGAGATGCAGCACGCTGTCAAGGTAACTGAAATGGGTAAAAGCCTCACTCTTACACTCATTAAAGTTAAAGTTCTTCTTAAATGGTTAAATTATGTTATCTTTTCTGAATCTATGAGAGGGGTGGGGGATATATGTATGTGTCGTACCTGTTTGCTGGTGTGGAGAACACACCCAGGATGATGTCCCTGCCGTGCATCCTGATGACGGGGCTGGTGGAGTGCAGCAGGTTGAAATAGAAGTGGGAATCTCCGGGAATGGAGCAGTTGAGCCGGGCCTTGAGGAACGACGTCCACTGCTTCTCCAGGACGCGCTGCGAGCCGCCCTGGTCGCGTTTGCACACGCGAGCGACGCGCGACACCACCACCTGTGAACGTCAGGCCACGGCTGGCTTTGTGATGGGACTTCATAACATAGACAAAACCCTCGAAACTGACGATAAGCTGGGGATGTTTGCATTTTTATCTCCAAAAGGAGACATTCGAAAGCTCTTCGGCTCCGACGTGATAAGTCGTTTGCGTGCCATTTGCAATGCGATATCCCTGTTTTGACAGATCATTGTTTAATAACACTAAAATCGGCATCAATTATTCATGAAAATGTCAGCGAATCCCCAAAATTGGTTCTTTGAACACCCAATTCCGTCGGCGTTTGAGCATCCATTTACTCTGCTCTCTGTAAACACGTCAAAGCCAGAAACCTTCTGCAAACACTTCCCCCAGAATGTGAATTGCTCATTTATTAGATTTGGCACTTCACAAGCTTTTCAAATGCGCCTTAAAAAAAGAAATTACTTTTTAATAAAGATGTGTTATCAGCACTGGAAATGGCATTAAGACTAAAACAATCAACATCTTTGTCAGGGGTAACAGAATCGCGCTCTGTGATTTGTTAGATCAGATACGCACGCAAACAAGTGAAAATAATAAAAGGTCATTGTGGCAGTGAGTAAAAGTGTCAACGCTCCAATGTAAACAATACTGCTGGTTCAGCTTCACCTTTCATGTTTGTATTCTAAACAATGCATTCATATAATCCGCAGACGTCCCTTTTAAAGTGTGCGATGAAAAGACGGCTCCCTCCTCTGCATGAAAAATTCAGACACAAAAGAGGAAATACATTTTCATCTGATGTCCTTTCATACCTTTTCCAAGTAGTTGAACTCCATGGCTATCTCTCTGAAGAAGAAGTAGATGTGAGGTCCCCACTCCACGGCGCTCACAAAATAGGGCTCTGTGTTATTGTGTGGAAGAAAGAACGCATAGATGGCTCGTGAGAAATTACGCACCCAAAAACATCTCCGTTTGTGAATGCAGCGTTAATTCCCACAACGCCGGAGTTAACATGAGGGCAGGGGCACAGAGGCACCAGCCAGGCCTAATTTCATTACATGCTGAAAGGGGATTTCACAGCAAATAATAAGTGAATTATGTCTCGCTGGCATTTTTTCTGAGACGCGACTTTCATGCCGACTCGGGTAATAACTCAGCCAGGACTTTCTGTGACACGTGCTAACGGTAACATCGAACTTGATGCGGAGGGATTTTGCATCCCGCAATCAGTCTGCCGAGTCAAACCTCAGCTGCCGACGCATCCATCCGGCTTCCTGAGTAACGTGGACGTTCAACTCAAACCTATCCAGCTCTGACGAGCAGCAGGAGCAGAGGACGTGGATTCTGAACACAGGAACACACCGCGGCGGGGGGAGCGACTCGCTTAAGAGCACAAACGTACGAGCGCATCTCGACGAGCGCGCGCATTCACACCAGCGCCTGTTGGTACCTCTGAACCACTTGGAGTCGTGCTTGATGGTGCGGAGAGCGGGGCTGTCCCCAAGGCTGCGATAAATCACCGCGTCAATGGCCAGGAAGTCTGTCACCGTAGCTGTAAACAGATTCCCCTCTGAAACACACAAACACACACAGATACTGGTGAGCTGAACAGAATAAAAAAAAGCAACTGTAAACAGAGAAATGCAAAAAATTGACAGACCCCTGGTCGCCCTGAAAATACTTCTGTCAGCTTTGTTTTTTTGTTTTATTTATTTCCTCCTGCCACATCTTGATCCTTTGAGATCTTTGGTTGTTTTGTTATTATTCTCATTGGAATATTTAACTTATTTTTGGACAATCTTGTGATTCAAGTCTATCGGGCCTATAGTAGAATTCCCATTATGTACTTCTTGAGACAGTTTTCATTTTATTTTGATGTGATATTTTCATGCACACTTTTTCCAAGTTATATAAATGTTGCACTATTCAGTGGAACCATTCTGGTGAAATATCCCCTCTGCCACTTCCTGCAACACCTTCAAGACTGATCTGTCCTTGAACTGATGAGTTGGAGAGGCTCGATTCCAAGGACGCTGTGCACATTTTCCAATTTCATTTCTATGCTGGAAATATTAGGGACTGCTCTTTTTATTTTTTGCAAAAATGCTGTGGCTTGTGTTAAAATCATCTTTTGGTCAATTTGGTCAACACAGCAATTTGGAGCCATTTCATTGCTTCCTATTTTTAATTCATTACTGCAAACCATTTTGTACCCATCTACCAATTTTTATTTTTTTTTGTTTGTTTTGGTCACATGTCTGTGTTTTCTAATGTGAGATTAGGACAAATAAGCACACAAAAATAACACACTTTGGCTCACAAAACCAAATTTCCTTACATAAGGAAATATATGTCCAAGCTGAAACATCAGGTGGCTGACTGCTCTTTTTAGTAAATGGAAAAAAAAAGTCAGGAACAAGATTACCAGAACTGGAACAGCATAAAATAAATAAGGGGTAAAATTTAGAGAACTCGGGTGTTTTAGTCAGACCCAACTTCATCTATCTCGACACTGATTTCATCAAAAGGAACCTCAGAGATTTTTCTCTTCTCACAATCTTTTCTTCAGATATGAATTCTTCACATTTCTGCCTTCCAAGTGATTCCCCTTTAAAAACCCTCAACAGTTTCATATGGAGAAAACAAAAAAACAAACACCGACTTTTAAGACCTTATTGGCATTTATGGTTACGCATGGGCCAGATTTGAGTTTTAAGACACTAAATAAACCATAAATATCACATATGTGACTTGTTTTAAAACTTGGGATTCAAAAACCAAACCTTTTTGGTAGACCATTCTATAGGAAAAACATTTTTAAACAACACTGGAGAGAAGATCTTTTACAATAGGACACCCACATATTTCTTATCTCTTCAAATGGTTTAAATCACCTCAGGTGCACATGATAAGCTAATCTGCTGAACTGATAAAGTGAGAATGAACATCAGGGAGATCGAAAGAGCTGTTTTAGGTGTCAGAGAGAAGACTGTAGTGGCATAAAGATTTAAAAATAATTTAAAATCAGACATTTCACTGTATGTATTAGAGTTTACAAGTGGAGAAGCAAGTTCACTATGAAAGCAGACTGCAAGATACAAGCCCTGCATACAATATGGTAATATGTTGCAAGCAAGTCTTCTACATATTATCATGGCGTCTACTTCTAAGGCTGTTTAAAAGTGCACAATTGTACAGTCTAAAAAAAAAGACTCTTCAGGTTTAACTTTCATAGAAGAGAAAACTGTTGCTCTCAAAGAAAAGCATGAAGGTCAGACTGATTAGCAGAGAGAAAACAGACAAAGACTAGGAGATCTGAAACAATATTATTTGGACAGATTACTCTAAAAGTTAATTATTTGGACACCGCAACTCCGGACAATGTTTGGCAACTGTATACTTCTAAAATTAGGTTTTAATTGAATATATATTTTTTTACTTCTTCATCTGTTGGGTCATCTGTTGGTGTTTAAATGAACACTGAATGGGAAATTCACCCATTCATTTTAAATATGTGTAATAGTCTAAACGGCACACACATCTTGTTTTACTTATTACATAATCGGTATTTCAGAAATACTGATATTTTTGTCTACGCACTTTGAGGTAGTTGCTAAGGTTTTTATACATAACATACATTCATTCTGTAGAAACATTTTCATAGCGGTACTTTATCGCCACAGAAGTGAGGTATAAGTAGAAATCTGTAATCAAGCTGAAAAATGCTGAAAGCTGACGACTTCGTTTTTAACACTGTTTGAATCTGAGAGCATCATCCACTTAACTATCTGCAGAGACAAACGATGGCAACCTAAACTAATTCAGGCCATTATAATGAGACACAATAAAGCAAAAATTTTTGTTATCGTAGACATGACAGCTGACAAGACTAAAATATTACTGCAATAAAATAAAAAAAATAAAAAAACATGATGACTGTTCCGTAATGGCTCTCTGCAGTTTGTTTTCACAGAGCTGATGATCACATTATCAGTGAAGTGACGTAAACAGGAAAACTGCAGAGGAAAACTAATTGAAGCTCAACCAGTACGGGCATATTGAAGTGTCATGCATTAAGTTTCATGGAGGAAGCGGGTCATTCCTCAGTCTTTCATCCCTGTCTGACAGCAGCATACAAAACGCAGAAGAGGTGCATGGAGCTTGGAGGGAGCATCTTACCAGCAAACAGAGCAACGTTGGCGTGTTTGGGGTCATAAGGGCACCTCGCCATCCCATTGACTGGGTCACCTATCATCTCCAGAGTGTCGCCCTTAAAAATCACGCAAACACAAACAGGTTTCAATCATGGCACTCCAAACAATATAAATGCATCCATGGCAGCATCATGAAAACAAGCCACAAGAGAATGGCAATTAGACAGTGTTATGGAGAGCGCAAACTAATGACTCAGTGGTGGCAATTAGGCAACAAGAGAATCACATTCTCATACATAAATAAGAGACCAACACACACACGCACGCACACACACACGCACACCCCCACACACATACACACATACAGGCACCCGCATAAAGTCTAGTTAATAATTCACACAAGTTTTCATCCCATTATTATACCGTTCTGCATCTATACGGTGAAATCTCTGCTTCTGTGTCAATTACAGCACATGTATATTTAAAAAAGTAGCCAACAAGCACCTATTTCAACCGTTTCTGGAGAGAAAAAAACAAAAAGCACAACTTTGAGTGCCTTCCATCCACCGTCGAGAGCAAAATCATTTATAAATGTCATTTCATTAAAACAGAGCTATAAATAAAAGAGCAGCTTGCATTGCTAACTAGTCCCCTGAGAAGCAGGCAGCCTATCAGGCGGAGACAGGTGTTGTAGGGCGTCATTAGTGGCTGACAGATAATGGGCCAGGTTTGTTTCTATGTTCCAATGTTGTACCAAGTCTGAAATGTGAGAGAATGAAAATAACACTGATACAAAAAAAAAATCTTTGATGGAAGATTTTTTTTCCGACACGGTTTTTCTAGCTCTGACTACTAGGCTGCGTATATTCCCTCAAAACCTCTGCAGAATGATGCGAAATCAGCTGAGCCTATTATTAATATTTATGTGTATTTTTTCCCCCCCTTCAGCGAGTCTCGGGTTGTCGCCGTAATTGAGTGAGACAGGGATCGCTTGGGAAAGTGAAACGAGACGTGTGGAGGGGGTGAGCTGAAAAACTTGAAGGGTGGAACCTTCGGATTCTGACAATTGTTTTTTAGGGACAAACTGTTTGCGTAACACTCGGAAAATGTGAGATAATTAGCTGAATCACTGCATTTGACTTGTTGCTTTAAACTTTGAGCTTTTATATGTTTACTTCTTTAGAGATCTTTGCAAATGTCTTCATACTGCTTGAACGTTTTTTTTTTTGCATTTCGCTATGTTACAACCACAAAACCTTGATGTGTTTTATTAGTTCTCTACGTTGTAGGCAAACAAAATGAGTGCATAGCTATGAAGCAGGGGGAAAATAATTTACATTTTTTAAAACCAAAATCTAAAAAGTGTGATGTGGATTTGAAATTACTTTACTCTCAAACCCTAAATAAAACGTAGCACAACCAGTTGCCTGCAAAAGACATATAAATAATAAAGTATGCTTTTTTTAATGTAGGAGCCTGCATTAAAATTGATGGTAAGCTGGAAAGAAAAAATTCAAATGAAATACATCAGAGTTTGTGGTTGGAAAATGACAAATTGTGAACAGATTAAACAGGCTGAATACTTTTGCAAGTAACTTCATTTGGAATTTGTTTTTCTTTTTCTTTTACCACGAGCAAAACAAAAAATAAAAATCCAATCAAGTAAACAAGTCCTGTCTCCAGCCTTCCTCTAGGCCACTTTCTTCACCCTCCTCTTGTTCTCCCTGATTTTCTGCCTTTGACTCTTTAACGGGCAGGCCTGAAAGTTTAACCACCAAGAAATAACAAGTGTTGTTCCCCTGAAAAACAAGGAACTAAAACTGCCAGACAGAAAGGATAAATAGCTACTTGGGAGGAAGTCAACACCTCCTCAAGTGCCAAACAAACAACCCAAATCAAGCCGTAAGCTTTCACCTGACCAGACGTACTAATTGCACTGCTGAAGCAAGCTCTCATAGTTAAGCTATTTATCAATTATGTTAAAGCAATTCTCCGAATAACTGAGTTATTGGCTGGCCCACAAAAAACGTCTGACAAAGTTACAGCAGAGCTGGTGGATGCGACGCGGTTGCTTACAGTGTAGTTGGCACAGAGCGGGTTGAAGGCGTTGGTGCCACACAAAAAGAGGCCCCCCTGTCTGCTGAGCAGTACCTTGATAAAGTTGCGACATTCATCCTGCAGGAAGGAAAAAGACAGAGAAAGAAGGGAGAGTTTAATGTGTAGCAGGAGTTAAGAAACAGAACAAAATTGTGGTGCAGGGAAAAATAAATGAATAAATAAATACAGAAACTGATTATCCAAAAATAAAAAATAAAAACTCTGTGTGAATTGAAGCTTTTTAGCTGCCTGATGTGAGGGATTATTACACCATTAACGCTGTCAATCATATTGATACACTCCAAAAGAAGCCTGCAGAGACTTTAAGTGCCTACCTGCTACACACATGTGCACGTAGACAGCTGTTTTTGATTGACAGACTATAATCTAAACCAGCCTAAGGATTTTTTTTTTTTTTTTTTTAACGAGCAACAGACTTAAGGCTAATTTCAACACGGGGAATCACACTCTACTCAAAGCCAGCTGGGCGACTCAATCAAGTTGTGTCGTCGCAGTATCCTCGTTCCATGTTTGTTCTTCAGAACGAGTCGTCGTGCTGTTTGTAAGGCGCCAGATAAGAAGCTGCTTCCCTCCACTGCAACAAGCAGCCAATGAATATAGGCACAATGAAAGTTAATCCCTTTTCAGTCTGCTCCCTCGATAAATGTTAACACAGACAAACTCGTACTTTTAGGCATGCTGGTATCAAATTCAACAACGCGAATGTTGTGTTGTATTTGTATTTGTGTAGTTCCTTCCGCGAGTATTCATACCCCTGGAACATGTTCACATTTTGTGACTTTACAATTGCAAATATCAGAGTTTTTTTATTAGGAATTCTAGTGATACACTAAAAAGAAGTAGTAGATTACTGTGAAGTGAAAGGAAAAATGTCACCTGGTTTTCAATTTTAAAAAAATCTACAGAAATAGTTTACATTTTTCCACATTTAAGTCTTACAGCGGGTTTTCATAATCATTCTGTGTTTAGCTTTATCAGTCCTACCATCAAATATGGAGCTTCCCTGTCCCTGTTGCAAAAAAATGACCCACACAGCACAATGCAGTGACCACCGTGTGTTGCCCGTTTTACCATGCTATAGATGGTTCAGGGTGATTCAATTTAGTTTGAATTTAGTTTTATTGCTTCACTAATTAAGTGCCATCTGGGGTCAGTTTTTGGACTAGATTTTATTTAGCGGTGTTAATATGTGAATAAAAGTTCAACCATCTTTTAGCCCAGTCAAGTTCTCTGAATCTTCTTATGGAGGTGATTGGTTAAATAAGGCTTTTAACAAAGTAAAATGGGACTAAATGAAAAGATTTGTATTTGCAAAAGAAATGTGATTTTCAATGTTCCTTCTACTTCACGAATATTCTCCACTTTGTCAAATAAAACACATTGAGTTTGCGGATGTAGCACGGCAAAATGTGAAAAACGTTAACGAGCACAAAAACTTTTGCAAAAAAAGATCATCTGAGGAAATCTTTTTAAAGCACTTGGGAAGAAATTTCAGTTGAAACTTTTTAAGATATAAATGTCAAAAATCTGCGACAGCAGCTTGCATTTGCAAAGACGAGCAAGCCACCTGTAAGTGGGTGGTGATACATAGCACATCAATGGTAGTCAACAACCAGCAAATCCCCTTCCTCAAATGGCAAGTGTCCCAGCCAGCATGGCACCAGAAGTGAAACACACACACACACACACCCGGGTACACAAACACCAAATGGGGTCTACTTCAAGACCAACACCTGCACTGATGTCATCTGAAAGAGCAGCGGGGCTGAAGCAGAGGCTGCAGAGGAGGTGATAGCTGATATGTCAAAGCAAAGTGTGAGTGTGTGAGTGCGTGAGTGTGTGCGTGAGACGGGGATCAGAGAGAAAGCAGTGATATGGGAGACGAGTGAATGTTATTCCAGATGCTCCACCCTGCCCCCTCCCCTTCACCCCTCCGCGTTCCCACTTCACTCCCTGCAGGGTTCTCGTTTTTCACCGGAAAAACAGACACAGGAAAGAAGGAAGTGTTTTCATCTTCGAGGATGCAGGGCTCTGGCGCTTGGGGTGTTTGGGGTGTGTCGAGTTCGAGCTGTTATTTCTAATGCCGCAGCAATAAGTGACAAACTGTGTGGAGGCCGTGCCAGCTTATCCGAGGGCATGCCACTCGCATACATGCGGCATGCGCTCTGCACAGTGCCTGTTACTCATCTGGCGATGTTTATCAGAGCACAGATGTAAGCTCACATTGGGGAACCATTTGCATGCTGTTTGTTGTTGGGTTGTCAGCTTGGTTTGATCGGCAGTGACAAAGTCAGATGGAGCACTCCTGATAACAACCCAGTCCAACTGCCAACATCTCAGAGAGGGGCGTGAATACCAAGAAGACCCAGACCACCGCACAAAATGTCTTCATTTGGTACTGATTGTACAAATAAAATGAGCGATTTCAAGATTGCGGGACAAAAACAACACTTAGAGCCTTTGTAGCATCAACAATTGAGCTCTGATTGCCATTCCCACTTTGGTACCAACATCAAAATGTATGCAGAGCTGCATATGTGCAGCATCAATTTATCCAAATTCAAATATCCCAGGAAGTGATTCTGCACTTCCAAGAAGGAGTCTTTATTCAAAGCCTAATTCTGCACACCGAATTAAAGCTTTATTATGCTCTCTCCACACAAAATCACAAACCAATTATAAAGGATCAAACAGTGAGTCACTGATTTAAATAATTACATATAAATCCAGAGGCTGTGTGTCCTGTTGTCTGCCTTTTCTCCCACTGCATTCCTCTTGTTTTTTGTTTTGCACACTCGCTTGTATAAAATCCTGACAAAATGCCACGTCTACAAGCTGGTAAAGTTTCCCAAGACTCAAACGACTGCAAACCTTTTCCCATTCTCTGTGCAGCCGTGTTGCCTGTGTCCTAAACGCCAACCTGCAGCAAAAAGGAGTAAACGAGAGCAGAAAACAGAAGACTGATCTCTATGTTGTTTCTAATAATTTAAATTGATAACTAAATCAGGTGGGGTCAGTCTGGCTAGTCACAGTGATATTTCAAACAATTTTATGGATAAATATTTCAGACTTATATTTAACATAGAATACAGTCACTTATCATTTTTGATCTATTGTTTTTGACTCTTATTATATATATATATATATATAAATTAAATAAATAAAACAGATTTAATGTGTTCATTTATAATGTAATTCAAATATACATCTTCACTGTATTTCATTCAGTGTTGGGATGGGAAATTACCGTATGATTTATTCTTAGTGTAGAAACACTTAATACTGATACAAATTGGTAAACCTGTAATAATGATAAATTTTACTTCAGTTATCAAATGTCTTGGTGTGCAGAAATAAAGTATAAATACATAAACGGTAAATAGAATAAAATAAATATGATTAAACAAGCAGTATGCAAGCTACTTTATTTAATAAAAAGGAAAAACAGAAGGTTGAGAGAGTACAAAATGTTTTTTTTTTTGTGTGTCTTTTTTTTTATCAAAACAAGGTAATTAACCACTCTAGTTGTAAGGTATCTGTTGTGTTCATCAGACAGGCAGCCTGGGGGAAGAAACTGCCTGTGTGTTTTTTACAAATAGTGCTCTATCTGCAGGTTGAGTTTTAAACAGAATGTGTCCAGAATGTGTGGTGTCTGCAGGAATATTAGTTGCCCTTTTCTGACCCTAAATCTGTTTGTAAATCCCCTGAACTAATTGTATGATACTTTAGGAACTATTTTCACTGTCATTCTGATGAGATTTTCTATAACTACACCTTTTCCATTTTAAAATAGTAACCACAACTATTGCTTAATGTTTAGTGCAGTTGAGCTGTATGAGGTGGTTGTTGTAGTAGAGTAGCCTTTCTGAAAGTTTTACTGTTTTGTTTTTCTGAGCCTCTGACTGTGTGCAGGTACAGATTCATGACCGATACATCATATATTCATCCCGATAAATACAACAAAACACTGTGATAAGTCCAAATTGCCTATCTATAGTGGCTTGTGGTACTTTTGTGCCTTCATACAGAAGCACATTCCTCAGCATGAATACTGATGTAGCTGTTAATGTTAGAGAAGATGAGTGGAAAAGATGCATAAGCGAGGATATGTTTGGATATGCAAATCTGCAGTAATATAAGCCAGACTCTGTACAGGTAGCACGTTTCAAATCAGCTCCTCGCTCTGGAGAAAGATAATAACCAGGCCACTTTTTTTTTTTGCTCTGCAGACGTTAAGTGAGCAAGTGAAGTTCCCAGCAAAGCCACACATCCACCATCTTTCTTTCACTCACACACAAAATAGACTCATCCAAAAAGCATTTATGGGGATATAAATGCGGCTGACGCACACAGAACCCCAGGACTGACAACGAGCTCTCTGTTGCCACAACACGTCGTCTCCAAACAACCTGCAGCAGAGAGACGCTATTAAAAAACTCAGGGGGCTCTAACTTTAGCATCTGCTTCCCATCTATTGTCTGGAACTCAACCTTTTGCTATTAGATGATAAACAGCTTTTCATTTGACCAAAGCCTGGACTCGAAGCTTGTCCTAATGACGAGAAGAAATAAAATAAAAAGTCTTTATGGGTTTTACCTCCGGCGGCAATCAGCGTTCCCTGTTTTGAAAGTAACAAAGTTACAACATTGTTTATGACAGTAAAACATTTGGCTTACATTGTTTTCGCTCTTTTGGGAGTAACAACAACATATTTGTTGTGTGATGAAATATAATAAAATATCCCAGTGTTATCATGATGACCCCACACAGTAGGAGTCATTTGAGGGAGAACATTGGCGGGTCATCTTTTTTTTTTTTTTTTAAGCAAGCAGCTTCTCTAAATCTCCAAAGTTTCCATTACATGCCTGGCTGGTCCCCTGATGTTCAAGGTGCGTGCTGTTCTCCCAAGAGCAGCTATGAGCCAGAACCCTCCCACACACATGAACTCATGCTGTATACACAATAGACATGCACACAAAGCCCTTTCTGAAAACCACTTCTCTGCTCATTAAGGACAGGTCTGTCATTTTCAGGGAAAAAAAAAAAAAAAAAAACAATCCCTGATGCACAATTCTGACTGAAAACAGAGCGACGCTCTGTGGCAGGAGCACAGCGAGAGTCTATGTTTGTACGGGTGTGGGTGGTGGATAGATTAACAGCGGTACTAATTTAGCAGCAACACGCTGTTCCAAGTGCTGTGGTCTTACTCAGCATGTTAAAGCCAATCTACATCCCTCTGAAACCCCTTTTTAGTGTTTGACAGTAATTCTGACTAAACTGACCACACAGGCCATGAACAAACAATCAGTCTTGAGAGGAAGCGTGAGAAGGGAGGAACGGCGGAGGAGTGGAGATGTGACGGTAAGTGAAGAACAGGAGGGAAAAGAGAAGGTATCAGAAGAGTTTTCCAGGCAGGTCAGCCAGAACCTTGATGGCCAAAACCCCCCGTTGAAAACAGACATCCATCCCATAATAGTAAAAGAAGAACTTTGCAAAGTACTTACATAAATAAAGAAAGGCCAAATGTTAATGCTAGAGCCTTCAAAAACCTCAAAAACGACTCTCAGTGTTCTGGCATGTGGGTGTAACACCACATTGCTGAAAATTGTTGGTATTTTCCATTCGACTCGGGACCCAAGTGCAACGAAAGAATGCAGCTTGCTTCTAAACCTGCAGCACATTATTCGTAAAAAACAAAGTGTAAAGCTCTATTAAGAGTCCTCAATATATTGCGGCTATATTGTCATCTCAAAATAAGTGACGTGATTTATTAGTAGTATCACAAAGTGCTCTTTAAAGACATTTTTACTCAAATATTCCTGGGTTCACATGTTGCATGACAATAGGAGTCTGGCTGCAGGAGATGCTAACACCTGACATAGATTATATATTACATTTATGCTTCAGATACACACGGACAGAGAGTGAGACAAAAACAAAAAGGATCAACAGAACATGGGCACCAGTGATCTCTAATTTTGCAAGCAGCGTCACATCATTAATTAGATTTTTTTAGCAGTTTTTATGAGTAAGCATTATTAAAGAAAAAATGTTTTTTTTAAAATAATTTGAAGGAAATACAGGCTATGTATTTCATAGCTTGTAAGCTATGAAATGGAGTCATGTCCACAAATATTACTTAAAACTCTTCTGTGCAGTGAAAAAGCCTCCTATTAACCTTCTCTGGAGGTGGCTCGGATTTCCCTGGACTTTGGAGCGTCTATAATGGGTCATCATGGAGAATAAATCAGTATGCCAGGACTCTCTTTGCCCTTGGCAAAGCTCGTTTAAACTTCTGTAATTGTGGTGTTATTGCAAGAAAGCACGCCAAGATTCCAGATCGAGATAAGCTGCCTTCGAGATGACATGCTTTCCAGGGATTTCAAAGCAATTTTTTAAACAGACAGAGCAAAACAGTTTTCTGCACTCATTACAAAAAGGCGGCAGTAGAAATAAGAGGGCCTGTATTATACTGGAACGCAATTCTCACCTGTATTTAATAGAGAAGGTTTGAGAATTTTGAACAAGAATAATGGCATCCACAAACTTTGATATCCCTCAAGGTTTATTTTCAGAACTAATGAGGCAAAAACACCTGAGAGACACTTTAAAGATTCGTAACACTGTCAACACTGCACCACAAAATAATATTGTCTAAATTTTGTTTGGATTGAGCTTGTAACGTTGGAATGGATGTATTGCGGCTAAAATACAGCTGCTCAAGAGAAAAACATGAGATGACTTGAGTTTATAGCATCTCTATTTATTCATAAGTTAAACTACAGTCAGTACAGAACCTATTTTACTGTGGATAATAACTCAGAAGCTTACAATGCCATAGCATCATCATCTTGTGTTTTAATCATAACGGGGCAAAAACAGGAAATCTTTTGTCTGATCTAGTGTATGTAAACATCTTACTTAAAATGTAAAGGCCTACAGTTACTTCATTAAATTGGGGACGATGTTGTGTAAATTGAACTTTTTGAGCTCCATGTTATAAAGTTAGAGTCTCGTCAAAAATGTACCTGGACTGTTGCTATAATTCTGTCGTGCATGTTTGATAAACCCTTGAATCTCCCATAACAACCTTTTAGGGGGGTCTTATCGCACTTGGTCGTACGATGTGCTGCCTATTCACCCAAATCTCCTCCTCTGAGCTGCCGTCCCCCGCAGAGCTTCCGCCTCACAGAGCCCACATTCCTCATGACTCCCTCACTCAGCTCCTCCAGACTAGCAGCAGCAGCAATTAGCAAACACCTGGTGAAGCTTTGAGTCTGCTGAGCTCATCATGCAAACTATTTCACAACTCAGCTCCTGAGTTGCAAATGGCGTCATGGAAGAGAATCGATATAATGATATGTTGGCGGTGGAGCGTCTGAAAGAGAAGGTGCTTCTTAAAGAGATAAAGGACAATTTCAAGGCATCAAATTACGAAGTAAAATTTCCTTTACGGCATGTTTAATATATACACCATTTCCATAACAACTGATGGTAGCATAGTTTCTATATTGTGCTATAAAATCACAGAGGCGGGGTTCACCCTGGAGGTCAACAGTCACTCGCAGAGCAACTTGGAGACCTACCAACAACCAAGCACGGACACACCAATATGTAGGAACAAAGTAAGACAAATGAGAAACTAATTGGCCTAAATCCCATGTCTATGGACTGTGGGAGAAAGCCGGAGTACTTGGAGAGAACAACAAGGAGAACACACAAACTCGAACCTTGAACCTTCTTGCAGCAAGGCAGCATTTATTATTTAGCAGCCACCAAACAGCAGAGAAACTGATTTGTTTTTCCACGCTCAAACCAAGAAAATATGCTTTGGTTGGACAATTTAAAACCCAAGAGCATGATCAAGGCAATATTGATTAAACAATCTTGCTAAGTGCTGGTTATAGCAATGCCCAACCACTCTTTAGAAGTGCATGACTGTGTTTGCATGCAAATGCCTGCCGTCATTGCTTGATGCTGGCATGGAGCCATTCTACTTTATTTCTTGCTTCTATTGGAGTGAAAGGGTGGTGGTGGTGGGGGGGGGGGGGGGATTAAACAAGGAGAAGATATGACAGAAAGAGACAATCAAATACCAATGATGCAAAAGAAGGAGACTGTGGCAGGCAACAAACTGATCTGTAGGAATGGTGAGTGAGGCCGGTTGTGGCAACAATCCTTTGGTCAACACAACGAGAGGGAAACAGCAGGAGACGTAGGATATTGAATCTTAAACCTAATTAAGGCAGAATACTGTGTCCTTCCTGATCAGCCAAGCAGAAATATTTAATTACAAAACCAATTCTGAGGTGGCAAGTGTATCACATCTGACACAACCTTCCTCCAAGCAGAACAGGATATTTTCAGAGGGCGAAGAAGAGGAGGAGTGAAGAAGGGGAAGGTATAAATAAAACGACAGCCTTGATTCTGGGGGATTAGGAGGAAAAAAAACTTTAGGATGGACAGAATGAGAAAGAATATTAGAAAAAACTAATTTTGAAGAATAAATGCTCAAATATATACATACTTGAACTTTATGGTGTTATGGTTTATGATAACTGCAATAATACAGATGATGCATATTGTTTGTGTGAGTCTAAGTAAGACTCTGACTGTTACGCGTTTTAAATTAACACCTGGAACCTCTGGCTTCAGGTGTATTGAACATACATGCTTTGCTGCAGACAAATGTGACTTTTATACATTCCGTTGTAAAACTGCACCATCATCACTCGTCTGCTCCACGGTGACTCTATTGTATGTTTAAGCCCTGGTATATTGCACTGCTAAAGCTCATCACGGTAAGCGTTTTAAGTTAAGGAGCCTATGGAGGCACTTAAAGCAGGAACTCAGAAAAAGAAGCAATAGGTGCTGCTGACTGTGCAAAGATTCCTCTGAGACAGTCCAGTACAAGATGCTGGCAGGCAAAGTGAATATGGGATGCCATTGCAGAAAGGCTGGAATAAAGGATGAACATCTGTCCTTAGAATAGACCAAAACTCCTCCTGTCCAAGTGGGAGACTCCACCGAGGATGATTGGAAATTACAGGGCAAATGATCCTGTGAGACTTCCAGCTCCAGAATGACAATCAGATGAGGACGAACCAACCACACACTGTGGGGGGAGAACACCACCAAGGCAATGACGCAGAAGGGAAAGACACCGATTCCACGCAACACCATGAAACTCAAGCATGAAGTAGATCTGCTCCCCAAGCCACCCACAAAACAAACAAAATGGAAGTTGAGATATTTTAAATACATTATTTATACCCATGGCAGTAATCTTTGACTTTCTATGCTTCATCTAACCAGAATGTAGCAAAATTCCTGACTTGAATGTGACAGAGAATGCATAGAGGGAGCCAAAGATTAGGGCGATGACACTGATCCCTTCCAGCCTCAAACACCAAAAGCTCATTGCCAAAGGTAAACGATCAGAATATCAGTGGAGATATACAAAACCTGGCCCGCAATTATAAAGTTTGACTGTCATAAAGATTTTTGATTGATTTTTAAGAGCTATCCACATTTTCAACAGGCTATATCTAAGGATGTCAATAAAAACGTTTATTTATACTCCTTTTACATAATTATATTATCTTTTCATCATCTTTCCTGACCCATTTTCAATCAGAGAGAAAATATCTGGTTTAAAATTATTTTGATAACTGTAAACATGTTTTGCATGAACCCATTCAGAATTAAAAAAAACGTTAACGATTGCCATTACCATGTTTTGAGAAGTTAATAGACTGGTTTGAACATTGAAGAACTGAGCAGAGCTTATTCTGGCAGCATTCAATTGTTTCTTATCTGGGGGTGAACAGCTGCTGCAAGCTGAAAACTTTTTAAAATAAACTTCAGCTACCTCATACAGAAAAGAGTCACCAATTGTATTTTTTAAGAACAGATTCTAGCTTAACTCCTTTGCTGTGTTTGTACCATTTTGTAGGATTCATGTTGATTTGTGTGACGTCATGTTAACTGTGAAGTTTTATCTCTTATTGTAGTTACATTTACAGAGCAGACATTATCTTTAAATTTAATAAATATGCCTTTTTTCTCAATTGATATTGTGCCTTAAACCTTGACATATTACATATTCACACATTAGATTAATCATTTTCCTTTGGGGTTTATAAGTTTTGTTGTTTTTTTTTAAGTTGAAGTGAACTGAATAAACAATTCAATTCACAATTTTGTCAAAAAATATACAAGAGGTAAATTTAAATGTTGGTGGCAGTGGTGAATTTAGAAAATAAAGACATTTTTAATCTGCACTCCGAAGTTGGAACTAAATATTGCTAGTCTATAATTTTCAGCAACTTTATCACATCATCTTTTTTGAAAGGAACAATGAATTTAATTGTTTAACATCAACATGTGTTTTTTTCTTGTTTGTTTTTAAATGAATCCAAACATATTTTCTTCTTCTTGTGTTTTTAAATGTGAATATTTCTGCACTATTTCATCAAACGTAAGAAGTGTTTAAAAGAAAGAGTTCATGTGGAAAATGGCAAGAAACGTTGACCTTAAAGTGACTAAAGGTTTACATACATCTATGCATTTCTATGGGCATCCATTGAAAGGCGCCTGAGCCCTCGGAGAGCTGACTGAAAGGACCTGGCAGTGTTCTTATCTTCCTCGCGTTGCTGTGTGACTCACGGCATTAGCAGGCAGTACAGTCATTAGGGGCAAGAAGACCTTTCATATCTCCGTCAACCCCACAGCCCTCCTCAGGGTCGGCCAGCAGGGACTCGCACGCTCCCCGCCTCTTCCCTCCTCTGAGCTTCGGCTTTTTTGTCTCAGTCCCTCGGCCCTCCATTGTGCCTCCGTCTGGCACTGTCTCACACAGATTTAATGTCAGGTGTTCTCTCGCTGTGTTAAATAAGTCATTTTTTTCTGTGCCTGAGGGGGAGACAGCCCATGTGGCCCCCTTCAACCACATTCATCAACCCCTGCACAAAACCACTCGCACACATGAGCTTAACATGCGCTGTTTATGCGTGGCAGACGGCAGCGCGGAATACGAGTGTTGGAAATATAAGAGGTATTCAGGTGTGGGCTGCTTGGCCGCTATTGGGACATATCACCTCGTCTCTTACTCCCCACACTAGTTTGTTGACACCCACGTACATTTAGTGAGGACGCAGGCCGCGGTGTTAACCCACAATGGAGGGACAAGTTTTAAGCAGGAAGAAATTATTCTATTATTTCCTTCCTGTGTGAGCGAGTGGCTCATGAAAAATATGACTTCCATAGATCAACTTACACTCGAAACTGTGTTTTCTAGGATGGATGATGCATGCTGCGGTTTCAACATGCACTCTTCAAATGTCTTATCCAAATTGTTCAAACAAAAATAATTAAAGCTGATTTTTTTTTCCTAAAAAAGTTTTTCATTTTGTAAGTGCAAGATAACAATCAATAAATTAGAAACTTGTTCCGCTAAAGAAACAGCTTGCTGAGAGGTAAAACAGCATGCCAAGTTAAACATAATGAAAAAATTAAATGCCTGCCAGTCTTCTCCAAAATTGCTGATATTTTAACATACATTTTTCCTCCCTGTTAGTTTTAATTTAGACAGACACCTTAGTTTAATAGAACTTTTAATAAGCACTAGTTACTAATCTTTTCTACATTTGCAGAATTGCCTTTAGCATGAGGCATGTCATTAAATCAAGTAGAACAGATTTTTTTTTCTCTCTCATCGTTTAGGAACGTAGCATCTTCTGGGGAGATTGAATTTAATTACAAAAATCAAATCCTCAATTAGGCATAGACTAGTTTCCCATTCCAAGGTATTAAAAAGTTTGAATTTTAAATAGGTTAAGAAATGTCCATCATGCTGTTCCTACAGGATAAAGACTTTTCAATGAGATGCCAGAGAAGGTGACCAGAGTGTGGTGATGCGGCAGAAAGTGGACCGACTAAAACAAGACTACGCCACTCTCTTATTTATGAGGAAACTAAACTAAAAAAGTGACGTCCATCACCCTGATTAGCTAGTTAATCAGATATTAGCTGTACAGCTTATTAAAGGGCAGAATTACATAAAGGAGTAATATTCTTCACAATAACCAGATTTTACACATATTACTATATTTAGCAGGTCTATGTATTCGACTCGAAACAAGAATAAAACCAGGGGGTTGATAATACAATATTTTTTGATTATTATCTGAACAGATGTAGAATTATTTGCAACCGCTTTGTTTTAAATTGAAGCAGTAAAATCATTTTTGTTTAAAAATTTCTGTTTTAAAACAGTGGAGCCATGAAAGTTGTACTCATGGCTGCTGAAGAATGATAATCTCATATTGACTTATTTGCAAATTGAGGAAAAGAACAAACTGGACCAGTTGCACACAGTACCACGTCAGATAGCTCAACACGACTCCAAGCAAAACTGAGCTCAACTTTGACTAGAGTCTCTGATGAGACTCATTAGCGGTTGGATTTGAGAACAGCTGACTGCAAAATCCCTGTGAGACCTTAACATGTATAAATACAAGAGAGACGTATGAAGAAACTGCATCTTGCCTCATGTTTGCCCTTCATCCTGCAGATCCTGATGTCATTTTTGTTCGACTCCCATGTTCTCTTCTGTAAAGGAAAAGAGACCCAAATTATCTCAGTTCGTGAGCTGCACACGCACGTCTCTGCAGACACAAAGCAATATCTCTACAGAGGTTGTAAATGCTACGTGTGTCTGTCCAGGAGACGTACTTTGCTGTAAAACATCTCATCCCCAGCACTGTTGTCCAACTCCACCCGGAAAAGATCATCCCTGCACAGAGAGACAAAGAGAGAGAAGGTGACTGAGCTGGGTTCGCCGGTGCAGCATTATCCGTGGTTTCAGAGGCACAGGGCTACATTAAGCAGACCATCAAGCATTACTGTCTATGCAAGAGTAGAAAATGGATATTATTGCAAGCTCAGTGCATGATGTCCCCCAACCCCTACGTACGCAACCGCTGTGTATCCTTTTCCAGCCACTGTACAAGTCTGCGTTCTGAAGTTTGTGATTGTAATGTGACAAATTGCGAAAAGGTTAGGGTGGTATTTCTGAAACTAAGGTGCATAAAAACTTAGAAGGAGAATATTTCTAAGTTGTGCAGAGTTTTGCACAACTGCGAAGCACAGAAATCGACAACATTAATTTATTAAATCTAACTGATCAGACAGACCTTCAGATCAGAGTTTTGTGAGGTCTTCCACTTGTCTGCAATCATATGAGAAACGATACCAAACTAAGTTGCAAAGCCTCATATTCCATCTCTCAACTTTTTCCTCTGATCATTAAACTTGACTCGCTGCCTTGAATTTTCTGCTCAGCCTCCCAATTCAGGCTTATCAGTCATACTGAACAGCCTGTAATTGAATTAATGAATGATTTAATCAAGTGGTTACACTGAGGCTTTCACACCCTCACATGCTGCCCACACGTAGCCCAAAATCCTAACACCGTGAATAAATTCACAAAACTCCAAACGCCACGTTATTGCACTTTTAATCCCCAGCTAATTGTGTGGCAACCTTGGATGTTCCTGTGAAAAATGCCGACCGAACAAGAGTTATGCTGGGCAGATAACGGCCGTCGTTTGCATATTGATTAAGGCCTCTGTTTCTGTTGGGATGGATCTGAAGTGCGGGCTTCAGCTGAGCACAGGGCCGCGCTCTGATTGGCCTTATCTGTAAATCTCCGATAGCCGAGTTAGTGCTGCCGTATCGATCCCGTTTCTCATCCAGCGCCGCCCCTCGTCTGTGCCGCGTGTTTGTTCTTGCTTTCACCTTTCCTCTGACGGACGGAGAGGTTATCTCTGTGTACTACCTATGCGAATCCTGTTAAAAACTGAGAGCGAACATCGAGACTTACGTGTGGATTTACAGCGGATTTTATTAAATGAGAAAACTTTAGGAGTGAGCGTCTCTTGAGACTGCAGGTGCCATCAATCTCCGGAGTAATTTATCTTTATTTCCTGTTGTTCCGTTTGAAGATTGCCACCCTTAGTCAGCCTCGCAGAGCTCAGGGGAGAAGAAGCGTCGGCTCAGTGAACCCCCTGCTTAACAGGTCAAAGTCTCAAAAGGGTGTGGAGCCGAGAGTCGGGGCTAATCTCTCCAAGGCTTTGCCTCAGCAATGCATCTGAATAAATACAGTGAATGGACCTTTGGAAGAGCTCTGTAAAATCATGCAGCCATTGTGGTTTGAAAATGTTAGAAATATTAAGTTGAAGACTGAACCAAGAAACATTTTGTGATCCCTGAAGCAGTCAATGGAAGTGTGAGAAATCACATGTGTCAATCTGTAAAAAATATTAATATTATTCTAAATTGCAAAGCATATTTGTTTTCATCGCAGAAGAACCCTCAGATAGCTCTTCTAGTCTGTTCCATTCTGTCTGAACAATACAAATGACTCACTGGCTCTGGGTCTGGTAAAATTGAATGGGATAAAAGAAAAAAAAAAGAAACTCCTCTTATCTTTATTAAAATATTTTTCCCTTAAACTTATTTTAAAATGCCATGTAATTATTATGAAAATGAGCGGGGACACGTTTGTAAGGGAATGAAAAAGAGAGAAAATCACAGAAATGATAATCTGACCAATTAACTGAGTTTTTGCCCCTATAACTACATTTGATAAGAAAAAAGAAAACATTTAAGTAGGAGTGGGTGCTCTCATTACAGGGATCATAAAAGTATGTTTCTAAAAGAGCAAAAAAAAATTCTCTACATTACGCGAGCAGGGATTCAAACGGCTCACCTAAGTTGTTTGGTAATTGAATCTTAATTAGAAAGACTGTGTGAGCATTTGTTTAAAAGACATCTAAGAAATAAATTGTAGTCGAGAGTAATCTCCCTTTTCAAGAAGGTAATTCAGTGTTTCCTGGCCAACTTTATAGAACATGCCCTGAAACTTCTTCTTTAAGAAAATTAAACCAGTCCTTCTTAGATTAACTACAACATAGAGACTGCAGGATCATTTCTGAAGGCCCTCTTGTTGAACCGTTGAGTATTTATGTATTTGGAGGCGATTAACCAGATGTTTCGATAAGCCCAGGTAGGGAGTGCGTTCCCTCTTGGAACAGCCCATGGCTCCTCTCATCCTCATTAGCTCAGTTTGGTCTAACATTTTACACCAAGTTTCATATTTCACTCTGCCAGACCTTGTTTTGGTATTCATAATATGCGTGTCCCCCATTACCTGTCTCGCGTTATTAATGGCCTCAACCCCTCCGACCTCAGTATTAGAAAGTCAACATTTGCTCCAGATAAACTGTCAGCATTTCCTAAATTTTTACTTGACCACCTCATGAACCTTCTTCTTATAGCTCAGCCACACAGCAGCAGAGCTGAGGTCAAGACCTCTAAAGCCTCACATTTTTCTTTTTTGGCTCGCCTGTCTTTAGTAGCTCCTGCGCCGCAGCTCGGTGTGCGAGCTGCAGAAATACTTTCTAGTACACTGAAGAAGAAGTCACTCTAATGAACAGAACAAGGATGGATTGAATCTTGTGTCAGACCGACTTACAGTGTTGTGTTTAAAATTGAAAATAAAGATCATTCAATTTTAGGGCTTGAATTGTTTGTTAAACAGAATCTTCTATTCTGTGAGGCCATCAACAACAATAAAAAACTAATAAAAACAATTAAAAAAGCACAAAAACACAATGCATTCACAATACATGAGAGGGTTGTTCAATCAAACCCAGGTAAACAAAAACTGCAGTGATGAAGGAACAAAAAAACAAAACAAAGAACAAGTATTGCTGATGTCAGAGTCGCTGTATTTGCAGTCTTTAAAGACTATGCTATTGAAAACCAATTAAATCATTTTATTTAAATAATCCCGTATTTCAGCGCCGACTGTGACGCCAAACCTGAAAGAACACATTTACATGCAAAACATCCATGTTGCTAAAATTCAACACTATAAAATGTGGGCGTCCTCTCATCACCTGTGCGAGTCAGTCTTTCAAACACACTTCTGTCTGCATTAAAAGTCTGTCAGCTCCGTCAGACTGGCAGCTGGGACCTCCTGGCTTTCCAGTGTTTATACCAACCAAGTTTCATTGTAGCTGTCTGCCGCGAAGCATTTGACCTGACTGTGACCAGAGCAGGACCCCTGTTGACATCCGAGGTCAATGTCCGTGGGCTAATAACCGACCTCCAACCTGGAAGTGAGACAGCAGTTCAAGCAGACTCGCACACAGAGTCCATTGCACAACTGGAACAGTAGCTGGCTTTGTCCTATTATATTGTCAAATATAAACACTTTTAAAGTGGCTAATATTTGCACGGATTAGCCTTTCGGATCCGAGTGAGAGCTGGAGCCCACAGAATCCACCGCTGCTCGTCTTTACAGCAATGAAACAGGGCTTAACGCAGCAAGGTGCTTACTCCCACCTGGCAGCAGGCAAATACATAGTTTAATTTCATTTAGGAAGGCTGGAAACAGAGCAGGGAGGGGTAGCTTCTCTCAGCAGGTGCTTGCAGCAGGGATTTAGCTCAGCTTGCAGTCTCAGGAGCAGCTATGCTAACAGTGACAGGACTCAGGGATGATTGGGTCGTCTTATCAGGCTGCGCACTCCGTGGGAGCCTCTGGCAGCTATACCCTGCCACTACACGTACTTATATATGCATTATACATTTTAACACTCTGTTTCTGACTTGGCATAGACACGCATTCACGCGTGTATCCGTTTCTTTCAAGCTTAAATGAAAAAAATGAATGGGTCGTGGTTTTCCTCTCTCTTTCTTGGTGTTTCCATACCTGTAGAATAATAAAATGACTCAAAGCAAGTCCACTTAAAAACATCAAGTAGGCAAAAACATCTCAAAAAGTATTACATCATCTACTAATACAAAGATATGCTAGAAGAGATGACAAGTGAAGTTAACATCTGTCAGTTTGAAGGGGGTTTTATAGAGAAACCTCTAAGGTTTCAGGACTCCAGTGAACCACAATAAGATAAATTACATTTCTCAGGGTTGATGACCACCAAGAGCCAACAAAAAGCTCATCCTGAACAACAGCTCATCCTTAACTTCGCTCAGTTAAGGTCAGAGGTCATGACTGAACAGTGAGAAAGAGAATGGGCAAAAAAAGCTTCCATGTGGGAGCCCCAAAACCAAAACCACTTCTGACCAAAAAGGACAAATAAAATTTACAAGCAAACAAAAGATGACACTTTAATAATCCCCAAAATGTCTCAAAAGTATTCTGTGGACTAAACAAACAAAAGCGATGATGCTTTGCTGCTTAGGACTTGGATAACTTGCTGTTATTAGTGGAATCATGAATTCTTGAAGAAGAACATCTTGAACCCACAGGACTTGCCCATAAATACAGCAGAGCAATGATTTGTAGCAAACCCTGCAACGAATGGCTACAAAAAGTCGGCTTAACCTATTAAAAGTTGGTACTTAAATTAGATTGCGATGCCTTGGTGTGACTTTTAACAGCCTCTTCATGAGAATGCATCGATGAATGTGGCTGAATTAAGTGACAAAATAAAGAGCAAATCTGTAACCGGGTTTTTTTTTTTTTTGTTTTTTTTTAACTACTATACCTTTGCCCTCTTGCCTCGTATTTATTGCTGCTGAGGCAGGAGAGTATTTTACTATCATGAGCTTGGTAGAAACATTGATATCCCATTACCTACTTAGTAAAAAAAAATGTACTGCTGTAAATCACAGTGAACATTTTGCAACACGGTTCACGGTTCTGGTTATATTTTAGCACAGAGCTTCAGACAGCAGTAGCTTTGGCTGCCTCAGACAGTTTTATTAGCAGTCTGTTTAAAAACATGCGTGTGTTAGCTTATGGATTGTCTCAGTGCAGACAGAATGGCTGCAACCATGTTACATCGTTTGATAAATTTACTACCACATCCCATGAGTGAGGGGGGACCCGCTGGGGGCCGGGGGGACCGGGTCATTTCCTCAACCACGGTGTCTCTTTATTTTTGGAAAACACAAACTTCTTTTTCTTGATCAGGAAAAAAATAGATCGTGGTTTGAATTATACTACCATTCATCCATTCAAATTTAGTCCAGCTGATGCTTGTTTTCTCAGACGTTGAAGACGTACTGCTGCAGTTTGAACTACAATGAGCTGTTTGTCCTTCGCCTTCAGTCTTGACCACCACGGTGGCGGGTCTGCTCGGGATCAGCACATTCCGCAGACTCACACACATGTGGAGAGCATCATTCCACTTGAGACAAAACAAGAACATGCTTGACCTGCCATTTGTTGGTCAAAGAAAAGGTGTGCCCGGACTGGCACCGATTTTTTTTTTTTTTTTGTAAACGAGGAGTGGCATTTGCGATTTGAGACACATGTCCTTTCGAAAAGGACGCACCAATTATTCTAGATAGGCTACGACAGATTATGAGACGTGTGAAAGGTTAGTTGGCTCCTAACACCTATTTTAACATTTAAAGGCTGGCAAGGTTTCTATTACTGTGAGGACGTGAGAGGAGCCCGACGACAGCTGTGACTTTAAGGACCGTGTCACTAAGGAATGGTTAGCGCCTGTTACCTCTCTTTATTGGGGATTAAATCAGTGCAGTTTTACATACTGCTCAAATGCAGACCCTAAGCCTGTCTGTCTATTCCTACTTACAGTCGTTCGAGTTGCACGGTGCAAATTTTTAATGTTACGTGGCATCCCCTTAACAACTCTGTGTTTTTTAAGGCCTGAGCTTTCCTTAACTTGCTGTGTTTTCTGCAGGAACACTGGTCACTGAGAATAACATACTCAGAGTGAGGAAAAGATGACAATTTGAGGTAAAATACAGCCCTTCAGAATCCTGCATGTTTGTCACACCTCGTCACTGCCTGACAAGGTGGGAGGATCGTAGGTCTCCTGGCTCGGCGGGGTTGAAACCTCATGCATGTGGGCTTCCACAAGCTGTGCGACTGTGGAAAAATAATGGTTTTGCCTTCTCATATCAGATTGACCAAGATTCTGTGTAGAGGTTGAACTAAGGCTACGATTTAACAGTTCATAAAGCTTTCACATAAATGCCAACACTGCAGTTTGCTAAAGTGTTTGGGTAATCCAATAACATTTAATGACTGTGAGGAATAAAACGCCAATAAATGAGGTATTGATACTTGACATACGTGCTGAAAAATTCAATCACTGCATGAAACTGTGCATTTGAGCTACATCTACACGCCTTTGAACCTTTTCACGTTTTTTCGACGCTAAAGCAACAAACTTTGATGTACGTTACTGGATTTTAAGGTAGCAGGAGCAACACAGAGCAGCACATAACTAGGAAGTTGATGGAGAATGATTCACGGTTTTAATAAACAATCTTAAAAGTGCAGAGCGCTTTGCGTTTGAAACCCACTTTACCGATCCCCATAAATAAAATCTGGTTCAATAAACTGCTTTCAGAAGATAAGATAAATAAAACACTACCTGTGCATAGCTTAATTTTGGAGTAAATACAGCTGTTCTTTGAAGTTTTGATTTGGAGAAACTTATTTGCAGTCAGATGTCGGAGATATTTTAGACTTGAACTGATGAAACATTTCAAGTCTAAAATATAGTGCATAGTGAAAACAGGAAAAGTAAGAAGAGAGGGGAGAAAAAGCAAATCTCAAAGAGTAAAGCCTTGTGAAAATAAACAACTCAGCAGCGCCGAATGTAATGCACATATTCTGCCGCATAAAAAGCCATTGTGTTCATCCGGACAAAGGAAGCTTTCATATTTTGTCAGCAAAAAGTCAGTCATACACTCCACAAAACTGCCTTTACAGAAGAACGTCAAAAAAAGAGAGCTTTCTAAAGGCACTCTGTGCAGCCATGAAGACTCCTTCCATATGCATAAGGGTGGAAGAAAACACTTTAAACTGAACATAACCCTGCACACAAAATGCCCATGGTGAAAGTTGGTGGTGGCAGAATCATACTGTGGGAATATTTTTCTAGAGCATGAGAAGAGGAGCTGATCAGATTTTATGAGATTAGATGGAGCTAAAAAGCAATCCCCCCAAAAAAAGACATTCCTGCAAAAGGTATTGGGACTGGGCAGAGGTTCTGGCATAATAATAACCCTAAAACGTCAAAAACATCGCCAGACAGAGCTTCAAAGGAATGGTTCAGATCAAGCTGCCACAGTTTCCTGAATTTTAAATTGTAAAACTAATTTGTAACTTTGTGCAATCCAATCTTCATTTTACTTTCCAGTTATGAACCACTTTGTGCTCTACAATATCCAGAAATTTGGAAATGTAACACGGTGGAAATGCAACAAAGTTTAAGGTTTTCCAAGTCCCACAAATTTCACAGGTATAATTGTAAAACACAGTTGGTTATTGGATCCACAGTCCTATGTGTGAGTGTGCGTGTTGGCATTTCTTGTACCTGGCACCGATGTAGAGAGTCCGGTTGACCTGGATGATCCTCTGGATGTGCAGAGGCTCTTGTCTGAGCCACGTTTGGTGCGGTCGACCCAAGAACGCGGGGTATCTTCTTACCACTATTGGTCAACAACAGGGAGAAGCACATAATTGTCTTTAAAGTAACACTTGGTTTTGCCAATGAAAACTGAACAATAAAAAGGCTTGGTTTGAAAGTTCAGCATTTATAAGAAATATTCATCATAAAGTGGAACATTGTGTCTTTCCGTTTACTGGCTTGGGCAGGGGATTCAATTTAGAGGAATGGTTCATTTACTCCAAGATTCAGGGTTTTTTTCCCCATGTTTTGTTGAATGGTGATTCAAAAAGGAATGTGCAAACATCAGCATCTTCTGTATTTTAGAGAACACTGTATTCTTTGTGTTGAGGGGAAAAGTTAGTTTGTAGTGAGATGAAGGGAGAAAAGAAACAAAATGTCGGAGAATAAGGCAGCTATTTTTAAATAGGCTGGATTACGGCTAAGAATCCTGTACAGCTATGTGCTTTGACCTTCACCTTAGATGCAGAGAGAAAGTTTGCATCTGACATCCTTTCATCATCTCTCTTCTCTACCATCATTACTTTTTTATATCCCCCTCTATAACTCGGCTCATCTCTCTTGGTCTTTTTAACCTTTCTACTTCATCCTTTTTTCTTAAGGTGTTTACCAAAATTTCTTTTCACAAACAAAGATGGGCATCATTTGCTGATTCAAAATGTTTCCATTTCTACATTTATGTGTAAAAACTGTATGCCTAGATACAACGTAATATGCAGTGAAAGCCACTGTTGAGCAATACAAACCCTTATGATGCTTTTAAGACTGTAAACTCACACGGATGTCATGAAAACATTTTACTGAATTTCCAACCTGAAAATGAATCCGAATTGAAAATGAAGAGAATTTAAGTCACTTTGACTTGACTGGTTGTTGGTGCCAGATGTCGAGGTCTGAATATTTCACAAATTGCTGATCTGCTGGGATTTTCACACACAAACATCTCTCTGTTTAGCAGAGAATGGGAGAAAGGGACAAAACAGCCAGATGTGAAAAGAGAACTGGAAGACTGGTTTGAGATGATAGAAAGGCAAAATCAAGTAACCGTTTGTTACAACTTTGAATGGATAACACCATTAAACACCTTAGACCTTGAAGCAGACGCGTTACGACATCAGGAGACTGTAACGAGTGACGCTCATGTCAACTGGCAGGAAACTCTGGCTGCATTTTGCACAAGATTACAAAAACTGGACAATAACAGATTGTAAAAATGTTGCTTATTCTCAGTTTTAGCTGCAACACTCAGCTGGAATGGCCGGAATTTGAATTTGTCATTCACAGCATTAAGCCATGAATCTGTCTATTGTTCAGTAGCAATCGTTTGGGTGGTGTAATAGAGTGGGGGATATTTTGGCACACTTTTCACTCCTCACTACCAAGTACCTTCAAAACACAACAGCCTACCTCAGATTATTTGCAGGCCACGTATCGATCAGCTGATGGCTGCTTCCAGCAGGAAAACGCACCAAGTCAAAATGCTCAATTAATCTCAAACTGATTTATTGAGCAGGACAATAAGTTCGTAGTACTCAAATAGCCTCCACAGTCACCAGATATCATTGCAACACAGCACCTTAGCAATGTGGAGGACCAGGAGCTTCACGCCACGGCGGTGCAGTTAACTAATCTGCAGTGGCTTAGTAATGCTAGCATAACAAAGGTAATAAATGCTTAAAAAATAACTTAATTTTGGAACCAAAAAAGTGTCCAACCTGGTACAACCAGGATGTAGCTAATGAGGCAGGATAACCATGAATGCATGCATCATTCCTAACCCTGATAACGGTGTATGTCCACTTGCAGAAGACAGACCCCTTATGTATTTCTAATACTTATATTGCCTCATTAGATCAAGATTAGGAGGCATAACTTTGGGAAATATAAAAAGATGTGTGAGACTGCAATCTCTCATTGCGCAACATGCTGCAACCAGTAACCAGCACATGTAGCTGTAGCTCCTGATCAAAAGGTTTCCATGTAAAAGCGAGTGACGTTTTTGCTGAAGATTACAAATGATGTATAATCTCACATGTTACATGTATTACGTAATATGTTTCTAAGCAAAACCTTAAAAAGTACATTATTTCTCAGATGAAACTGAGAAGCAGCTACACATGTGCTTCTGATTACAATCAAAAGGAAAATAGTTTCTACTACATTTAACTAGGCTACATTTAACCACTATAGCAGTTTCTTTGCTAGAAATGGCTATAGCGTATGTTTTTCTATCATTATCTTTCATTTTGTACCGTTTTATGCAAGATATGGGACATGTACCAAGGTTAAAAATAAGTTCAAGAACTGTAAAAAATAAACAAAAAGTAGATTTCGCTGTTTGGAAACAATTATGAAAGAAAAAAAAGAAACAGACCTTTTGGCAGCTAATCATCCTTATAAAGGCAACACTATCAGAGCAGAAAGCTTGGCCTTTTAATCACCTAACATCAAAATGTGTTTTCCTGGTGTTACTATACAAATATAGGTAGACTTAGGCAAAAGAGACGATCGCAAAATAACAATAAACAAGTGTTTAATTCTAACTTTCATAACCAATGTATGTTATTTTAGCAGCACTGTTGCTTTTCTGTTTCAGATAAATTGCAATGTGGTCATGGTGTGCAGCTTGGTTCCAAATCTGTAAGTTAATGGCGTATTTTCTTTTTCTCTCCTTTGTAGACGATGTATGTTCCTCTTTGACCGTTTTATTCAGACTCATGTGGGCTGTTGATGAAAGCCGCCCACTATAATTCAGCTGATCCGGTGTGGAGCTCAGTAGCCTGACAATGTCTGCTCTGTATCGATGCTCGGGAAGGGTCTGGACTCGGTTGGGAAGCCATCAGTCACCATTATCGAACTATAATCAATCAAAGTCTGGTCAGAGCTGGAGACTGCCACACTGCCGTGGAGACGCAGAGTCTGAGCTCTGAAGGAGCTGCCGTCTCCTGAGGATCTACGCATGTTGGCGAGGGGAAGCTATGAATCTGAGAACCCCTTCTGACACGCATGGTCTCAATCCTGAACGTGGCCCCAAATCACCTGACCTGGACAGCAGTCAACACCCTTCGTGTGAGAGCCTCTGTGACCTGCATGACCTACGCTACGACCGTTCTTCGTACCCCTACCCCCAACTCTATTCATCACCATGCGTGTTTGGCTGCAGTCCAGAGCTTCCCACTTTGTGTCTGGTGAGAGAGCGCGCACAAGGGAACAAGAGTCTACAAGACAGAAAAGCCAGGAGGTCGTTACCTTCAGAGGGGATGAAGTTCAGGGGTCCGGGTTCCTCTGGGAACGCCAGGCTGGCTGTTCGGAGGATCCAACACATCAGGAACAAGGAGTGAGAGATCCCTGCCGCCATCGCAGCACCACTGCGGATTCTGGGAACAAATACGAAAATAAATGAAAGAAATGAGTAAAACACAACACTGAGCTACTGCACAGTCGGGTTGGTTCTCTGTACTGACGCTTCTTTTTATTTTGTACTCCCAAAGCTCCTCTATCTCCATGCTGAGATGTGCAGGGAGATAAGTGGCCACTCCAACTCGGGGATTAAGACATCCTCTGTGGTGGAACTAGTTTAGTCAGCTCCGAATGCAGCCTGATCACTGTGGCATCAAACATCACACCAATATGACACATCTGAAACCTTTGAGTAAGACACATGAGAGCAGAGGAGCGGCTAAAGATCTCGGGTGAAACAGGGTGGGGGGAGGGAAGAGAGAGATATGCCATTTACATGGATGAAACCAAATCTCCAAAGGAGCAGAGTGAGTGAAGCGCTCCAGACGTCAGGCATTATCTAGGATATGAAAGCGACTGAGAAGGGGAGAGAAGAGGTGGTTTACTAAAATTAAATGCCTTCCAGCGACACAAATCACCCCTCTGCCAGAGTGGCTTAAACTGATGGTGTTTTTTTTTTTGTTTTTTTTTTATCAGGCAGCACTGAGGTGCATATAGGCTCTGCGATGTAATTCATGTGGAAATACAAATGATGCCTAAATGAAGCTACCATCCACCATCAATCTAGAAAATAACTCCCCAGCTCTGCCTCTCTTTGGAGAAAAGCTCTTCTGGGATTGCTACCGACTTGAGCCACAAACCTCAAAGGATATAAAGTGGCTGACCACAGCCTCCGCGTCCCGATACTGCAATTTTGCTTCAAAAGCACATGTGTGACTCAAAGTGTTTCCAAAAGGCACTTTGTCAAGCTGTTACTGACTCATCTTTAAGAATGTGTCGGGTCTATCATCCACCGCTGGCATCAAATTGTGTTTTCACTTAAACTGCACACACAGTAATTTGAAGAATCCTGAAAATGAGCACTCCTCCTCTCATCGAGTAATACGATTTAAAAGTCTCCATTCCAACCAGTGGAAACGCAAAACATTTCTTGCAGTGGTGCGCAACTGCAACATCTCACAATTTGAATAGCCAAAGTTGAATTTCTTTATGCAAAATGTAGAGGCATTCCACTGTGGTTACAGATGTGCATTGTGTGAAACTATGCAAATAACCGAACAGTGGATAACTTGGAGAGCTGCCGAACCCGAGGGGTGCAATCGGCTTATGAAGGGGTTTACATTAAAAGGTAAAATCATGATAATTTTCAGAATATTTAAACAATTCCAGATAAAATTTTGCCACTAACAACAAGTTCTATTACTTCTATCCCAATCCTTAATTTGTCCTATTTTTCTCTAAGGCCAATTACTGAGGAGATAACTTGGGTCTCACTAACTGTACTGGTCATTCATGGAAATAATTATTCTCATCTTTTTCTTTTTTTTTTTTTTTTTGCTAAGAAAATTAAAAATTAGAATTTGTTAGGCCATAGATCCAATCCAAATGTAGCCTAAATAGCTCGTACTTCTGCCACAGGCTGTAAAGTGTTGTCATGGTGTTTTGTTTTTTTTTCTTTTACACCATCTATTGTTTATTTGGGTGAAAAGTATACATCATTGTCTTAATCTCAGAAAAATACAATAGTAATTTTAACAAGCACAAAAAAGAAAAAGAAAAAAAAATCATGTTCATGTTAATATTTTTGTTTGTTACATTACATTTTAAGTTAAATTAGTGCCGGCAGGCCCCATGTTTCCGTGCAGCACTGGATTCAAGCGAAAGTAGGCTTTCGCTTGAATTAATGGCACAGAGTCAGAAATGTGCAGTCTTTTTCAGAGACGTATTAAACGTCTTTTATTTGGTCTATTCAGTTCTGGAAACACAAGTAGAACAAAAAAATTACTGAATCGAGAAAAAAAAATGCATTAGTGGTTATCAAATCTGTAGGTCACGATCAATGGAGCCCAGCAGCTGTAAGATAGAAAGCCTGCAACAATGAAAGCATCTGCAAGGTCACTGAACAGTGCTAGCACATTCTTTCACATAACAAATATACAAGCAGCCGCTGCTTTATTTTTTCTGCCCTGCTGCAGAATTCCAGCTAGAGTCACAAAAATCAAAGCCATAAAAGAAAAAAAATAATTAAATCTTGCCTGGATTTAAGATTTCCATTTGTAACAGAGGCAAAGGGATTTACACCAAACATCGTCCTATGCTGGCTGCTTCAAGTAGGTTTTAGGTGGCAGCAGACACATTTTGTGGCTCCTAAAACAATCTGTGCTGACTGTAAAATGATGCAGCTTTGTTTGTTGCTTTTTCTTTGGTTTGTCTTCATTCCCAGCAATGATCCCCCATTAGTTACTGTTTATGGACGGTCAAAGAAAGATGTAATATGGAAGCAGATGTTGGCTGGAAAAGTCAAATACTTTAAAAGGCAAGAGTTTCATATTTGACAACAGCTGCTCTTTGTTTTCCGTTACTTTTTGCTTGTCGTTTAGCATTAGCTTCGGTCATTGTTTTGTTAAATGCAATTTTCTGTCTAAATAATTTAACGGCTATAGTGAAGTGTAGGTCAGAGCACAATCAAATGAAAGGTTTATATTGACAAATGTGTTTATTTAGCAACCTGACCAACCAAATGTCAAGCAAATGATGTTTTTGAAGTTACCGTGTTGTGACAAACAGCTTGCATAGATAATTGCTTAGACGGCCTTAAGTATCTCCACACATCTGGTTTGTCAGATAGGCTATTAATAGCATCCATATTAGAAAAATGTTGTTCTGATTATACCTTTAACACAAAAAACCTCCAACACAGTCAACCATTTCCAGTTTATTAGTGAAACAAACAAAGTTGTCCTAGTCAATGGAAAAAAAAATCATTGCTGATAAAAAATATCTTCTTAAATTCGGTAAATTAAGTTTGTATTTCTACTAAATCAGTTCAAGAGTACTTTGTAAATGCATATCTGTTTTCATAGACTAATAATATAAAGACGTGCAATTTTAGTGATTCACCAGCGATAGAATGAATAAAACTACTAAATAAAAAGCATAAGAAGAAGAAATGTATGGGTTATGATGAATACAACATCAACTTTGTTGTTTTTTTTTACTTTTAAAAACGTCTGACAGAGCAATCTATATTTTTACTTACTTTAACTGCAAGACTCAAGTCTAGCAATGTTCCTTCTTTTATCTAAGTAAAGACTCCACTGGGTTTTAATGTGCTTTCCATCTGAGATCATTGGGGTTTTTTTAAGTTTCTTTCTCACATGCTCTCAGTCTTCCCCCGAAGGATACAAACAATCATTGTGCAGCCCATCTCTTTAATGGAGTCACAGACATAACCTTATCAAGACACATAATCTTTATGGGACATTTCTCAAATTCCCTGGACTGACACCAGAATAAAAGTGGGAGGCATGCTAATTACTCAACACCCACAAGCAAAATTACAGGAGGTGAAGGTTAAAGAGTCACACTGAGAAGAAAGAAAGTCATTGGCTTGAAAGTGGTAGATTTAGAGAGAGAGATAAGCGAGGCTGAATAAGACGCACACAAAGAGAAGATGAGGAGTCAGAGAGATAGTATATCCAATCAGAGGATCTTTTGTTTCACCTATTAAAAATGTATGACTAAATGTCAGGCAGTATGCATTCGATTAGTATAATTAGACACCCTGGGCTATAGTATTTCGCCGGCCAGCAGAATAAGTAGATACACAAGTCATAAACCAAATGTAGGAGGGAGATATTTTAGCGTGCGTGTGTATGCGTAAAACTGTAATTATGACAAACGGCACCAGCCAAGTCCATTCAGAGGCATCTATGTGGGGTAAAAGCTGTACTTCAGCGTACTATTAACACTGGACAAGGCACGCTGCGGCTCCAATTTAACATTTGAAGTAAAACTCTTAATTGAACACCTGGGTGTCACAAACCTCTGTGTTCAAACTATAAATGTCAGCATGTTTTTTTCCCTGTTCATATGGAAGTTGGCACACAATATGAGCTTCAAGGACATGGAAAAAATTAGCGGAAAAGCGACTCTGTCGGAGGTAAATGGACAGTTGGAGCAACTGAGGAGGGATTTTGTTTCCAGGGCTTTAACATGCACAGTCAGGGAAGGCCTTTATTTGTAAGACTTGCCGGGTTGCCAAGTTACTGCTTGGTGTTATTAAAACAAATCGCAAACAACTGTTTGGTCGAGCGTAACTTGAGCTGAAATGTAAAAATGGGGAATCTCGAACCAGCACAAGATGCCACAATAGGGATGTGATCCTCCCTATATCAGGGGGTATTTAATATTTAGCATTTGCCAAAACCAATTCTTAATTCTACATCTGCAATATTTTACTACAGATATTCACACACAACACACCGTAAGTCACCGATGCCGTGATCCTTTTTACCTTACTGCTGCTCCTTGAAGCCTTTTCTGCTTAGAGTTTTCCTCAAAGTGCCTCGTTTTAGGCTTAGTTAACCAGAGGATCTCATCAATAATGGAGCTCTTTCGCTACCACCGTGATAAATACCAACATATTTCGTTTATATTGTTTAGTTTGAACTGTTTCGATTAGAAAATGCAAGCAACAATATCTGAAATGTTCCATAGTGATATAATGTAAACATCTGATACCATTACAGGTTTTGATGTAAATCTATAGACTATGGGGGATTGGGGTTAGCAGGGCAACTCTCGTTTCTGGGAAAAAAATCAATCGTAATTCTGTGCAGGACAGAACATAATTCAGCTATTTAACCATTTTAGGAAAGGGAAATACCTAAAACATGCAGGACAGGAGCTGACAAACCGGGCACAGACAACCAAGATCAGAGGCTTATTACAGTCAGCTACTTAAAGAAAATAAAATCAATCAATCAAGAAGGCAGCGATCAGGACCCCAAACTAATACTTAGATTTGAAACAGGATATCCCCGCTCAAAGGACAAACCAAGACCGGTTATGGTTTTCAATTTAGTTCAGTATAAAATTGAAAATATCTTGGTGTTTAATCCATCTGTGACCCCTAGTTGTTAGAGATCATTAAGTACCACTGAATGAAATTCTTCCTCATTCCTGCTGATTTACATTACAAATTAGCTGGAAAAAAAAAATCTATAACGTCTACTAAGCCAAACCTCAATGAAGACACAGTCAAGTCAGGTTAAAGCTCAAAGCTTATATTGGAAGAATGGGAATAATTGGATTGAAGAATGTCTCCGGTGCTAAATTAGATGCTGCTTACAGACGGTGACCCTGTATTTTCACAGGTCTGGTTGCTTTGCATGAAAAAAGAACACATCATCATCAAATGAAGACACTGATAAGCTCCAAAATGTTTTTGTTACTTATTACAGTTGCCATGGTGTCTCCTGCTTTCTCTTCTCTTTCAGTCTTTTTTTTTTTTTTTTTTTAATTTCAGCACCATCTCGTTATGCAGCGGTTTGGCTCTGACTGTGCCTTAACCCTCAGACTTGATGATGTATTTTTGTAACACCGCTGTGAGGGACTTGCAGAAAAAAAAGGGAAAGAAAAAAAAAGGAAAAATTGGACTAAAAAGGGGGTTTAAAGAAAGCCAAGATTATGCATGTCCTAGATATAGGAGCCTGGTAATGAAATGCAGCCAAATTAATGGGGGGGAAATGTAGGGTGGTGTAGGTTGGGGAATTTTTGATTAAAATATTTAACAGGATGGTTTCAACTATTATGCAAAAGTATCAGAATGCAATAGTGCATAATATAATCCTTTTTCACACTTGCCGCCTTGCTTCAGAAAGCCTGTGCAGAAGAAACGTGAATGTAAACATCCTCCGTTTCCAATCAAATCCTTTTATCACTATTCCACACTGCAAAGTGTTTTTTCCCCCCTCTGTTCACAGAAAATAAAAGTCTGCTATTTCTTATGTGGATTTCATATCTATTACAAGTGGCTTCATCAAGGCTAGCATATGCTCCATAACAACAAGAACAAAAAAACAAATGGTGCACTGTTAAAGGAGACAATCCACGAATTGAACTCCGATTCTGCACTTAACCTCAGAAATTAACTTTCTTGAGCTTCTAGTATTTAAGGCTCAACATTAATTCTGGGTTTGTCTGGCAGATGCCTTACCAGCTGCAGCAGTCTACAGTTTCAGTGGAAAAGCTCTGAGGAAAAGGTTGTACGTTTTATGTTTGGCAGAAAGTGCTAGCAAGTCAGAACGATGCGCGTCGTATTTAGTGGGTGAAGAGACGGATATTTTACCAAAAACATAAACAGAGAGCAAACCAAAAGTGATATTCATTAAGAACAGAATTAAGACAGCTCAAAATAAATTGTGCCATTGCTGCTGCATGATGAATTGACAGTGTGTCGCCACATATTAGCAAACCCGCTTTGATAAGACGATAATTAAGTGAAGTTTTCCTGGGCTTACAACTTCATGCACTTCCAAGCAGATAATTTGCATAATTAGTGCAGGTTTGAAGTTTTTTTTACAACTTCAGTCATTCTTTTGGTTTCTGTGAATTTTGCACTGATCTGAGTGGAAACATTTTCAAAGAGATCTACGCTCCAAGTCTCCCATTTTATTTAATGCTTTAAGGCAGTTTGTAATTGCGCTAGTAAAACTGGTTGATGCTGTATAAAAATCTTGTTTTTATTAGCAGTCAGAACCCAATGAGGGAAGAGAACTTGGTTGAAAAGCAGCCGCTTTTGCATGACTCCAACAGAGCGCAGCACAACGTAGCAGCTTATTTTTTTTTATTATTTCCCCTAAATGAAACTCATGCTGCTCCCCAAAGCAGAAATAATCTGGTAATTCTCCTGGAAGCTGAATGCCTCGTCTACAAACCTAATCAGATACAAACTTTCTCCACTGTGCACCAATGTTTAGCACTTTAGTTAAGCTCCACACATCTTGACTAATAACTCGCACAACATTGTCCACAATCCATGGATGTTCCTGTGTCAGAGAGGCAAAGTCATGCACGTCTCCATTTTGAAAAGGTTTTTGCTACATTGTAAAAACCTCGTTATGACGTGTCCTTTTTCTGATTCTTTCCAGAATTTCGTAGATATTTACCTGTTGTGTCAAGAGGAAAGTGCCACAAAGTTTGTTACTGGCAAGAAGAAAAACTATTTAGACATAATTCTAATGTACAAAGTTCATGAAACGTTAACCCTACAGGGCAGAAATAACTTTCCGATGATTTTGATGGGGAAAAAATCAGTTTTGCTTTTATGTAAAGATTAGGCTCAAAGGCTTCATACTCAATATGAAAATAAACAAAACCAGATAAACCCTCGTCAGTCTAAAAAAAACTATTAAAATGTATATTCACTTAACTTGAACATTTAACAGACTGACTTTATAATGAAGCATGATGTTCATCACTACTATTTCTCAAGTTCATAATTTAACACTTAAATGTTATGCAATTAGATTGCACACAGTTTTTCCAGGATATAAAAACTGCATTGTATTGTTTTAACTGATCCTCCCATCTATGTACTATATTATATTTTATGCCAATGCCAATACATTTTTAAAAAAAGGCTTTGATCTCAGAGCTCAAAGTTTATATCTTAGACAGTTCTGATCATCTGGGTTTATTCTGAGAATTGCTTGACAAATAATTTATTTATTTATTTAACTGAACCCTGGTCATGTGCTGCCCCATATAATCACAGTTCTGATAGCTTTTCTAATAGTGACATCTATCACCTTGGAATCACATTCATTTCTGTAACAGGTATAATCAAAGTATATGCACAACAATCAGCGCAGCAGTTTTGATTCATTCGCGAACAAAGCGACTCTTGGAGCCGACAAACGAGAAGCGTAAGAAAATCAGAGGAGAATGTCAAGATTTTGACCTTTATCTGATGTCTATGACTCAATGCAATCTTCCAGGTTTCCTTTAGATAGAAACTTTTTAAACTACTTTGGATAATTAACTGAGCTTATTGTACCATTTAATCAGAAGGTATATATAATTTAGTTGAAAACATTTTTCTGTAAAGTGCCTGGAGATGTTTGCTGTGAACTGGCTCCATATAAATACACGTCATTGAAATTGAGTTGAGCTGATGTATTTGCTGCATCTGTTTTGGTTCTGTGTTCAGTTGCTTGTCTAAAAGTTTGCTTCAAATGTTGGCATAATGAAATGTGATTATGGTTCATTAAAAAAAAGAGAGTTAAACCAGCAGGTACAATGCCTGACAATCGGGGATAGGACCCCTATCAGGACTTCAAGTCTTGCTCACCTTAAAAAGTCATGCTCTGTGGATAATTAAAAATATATTGAACCGAGGTCAAGACAGACAAGGCCTATTACTGTTTAGCAACTTTTATTACAACAACAACAAAACAAACTCAATAAACTACGGCTTCCAGCAATAAACTGCAGCTTCCAGCAGGCAGGGTAGTGGGAGACACTGCGATGACCTTCAGGCTTCTGAACATGAAACTGTGCAGGAACACGAGGAAGGATGTTATGTGAGCAGTTTTATGATTGTTCCACTTTCTCCATGTGGACTAAAAGACAGCTCATAGATTTCCAGCAGACTGGGCTAATCATCTTATTAGAGAGACGGGAGAGCCTGCTTTATGGTCTGAGTAAAATCAATGACAGGTGAAAGCCCAATGCTCCTCGGATCTCCTTCATTCGACAATGACACAAGAAACTGCGGGGAGAGGATGACGAACGGGGATAAAAAGGTGTGAAAAATAAGCCTGGGAACGGGGATTTAGGAGGTAGCTTAAAACAAACACCGCCACAAAAGATCGGTGGAGGAGGACACAACACAAGGAGAAATAAAGTGCAATCAAAATGAAATACAAGAAGCCAGCTATCCAAACAGAGAGAAGGAGTCACAGAGGAAATACAGAGGGGAAAGCCAAAATATGTGTGGAATGAGAGAGACGGAAAGGCAAAGACTCAGAAGAGGAAGAGTTTGGAGCCAAAAGGACTCGTGTGCTGCCAGATTTATCTGCACCGAGAGCCAAGAGCAGACTAACAGCAAGAACCTTCGAGCTCGTCGTTCGCCTGGTATGCAGCTTATCCAAAGAGTACTCCTCGTGTAGTGAGCGATTGTATATTTAAATAATTGCTGGGGTAAATCAAAAACTTCCTGCCGCAGGAAAGGTATCACAGTCTTTATCCGTGGGAATAAATCTCAACGGTATTGTTGATGTTATTGTCTTCCAGAATGATGTTGCCAATGGATCAGCATTATAAATCTGCTCATTTTTTGAGTATATTAAAACTTTAATACAAAATTTTAATAGATCTTAGTTTTAATGGTTGCATCACCCCCCACATTTTTCAAGGTCAGCTTTTCAATCCAAGTGTTTTCAGTTTTACTTTAAAAAAAAAAAAGACAGCACACCTCTGCTTGATTAATGGACAAAACTGGTAGAAATCCAACACCGCCTGACATCAGCTCTCCGCTCACCGAGGAGCATAAAGGAAGAATGCGAGGAGACCTTTGTTTTACTCTATTTTCAGACGTTAAGTGAACTGTTACTGGATCTTGTTGGTAATGCTTGCACTTAGAAAGGCCTCCGTGAATATCTTGCATGAGAAATAACAGCAAGGAGCAAAAAAAACTGGGAATCACGTTGACGGATGACTTAAATTACACTGTTATGACTGTTAAAGGAATGAGTGGTTTGAAATCTACTATATTTGACTTGTTCTTTTTTTTTTACCCTCAGACAGGCTTTAAGAAAAAAACGTGTTTTGTTCTAAAGGCCTCCAGGAAAAAAAAAAAAAATCAACAAAGCTTTTATCTATAAGCATTTCATAACAGATTACATGTACACTATATATATATATATCTATATATATATATATAGATATATATATATATATATATATACATACAGATATCTCATTCATGGTGACTCCACTATCCCTGTATGCAACATCAGCATAGCAAAGAGCTACTTAGGCTGCAATAAATATCAATATAATTATTTAAGTACCATGCATTGAGCGTCTCTCTGCCTGTAATATATTTGGTGATGTCTGTTTAATGCAACAAAAAGAAAAAATATGTTTCAGAAAGTCAGTCAGAAGAGAATCATTCTTCTCCACTGTCACCAGATGCTTGGTCCGGATGAAGGACTGCTTCCACGGCAACGGCTTTACGCAATTGGCTCAGCTTCTGTGGATAAATAACTCTTTACGAATTGGCATAAGATGATCAACTCAATTTGAGGGTAATATATTACAAAGAGGACAAGGCTAGCTTTTATCTAATTGGACATGAATCTCACAGTGCGACTGGGTTTTATTGGTTTCATTGGAAAGATCTGGGTTGAATTTGAGCCAAATTTGACTCTGCATAAACTAGATATGAATTGAACCTATGCCATGTTTTGAATGGGTGATACGTACCCACACACCGAGTAGGAATGGATACAAAAATCTGCTACCAAAATAGCAACTGTTTAGGAGATTTAAAGCAATAGTTATTCCACGTGAATGTTTGGGCTTTTCTGTATTTAACCTGAGTAAATATTCTTTCTTGTATCAACGGAATAAATTAGATAAAAGGCATATTTGTCTTGCACTGTAAACCAGCGCCAACAAACATTTCTTCTGGGTATTGTGTCTTCGCTTAAGTTAAACCATAATCGTCTGCCTCCATCTCTCTCAGGGCCAAGTGGAAAAAAAAAAAAAAAAAAAAAGCATCTAGGAATTCCCTCCACCGCCAAGTTATGAACACACAATTTCATCCCTTTCGCCTGGCACTTGAGTGACCTGAGGTCTGTTTACTAGAAATTTACATCAGCATGAAATCCTGGAGCCTTAGTAACATCACACATATTTAAAGTGAGAGACGTTGTGTGAGGGGAGAGAGCAGGAAGGAGAGAGGGAGAAGGGGAGGAGCGGATGGTAAATGAAGGATGAAGAGTGACCTTTTTGCACAGAATGCTTATTTTCCCATGCACGGAAAAATAGCAGAGACGCATTTTGTGAGAGAGATGCTCGGCCTCGGTAGCAGAACAAAAATTCATCTCTTTTCCCCATTTTTGCTGTTATTAAATCCTGAGACTCCCTACCGCATCATTACTTTCCGACTACTGCTGATAGGGTCTTTGTGTACTGTATATTGTTCACTGGACTTTTATTTCTGGACTTTGTTCTTCTTCTCATTATCGTTGGGTACAGTTACGTTTCAATCACGACACGTCTCGGTTTGGAGTAGCTTGTCTTTATATTCAGTGTGCCTGAGATTGTTCATTTTTATGTTGTCTTTTTTGTGTTTTATTTTCTTCAATTTGTGTAAAGGTAACAGTGGTTACCTTTACACTTTATATTAAGGTTTTATGTCCCAAAGTTCTACAATTTTAAGCACTTATTATTGTGTTTGCACTGTTTTGCAGTTTTTTACAGAAACCTGAATTGTTTAGTGCACAACTAGTAGTTGTCTTATGAACCAAGGGGTACTTTTGAAATGAACTGTAAAAGTAGGGACTAAAGGATGGAGTTGGTGTAAGATAACCTCTTTCTCTCACAGATGTAGATAAGGTCCCTTTAAGATGTGAAAAGCAGGCTGAAACCAGAGCGCTAGATTAAAGAGTGCTAATGTAACACTTGTGATAGTAATTGTTGATTGGATATATTTGAGTATTGCCAAAGCTCTACATGAAATTGTGTCCCTGTTATTAACCTTCACACTCCTCCAAATTGCAGCAGCAAGGACAAAAAGAGGAAGGAGACTCTAGTCACAATCCAAAAGAGCCAGAACAAAGATTCAATAGGACCGTCTGACAATATATGAATGTTAATTATGGGTCTGAGTTGCAGGAAGACTCTTTGAAAAGCAGACACCTTTTTATCGTCAGAGTTATGTCTTGTTCCACTTTAATGTTTTAATATTCCGCATACCTTCCCTTATGAGGAATTCTGACTGCGTCGAACCGTTTCCTTGCAGTCCTAAATTTACATGAACTTTACTAGGAGGAATGTAAGACTGCAGGTATCCAGGTCAGTCGGACTTTAAAGGCGGGTATTATTTATTTTCCAGGCACATAGTGGCATTTTATAACACTGTTAAGTAACTATGTGCCCGTAAGCCGTTTTGAAAATCCTGCATGCATCAAAAACTAAACAAAATTTTATTTAGACGTATCCGACACCTTAAAATTTGTCTCCGTTTCTTTAAAAGTCCTACGGTTTCCGACATCCCACCTTCAGCACGTTATCCCAATGATTCTCCATCATCGCTGATGCTGAATGAAATCGTTCTTAGGAGAGTTGCAGATGTTACCATGTCCCTTATAAAAGTTTTTAGTGCCTGATTGGGTCTTAATTAATATCCAAGAGGGAACAGGAAAATTATTTTACTCTATAAAAATTGTGGCCAAACTCGATGTGCAGCAAAAACTGGTCGTTTGACACAAAATACAAAGCCAGCTTTGAGATGATGGGCGTAATAAATCTTTCCCATCTCTGTGTCAGCGCTTCGCTCGCTCTTCTGATAAAACAGTATTGCGAGATGTGGTGGTCGAGCGCTGTTAAGAGAACACGTCAATTTTTGAAGTATTCATTCATTTTGACTGCAATGAAGTTATAGTTGTGTCATCTACAGGAGATTTATGTCTTCCTACATATTAATGTGATCAAGCAGTTTTGTGCCCAGAATGTATTTAAATTTACTTACCTGGGGCTACATAGGAGAAACAATGAGCTCAAAGAGGAAAACAGTCCTGCAGCAGACAAGGAATTATGACCTTTCATGAAGAGATGCATTCAAATCGCCTGTTACCACACAACCTGCCCGTCCATTCTCAGCATTGTGAAGATTATTTTTTAAAGCATCGTTGCATCTTGCCAGCTATGTGATTCATCATGATACAGTTACTTCCCTAAAGTATCTGGAGTATTTTGAGACTTGAGAACACGTCTGTCTTCCTTTGCTGTGTGCTAAATATCTTAACAGGGGAACTTGGGACTTAATGAGAGAATGGCTTTGATCGTCAAAACAATGCTTGAAACGAGCAGAAACGTCATGTTACATCTCAACAGCAGAGATAGTTGTGACCTTTGACTTCCCTTCAGTTTGCAGCAGTCATTAGTGGGACGGAGATCAGGGCAGAGTCCATAAATCATACTCAAACCATCTTTGTAGGAGGAACCAAGTCACACTGCGCTAAAAAATGAAAAGAAAACACACTCAGAGACTGACGGGAGGCTAAAAGCGACTCCATTCATCACCGGCCAGAGGCTCCATAAAGTCCGTGAGGGGAAAACACACGGGGCGATAATCCTTAGCATGGTTATAAATAATATAGAAACCCTGCTAATGGCAATAAGAGGTTCTGGAGCATAACAGGACCCCTCTTGATGTGATTATTCGGCTTGATGTTCCCTGAGGACATCATGCATTATCCTGAATAAATACTCAGAGGTAACTTAATAGGTCAATATGTTCCCGTCCAGAGACTGTTTGACCTTTTTGGTTGCGAATCAAGAGGAGAGGCGGATTTATTATAACAGCAACAAGTGGCTACCAGAGGAGGCGTAGGAGTCGGGTGGCAGACAGAAACAGAACATTTTGTGGAGGAAGGAGGACGATGTAAGATGAAAACAATCTGCAGACAGTGCCGGGATGAGTTGTGCTCATTAGTACAATGTGTTGGAGATTTTGGTAATAGCTTTATGGAAAAAAAAAAACAAATTTGCTACGTGCAGAATACCACAGAGATATAAACAAAGGATTCACATCTGACAAATGATAAGTGCAACGCTTTCTAACTGGGTTCTTGGGAATCCTTAAAGTTGTGTTTTCTTAATAGAATGGCTGCCTGGTTCTCTCTTCGTAATGAACCAGTGAGATGCAAACTGCAGACCGTGAAACTCTTTCGAATAGTCCGATTATGAGGTTAAATATTAATGGTAAAGCACATCCAAAGTTCTCATTTAAGAAGCCCTTGATCTGTAAGCAACTTCAGTCACATGGATCCAAGTGCTCCACCTCCTAAGCTTCAACACTGACTTCACAGATTTCTCAGCTAATTTAAGTCCCTGTAGAGAAGTTGTATGTAGGTGTTCCTTTGTTGTATAAGTCAGCATCCTGTAGCAGTGTGATAATTACAGAAACAACTATCGTTCTTTGAAGAAGACAGAGCACAACAATTTTTTGTGTGCGTTAAACAGGCCTGGGCTTCTGATAACATTGTAGACTGCAAATTAATCCCCAGTGCCATATTGCCTAATAATTGTGCAGGCCCTGTAACTTTAGATAATGCACTTTACGTGAAAGGAGAATAAAAAAGTAACCGCCAAAGCAAATCTGTTTAAGCTTAGAAGAAATTCATGCTCGACAGACAGAGATGTGTTTTGTGTTCAACTAAACTGGTTCGGGCACCATTAGTGATGTAACCAGTTTTCATCGCAGGAACAATTTTGACTCCAAACCATCAGAAAAACCACATAAACCCCACAAAAACTTTTATTATTTTTGACATATTCTGTTTAGAATAATCTAGTCTCCTTACTTGAGGAAACCTTATTGGAAGATTCCCTCAAGTAAAAATTTTAATGCATGCATAGAAACTTTCAGTTGCTTCCAAATGTGAGCATTTTAGTTTTATTTTACTTTAAAACTGTATTATTTATAATTCATTGCATTACTTCATGATACTAAATTAGCCTATGTGACTTTTTTCAATTTAGTCGTTTGTTTTCCAGAGAATGTTGAAGAACAATAAATTAGTTATTTAAATTTGAATGAATGATTTGATAATGGGAGGGTTTAACAACTGAGGTGTTGCGAAAAAAAATTTAAACTGAATTTATAGTTGTTCCAATATTTTTCAAAACTTACATGCAACTATTTTAAATATTCAGGATTTTAATCATGACCAAAATATATATATATATTTTTTCCATAATAAAGCCTTTCTGCCAGCTCTGGTTCTGGGATATGACAACAAAGTTTAAACCTCTCAAGTTGGCTTTTCTTTTAATCCGTCTGTTTCAGGACAAAAGGAAGCATAAAAACTTTTAGTCTCTTTGAATAATATTAATTAAAAAAAGTTGGATCAGCAGTGGAACAACATAGTCATGCATCTTCCTGCTGTTTGTTTGTGACCCATCACTGAATTTAAACCAATCAATAGGGCCACACAGAGCTCCATTCACAGCCAATATTTTCAGCTGAATCCATTAAAGCCTTTTCCGACTCGGTTTTATACACGGTTAGAATCAGAATCTGTTAGCAGACGCTGCTGCTGGTTTGAGAGCAGTCGAGTGGGAACGCTGGAGAACTTTACACTGTTTATTTTGATGGTTTAAAGTTTGCTTTTGTTTCCCGTTCTGTGGGCTACACAAGCACCTGTCCTGTAGTCTGTCAACCACCAGTACACCATTTAAGGAAGGAAGGAAAATAACAAGAGTCATGTCAAACTTTTACTTAGAAATAACTTAAATTTAAAAGATCAGACGAAATGTACTCAGAACAAAAAGCTGCTTATTTTTCACAACTGATCCTAAAATATTACCATTTCTGATGAATAAGTGGAAAGTTTAGTTTACAGCAATGATGGGACATATTTTAATATTTATCTGCAAAACCCATAGTTTATTTAAAAATATATATTTGAGTAAAATCAAATGAGCACCTTGATGTTTAATTATTGTCTTTTTTTTTGTTTGTTTTTTTCATTTTATCAACTGTCTTCCTTTCCTAAAATCATCCACAAAATTTGAGGATAAAAAAGCAAAGTACTAAGCATTGATTGTAAAGATGCAACGTTGTGGCAAGTAAGAGCTGCAAATGTAGCACCAGCCCCAGTCAAACACAGATACTGCATAAATAATGTCTCTCAGATATTATTTATCTTCTGGTTCTTTCCAGCTGCTCACTCCTGCACAGATCCAGACCCTTCTGTTTGCTTTCAAAACATTCTGCATAAACATAATGAAGAAATAATTCACAGAGCCCTGTTGCTGCAAAATACGCCCGCTTTTAAAACTGAAAGCAATAACCCTCTGTGTCCAGATTCACAGTACAGAATTTTTTTTAACCAGAATCATGTTTTCACTGTGAATGTCCTAATCATAAACAGTATCTAACAGCAGTTTTCTCTGTCTTGACAGAAACAGTGAGGCATGGTGCTGTATCTTCCCATAGCAGAAGGCTGACGGAGCTGATTGGCGCAGGTAAAAAAAAAAAAAAATAGAAAAATGTACCTGCAAGTCACCAGCCCTTTGATTTCACACAGACACATCCTATCTGCCTTTTCATCTGTGCGCGCGCAGGCTCAAACTCGACACGTCATCGGCTTGGACGCCTCTCGGCCTCTCTTTTCTCCTTTCAGCATTTCACGTTCACCTTCATTTCCCCTTCTTCCGTCTTCCATCGCCGCAAATCAGCCACCTGCTCATCCGATTCATTTAGATCCATTCCACCTGTATCACTTTCAATTTCTAAACAAGCCTGTGCACTGCATTAACTTCAGTTTTCGTTTTCTGCCTCATCCCTCTGCGCCGCTTTGATTGTCACATCTCATGTGGCTCGCAGACACACAGCGACACGCACACACACGCACACACACACACACCGCAGCACAAATTAGCAAGCGTCTACAGTTGACACCAGACGGCTGTGAACAAAGGTGCGTTGGCGCATGTGTACGCTGCAAAAGATCCGAAGCACAAACAAACCAACAGCTTTGAATACACAAACCTACACACACAGCCTCTCAGGGAATTGCAGCAAGAAACCCTCTGACCCGACTGTGTGCAAGTTTGATTCTCCTCACTGTGTCTTAGAGGCATGTTAATCAGCAAAGGAAGCTGGAAGCGCCGACATTTATGAGTCCATAATTCAGTTTCAGTCTCAATCTTCTGTTGCCAGTTTGAGCAAAAAGTCTGACTTCCTGGTTATATCTCACATTGTTACTCCTCCTTTTCGCTGAGAGTTTTAGTTTTCTGAAAGATGGGTAAGGTAAAAGAGCCATTTCCCAAGCACACTAATATTTGACCAATTCCTGCGATATGTATGAGCTTGCATCTTCTTCACCAGAAGGCAGTCCAGCATTTTAGGGACGGAGTGAAGCTGCAGTAAACGGAGGACCGCAACTGGAGAGACAGTCATAGAATCCAGCCTGATTTTATTCTCGTGAGTTCAATATGAATATTTTTCTTCTCTTTTTTGTGCGTTTTAGATCCATATGTGCTTTGCAACAAAACTATTGATTGACAGCCTTGATATGATTCTCTTGACATGGTTCTAGGTATTGGGACCTAGCCAACATGTACAAACAATATTTTTGCGACTATCTAGTTTCAGACTTCCTCTGATAAACTAAGTATTTGTGATTATTATAAGTCATAGAATAAAAAAAAAACTAAAAACTCAGAATCAACATTACTGGCCAAGGTTGTACACACTTCTGTTCCACTGTCTAATTTTGTGGGAAATGGAAAGCATTTTGTTTATAGATTTATATAAGAACATTTGTAAGCTATGCGTAAATATGTAAAGAGGATATGTTTGGCTTGAAATCCTACTGTAGCTTTGTTTGAGGTTTTTGATTAGCTAGGAATGAATTTGTTCAGTTGTAGATAGAACCAATGTTCTCACACAGTTTTTAATCAAGAAAAGTGTTGCCACCTTTCCAATTGATTTTTTCAAACTAGTAAACAGTTTTTCTTTCCGGTTGCAAAAATCTGCTTTACACCCAGCAAACCCTTGCAGACGGGAACAAACAGTAAACTTTAAATAGTTGATGCAGGGTGTTCCTAGTAATCTTTTCCTTTATAGATATGGTCTTTATTGAAAACTTTCCAAAGTTAATATTTTCTTCAAAGTTAGTTCATGGTGAAGCAGGACGCACACTGTCTGTGGACGTCCTGCAGCTTTGGTTGGGAAAACACTTGAAGTAAAAGAAACACTGTTTAATGTGATCCTTTTTTCCCCTCCGTCCTTCGGTCAGCGTCCCCCCTGTTACCCCTGTTGCTCTTAAGACTTTGAGTTCTGCTTGTGGTGCCTTTAAAACCTCTTTGGTCACGGTGTCTGGAAGGCGGTGGGCGACTGTGGGATGCTGGACAACTTTCAGAAGCCGACTTTCAAAGGGGGGAGCTTTGAGAGCTGCGAGGCTAAGAGGAAGAGGAAGGAGAAACAGCCAGAAGAGAGGCCGCTGTGCAGAAGGAGAGAGAGAGAGAGAGAGAGAGATATGAGGCCGTTCCTAAGGAGATTTCAGCCCAAGCACTCAGTTATAATTCATGCGGGGCAGGAAATGAGTGGTGTTGGTCATCGCGGCGCAGACACCGATAACAATGGTGAGACAGATGACGAGGCAGCAGAGGAGACAGAAGAGGGTAAATTAGAACAGAAGAAGAACATGCATTAGGGTTGAGGAGAAGAGCGTGCCCATGCAGCCGTGCCACATGTTTAAAAATGCTCTGACAAAAGAAGCCCTTCAGCTTTATTAGACAAAGGTGTGGTAGCTCAAATCAAAAGAGATGTTTCTTCCTTGACCTGAATGACTCAGACGGGTCGTCAATACAGACGGGTCATGGTTAAAAGCCTCTTTTCTTCGTTTCACCCCCCTCATGTAACTTGGCCTCTATTCATGGCGTTGCACTAAAAAATAAATGCATTCACATGGCACACTTCATAGATAACATCTCAATGGGATTTTCCCTTGCTCAGTCACCCACTAACATCCACTCCGATTAGCATAAAACACCCCCAAGCTCCTCGTCGGCCCACCATCGGAGGGGACGTTTTGCAATTTCATTCGCTACCTGGCATCTTCCACAGCAGATTAAGTCAATAAAAGCCATTTCCTTTTAAAGTCAATGGTCCCCGCTTCAGCTGTCAGGTTGAGCCAATAAAATCAGAGATGAAAAAATTGAGAGCAGAGGAAAAAACACTCGTGAGCTCTCACTTATCTGACACAGGGCCATCACAAGTAAAAGCATTTAAGCAAGTATGCGGGACATTTGCGGTATCGATCGTGAAGGGCTGGAACACACAGCGGGCTCCAGGATAGGCTAAACGCAGCGGAGCTATTCTCACTGTGTTACCTGTCAGGAAGCCAGTGGAGAGGAATGAGGCAGCTCATCTGGGCTTTCCAAATCCCACACAACAAAAAACAAAGAATCCAACACACGGCTCCATCAGCTCTGTCTGTTCTCCCCATTAAATAAAGCGAGGATCCGGTACGCGGAGCCTCCGTTCTTTGGCAGGTCGGGCCATGCAGACATGAGTGTTTTGTTTGTGTAACAGGGCTAAGTGACTCATTCATTGATTGGTCTCTCTTCTGGTTCTTGAGCAATGGGGTAAAACAAATGCAAAGTCAAGCAGACAGGAGAAGAACCCCCTGCTGCATCTGCTGACAGAGGCTGCCATTAAAAAGAAATGGAGATAAGCAGAAACACCAAGGCGCTGAAGCAAACCAAAGTTTCCTCCAACCAACTATCCCAACCTTACGAGAAATACCGAAAGAGAAAAAGACTATTTGAATGACTGTTATAGCCTGGATGTAACATATATACTATAACCTCAATTTCTTCTATTCACTGAATGCATTTCGCATTCCTTGTGAGTACTTTGAGCTAAGTCTGAAAGTTTCTAAAATGCAAAAACAACAAGACATTGTGGAGAAAAAAAATTGCTGGACAATTCCATGTGAGGAGATGTGACGTTTTCCCTTTTCCAGTGTTGTAAATACATAATTAAATTACATTTTTAACAACCATGCAATTATGTTGTTGTTTTGTTTTTATTTTCCATTTTTGTTTTTGTCCTGTGATAGACTGGATAGGAACCAGTCTAATGTAACCAAAGAGGAATACATTTCTGCCAAAACAAAATTTCTGGAAAGACTCAATAATTCGACATTAATTTTATATATTTACTAAAATAACTTGGAAATCATGATTGACTAGAGGTATAATTTTACAATATCATACCTCAACATTGTCGAGGTCAAAATTTGCAAGTACAAAAAAAAATATTTTCCAAAACGTAAGTGGTAGATCCAGCATTCTTTCCTGTATCATAACATCTTCTGGGAAAAGAATCAATGCAAGAATCAAAAATTATTTTTTTTTTTTTCAGAACAAGTATTCTCATTAACCTTCTCATGAATGTGTTTCAATGTCAGAACAACAATAACTGCTTCAGATAATATTATTGAAAATGTCAAAATTTATATTTTCTATTTTTTTGTAGCAGCAGTAGAAATAGTCATTGCTTTTCTGATTTAAGTAAAGGTAATTGTTACACACTTTGGGTTAAATCAAGATCATCATTCTGTGAAAGTGAAAGATCAAAATGAACAATTAGAGGAGAGCCATATCCCCGAGTCCCCAAATGCAAAAATAAATTTGTCATTTAACTCATAGCTGAGTTGTTCTGACCTCTGAGATATTACAGACAGTATTTTCTTAAAATCCGCCCAACAAGCAAATCTTATCGTATTGCAGATTCCCTAATATTTTTAGTCATGTTCCTGACATGGTTTTTCTTTGTGCACTTGAACAGAAATAAAACAAAATCTAAAATTAGATGGAGATAATAAAAAAAATTAAACGTTAGATTTTCAAACATACTTCAAGAAATGCTTCTAAAAGTCAAACTAGACTGTGCAGATTTCTAAAGATTTTTGAGCCAAAGCTCCATGAAGACTGGCCCACATAAAAAGTAGCAAACATGTGCTCCGTTGTCAGCGCACATGGCAATTATAAGTGAAGCTATGGTCGGGGCCTGGATTGATCCAATAGCAACAACAACAACCTGCCTGTTATTGACAGATCTCTGGAGTTTCACTGATGCACACATGCCCAGAGGCCACTTTGACGGGCTCCAGCTCCCACCCCCACCACCCCACCCCTCCATCTTTCGCTCCCACTGGCTCACTCTTTGTGTGAGAAGCAGCACTATTCAACAGTGCCTCAGCGGTGTCAGGCTTGGTGTTCCTATCAACAAAAGAAATCCACTCTCAGAGCCTGAAGACTGTTATTATTCAATTCTTCTCCTGGCATAATACTTTGATAAAGACTTTTTCTCTGCTTCTGGAAGCATGGGCTTGTCTCCTATTGCCTGAGTTTAATTCAGTGTGCATTTTGCATTCATATGATGTGCAAATAACATTTCTGCCACAAACATTATTAAATATTGAAAATGTGCCAGATCCGGATCAACATTTGACAAGCCTCTGTTTACAGGCTCCAGCTCTTTTTAGATGGTTTCATAGAATAGGCTTACATCTTTTTTGTTGTTGTTTTTTGTCTGAAAATGCCTATTTAATCTGCTTTGGTTGGTCAAACCGGACAGAAATATTGGTTATCCTAATTATTGATTTGACATGTGACAAAGTAGATGCAAGTCGGCAGCTAAGCAAATATATACACAGGTAAATAAAAAAGACTCCAAATGAGGAGTTAAAGGCAAAGTGTTTTTAATTGGTAGATAATTACTTCATTTGGTTTGAACTAACATCTTTGAGGGAAAAAAAAAAAAAATAAAAACTTGGGGAGCTTTTAAATGAACAAAGAATTGAATTAAAAGGTTCAGTATTACTTATGATGTTTCATTGCTTTGATCATAATTACTGTTGATAATGGTTCACTTGGCCATCAAGGCACATCTAAACATCCTTAGATCAGAGGCTGGCGCTGCCGCAGAATAAAAGATTTTAAATAATTGCACTGACTGCCATTAAATTTAGGACCAAGATTTTGAACAGTGAAAAAAAAACTGACATTTTCAAACCAGAATTAATTTGTAGTCTTATCTCATGATTCTCTGGTAAGATATCTCAATAACTGATTAATAATTGGACTAACATTGATTATATTTTCTTCTGAGGGTTTCATTTGTCAAATGATGAGCTCAGAAAATGTCTCTTGTATAAAACATTTCTCAATCAGTGACAATAGAGTGAACCGATGAGCCTACTACTTTGGGTCCAGATGAACGACAGCATTCCCCACAGAGCTACATTAGTCTCTAGATGATGATGGCAGATGATAATCTGCCGATTTGTCAACCGTCTATTCAGAACAAAAGAAAACGTGAAAGTATTTCAGTGTATGCAATACATTTTTAGGGCTTGTAAATATAATTTAATGTACTGTCATCACAATACTTCACTGGTTTCATCAAAATAAACGTTTTTCAACAAGGTAATTGCCCATACCTACTGATTTAATCCGTACTCTCTGTGTGGAATTACATGTTGAAATGTTTTCAACAGTTATATTTTCTTGAAGACAATCAGAGGGGAGAGGGCAAATCAAAGCCATACAAATCAGCCACAAACTCCTCCGTTTCTGAGAGACTTTCTGTCGACTCCTGTTCACACCAAGAGGCGACCGCAGAGAGTTTCAAGAGAGCGGATAGAATTTTACAGATTGCAGACAATCAAGCAGATTAAGAAGTTCAGGTCAACGTTAAACCACATCGAGTTGGCTGCAAAGCTGCTGAGTCTCCGTGGATTAAAAATCTGTTAACATTATTTTTGCGAGGGAATATTGTGCCATTACTGGTATTTACATTATATTTATGTTTTATATGCTATTCTGGTTTTTTTTGTTTGTTTTTTGCATAAAATAGCAATTAATACTCTTTTCAACTGTTACACATGGGTACACTACCTCATTTATCCTGCAGAATATTTTCTTGTGAAAAGTTTCAAGCAACTGTGCCAAATCTCCTCATTTCTGTGATTCATACTATGCTTAATGAAACCTTCATTTCAGACTGGATTCAATTTCCATTTTTCCTTAGGCTTTCATATGATTTCTTTGCTGCACTTTAATAAAAAAAAAAGTTTTTTCCTTGACAGATGGATCTGAAATAACCTTTTGTGAGTCCGTTTAAAGGTGGACTTTCCAGTGTGAACTTGCTTTTATGCAAGAACATTACTATTTATTACAGCTGTATCAATAATTCAAATATGTTCTTATACCTCATTTTTCCTTTTAAAAGGGCCTTTTTTACTCTTACACTCCATAAAATATCACAGCGGGAGGTTTAATTTCATAGACAGGTGTGTGAAATCTGTTGACTCTGCTTCTACTTCACATTTTCACTAAATTGAAGCATGTGCATTGTATTTATAAATTATGTTTAGTTTATAAACTAAACCAAAGGTCCCTCCTCAGCATGAAAATGTTCCTGCAGCTACTAAGAGTTTGTTTCAGTTATTCGAAGTGAAAACATGAGACTTGAACAATCCAGGAGTTTATCAAAAATGTTTTCAGGACATTTTTGATTATTCTGTTCCCCAAGTAGATCCATAAAATGAACACATAGTATGATCACTGCCTTTAAAAAGTATTTCTACCCTTTGATCTTTTGTCAGATGACAACCACAAACTAATGTAGTTTATTGAGGTTTCAGATCCAATATCCAGATAAAGGAGTTGACTATACAAGGTAATTTAAACATGGCACACAATACCAGATTTCCATGCAAGATTTTTCTTTGCAAAATAACCCAAACCTGGTCAGATTGTATGGGATGGAGAGCATCTGTAGGCATCCATTTTCAAGGCCTTCTAAGGATTCTTCATTGGAATTAAGCCAACTAAAAAAATAAATGTTTTAAGCAGTCCATGGTAGCTGCATGTTTTTCTGCTGGAAGGTAAGTTTCAACCCCAATTTGGAGTGTTTTGCCATCTCTAGTGAGTGACCACTTAGCTAAAGCAAGATATTTTATATTTGAGCTACTCCTCTGTAGTCGTACCTTTATGAAAAAAAAACACTGAGGTTTCAAAAGCATTTTAGTTTTAATTGATATGTGGCTAATTGAAAGTAAAATAATACTTGCCCCTGTTTTCCCAGGATGCACTGGTTGTCTTGATTTATTCCTGCACGTGTTTTTGTCTTCGTATGCAACTTTTTTTGGACCAATATTGTTTTTCTAATTCCACCATTTTTTCATTTAATAGCTGAGATTTTGAAAAATGTCCATGATTTGAGTTGTAGTTTGTTTATAGGTGATAATGGTGGGAACCAAAGCCTGCCTAGTTAAATAGCTTTACAAGATGAACTTCTGAATTCACTTGGTTGCACTAAATTTTATTAACAGTATCAGAGTAAGTGGAGCAGTGGATCATTTTAGTTGAATTATTATGTTTAAAACAGGAATAATTGAATCCTTTCTCTGTCCTCGTCACAATTTTCCATTACTTTGAATTTGTTGATGCATAAATTCCCAATGAAATACACTGAGGTTTGTGGCTTTACCCAATAAACTTTTAAAAAGGTTCAACAGGTCCTTTTGCAAGGCACTGTGTCTGTGACATCATTTTACAGACTCAGATTTCCCCCCCAAAAAAAGAAAAGCTACACTCAAGACTGTTTACACCGAAGCTGTCATTCTAGTGTGCAGTAGCTATGTTAACTCAGGAGCTTTGTAGACACACATGGCCCGCGTGCGTCCAATACGGTCATGGAAACATCCCAGGCATGCCAGGAAAGCTGAAAGTCTTTAGAAAAAGAAGAAAGAAAAACTAGAAATAGAACCGATATCCGCTATGATACTGAGCATAGGGAAAGAACGTATGTAACTGGAAGCGAAGGCAACAAGGAGAGGGGTAATCTCAGAGTAAGAGGGTCTAAATTAATTTTAGAGTCAGAGTGAGATGACAAAGGCAGATATGGATGGAAATAGGGGGTCGGATTGGGACTGGCTGGAGACAAATAGAAAGATATCTGAAAAGCAGCCTCGCCAGCGGTGTTGTAATGCCGTGTTCTCCTGGCAAAACGGTTTGTCCCTTGATAAGATAAGCCGAGCCATTACAACCTGAGCCTGCATTTCCACTACTCCCAACTGGTGGCTCAATAACATTCCTGAAACATGTTTTAGAGCAGATGTTTAAAAATTACACACTAGAGAGAGAGAGAGAGACATCTGATTAAATGTTTCAGATGCTTTGAATGAAATTAAAAGACCATTACAAAGGGACAGGCATGGATCATCAAACTGGGCACACAAGAATCGGACTATTGGCTTTTATGAGTCTGTGCCTGGAACGTCTCGTCTGCTTCTATTCCCTTTCGTTAGAGGAGCTCTGGCCGAAGAGGAGAGGAGCTTGTTTCAGACTGAATGTTGCAGCCTCTGTCCTCTGAGATGGAGGCTCGGAGCCAATCAGAATGAGTCATGCTGGGGAAAATCTGTAGCAAGAAGGCAAAAAATACTCCAAAGAAGCAACAACAGCAGGTTAAATCACCAAACTTTCATCTGTACGGTTGGTCATTAAGCTCGGCATCCACCACATGCTGATCTCTAACTCATATCTCCCCTGAGCATTTCCTCCTCTGTATGTCCTACATACTGGCTCCCTCTTTCTTTGACTCAGCCTTGCTGGAACCATCAATGCCAAACGGGCACTATGGCAACAAGATACTCCTGCAGAGTTTCTGTGAACATGGGAATCAACATGTGTGCCAGTTTGACTGCATGCATGATTCTACATACTGTTCACTTCAAGCTATGAAAGAGGAGAAAACGACGACGCAGCTAGAAAAACATTTTTTTGCAGTTTTGCTTTCAGGTTTAATCCTTTCAACCCATTTTTGTTTTACGGGAATAATAGTGACCCAAACGTCACAATCGCAACCCTGTGGGGTTACCCAAAGAGAATTGAATCCTGATACGAATGGAGTCCGAATCATAAGATAATGGTAATCAATTAAATCTAAATAATCTGCATTGATCACCAAGATCTGAATCCATTGGAAAAACAGAGCCCCGGGAACACAAAGGTTTGGAAACAACGGCAGAAGACATCTTGAGAATATAAAAAGTTAGAAAATTACAGCAAGTGGCACTTGCAGCATCAGAAGGCACTGGATCTAAAGAAAATTTGCCTACAGCAAATTACATTTAACAAAATTCTATGAGCACATCATTTTATATTTTATATACTATAAATGCAAATTCGGAATGCCAATATTTGGCTCAGTGGATAGACTTCCAGTGCTTGATGTATATTTTTAGTGGACTATATGCTGTAGCTCACAAAGAGTAATTTGGATATTTCAGCATAATGTCACAATTACACATCTTCCTTAGATTTTTAAATGTACAGGATTTATTCTCATTGCTGCGTCACACTCTCTTCACACCCCTGGTCTTAGCACCATCACATAAGATCACTAACATTCTTGATTCGTCATTTCTTCACTGAACGTCGCCTTATCAGTTACTTAGTCATTGGTCGAGCTGCAAACGTAATTTTGTTGCACAAAGTTGTTCAACTTATTTTAATTTAGGAATCAGGACATGGTTTGAAGTGTTCACATAAAACAATGTGGGAGCGAAGATCTGTGGTAAACAAAGACTTATAAGAGAAACTAAAAGCAGTTACTGAAATATCCTTTCAAAAACAGTCTGCAATGTAAGGCTTTTACTTCATCTTTGTACTTTCTCTATCCATTTGAGTCTTTATGTTCCTTTGTGTAACAACAGGAATAAACAATAAGAACATCACAGATGTTGCCATTTCATTCCATTAGGAGATTTTTATTTTTATCATGGTGCCTTCAAAGTAACAGACTGGATACAGATTCTCAGAGGACCTCTTTGGAGTTAGACCTTCATGTCTTTTTGTGTCTTCATATAACATAAGAAACACAAATTGCGTTACATTTTCTGTCAACACATTCAAATACAAAGAAATATAAGAGAAGCCAAGAAATGAGCAAAGATGACCCCGGCCGGATTGCATCTTCTTCAAGGATGGCGTGAAGAAGATGCTACCTGTCAAATAACCATAATCTCTAAAGGAAAAAAGGAGCTTTTTCCCTTTAGAGATTATGTCACAACAAATTGATACATGAACAAGCTCATACTGAAGGAGCAAATTAAGTTACTTAACCATTTAAATCTTTATTACTGACAACCTGATACTTTTTTATTACAGATGAGTATAACTAGTCATCAACATTGCAGTGTTTTTAATTCATTTTGAGTTTCGTCTTTGTTTATTTTATTTTTTTTACAATGGTCAGCTCAGATAAGATGGATCACTAAGAAGAGAATATGCTCCCCAGATGAGCGTGAATGGATTTCTCTGTGTGCAATGAGTATCGCTTTAGGTGGCTTCAATGGGGAATGAAAACACAGGCACACTCTGAAATCCTTATTACAGTATAAAGAAGACGAAAACAAAAACTGAATTAGTTAAGCTCTTGTGTATTCAGCTTCAGCATCATCTGGCCAGAGCTTATGTCAGCCTCCGGCTGTGCTTCTCTGTGAATACATCCAGTCATGAAGAATTACAGCTTCCGATTTTACAAAACTTTCCTCAGAAAGAAGTGAAGAATCATCAAATATAATTTATCTCGGAGGAGGAGAAGGAAGGCGTTTAGATGAAAAAAAAAAGATTGAGAATACGCAAACATTTCTTTTCCACAAACAAGGGGATTCTCCAGATAATTTTCAGAGAAAGAAACAAAAGCCTATGGAGTCTGCAAAAGAAATAGGCTGCCATCCATTACAGATCTAAAGTAAACCACAGTGTTAGCCTCTAACAAAGACTAGTTGGCTTGTTAAACTGAACTTCACACCTCAACTACCTTGTCAGGTGAGCTGCATTGACGGTGACTTGAACAACAAGTAAAACGCTCTGTAATCTCGCAAGATGTTACCAGGAGCTTTCTGGGTGTGAAGGTGGGAGTCAGCCAAGGAAGATGACACATTTGGAGCCTATAAACACCACAACACGTGTTACCGAGTTAAGATACAATTGTTAGTTTTAGCTTCCTGCGGCACAAGGATGAAGCTGCTATTCTGAGAGTAAAAAAGGGACCAGATGTTCGAATGCATTTTCTATGAGCTGCTCTTAATGTAGGTAGACAGGAATCCCGTTATTATGGAAGCACCAGATGCAGTTACAGTGATGGAAGATGGGCGGGAAAATGAATCAGGATAATGAGACGGAGTGAGGAGGGTGCAGATTTTTATAAATAAACTCTACATGTCTCTTGGTGTTAATCAGATCAAAGATTTAAATTTGATCCAAGCGACACTCATGTGGGGGAAAAGGAAGTGGATAAAAGTAAATAACTAAATAAAATATCATTAGGTTTCATGGCACTAAAGGCAGCTTCCCTGCTGATTTTGAAATTGCTACATATTAATTGAAGTGTGGGGGGAGAGGGGGGTTCAGTATATTATTGCAAAAGCCTGATGAAAATGCAGCTTCCTTTGAGTTGATAAAGGCATTAATGAATGCTTCTATAGGAGAAAAAAAAAACTGACTTGAATTTGTTTATTGCAGTTTTTCTTTTTTACATAACTTATATGTTGCTATTTGCAGGCCGGTCAGACCTCAGCCTCACTGAGCAGTTGATTTTGATTTGGACACATCTTTACAAGCCGACACCTTTAAATCTCCGTTACAAGAGGAAGTCAAAGTAAGTGAAGAGGAAACATTAAAGAGTTTCGCTCCTACATTATAAGGCAGGATGTTGGTGTAAAATCTTTGCAGATGTATGTGTGCCCTCACGACAAGTACTGCCCAGCAGCTTTTTAAATCCAGTCATTGGAGGGAGGGGGTGGAAGTCTGGCTACAACGCCTCATGTCCATGTTGTAAGAGCATAATCAGACATGGCGTCAGTTAACAGCGCCAGCACATGCAGTCCATCTTTCACTGCACACTTGGCCCAAACTTCAAGGCTGCTGAAAGAAGGGAACATGTGTAGGACCGTGCGAGTAGGCCATATGCTCACCGACACGACAGCGGGTGGTGGGGGGAGAGTGTGATTTTTTTTTTTTTTTTTTTTTTTAGTTTTTTTGTGTCGGTGTAATCTCCTGATTGTGTGGGGTCGACTTGACGGCTGTGCCTGCTGGTGAACGAGCGACATGATCTGAAACAACAGGGATTGAAGCTCAGAAGCCAGGCCCGCCGTGCTGTCAAATCTGACCCCTTACGCTTCTTTGCTCCGGCGTTAATGAAGAAAACCGCCTTGAAAAAGGGTTGGAGCCCTAAATCTATGCATGGATACAGAAACTTCACTGACAGGTGAGACGTGTTACAGACCAGAAAGCAGTGGGATCGGAAGAAAATGAACGCTTTGACCAAGGCTTTTGGAGATTATTCAATATTTTATTCAAAGACCGTTAAATGAAATGCAATAAAATAGGCTCACGACAAACAACCCACAAATATTTAATAATCAAAGTAGTGTAGTTTAATCTGCACCTTTTCCATACAGATGGAAATTTAGATGACAGAACACTTATTTAATTTTGTAGATTTAACCTTTGGATTGGGATATTTATGAATCTGTCCAGCCAGTACAGGTTTGTGGGTGGGAGAGGTTTAGCACCAGAATGCAAAAGACCATAAAAAGGCTGGAGACTGCTGATTTATGCCACTTGCATTGCCACTGCAACAGAAAATATTGTAAAGACTCTGCAATAATGAGATTACTTAACAGCATGCTATATTTTGCAGACATGGTGGCTGCATTCAGAAAGGTTCTCTCCATTCTGTCTTCCAATACTCTGAGTGGCTGAAACGGCAGGGAAGCTGGGATCATTTTATGATTACTTCAGCTAATAATTATATGACTACCTGGGGCATTCGTGGATTATGCATGCATCACTGAACTCTCCAAAATGTGCTGGCACAGTAGCACATTGTAGATTTCACACCCTTCATTCCAATTTACATTCCCTACATTTGTATATCGTCAGAAAAGCAAAATGATTTTTGAAATTTTGACCGAGAGGCAGTTCAATAATACTAAGTTTGCATTGTCGCAATGTTTTTGAAACCTTTTACAAAGTCCTGATTCTTTTGAAATATAACAGCTGACAGAATTCTCACCCACACAAACTGAAGTAAAAAAAAAAAATCTGAGTTGGGATTTCAGTTACCAGTATGATGGTGTGAGATAAAATTAAGAGGTACGCTTATTTTCTGAGGTCTGAAATGAGGGGAGAGTTATGCGTAATGAAAAGACTGCCTGTGTGTGTGCATGTGCAGGAGCTGAACTGCATCCTTACACGTGTCTTTTTTTGTTGTTGTTTTTTTGCATCAAGCATCAAAACAGAAAAGTGCAGAGTATCTATCGTTCAGTGGGGGTGTAGAACACTGTCAAACGACATCAGGAGGAGCTGTGCTCTACAGGCAGAAAAATCAGCGTTGCTCAGTTAACAGTTTTCAAAAAGTTTTCAAAAAGTGAGCACCACTCACATTTGGGAAAAAGTATAATCAGTAAAAGGAATGCGACCCTATAATTTTATTAACTTTTGTAAGTGTTAGATATTATATATTTAGTTTATTTTATAAACTATCATCCAGGTCTATATCTTTTCACCATCAAATCGAAGATGAGAATAAAACATGGGGATGGGACGGGAAGAGAAAAGAGGAAACTAGTCTGTGAGGCCAGCTTCCCTTTGGCGCCAGTCCAAGCACTAGTTTGTGTGGGCGGAGCACCAACTGATGTAAGGCTTTTCCACTGTGCCCTAAATGCCACGTGCAAAGTTCACACGCAGAGACGTCTCTAATTTCCAATCCACCCTGCCACTTTTCAATGACTTCTATCAAACCCCTTAAGTGGTGGGAGTTTGTTGTACACTGCAGAGATTGGCTCGCTTCCTTTAACTCATCTATCCATCGCTCTCTTTCTGCCCATCCATGCATGAATTTTGCTCGTCTGCTCTGCTCCAACAGGTCTCCATTGATCATCGTATTTTCTCTTTAACTTTAATCAAAAGGCTGGGAAATTCTGTTGTTTAATTGATGAGACTCAATGAGAGTCTCTCTCAGCAGTTCCCACAGAACCCGCTTAAATTTATAATTAATAAACCGCCGCTAATTATCCGAGCACTGCTCCGCACAAGGCACGTCCTATATACAGAGAGAAGAAAAGAGGAGAAGGAGGCTGAGGAGGGAATGGAAATAGAGTCGGGAGGAAAAATGTCTGGAACAAGAGGCAGAGTGGGATTTGCAAAGTTTGTGGTGGAGAAGGATGAGAAGATGAGAGCCGTCACCTGTGGTTGCCTTCCATAATCCATCTCAATTTCATCATTTCGCTCATCTCCCGCCGCATCACAAACTTCCTCCACCCGTTTTAATCTTCCTATCAAAAAAATAAAAGACCTAGAACTTTTATGGGCTTTGAGAGAACAGAAAGAGAAAAAGAGTCATCTGCACAGACAGGAAGAAGAAAAAAAAATGTTACTGATTTGAGAAAGAATAATGTATAAGAGGCGCATATATTTATTTATTCATCCTCGTATGCATCTTTGCACCAAGCGTCTCTTTAGAGTTTATTTTTGAAATGCTGAAAAAAAAAAAATGTCTTGGAGTCTCCGGTTCAAGCGAGCGAGCTTCACACGCGGGGATGGAGACTGGATGGATGGAGCGGCAGTCTGTAATAATGCTCCATCTGGATGTGGATTGACCTGCCCGTCTCCCTACAGCCACCTAATGCAGATTGATAAATGGGTGGACTGGTGCTGGACGAGGGAGTGAGGAGAGCCTGCAGGGGAGCAAAGCGGGACGACACATCATGAGTTCAGAACAGCCACGGCTTCTCATTGCAGCTAGAAGTGGAACTAAAGAGATGCAAAAAGAGGCATGAGTCCGACTTTTGTGTGGGTCTTTGTTTTACTATATTTAAGGAGACTAATCGGGACTCTATTGCAATAGGAGACTCTTGCACTTTTGTGAGGATCTAATTGCTGGAGCCAATGAGCTTAAATGGCTTGTATGGGTCAAAAACTTTTCTTGAGGTTTCTAGGGGTCAAAAACTGAACTCTGAACCCATCTTCCTGCAACATGTTTGAGATTAAAATCACCATTACAGGCTTTTTACCCTTGTGTGATTTCACCACATTTCAATGCAAACATTTGCCAATAGGTTAGCCATAGTCAAACTGTTACGGTTTCGCAACAACAATTCTGTCAAACCATTGTGTCGGCTTTTGTTTATTTTTTAATGAGCTGTCAATTTTCTCCACCAATAAACAGAAGAACCTAACACTGTCTCTCACACTCTGGTTACTGGCAAAATGAGAACTTCTAGAAGTTTTGGTCGCTTATTTTAAAAAAAAAAAAAAGGTAAATAAATGGTTTGTAAAAGTTACTCTTATACAGGAAAAGCCGTTTTAAAACCGCAACATTACCGAGTTAAGAGCCAAATATTTGTTAAGCAGTTGGCTTCAGGCTAGCAACCAGAGAAGACAGTCTGACTAATTAAAAACACTAATAAGCTCGTTATCTTTAACAGAAAAGGCTATAATTCTGTAGAACAGGCACTTTGCAAACTACTACAACAATTATAGATAATAGCACAATTATAATATTCTAAATACTAAAGAGAATAAAGTATTCTAAATACTACTTTAGCAACAGTTGGAACTAGATACAACTTTGGTTTTTAAAGTTTGCTTCAATACAGTGATCCCATGGTATTTCTAATCAAAGTTATTACATCATGAGAATTTAGAATAAATTAAACAAAGTTTAAATTGAAATGGATTGTTAAAAGTACCAACAACTGTTACTTAAATTTTTTTCCCCCCACTGAATAAACGCATTCATTTTAACGGGTGCAACTATTGTTACTGTAGTAAATTATAGATCTAAGACTTTAATGCATGTTTGTTGTTCAGAACCAAATGCTTGTTAATGATTTATCATCTTCATGTCTTTTCATGCTTCAAACTAAGTACCGTTGCTATTCTTTTCTTTTTAAATCCAATCTCAGCCCTCTACAAAAAGCTAAAAAAAAAAAAAAATGTTTCAAGCTATGCGAGTGTAGCGATTAAGCCCGAGGGTGGATTTGAACTTGGGTAGCAAAGGTTAAGATTGCTCCACACTGAGCGAGAGTCCCCACAAAGACGGGAATGTGCGTTTGAACAGATTCGCAGACAGAAATCTATAACAAGCTTAAAGTCTTCATTGCTTAGAACGTAAGCCCTTTAAATCAATACCATAAACAGTAAGAAATCCATGTAGTGACATTCACAGAATGAATAAACTGCAGCTGCTTCGCTGTATTAATTGGCCTCTCATGTCTGTTAAACCAGCAGATGCAACTATTTATCTAATTTAAGGCAATTCTGATGGTGTACGTTGGCTGCCCACGAACAAATTAACAGATTTACTGGTTTCCTTTTGCCTATAAAACCCCCATTTTATGATTCAAAATATAACTCCAGGTTTATTTTAACAAGCTGGAAATATTATTATTAACTTTTACAGTGAGATGCTTTGAGGATTAGCACACAGCTTTCGGTGCCAGCTAGCACTCCTCCTGCTGTTCGCACAAGTTTTTTGAGTTAAAATAACCTTTTACACTGGCCAGAGCCAGAACGGGATTTTATCTTTTAAGCAGCTGACCCAGCCTAAGTTTCTCTTTTTCTTTTTTTTTACAATCTTTGAACACTGCTTAAATTGACCTGATGGGTATGAATGTTTTTTCAGGATCAGTCAGCCTCGACTGCCCAGCACTCCCACTTTAAAATTCTTATCCAGAGATTAAATTACAAAGTCTCGCAGACACACCTCCCGCTTCCTCTACCGTCTTGGCTCTAGTCCATCTCTGCCTCCAGCTTGTTTCAGGCCTCTCTGTATCCCGAAACTTCCCCAGACCATCCATGTTGCAGATATTTTAGCTGCCCCAGCAATCCTGTCAATCTTCAAAACAAAACATACTTAGCTAATCATTTTTTTTTTTTTTTTACAGTGCCTCGCAAAAGCATTCATATGTTATTAAATGCTTGGCCTGTTATCCCATTGCAACCAGCAAATAATGTATTTTATTTGCTCCACTTAGCTTTTTATTACTCTACTGCAAAGTAGAGCAAATATGGGACATGGTTTTATAATTGTTTTTAATACTAAAAGTCTGAAGTATGTTATTCATTCAAAGTTGGACCCCTTTATTCTTGTTCCCCTTAATAAAATCCAGTGCAACCAATTGTCCGAGTGGCGAGGAGAAAGCCACTATTGAAAGACGGTCATTAAAAGTTTGATTTGCAGTTTTCACAGCAAACATGTGGACCAGATGCTTTGGTCAGATGAGACACCAAATGCACTTTTTGAAATGAGTGTGGAAAGGCATGCGAGTCAACAAATACCCTATGTAATAATAATGATAATCAAAATAACTGAATCAGATTGGATACTTTCCATCCAATCTGATTAAATTTAAGCTCATTTGAAAAGAAGGCTTGACAAAAAGTTTAGCCTCTAAATGTGAAAAAGAAAAACAAAATTGCACTACCATGCGTTGATCAGTCACAAAATCAAATAAAATGCATTAAGGTTTGGGTCACATAAGAACTTGTGAAAAGGCTCACATGATATGACTTGTTTTGCAACTTTAAATGATAAACAGGAGTGTCTTCACTGAAATACAAGACTAAAAGAAAGGAAGAGAAAGGAACAGAAGACCCCTCACTCTCTTCCATCAATCTCCCCGACCCACTCATGTAGCCTTGCTCCTTCCTCTCAAATGACACTCTAATGGTTTAAATGGTACATTCCCCTTGAGATCTAGGTGGACTGGGGCCAGGGTGAAGGGTCCAGCTGACAATTTATGAGTCAACTAAAGGTCACTGGTAAGCCTTGCTCTGCAATTATGAAGCTTCTCCGAGCCGCAGTAAACAAAAATGCACTCACAGATACATAGTTGTGCAGCATCTTTTCAAATGAATTCATATGTCACACATGAAGTTTTTTTGTTTGTTTTTTTTTCCCAAAGGAACACAAATCAGAAAGAAGAAAAATTATTCATCACTACAATCTGCAGCCACCAGACAGGGCTAGATAAAATGGTATCTACTATGACAAGCTGTACTCCCACTGATTCTGTCACTCTTGTGCAGAGAGAGGAAAAATGAAGCAGTGAATGTGTAGAAACCTTTTCTTTTAACTGTGCTGTGGATAAACGTTCTCTCTCTGTGTGAAATTAAAAAGAGCCCAAGTGCACCTTCTCCATCTGCTACATGGAAAATTTGTAATTTGAGCGAGCAAATATTATTTCTCTGTGTCAGATCTAATGTGTTACAGTTTGTTCAGAAGCTGTCTGTTCTCAAAAGGGTTCATACATCTGCACCTTGTACTGACAGCAGTAAGGTCCTGTTCATGCTGCTCCTAAAAGCACAAAAGGAGTTTTGGTACTTTGGTACCTTTCACACTAATTTTACCATTTCATTGAAAAGAATACTACAAGGCAAACATGCGAGTACAAGACATGTGCCGATGTGGATTTGTCAGTAGGAGATGCTTGGAGAGTTTCAGTATAGAACTTTAGCAAAACCATTGTATGCATGAGATGGGTGTTTCATCCCAATCAACGTTGCAGCAACCTATTGGTGTTATGAATAGGTCATAACACCATCTTTGGTGTTATGACCTTTGGTGTTAAGGCACCATCAAAAGTGCCTTCTTTTTGAAGGCACTTTTTGAGTGCCTTCAAAAAGAACTTATTCACATTTTGCAACATTGCAATAGATTTCATTGTGAGCTGGAAAAAAACTTGGAAAAAATAATTCTCAGCTAAAAAAAAAAATCAATTTGAAAAGTGCAAGAAGCATTTGTATTCACCTCCCTTGGGTGTGATGCCCCAAAATAAAATCATTGGTTGATATTGGTTGGTTACTTCTATTCCCAGTAAAATACTTTGTAGAATGAAGTTCTAGCACTGAAAAATGTTAAGGGGTGTTGCAAAAGGGTTGCAAATACACTTAAATTTCATGACATTGTGTCACTTGAATCATTTTTATCTAAAGATGGCCTCTGCCTGGTACATATTGCTACTGTTTTTAACTCACCAAGCAGTTAACTCTGCATAAATAGCATGCTAGTGCTAGCTAGGCTAATATGTTCATTATCTATTTTGATAGGACTCATTAATTTGTCTTGTCGTACATTTCAGTGCAGTTCCAGTTAGTTGTTTGGACCTTTAAGAAACCTTTTGGTCTGCTACAAATGCCATAAAGATAAAGGCTGTCAAACAGCTTTGGTTGGATTTTGTCAGTCAAATATTTCAGATCATCAAGCCAATTTAATACCAGAGAAAGACAATCCGGCTAATTACTAAACACCGTTTTAAAATGATGGTTTCTTTTGTTAGGAAAAATGTATTCCAATCAACCTAGTTATTTGTGAAAACATAATTATTATAACAGTGGGGCTACGATTTCTGCTCTCTGACAGAAAATCCTGAAGGAAAATGCCTCGACATCAGTTTGTCACCTTAAACTCAAAAACACTTGGGTTACGCAGCAGGACAATGACTTTGCATGCAAACCGTTTGACTGGCATGTTCAGTTTTATAGGGATTTAATAAAGAAGATTACATTTTCCAAGTTGCTAGTTTGGAGCTAGCCATTACTTTTTGCTGTTGTCTTAGAGCTACAAAACATTTGAACAACTTCCTGATGCTGCACTGACACATGCAGTGACAAAAGTTTCCATATACACAGGTTCTGCATTGTAAAGTTAAATGCTGTTTTTATGTGATTTTATACGGTGACGCAGCATTTCTGCTCCACATAACAGCCCAAGGTTGAGCTGTCCTAAAGCTGGCTCCTGTTTGTCAGTCTCTCTCCCTCAGGGCACTGGGTCTTCCCACACAGACAGCCAGCAGATACAGATGGACTCCACTTGATACATGGCAGCAAATATTTGCTTTTGCTATGAGAGACAAGCTCTGAGTCAGAAAATAGAGAACGACAGGAGAAAAATACACACACAAAGTTCCTTTGCGTCCCCTGTCACTTGCTGACAGCTTCTGTGTCTGATTGTTTTATTTGCCACACCAAAATGAAAAATGTCTGCTCAGTTGTTTCTGCAACAGCCAGATTCTCTTTGAACGTGTGCAGATCACACTTTGAACACATTAGCAGACGACACGCAGACGTGGCAATCTGCAAGGCTGCCTCGTGTTTAAGAAACACCAAAACACGCCGCCCTGAAAGGTTGGAAACATAACTGCATCACCAAAAGCAAACATTGTTCGCGCATTAGGTTGTGTTCGTACAGATGACGGTCTCTGTACAGACGCCCCGACGTTTTTCTAACCGAGACATTTGCTCACTCATACAAAGACACGCACAGCTCTGAGTTCCAAGCACTGGTCTCAAATCGAGACTAAATATAGGCGGTGAGGTAGGACCGTCGGTAGTTGTCAGATGAGGTCCCATTATGAGCCTCGGACTGTGGGGCTCTTGTGTTCTTCCATAATGACCAGCCGCTGCACCTGTCTTTCTGCACATGAGTACTCAGGTCAGACTAAATATAGGAGTGCTCCCCCTCTTTGCCTCTCTTCTCTGTTGCCCCAACGCTGCACTACTCTGCACAGCAGCTCCCCTTCACCCCCCGCCCCTTTCTGCTAAAGCAAAGTAGGTGCAGGAGGCACCGCTGCCAACAGAGCTGCATCGGCTCTCGTCTCGTCCCCTTTTATAGAAACATGATGACATTACAGTTGGGCAGGAATGACAAACGGGGACCAATTGGCATCAGGGAGGTGGCCATCAGACATTTCCCAATTTGATTTTAGGACTGAAGTCTGTCTCTCATAAAGCTATAATTGGAGCACAACAAAGTCAGGCTCGGTTAGTTTCCAAGCAAAACAAAATATCATGAAGTATTTAAACTCTTTACTTTATAATCATTTAAAATGTTGGTTGGGTTCAAACTGTTCTGATGAAATTTGCATCACCCCATCAGACATGGCAACATGTTTGCTTTTCAAATTTTACCATTGGAAGCCATACAATTGATATTAAAAAAAAAATGTTTTTAAGACACTTTCTATCTTGTTGTGTTTTGGAGAAATTCTCGGATTGTTTTAGTAAATGGTCTCGTCTTTACAAAACTTTATGAACTGGTTCTTCAAATCATAGTGACTGAAGGAAATCAATTATGAAAACAAGCAACAAAACAGATAAACACAAAATAATTTGATGTTTCACTCATGGCCATTTCTTCTTCCTTTGAGCAAAGCTTTATGAGAACAGTTTGTTCACTAAAAACAAAATGTTTTATTGTTTTTCAAGGTACAAAAAAAACCTTGATAACTTATTTTGTGTATAGATTCATGAAAAGCGGCCAAATAGCTAATTTCATAAATGGCACAATTATTATTATCCTGTCACGACTACAATCTTCAAGATGTCTGCAACAGATGTCCAAACTAATGCAAAACATTTCCCTGCTAAGAACAGACAATGCACTTTGGTGGGACATGCAAGGGTATATCCATCTTTACAAGCATTTAGCAAACACAAACGCACTTGCATAGTCCTCCACAAGATGACAGGAAATGCTGACTGGCCAGATCTTACAGGCTAATAAAACCCGTTTGCTCCACATGGTATTGATAACAAAAATCTCAAGATTAAGTTTAGTTCAATACATTTCAGATACACATTGCCAAAGCTCTTATTATTTGTGTTTATGCAACTAGTCTCTGCATTTATTTCAGCTGCTTGTCCATCTTCAGGACATGATTTACTACAACATAAAGTGCATCCTTCTACCATAAACAGTCAGCACCTAAATCGCTTTAACGTAACCAGCACTGGTGCTTCAATTACAAAAACCTCATTCAGATGGAAACAAATAGCTTTTGGCTTTCTCTAATGGGCACTTTGATTACCTTTATGTTTGTAGCGATGAGCCATTAACTAAATACATTTGATTAAGTGTACATATACCACATGCTAGTACCCAAATAGTTACTGCTGCAGTCCGACGTGTGTAAACGGCTTCATACTGCAGGCCAGCTTTTGATTAATACGTCAGGGCCGAACGGTCCAATAAATGCATGTAACACTGACCTTAAGGTGTTGCTGGCAGAACAAAGAATCGCTTTTATTGTTCCAACACTACCCAGAGTGAAAGACGTGTGCAGGCTCCAAGCTTCCAGCTACTTTACAGTCACCTGATTGACCCAAACGTGATGCATTAAGCGGCGAAAAGGTGTCGAAAACAAACGTACGCATGCCAAATAAACCACATACCCGACTGAGCGACAGCTTTATATCTGGAACCGTTTTACGATGAAGCATGAGTGTTGATCCCTGCAGCACAAAGACACTCGAAAACAGATCCACTTAGATTGCCTCATTAGTAGATTTATACTCTTTAAACATTTTATATATATATATATATATATATATATATATATATATATATATATATATATATATATATATATATATATATATTCAGCAATATTATATGAATGTTGATGCATTTCATTGTAGCTTAATGCGACAGACCAACACAAGGTGAAAGGAAGATTGAGTGTTTGTTATTTTTCTTTTCTACAAATGCGTCATGCATTTGAATTTAGTCCTCATGCTACAAAACTTTGTATAACAAAGAAGAAAAGAAACACGTTGAGCTGCTGAAAGTCCTTTCCTGTCAACTGCAGGATGTTTTCCTTCTTCCATACATCATCTCGTCAACTCTGACCAGCTTCCCTATCCCTGCTGAAGAACATCCCCACAGCATTATACTGCCATGACCATGTTTCATCATTACGTGTGTTTATGAAAATGCACAAAGTTAGTTTTCTGCCACACACAGAGCAAATTAGTAGTTTGCCCATCAAATAAAAACCATAGGAGTCAACGACGCAAGATAATTACGGGTGCATGGCATACTGTTTGAAACTTTTAGAGAAACTCAGTTTAGCTTTCATTGTGCTGCATCACCTAAATGCTTTTATTAGCACCCTATAAGTTTGTGATAAGCAATCAATCTCCCAGTTTCATGCCATGTCTGGTGTTTGCACTCCTCCTGAAAGTCTAATAAAGGCTCAAGGTGATGATTCCCATTTTGGCTAACAGGAAAACAGCTCATGGGATTCTGTCCACAGTACCAGCAGCCGCATAAAGATTCAACAGGAGAAATTTTTCTGAATGTATTTTTTTCCCCTCCAAATCTCAGAGTTTGTTTCAACTCCATTAAAGAAGGAACATATCCTTTAAAGAATATTAATTCCCTGGAGCAAAGTGGGAATATTACTGTCAGTCACATTATGTTTTCCTTCTCCTTTCCATTCTGCGGCTGACAAAATGCCCAATACTGCAGGCAGTAAAAACATCTGCAGTGCCTGCACCCTGGAGGAGAACGACTTTCTGCGGTAATAAAAGATGAGATGGAGTGATTAGAGAAATGCCAGTGAGTTGCTGTGAGGGATTTTGGTTCACTCCTTTTCCTTACAAATGCCAGTCATAATAACTTTTGACTGTAGTGAATGAATGTGTCCACTAGCCGAATCTTGGCAGAAACACTTATCTCCTTCTTCTACTGAAAAAATGAAAAAAAAAAAAAAAACTAAATGAAAAACTCCAATAATATTTTTGTCAGATAGAAACATTACTGTCCTACATCTTCATTTCCAATTCTCAGGTTACCAGTGATGCAGGCAGCGTGTAATCAGAAATGGGCCAAAACATTCTGCTGATAAAATTGACTACACCACAGCGCACTCTGTGGCCTCCTCTCCCCCGTCTCTGTTACCCTGGAAACTGTTGTCCATGTAGGAAGGAGCAATTCTATTACAGCGACGATACGACCAGCCAGCAGATAGAACCATAAAACGTGACTTAACGGTTAAGAAAGAACGAGGAGAAGCAAAGATGAAAACCGCAAGGGAAAGGAGCAAAAAAAAAAAGATACAAACAAGAGCAAGAGTTGAACAAAGATTAAAAGAAGAAAGGGCATCAGAGGTGGTGAGAGAGATCAAAAGAGGTGTGAGGAAATATAAAGACAACGTGCTGGAGAAGGCGTCCAATCCTCTGACGTCCCCCAAGTCTCGCAGAAATGTAAGGAAGTTTCAACATTTACTTAAGAACAAAACAGGGGAGAATCCTAATGTACACTTGGCACAGTTCACAATAATAACCACCATCAGAGCATGTCTGATTACACATGGGAAGTGTGAGGAGACGGAGAATACGGAACAGGGCCAGAGGCAATAAGCTAGTTAAGCAAACTGCGTGATCTGGCCGCATCTTTCACGCATCTATTCACGTCCCGTCAAAAGCCTCGTCTGTCTCTCAACCACCACACTTACCCTCAACTCATAATGGATCTATTGAGTCACTCCATTTGTCTTCTACCACATGCCCAAAGCCAAATCCTCTCTCTTTCTCTCTTTTCTTTAGTTTTTCCTTTCTTTTTTTTTTTTTTACACCCCCACACTGTCTCCCACTATCTACATCAAGGGTAAATTACCACGCTCGTGGCGAGAGGCGGAGCCCAGTTGCTGCGTTGGTGGGTGTGTGGGGGTGTGTGCAGACGAGCCAGGGAAGGTCAGAGTGGACGGGGCCGGTAGGGAGACGCAAGAGACGAACGAATGGTAGGGATCATATACTAATCAATGCTGAGCACACGGCCGGCCTCTTTCGGTGGCCTTACGCTTAACCAAGTCTTGTCCCTTTCACACTCCCGCTCTACATGGAAGAGGTATCAGCTTTCGCTTCTTTAGCTAACGGTGAGGGAAAGGTCCCTCTCCGATGTGACATAGCCCCAGAGAAACTCGTTTGTGTGTGTGACCCCATGCATGCCTGGGAATCATTGCGTAGGAATATCACATTACGAGCTGGCTTAGGCCTGGCTTACTTTGTTCTGGGATAAACTACCCTTGCCCATAAAGCAGCCGCTGCCTATGGCTGTAATACCCGACACGGGTCACATTACGCTGCCTAAATCCATTTCAGTGCTTTTGTGTAATCAACTCCAAGTTGAACAATGGAAATACAAGCGGGTCAGTCCTAAGGCTTTAAAGTGTCTGGCCCTTAAAACTTGTTAGCGAATCTGGCCGTTAAAGACATTTTTTTTCTTGGGGAAAATGTGATTCCAACGTGTCTTTTAAGAGTCGGGTCATAAACAGGGCTGAAAGAAAGACGGCTTTGAAATTACATCAAAGCTGGGCTCAGAAAGCTGACAGCTACTATGTGTAAAACCTCAAACAACGTCTCTTCACATTATGTAGAGCTGATGTACCGTCCTTCTGTAAGTCTGTCACTTTGTTTTCCTGTTTACATGACATTCACTGTAAACCTTTTTTTTTTCTCCCCATTAAGAGTTTTTGTTTTTCTTCAGAAAAAATAATCTGTATGACATGTAAGCTGCTGATTTTGTGATGTCAACCATTGCACTTCACTCTGCAGTAGATGAGTTTGTGTTTTACAGGTTCAAGGAAATTCAGATCAACACCAGCATATCGTAATGGATCTTCCTTCTCACTTGCCGCAATTTCCCACCAAGGTTAATGCAATTCAGCTGCAAAATACTCCCAAGCAAAAAAAATAACAAAAGTAAAAATAAAAACACCCTACAATAAAGTTTACAGAGAAACTTCCTGTGAAATGTATATTTACTTAAATATCTTAATAATTTGATGTTTTTCATCATTTCTTTATAGCCGTTTTTTTTTTTTTTTAAGTAGAATAAGCCGACAGCAAATTTCAATGAAGCTCAAAAACTGGAATTGAGTGCACTGGTTTGCATTTCTTGGGAATATTCTCCAATTCATGCAATGTCAGGATTATACATTTAAATATGCCTACTGATATGTGATTAATTTCCCTTAGCAAGATAAACCTTAATCCCACATTTTTTAAATGATGGTGGCAAGATAAACTTGATCCATTGCATTGGATCAAGTTTATCTTGATCCAATGCAAGTGTAATTATTAGCTGCCTGTAAAGGTGGGTAGATTTTATATGACTACTGTTCATCTAATTGGTGACTACTGTTCACCAATTGGTTTCCTAATATTTCGTAACACCATTGTCATGTGGGTCGAGTTTGTCGTTTAAGATTGTTATTTATGTGCTTAGCAGAAAGTTTCCCTCTCGGACATCCAATTGGAACGCGGAAAGAATTTTATTCCTGTAGAAGCTGCATTTCTGTCTTTAAAACCAAGAAGCCGTGAAGCAAAGGAAAACATAGAGGACTGATGCTGCTGGATGCAAGCAGAGCACTGCATCAAACATCTGAAGTTTAATGTTTGTAATTTCCAAGGTGCAGCTATAAGAGGAGAGAGGGACACTTGGGAAAACAGGACAGATTTATTGCATACTACATTCGTTTTCCACCTGGGAAGGTTCACCCTTTTACAGAATTAAAGAAATTAATTTATTGTACAATCACTGCTGGAAAGATGCTAATATCTGCATGTCCCTTTTTCAACAACAACCCACTCATGGAGACGGATCACCGTGGATTTAGGAGCCTCTGTGGATAATCTCCCAGTTTAAGAAATGCATAAATAGCGATTGCTTTGAAAATGATTCAAAAGCAGAACAACACACTTCTGTCTTAGTTTTAACTTATTGCTTGGTGGTAATGTAAGACAGCTGCAAGGCAGTTCGAAGTGACAATGCTTTTTGTTCATTTCCTCTTCTCATCCACACTCAATGATGAATGCTGGTTTTCTCTTGTAGTAAAATGGAAAAGATTCAATTAAAGTTGAATGAGTACAAAAATTCCCTAAGAACCTCCCCACTACCCACACAAAACAATGCAAACTAGATGACAGAGAAAAGCATAGAAAGGAAAAGGCAACGTTAAGAACGAGTCATCCAAGCAAAAGGACACAGGGAGGGAAAATAAAGTATAAACTGCCAGGAAGTGAATCCAGACTTTTTACCTCTTGGTTTTTCCATCGCTCCTCGTTACTGAAAGTGTGAGCTGTGACTAAGAGGTGGAGAAAGTTTGACGAGACCATTTTACTGCTGCACTCTTAATAATGGATACCTGCTTCTTCGCTCTCTCGCTGTCAGTTTGTATGATATATTTTTTCAACTCTATCATGGTTGGTCTAACCTCAAAATAACTTCACTTCTGACTAGCAGCTCGTCCCACCTCAACTCGAGCAAAACTTTGCCGCTGGTTTCCTATATTAAATATCCCACCCGTTGCCTCACCTGTTGCTGCCCGTCTTCTACCCCCAAACCGGGTCATGCGTTCTGACTGCTGCTTTCAGACCTCTTGGTGTTGTCACTGGGAAAAGTATTCATCTTGTGAAAATTGTGGGTACAATTCCAGTTTCCTGCTGTCATATTTTCAAAGTACCCCTGGGAATTTTTTTTTTTTTTTTAAATGCACCTAACCACAGGTTGCCTACCAATCTGCATATTGATGTACGATGCGTGCATGCCTGAGTGCATTAGAGATTCAGTCTATTTTACCTCTTCATTTTCTACCATCTTCATCTCCAATGTTGTATTAATCTGACTCTTATGCAGATACTTCAAATCACTAAAGGCTGATCGAGAAAAGAATGTTAAATATTTTCAGATATTACGCTCGCTGACCGCGGTGCCCTCACTGCCGACTGTGAAATAGTGGCATCTCTTCACGTCAGTGTTGTGTGTTAAGAAAGTTGCAGTTTAAAAGAGCTTTACCTCAAGGTTCCTTCTTTAAAGAGACAATGAAAAACGTAAGCAATAATAGACTTTTTAAGCTTGCTCTGAAATATCCCTCCATTTGTTGGAAGCCATTAGTAAAACATTAAAGACATTAGAAGCATTTGTGTCACACACTCGCCTTATTGAGAAATAACCTTGGAGGTCTACCTAATGACATATTACTACGTTTGTTGGCTTTTATTTTATGCAGGCTAAAATAAATTTGGCGGCAAGATTTACTTTTGTAAAAGTTTTAAATTAATGCGCACAGTGAACCAGAGAAAACATTTCATTTTTTTCTACACTTGTATTGAAGGCCGATGTAATGGTGTAAGTGAAAAGGGCAGGAAAACGAGCTGAAGTCAGTCTATTGCATTCACACCGTCACCTCATGCAAAACCATAAGGATTAATGGAAAGTGAAAACTGTGTCATTTGTGGACAATGCAAGTTTTCCAATTCATCCAACTTAATACGACTAAAAGCAGAAGGCATTGCACATTCAAGAGCTGACCAAACATGACCTTCAAAGACTTTGCAATAATAAGTTCAGTGTTTTACATTGGGATTTTTGTGATGGACCCACACAAACTTGCCTGTAATTGCGAAGTGGAATGAATGTTACATGCCTTTCAAATGTTAAGATGGATCAGATCCTAACACCAGAGAATGCAACCAGATGCCTTCAGAAGGCACCAAATTAGTTACTAATTTCTGTCTCCGCCAAATTCAAAATAAATAAAGGCAGTTCTTCTCAGAAGCCCTCAGTGGTTGTGAAAGATCACAGGAGAGCAAACTGTACCCTGTTGTTTAGGGAACATACTAGACAGGTAGAGGAGAAATTTGAGGTTAAAAACACAATCCAACAGCCTGGCATGAATTCAAACCTAACAAGATGAGACTAGGCAAGGCGAGCATTGATCAAATAATCAGCCAAAAAGTCTCTGGTGACCCCGGAGCAGCTGCAGAAATTTATAGCTAAGGTGAGAAAATCTGTAGACGGGAAAACTATTGGATGCTTTTCCTCAGTCATGTCAGGAAAAACTGGTCAGAGTTGAAAGCAGAATGCTATGCGTCTTGACCATAAATAATATTTTTGCAGAATTCCATACAATGTATAGTACCCACTCAATACAATAAAAACACAAGATGGTGTTTTGTGTCAACAGAAATGTGAGCTCAAAAGTGAAATAAAGTGAATAACCTGTTTCAAATAATTCCTGCTGCCATCGGAAAGTGTTCACTTCTCTGTCTAAGCGGCACCAGTCATCTCAAACAACCCATTTTTATCTTCAATACAGTGTTTTTTTCTGAATGTCCATCTCCAACCAGGAAAAAAAACAACGGAAGACATGTCGGCTGTTTTATGGTACAATCATGTCTTTGTCATGTCTAAAACAAACAAATGGGCTTGGCAGAGGTAGAAAAAAAAGAAGAACTAGAGCAAAATGTGAGAAATAAAAGGAAGACCTAAGGGTGAAGGACACCATCTCCTATATCCCACTTCAGTCCTGACAGCAGTAACCTGTTTTATGGCTGTGAATGAAAGCAATACGAGTAGAACTGTACCTACGCATGTTAGAGCACTTAACAGCGCCGCTGCTGCCACTTTCCCCCTGAGTGACTGTTCTCAGTCCTCTTTCACTAATGTTTCTAAATGGTCCTGCCTGGTAATCAGTGTAAGAATCAATAATTAATTTTAAAGTCAGTATTAAGTGCTTTGTTACTGCAACTTTGGATAAAACACAAGGACCCGATCACAACGTCTGGAAGGATAAAAGCTGCACTGCAAAAAGGCCAAAATGTTTGTTCTTCTTATATGAAAGCCGCTTCGTTGGCTAGGAGACGGGGAATATTTTAATGACTTTAAAAAATGTTAAATGTGCTACCTGCTACTGTTCTGAACTTATTATTTCTGTAATGGCCTAAGGCTCTGCTTTTTAGAAAAGGGACAGTTTCTTTCTAGTTGTTCGGTGCTTCTTACAGACTCGTGCACAAACGCAAAAATTGAGCTCATTATGAGTCGAGCCCTCCGAAAAGGCTGCTTACTTACAGCTGGTTGCACCAGCAAATGTAATAATTGGGCTCCAACAACTGGCCAGGAATAGGGGATGAATTAAACATGAATCAATAGTTAAAACAGAGGTTAACAAGCAGCTGTGTACTGCAACTACTCGGGTCAAAGGCTAGAGTTGTTGCACAAAGGTACATTTAGAAATTAATCCAACACGTGATTTTTAAATTAGGGGGGAAAACAATGAGTGACTTTTAAGAACAAGATTTTTAATATTCTATAAAAAGTTGCATTGTGCAGCAGTTTGCATGCACCTTTATTTTTATTGATTTTATTATTTTTATAAAGTAAATTATTTGGGATTGCAACCAGAGATTGAGTAATCAATTCACCAGAGATGGGAATCAAACATTTTTCCCATAGAGTTGCTTTAACTGAGACAGGTTCTGGTTCTGCCGGAGATTTCTTCCTGTCATAGGGAAGTTTTTCCTCTTCACCGTCGCTCTGTGCATGAGGAATTGTTGTAAAGTCAACACAACACAAGGGATTTTCTGCTGTCACCATGTTCCCATAGAAGAGGAGTGAATGCTGCAAGTCAATGACTTGATGCAATCTGCTGGGTTTAGAAACTTTCTAAACCAATTTGAATAATTAACTGAGCTTAATGTACCGTTTGATAACCAGGATCAACTGGAATGTATGTGATTGAACTGAAGTCTTTTTTTTTTGTTGTAAAAGTGCCTTTAAACATTTGCTGTGAAATGACGCTATAAAAATAAACTGAATCAAATTGGCTTTGATAACTAATAAAAAAAAAAGAATGTTTTTCCCAATTCATTAAATGTATCAAAACTAAGTAGTCCCACCATTTTCCCCCCACCTGAAGAAACATATCAGCCAGCAGAATTGACTTTAACACCGGTATATTAAAATGAGCATGCTGTTAATTCTTTCATCTTATGTTGGACTCGAATCCACCTGCCTGCAAGCAAGCAAGCGTTTACAGTCAAAGTCTGCTTTAAAGCAAGCGGAGGGGTTGCATCATCCTTTCCACTGAATTTCCACCAGCAGCCAATACATTGCGTCAAAACTTTACTATTTAATCCCGTGCATCCATACACAACTAATGAAAAATTAAAAGATGTAGGGTTGCATTACTGCTTGGCTTATGCAAAACCGTGGAAGACTTTGTTCCAGTATGGAAAAGAAGAAAACATGAGGGCAGAGAGGGATTGGCAGCCATCACTTTGGAGATCAAAGCCCTGTCTGCTTGTTCTGCCTGCAGCACTCCTCTCCTCTTCGTTTGGGAAAGAGGGAACAGGACCGAGAAGGGGATGCTGGGGGGAGGTCTGCATGGAGGAGCTGACATGGGAAAAAAAAAAGGCTTCTTTTTCTTGCTCACTTTGCTCTTCTTACATCCACCCCGATGCTGTCTCGCTCATTAAAAACAACCTTCCATCACACCCCTCTCAACATGCAAGCAAACAAAGCACAAATTTGCCACACATTCACGCAGGGCCGGGGCTCCAAGCAAATCACGGAGTTAATGAAGCAAAGGTCACTCTTAGCCCAGCAACCCAGGGGGGAGTCCATAATGTGACCTTGATCTGTGCAACTCATTCACTTTCTTCGCTTTATTCTCTCCTGCTCGTGCACACAAACCCACACAGAGATTAAGCTCTTCCCCTTCTTAACCTGAAAGAGGGATTAAACAGCGAAGGGGAAAAAAAAAACATAGATATGCTGCATAATCTTTAGTGCTGAGCTCAGCTGACAGCAGCAGGTTCTTTGCTGAAAGTTTGCCTTTAAAAAAAAAAAGTTTATCTTCCAAAGTTAACTCTTTTTAAACCAGGCATCTGCCTACAAGACTCTGTAAGAGCTAAGAAGCCAATGTCTGCTTCTGAAGAACAAGCACTGAAAACAAGAGAGGACTGATTAGAGAAGCAAACAAGAGGTATTTCTCTGGAGGAGCTGTAGAGATCCAAAGTCGTAAACTCCACAAGTCTGGCATGTAGGGAAGTGAGGCGTGAAGGAAACCATAGTTGAAAGAAAGGTATAGCAAACGTGCCTTAAGGCCCGACTATGTTTAAGCTATGGTGCAAAGATGAATTGGCAAAGAAATAATGTAGATGTACAAAGTAGGTGGAAACAAATCCCAGAAGAATTTTACATGTAATTGAAGTGGAAGATGGGACTAAAAGTATTCACTCATGTGGGTGGAATACTTTATGGGTCTGTCAAATCTCAGTAAAATACACTGAGTTAGCAGTTTGAATGTGACAAAATATAAAAGAGCATAAAAAGTATGATTTTCTTTTTTTTTTTTTTTACAAAGCACTATAGTTGTGGTGTATCTGGAAGTTTCTGACACATTAAGAGCTCTACTTTGTGAGACCTCAGTGAGATCCAGACACAAATGCAGAGGATTAGGAGCCGGCGAGAGGCCTCACTGACAGCTTCTGAAATAAAGCGAAAGTCAATGCGATGCTGCGTCATCTTAAGCTTTCCCCCCCTCTCCTCCGCTGCCAGCCATCCGTCTCCCGTTTGACATAACATGAAGGAAATGGAGGATTTGCTGCGCAAACGTGACCTCTGACCTCCATATATTCAATATTCCTCCAGGAAGACGGTTGGGAAGCCCCTCCTTCTGCAACGTGCAGCTAATGCTAACCGACGTTTCCGTCACGCCACCTCAAGTTGGAGCTGCAGCTACTGGAGATGGAGAGGGAGGAAGACTGCGGCCTCCGGTGCCTTACAGCATGACAAACACCTAAATACAATGCTGCCGATGGCTCTGAGACGTACAGCAATCTTCCTGAGCCGGTTCCTTGGGGGATGACGAGAATCTCATAAGCAGGGACAGGAAGAGAAGGAGGGGGGAGAAAAAAAATTCAGTCCTAACCTCACTCAAAAAAAAAAAACTCCTGTAATAGAGGAAGGCGAGGAAAAAAGCTGGGCCATCCTGTGGCTCCGTTATATTGCCTGCTCCCTGTTGTGCCCTAGGCAGTCTGAGACTGATTTAGTTTTCTTAATCAGAAACTCCTCCGTCCATAGAGCATCCTACGAACCCTGTGCGGACGAAGCAGGAGAGGAGGAGAGTGTGAGAAGAGGGACAAATGAGAGTCACATTTATTGCTGGACAGAGAAGCCAAATAAAACACATGTTATAAAGCTTTGTTAAACAGCAGAGACCCGTCCTTTGGCAGTTCTCTGAAGGTCCACTGGTATTTCTTTGGCATAAGTCCCCACACCTCCGATTCTTGTCCAGAAGCCAAACAACACAATCTCCCCTTTTGAAAAGAAACCCAGAGAGCAGAACCTGATATCCGCAGCACCGGGTTTGTGATCCCACTTTATTGGTGCTGGCCGACGGCGTTACCACAAGTCGTCAGAGCTAACCTGAACAAATGGTAGTGAAGCAAAATGCTCCATAAATAATTTTTTCTGGATTGTGTTGCAAGTGTATTTTATAATGCAATGAGACAAACTCGGGGTATAATGACAAAAAAAAAAAAAACGACACAAGTAAGAGCTGCTGTCATTAATCAACAGTATACTGATGTTTTTAGGCTTTTGTGACTGTAAAACTCAGCTACAGGGTAATATTTACCTAGGTTTTCCTTAAACCTATTTTGAAAAAGTACAGGATTTTCAACTCTTAGCATTAAGACTAAGCTTTGAACTGGAAAGCATTTTATATTGATTAAAGATTCATTAAAACACTGCTTACGTACCTCAACTCAATAGATCCACAATCCAAAACTTAGAATGCATATATTTTATTTGATATTTTAAATGTAAGGGGGCCGGTTGACCTTTGATGACCTCTGGAAACACTAATAAGGTTTGACACCAATTTTATTTCATTTGAGAAAGACATGAGTGTGTGTGTTTGGGGGCGTGGTATGACTTCACTCAGATCAATTTGGGTAACATGTAGTAAAACTCTTGAAAACATTCGAAAATACATTTAGCCAATTGAATGTATTGAATGTTTTACATCTTGACACTTGATACTGTAAATTTCAGTGACAAGGTCCATGAATCAGGAAGAGCATTACGAAAATTGTCCATCAATCCTGCCCTTGTCAAGTAGGCTCAGGGCAGGTTTGTGAATCTCAGTTTTTAACAAAATATTGCTAAAATCTGTCCGTATTAATTCATAATTTAATAATGTCATTGCATGAGTTAGATGTATAGGTAAACCTGTTGTACCATCAACGTAAAAAGGAAAAAAAAAAAAATCAAATGGACTTAGACAGTTCTTTGTCCCAAGTCCAGCGTCAGTGTTTAAACAGCTGACTGTAATGAGGCAGAGCAGGAAACAAGTGAGCACTCGTTGCTGCTCGTTAGGCCAATTAGGAAGGCTCCGGTTCTGCACCATTTCAGGAGGTGTGGCGATTTTTAATTTCAGGACGCCCGGTTTACAGTCTATCTACATTCAGTCCATCTGTTGTCTGTGTTGAGACTTCCTCATTTGCTGCCAGCTAAATGCACTGCAAAACGCATTGGTTTCATGGGAATCTAATTAGTATAACTCAATCACAAGGAGTCTGAACAGAGATCAATTAAAGAGCCAGACTGTAAACACACACTAAAAGATTTTTTTTAATTATTTTTTTTATCATGAACAGATTTTCTAAGTGACAATGATTGCACTATAAAAATCAACACAGCTTAATGTCTTCGTCACACCACAATTTTCATATTTAAAAAGCACTAATGCCCTGTCAAAATCATCACCGTCAGAGTGTTTTCATTTGCACTACAAATTACACTGGGACCTCAGCGGCGAGTATGCAAGCAAAACAGAAAGTAGCCCTGCAGCGAAGCACCCTTCAACCAATCGTTCTCATCTACCACTGAGAGGACAAGAAGCAAGCAGCAGACGTCATGCTTTGCCAGTACGGGGGGGTCATGGAGTTAAATAAGATTGCAGCAAAGTCAAACACTATTCCTCTGCTCCTGACTCTTACATTTTAGCTCCAGTGCAGAGTGATAATACACTGAAGGTGCCCGGTGGTAAGCAGATAAGTGCCATCAAAAAGAGGATTGGGTATGGCACCTTTTAAATGCGCATTTCAGAGCCACTCTCTGAAGCGAGTCAGACCCACAGAGCCTGAGAAGAAGTGTGAAGGCTTGGATCTGTGGATGTCAAGAGTATCTCATTATCAGGAGACACAGAGTACAGTGGGTGTCTTCAAAGAGGTGGGACCGGGCCTTGATCTGGCTACGCACCACTTGGCAGGCCAAGAAACTGTGCCTGTTCCAGAATAAAAACAAGCTTTTAGGCTGCAGCAATGCTGGGACGATGTATTTTTCTGAAAAAAAAAAATATATATATATATATATATTTTTTTTTTTACTGAAAAATACATATATATGTACAAATATACTGGAAAATACAATGTTTTCTGAAAGTGCTGTTTTTTGTCTGTGAACCAACTGAAAGTGTTGTTTTAGCAATACAAAGACAAAGCCAACATGTGGAAAAAGATGTTCTCGTCACACATGAGCAATAAGGAAACTTTCTGGCCTACATGCTAAACATCAAGTCTGTCGGAAAACAATTTACATCACCCGGCGGACACTGGTGAAACTTGGTGGTGGTCTCATGATGCTGCAGTGATGGGTTTTTTTTTCTTTTCAGTAGGACTTAGCAAGGATATAAATGAGAGCTAAATATTTTATGTAAACCTTTTAGAGGTTGAAAAAGACTTGGGTCTGCAGTGAATGACCTTAAGCACACAGCTAAAGCTATGGCGGAACTGACTTTTATTAAGGGGTATCAAATTAGAGGTGGATAAATAAAATGAAAACCTCGTATTGTTTTCTTTCTACTGATTATATTCTTTCTGTTGGTCTATCGCATGAAGTCTCAAAATACAATACGTTTTGTGATTCAAAAGTGGAAAAATGTAAATAAACAACAGTTAGGGTGAATGAATATCTTTTGAATTTCTGTCTGCTGGAACCCTCAATGAAATAATTTCTGGCTGACATTTAACATACAGGAGAAGAATTGATATGGAGCAGATCCAAGGAATAGTACTTTACAACTAAACCAGACAAATCGCTCAGAAAACAAACTTTCAGCAGAACTCTAACGCACCTGATCCAAACTGCATTTCTATTTGTGTTCTCCCTTTGACAATGTGACCAAAGCCCCCCAACATGTAACCCAAGCAATGCTACTTTGCACCTGACAAGAGATGCTTTAACGTTAGCGATAAACTCAGAGATGGATGACAGCTGGCACGCCTATGCCCTCACCCTTGTCGTATCATTACTTAATCCTCTCGCTTGCAATTATCTCTAAGGGGAACAAAGGCGGCTGCCAGGCATCTATTACTGAAATGGCAGCTCAATGAACAACACAGCCTTCATTTCTATAGGGCCAATTTGCAAAGGAACTGCAACAAAGCCCTGCCTAATGAAGGAACATTTTTACATCGGCAAGCACATACTACAGTCCCCTCAGCAGGAGCCCAACGTCTCAGCACGGAGCGAGAGCAAAACGAGGGAGGCGGGATTGTGGAAGAGAGGAGCATTGTGTTTTTGGACAATGCCTAGATTCCTTTTCAAATGAGAAAATTACCCAGAAACAAGAAAGTCGGTTAAAACATCTTAAGTTGACTTTTTCTTCCACGTTGATTTATTAGTAGGATACTTATTCACTTTGTAGTTGAGAGAATATAGCTTGAAAATGGTTATCTTAATTAACAATAAGAAGCAATTGCTAAAACAAAAACAAATCACTGAGAAACCAAACAAAATTACATAACCCTCTTAAGTAAACCACATTTGGTCTCTGAAAACATGTTTTCTCTGTTTGTGGCCCAGAATAGATTGAATGAATCATGGTTCCCAATGCTGTTGCCTGGACACTCCTGAGTGGCAAAGAATTACGCATACAAATCAACACCAGTATTGGGACTGGGAGTATAATAAGTCAACATTATAATGAAATGTGCTCTACTGATCTGAACGCTGATCTTTGCGAAACACCAAACCAATTATTGTTTTTTTTTTTTTTTTTTTTTTGGTTTTTTAACAGAACAGATGAAACACTGTTTTGGGTTTTGAAGAAGTTGACAAAATGAGGTTGTAATACTTTAGGGATTCTATACACTATGTAATCGGTTTAAAATGACTGCATGCAAACTAGACCCAGCAGATCTATTGCAGTTTTCATCGTCACCTCAACCTAAGGTGGCTCCAATGCCAGACACAGAACTGGAAACACTATCATTTGAATGATTTAAAAGTTTCCTAAATGTCTAACTGGTTTTAAAAACATATCAGAAAGAAAAAAAAACATTGATATAGAAGGCACAAAAAGGGTATGTTAGACTTAATCAGCAACAATTAAAATAATGTGAGATCACCTTCAACAAAAATATAAGTCCTGCATCCCTGGAAAGAGCCATTTTGAAGGGACCAAGATGAGAGCAGAGCCAATTTGTCAGGTCACAGGGAGTGATATACAGGACTAGAACAGTAAAGGTAAACCGAGTATGGGAAGAAAGGGTCATGGGATCTGTGTGCAGTCTCCATGTTGTGAGCTAGAGTCAGCAGTGATGCACACAGCAGTCGGGCCATTATCTGTCTTTCAAAACCACGGGACGCAGTTTAGAAAATACTCAGCAAATATCTGCTGGGAAAAGGAGGAGGAAACAGACCGTGCAACAGATAAATAACAGCAGGTGGACATCTTTTGGCAAAAATATGTGCTGGCACAAGAAAGGGGAAGACATGAGTTTGAGAAAGTTACTATAAAAAAAAAAGATAGTAATTAAGAAAGAAATATGTTCGAACGCTCGAAACGGCGTCTGTTCTTTTAGGACAGTGGAGTGATATCTTCTTTCCAGGGTGAAAATAAGACAAGTTCCCCCACAGTGGGAACAAACAAGGAGGTAGAGAAGCAGTTAGGCTTTGTTTGTGGACGGTGTGAATGTTAATCATTCTCACCAAGAACCCAGCATGTCCTGTCTACCAGCACACCGATAAAATGTGTTTACCTGCACAGCTGCAGAGCGACTGGGCTTCTGTCTGGGAATTACTTCAGTGGGGAGAAATGCAACGTCATCGGGAGAGCCTTTAAAACCGAAAACTGACTCAGAGTAAGAGATTTTTCATCGAACTGCTGCCATCATTTCTCTCATGATGAGATTCCCAGCTATTTCTGGGAAGACGAGTAAACAGCCTGAAACTACCTGCTGCACGTTGTTTTTTTTCTCCTCAATGTTCCTCCCATGAGGAGGGAGAGAAGGAAGAGAGGGAGTTCACCTCAATCTGTTTATCAGCCTAGAGAATCAGTTTTAGTCTTTTTGGTTAATTAACTAAGTGGTGTCTCCGGGCCATATTTGTGCGCCGTTCGTTGCCAAACTCCATCAAGCCACCCAACTGTCTCAGACACTCTAACCTCAGGCGGATCGCTCCTGGACTCAGGATGATAATTGCAAAAGCAACAGGGGTGTGGGGAGGAGTGAGCATGCACACACTGAAACAATTATTACTTTCCCATTAGCTCCTGATTTCGCCATTCCTCACACCTACCACTTCCGCTGCTTTGTCACGATTCAGCTTAATATTCCCATTTGGCACAGTGTATTAAAATTCTTAAATTTTTCCACAATGTCTTTTGTTTCGATTTTATGTGACAAACCAACATTAACTGGTAGAAAATTGGGAAGTGGATGAAAAACGATACATGGTTTTCAAACTTTTTTTTTTTTTTTTTAACAAATAAAAATCTGAAAATGTGGTACGTCAGCCCACATTCATGCTTGGTAGAGCGACGCTTTGCTCCAATTACAGCTGCAGGGCTTTTGTGATTTGTCTCTATCAGCTTTGCACATCTAGAGGCAGAAATTGTTGCCCATTCTTCTTTGCAGAATAGCTGAAGCTTAACCCAGTTGAATAATGAATCTGTGGAGAACAATTGTCAAGTCTTCTGACAGATAATTAGATTGACGCCGCAACTTTGATTAGTTCATTGCAACACATGAAATTGCTTTGACCTTAGCCACCACATTGCAGCACCAGCAGTATATTTAGGGGTGTCGCCCTGAATGTACTGGATGGAGAACCTGCTGTCTCCAGTCACTGGGGTCTCCATCAGGTCTTATTTCAGCATTGTACTTAGCTTCATTCATCTTGACATCAAAAGTTTACTACAAAGTCACACATAGCATTGTTAGATGGGCCTTTTTTCCCCCTCAATTGACCAGTCAACGTTCTTCCAGGACATCTTGTGGGTTTCTTGAAACTTCTCTGCACGTTTCCCCTCGACCTTTCCACCGTGTTCTTTGTGGGAATTTTGATGTTTGTTCACCAATGTTCTGAGCCACATTCAGTCGTTTCTGAAAACCACCGAATGAACAGGTTTTTATTCATCAGCGTCTCCGTTTTCCCCTAAATACACATTCATGAATAAACAATGAGTGTAGTTTTACCTTAAAAAAAAAAAGATATAAAAAAATTAAAAGGATGGGAATACTTTTATCAAGACTGCACATAAAATGTTGTGCCCTACCATTATCTTCTCTCCCCTCCTCCCTGTGCTAATGTTATGGCTTTCTACTTAAAGATTTACTATATCCTTGGCTCTCTCACTCGAGAGTGCAGAGAACCCTCTTCCAGACTCCGGCAATCTTTCTCATTTACTCTGTGTTATTCTCCTCTCCACTCCACTCCTTCAGACCCTTCCATTCCCTGTGCTGGGGCTTTGGCAAGAAACAGCCAGACTTCCCTCAGACTAAACTCCTCAAGCGCTCCCTCTCTCTCCATGGTCATTTATTTCTTTGCCTTCTTGGCTGGTAGCAAGTCGCATTCTTCCAAAGGCTCTCATGGAGCAGTGGAAGTTGTTCTGGAAGTGACTCAGGCACTTCTCCTTTTCGTGCCCCTGCAGATACCAACAGACAAGTAAAAGGACAAATGCTGGCCGAGGGTAGGAGAGCACAAAGACACACGTACACTCAAATCTATATAGAGCATAAACAGAGTCAAACTTTGATTCTGCCGAAAGCGTAACCCTCCAGAGCTTGTTGCCAAGCTCCATTTGAAGAGGTATGTAGCTCCTTTAGCTGAAACGGTCATCTTCCAGCTGAAATCACACAATGTTCTCAGAAGTGAAGACCTTTTGCTTCTCCTTCGTTGGCACCACCTTCAATTACCTCTCTTCTCACACAAGCTATATTAATTTACGGTAAGTAGATGTCTCGGCAACTCAACATCCTGGAAAATGTGTTGCAATTATGACATTCTAAGAAACCACAACAACATGCAACATTTAATTTCTTCTGAAGTCACATAACCTCAGAGAACTTGCATTAGTTCTGAGACTGGTGACTTTTCCTCTTATTTCTCAGGAATCTGGGAAACACAACACTTTGTAGGAGGAGGAAAATAAGTACTTTACCTTACGGAGGTTCTTGCTGCTGCAAAGGACATGAGCTAACTCTTGCCTCTTTCACACAAACCATATGGTCATATGCTACAGTGAAAAGCCAGTCATGGTCTGTCCTGCCTTGCTCGGCAGTGTTTTCCCATCAAGGATCAACTTAGATGAATTATGACCCTTAAAAACACCGACTTCCATTACACACCCTGTGGTAATCCATCATATTTTAAACCTAGTGACATTTCAAGCTTTACTTGTGTTTTTTCTTTCTATTTTAGATTGTTGTGTTATTGTACAAAGAGCTACAGGGAAATTGTTTCAGATTCACACTGATAAAACAGAGGTGAAGCGATTTCCTTCCTCTTGTTTAACGGGTACAGGTTTTACAGGATCGGAGGTGTGAAGTCAGGGTTGGTGTCTTGAGTGACATTTCCTTTGTAAACAGCAGGTTGTGTAATTATGGACGAGTCCATTGGGCCTCCACAACCCACACAATTTTTGAGGTTACATTATTGTCGTAAATCTACATTTTCCATAGGTTTTTTTCCTCATACATCGTTATGTTTCCAACACTATGACCTAAGCATATTGGGTGCCATCTTTTTGCCAATAACTTGTGCTTCAGACAACCCCTTTCTGCTGATCGCATTTAGGCTTCTACACCGTTTCACAGAGTCAGAGAATGCAGACAGGAATATTGGACAATTGCTCTTTGCACAGTTTCACCAGATTGTTCTCAATAAAGTTAAAGTTAGACTTCTCTTGTCTGTTGTGTCGTGCCACAAAACTAAAACAAAATGTAAAAATGCATATACCTCGGCACTGCAATATTTGTAGAGGAATTGTGTGTTCCATTTTTTTTTTTTTTTAACCAAGCTGTAGACATTTCCAAGTTTACAGTTGGAAGAAAAAGCAGAAATGTCTCCAGATGCGAGAATTCTTGATGGGGAAAGTCTAACGTTTCTCACAAACCTCAACCTCAAAATCAAATGTGGATTCCCCTTTATTTAAAACTTAGTGAATATCAATGCCATTTATTTGTGCTGTAGCAATGTTAGTAGGTCATATGCAATAAAAATGACTTAATTTAAATGCTTTCCTCACGTTTTTAACAAGGCTACCATGATGTGTGGCAGGGACGGTCTTGCTGGCAGGCAAAGAGTGGATTTATTACTCTTGGAAATACAACATGCAATACCCACTGCTCATTCATATTTTGATATGAACATTGTGTACAAAAATATTGCAATGTATATTTTTAATATATTTTAAACGTCCTGATTCCTGTGATATATTACAGAATAAATATCATGCCCTGTGACGGACTGGTGACCCCCGATTCTCACCCTATGACTACTGGAGACTCGGTCTCCCTTCCGCAGGCTAGCAAATAAGCAGGATAAGACAAAGGATGAATGAAAGAACAGAAAAAAAATTATAAATCAAATAAATAATTCAAGTCAGCTGAAATTGTATGCACATGAGAGACTTGGGACCATGCAGTGGTCAAGCCTGATCTGATATCTTTTTGCCATCACAAAAGGCAGCCGCCATTTAAAGTAGAAACCCAATTATTGGCCAGTTAAAGTGCCAGACTGAATTTCACACGCTGACACACACCATTACATTAGTGGGTGGGGGGAGACCCCGGCCCATTTGCTCAGTTCTCCTGGAATAATAGATCTTTGAAGCCTGATGCTCTGGCCAGTCTTGGAACTCCTTTAGGGAGTGATTAAAGTAGTTACACTCTTATTATGTGTTTATGTATGTTTAATGCCAGGCTTTGACTTAATGTGCCATTTAAGTTGAGGGGATGTTCAGGTCCAGAATGATTTCTAGATCGCTCCTTAGAGGTTAGTCCGCAAACGGACACTTTTCTGAAAATAACAGGCTTTTTTCTGTTTTTGTTGCAGCTGTAATGAGACACATAATGGCTGTAGTTGGGACAGTGGGATCACTCTGGGGAGCAGTGTTTGTCTTTTCCTCTGAAGTCTCTCTGCAGTTGAAGCAATAGCAGAATAGCTCACAATTATGAGGTTTATAGATTAAATCCAACTTTGTTTTCATACATTCATGGAGGCCACAGTGCCCTACAGAGCAAAGTACACATGTTTTTCTCATTTTTACCTCCACTATCAGACGCCTCTGATTAGTAAATATGAAAGAAAGCATGTTTAAATAACAAGCACCTATTGGCACAAGATATTCTCAGTATGACTCCACCATTCTGCCATAACACTGCATTTTTATTTTTGCCACTTGTGCAAAAAATTCGCATGAATTGCATTAATTAAATCCCAATTATGTGTGGCACTGAAACACTGAAAAGCATTTCTGTGTTTTTAAACTATGACTTTTTGAAACCTTAGTATACAGTTAAACCCAGAAACTGGCTAAAATATGGATAAGCTTTGTTATTCTTCTCTGATATCGCTCCAAACTATACAAAAGTTTGACTATGTGAAGACATATAGTCAAACTTTTGATTTGTTTTGGGCATCCTTCCTCGATTTTCTGGTACAACTGAGTCAGGGTTTGTAAGCCACAAAGCTCACACACACGCGCGCACCCCCGCACACACACCTTTTTGTTACCATGTTTGCCAAAACTCTAACTTCCTGGCTTTTGTCTTGAGATGTTGTTTCAATATTACAGCATAAATATCCTTTCCTGATGATGCCATCAATTTTGTGAGATACACAAGTCCCTTCTGCAGCAATGCTGTTACCCCTGTTCTCCACAATTGGCATGGTGCAGGCTTCCCCTATATAAAAGGGTTGGGCTCTATGGGAAATTAACCACAAAGGTGCATATCAGCAGTCTCAGCTCAGAGACAAAAAACCAGACAAGTCCGTTCACCATGTTGCGATACACTCAGTTAGGTTTGTGTTTAGCCACGAGTATATTTTAATGACATGCCGGTGGGTTTTCTTGCTTCTGTTTAAATGAGGTTATGCATAAGTGGCAGTTAAGTAGCATGATAGATGTGACTGCTAACTGGTTCCTAGCAGATAGGTTTGTTGTTATTGTGTTGCCGTTTCTGTTCCCTGTGTAGTCGAGGATAAACAGTGTGCGGTTGCCTTCGTAACTGGATGCTGTGTGATAAATCGTGACTGATTTTAGGTTTACATAAACAGTCTGTTATAAACTGCATTCAAGTTCTGGTGTATCCTTTAAGTTTGTGATGCAAGTTAGTTTCTAATTAGCTTGCATTATTATGCTTTGTCTACAGAAGCCACACACCAATACTATATATCTGTTATGGCACAACAAACCATATCATGGAGCACAAAGACTCCATAACATGTCTTGTCATGGAGTCTTTGGACTAAGTTCTTTGTTCCTGTGTGCATTTGCAAACAGTGTTCTGGCTTTTAGAAGTGCGTGTGTACATTGTACATAAATATCTGGCTTAATTTCTACTTTGACTACAACCCATGCCTACTAGCTTTTTTTTCTCAGTGAAATCCAAAGAAGAAAGTGGATCTTTTTTATTTTCCAGGGTAAACATTTCAGCTATGCATGTTTAAAAATATCCCCTTGCGATAAATTAAGTTTCTCACTTTTTTCAACTGCTTTAGATAAAAAATGCTAATTAAGAGCATGATCAAAGCCCTAAAATCCATTAAGTTTACATCAGCAAATTTTACTTTGGTTTTGAGGATGCTCAAAAACAACATTACAGAAAAGTAGCAGTCTGCCAGACTAGCACTTACACACACACACACGCACACACACACAAATAAGATAAAATCCATTCCAGACAGAGGATGAGATGTCAGAGGCCTCCTTGCAGCCGTCCGAATGATCTAAGACACAAATGACTCAACATGAGTAGACATTTTGATTTTTCACACTTGTGAGCCAGCAAACACTTTGGCTGACTGGCTCACGACTGTGGCCTCACTCTCTCCAAGTGTATAATCAGTCACATTAATGAGAGTTGTAATGCGATGCACAAGAATTAGTACGGGTCCTGGGGGTTGAGTCTCAGGAGGGGTTTTGGAAGACAAACAAGTTGCCTTGGCCATGAACTCGCCGTGCTTTGAAAAACGGCACCAAGCTGTCGTAATTGTGGCGTTAACAAAATATCCCAATGCATGCACACTCTAAATAACAATAATTCACTGCTGAAAGTGCTCTGGCAAAATCAATAGTGTACTCTTGTTAATAATACAGATGCAAGCTGAATGAACAGAGCCCTGGGACTCACCTACCCACAGACAGGCACTTAGCCAAAAGAGAGCAAGTTCGCCAAACCAACTCTGATTCCTGTTCCTGTAAGGTAGGAGCTAGATTTGTGTTTACAGACACAAATTCAGGCTATTTTTATAACTAGCTTCCCTTGAGAGTCCGCGTCCCATGGCACACAGATGAAACAGAACTAAGTTTGCCAAAATAAAGCGCCGGTTCACAGGGAATGTCCCGCTCTGAGATTAATCTCTTCATCCGCCAAAACAAACATTTCTAAAACGTTAGTCAAACTAAACACCAGCTCCTCATTTAACACAAGTTGTTTGCTGAGCTAATTTTCAAGACTGTGTGTGTGTGTGCGCGTGTGTGTGTGTGTGTGTGTGTGTGTACAAGTGATGGAGCACAATTGTGTCTGGGCATGTTCAACATTGTCTCTGTTGTTCTCATTATTTCTTTCCAGCTCTTCATTAGATTCTGAATGGACAGTAATATTTCACACCAGGACATGGTGGGGCGTTCGCTTTAGGGTTTATACATCTGTACTTCTTGGAGAGGAGTGAGATGACCATCATTGGTTCATTATTTTCCAAGCTCAATTTGTGAAACATTTGCTGGGTTTTTTTTTTGTTTTTTTTCCAGGGGTGAGGAGAGTGATGACTCTAACTTGGGACTAATATGTTTACATATAGAACATGCTTTCTATGAATGGTCAGTGGTGCAATAGTCTACGTTTCTATTGCGGTATATCAAGTTTTCAGAACTCCAAGGCGCTTTACTCTACATTAATATACACACTCACACACTGATGGTGTTAACTAACATTGTAGCCACAGCTGCCCTGAGGAAGACAGACAGAAGCAAAGTTGTCATGCAGTCGGTGCCACCGGGCCTTCTGACCATCTCCAGTAGGAAAGACGCCTGAAGTGAATCTTAAATCTTTTTGGCAACTTGTCAGCTTCACCTGAGTGAAGCCTGCAATCGCTTGGTTGGTTGGATATTTTGATCAAGAGAGGGTTAGATAAAGTTCTCAATAAGTTCAAACTTTGGCACCCAAGACTCGTTTTTAAGAGCACTCACTATAAATTATAATTCTACCTTTTAGAAAAAAAATTTATTTAAATAAATAACTGAAAGCCCAAAATTAATATGACATCAGCATCAAATGTAAAAAAAAAACAAAACAAAAAAAAACTTGAGAACACAACTGTATCAAGAACATAAGCTTTTTAGGAAACTTGCTTTTAAGGATGTTTTATTATATTAATATGACAACAGAGGAGAAAGTGGCATGTCACAATACTTTTTCAGCTACAGCAAAACCTTTTAAAGCTTTTCAGCACTTAGTAGGAACCCTGGAACCACTTCATATCAGATCCACTTTGCTTGAATAAAGACTTCCTAGATGAACATACTCCACAACCCCCCCACACACACACACACACACACAGACTCTCCACTAATTTTCCTATCTGTTCTGTAAGCCTTGTTCAGTTGTAATTTTGCTCCTGTGTGCTAGCCTCAAGAGAGAGAAACTAATTTTCAGGAGTGAAAGGGGATTATCAGATGCAAACCAAATCTCTCCACCTCCAGACAAAGATACTCGCACAGACTTTTCTGCTGGAACAAAACGCGTCTCAGGATTTGCGTTAGCTTGTATGTACGGCAGCTCTCAAGGAGGAATCTCGTCAGCCGCGGCGCTCACAGTTTCTCCTTATCAGTGCGAGAGAAGAAAGTTCACAATAGCAAAAAAAAAATGCTGAGCTGGTGGCTCAGAAAGCAGAGGGGGGAGTGACAGCTGATAATATAATCACATTTACCTCATTATGTGGTCTGAATTTTGTGTGCAGTATCAAATAAGTGAATGGGAAGTGATGTGGTCAGATGGAATCCTTGTGTGTTTGTACCTCAACAAACACTGGGATATTTTTATCAGTAAACCAGTAAAGCCTCATCAACAAAGAAGAGCCAACACATAAAAGTATCCCACTCAGGGTGGCTTTTTCTTTTATGGTTTGGACCGATTCCAACATGTCATTAATTATCCCCCTCATTTTAGCTGTTCTCATTCTATTATTGCAGGGTGTGCTGTTATTTTACCTTATCTGCTCACAGTAGGTAAAATAACTATTGAACACTTTGACTTTCTTACGAATAATAAAGTGGAGGGAGAATAGAGTTGAATGCATGGGGGAAAAAAACGGTAGTGTAACAAAGCAAGGAAACTGAACAAAACAGCTCAAATCTGTCAAAAATTAATCAAATACATCCCATCACTGTAGGTTAATGTCATATTTAGGTTAATGGTTTTCTCAGTGCCATATTCAACGTACATTGTTTTCAAACTTTCAGATTTCTAGACTTCTCAATGCTAGCACAGAATCTCTGCACAATTACAAAAGTAGAAGAAAAAGTACATCAAATTTCATGCCAAGTTTGATGCAAACCATGTGGACAAATCAGTGAAGTGCTGGGAAGACAGCTGAACCGACTTTGAACTCTTTGGATTTAAATGATTACCACTCAGAAAACCCCGTACCAACACTGAAGTTTTAAGCTTTGTGCCTGTTTTTTTATCCCCAGTTAATTTTAACTTCATTTATCGACTCATTTGAGTTTGACTCTTAGGATGTGTGAATCGCTTAGGTTATAATTAACATGTGGTGTGAATTTCACGTCAACAGCCCCGTTAGAAATATGTTTGCTGATAAAAAGGTTGACATTTTCCATACTTATTTTCCCTGCTGCATCCTCGCATGCAAGCAGGGCCACATACACACAGGCTGACACACAAACCCCCTACTGCACAAGCCAAGGAAACCATAGAGACAGGCTCAGAAAACAAAGAAAAGGAGCGGAAGGAAGATGAAAAGTGTCTATGTTTGGAGCCAGCTGGGTAAAGATAACAGTAAATTAGAAATTGGATTAAGATTAAAAAAAGAAAACAAATTAACAACATCCAATTTAGAGGCAGCAATATGTACATAAATAGAGAGCTTCATAAAAAGCCTTAAAGAAAATTATTTATGTCATGCATTCTCTGCTTTGGCATACTTAATCTTTGTTGATCTATCTTGCTGCACCTGTCAAAGTCAAATTTAATGATTGAACAAGCAGATATGTGAGCAGATAGGAGAAGCTGCCAAGGAAACCGACATAATTGGTCCAGATGTGTTGAAAACCTTATCTTATGAAAGGGGGATAAAATCTGAGCTAAGGTTCAAACAGCAGAGCCCCCAAAGCTTTACTTCCATTATATCCTGAGCCCGAAGCTTTCCTATTACAACCTAAGCCCGGCACAGCTTCAAAGCTACTTCATAGTGTCCGTTAATGGCGCTGATGACAGCAGAGAGGATTTCTGCGCCAGGTAGAATGACACAAGTCAAAGCAGCAAAAAGGAGGTGTTGTGTGGTAGACAAGTGGAGAAACTAAAAAAAAAGTGTCATTTTTAACATTAGGCTTGAGCGCTTAAGTCATTCTGTCGCTAAACACAGAGCTGGACGTTCTCATGGGTATGCACAATGAAAAACACACAGAGTTATTGATAAAATAAATTAGGAAGCAAAAAAAACACTTTCAATTCTTGCTGGAAGCATGCAGGGAAGGGAGGGGGGCAGACATGAAAGGTTACTCTTTGAATGCGTGTTTCACAATGCTTTGAATTATTCCGACTCCTGGTCTCTTGCTGTTACAGCAAACAACAAGGCTTTCATGTTTTCCTCCGACATGCAAGAGGAAAAGCTCACTAAGTCAATTCATCTCTGCTGTTGCCGCACTCCTAATGGTTCATGGCACATGAAACCACTCAAGTGCCAGGTTCAGACATTTTCTGTCTTGTTTATTCCTCCGGCTTAGACTCCGGTGTGCAATCTTCTCAGTGGTGCTCGCTGCTGCCACGGAACCACAAAGCCAGGGCAGAGCGTGGCTGCTTTTGAAAGGACAAGAGACGGAACAAGCAAATCTATTTATAAGAAGCAAGCGGGATAATTGTTGAAAAGGTTAGCGCAGCCAGAGCAGGTAACAAGTGAGCCGCGTGTTGATGCGTACAACAGGATGAGGAGGCGATGCTGGCGACAGGAAAAGTCATGGTCAGAGGGAGCGCCGTTTGAATCCGATGTCAGGAAGCTACAAAAGAAGCAGATGTCAGCCATGTTTAGGCATCAACAAAGACTTCACAAACTATAACATAGCACAGATCGACAGACTATACAGAATAAAACAACAAAGAAGCAACAACTGCACTTTTTTTTGTCATATTTTTGAACACAAACCATTTAAGGTAGCGTCACACCAGACTAAGGTCATCCACAGACATGTAAACTGAGAGGTTTTCAAAATAGTTCCTCCAGTTTATTTATGTATACCCACACAATTTCCCACACAAGCGGAGACGGACTCACACAGCCTGAAAAATAATCCACCAGAGCAGAAAGATCGAACTTTGTTTTTTTTTTGTTGTTTTTTGTTTTTTTTACAAATGTACAACAGAAATATTGAGTGGCAAAGCAGACCAGACAGACACGCTCATTTTAGCACCTGGGAAATATTGCAATCTTTTAAACATTTCTGAATGTTTTCACAAAGTGTTTGTGAAAATGTTTTCACTACCCACAAAGCAGAATGTATTTTATTGAGGGGTTTTTTTCTTGAAAGACCAAGAAAAAGTTGTGTGTAATTATTTAATGGGAGAAAACTTATTTTAAAACTTATGACCAAAAGACCGAAAAACACAAAATGCAAAAATACCTAGTCATCTCCATGGATACTGTGGAAAACTCTTTATGAGCATACTTCTATAAGCTTCTCAAACCTAAAAACATTTTAAATCCAATCAAATTAAATCCAATCAAAGGAACACAACAGACGGCCTGTTGTGTTCCTCGACCTTTAATGAAGATGTTTGTTCGCCACTATTTTCTAACAAACTTCTCAAGATTGATGGTTTTTATTTGGGGGTATCAGGCTGAAGGGGGGTAATTATAAATGCAAAACACACTTTGGGTTTTTATTCGCTAATCATTTTCTTCTAGAATAATGTATTTTTCTGTTCAGTAAATCCTAAGAAAAGCCATTTAATTGAAAGTCATTAAAAGTCCGACACTTTGAAAACTAAACATAAAACGAATCGCGCACAGAAACATTTGTACAAGACTAAATATGCATCACAAAATGGTTGAGACAAAAGCTCTAAAAGATCTGCAGGATAAAAAGCCTTGGGAACTGTTGCTCACGACCACTTTAGAAGATTACAAGAAAGTCTGGCTCCTTCGAAGCAAAACAAACTGAAATGAGGGGTGGCTGAGAATTCAGCAGAGTACTGTAAATAAAGATTCCATCTGCGAGTGTGGAAGGGAATGTTTCCTTTACATTCCCATTTCAAGTCCTCCATTTACTCCAACACCGTTTCCCTCCAGAGATATCATGCCCCACAGTGTCCCCTCGCGCCTGCCTTGCTCAGCTACCAGAGAAGCCAGTCAAGCCGAGAGACTCAGAGAAGCGATGCATCACTTGATGACATGGGCTGATAGATGCCTGACAGACTGCCAAACCCGTCGACGTGCTACATGAGTCAAGAACAAACACTCCTCCGACGTGTGTAGATGTGCTTTTGCACATGTATCCATCATCGCCATGTAGGAGGTGTGTGTGTGTGGATGTGTTTTTAAAAGCTGGCCTGGGTGAGAGAAACCATGCAAACTGTCCGTCTCAGTTGATGGAGGAACGAAGGAGGCCAAGTCCAGACCCGAGGAAAGTAGAAATGGAAATTAAGTTCCCCTGACTCAGGGAAAATAAAAAAATAATCATAAATCAATGTGTGTACATGGAGCAGTGGATATTTACATACATTTCATGAAAACTCACATAATCCTTTTTCCCTCCCCCCCTCACCATCTCACATGAAAACAGACTGAGCTTCCTGTTTTAGATCAATTAGGATTGTCGAGATTATTTTAATTGGCAAAATTTGTAAATAATAATATGGAAATGTATATATACTGCTCAAAAAAATAAAGGGAACACTTTAGTGTTCACTTAAATGTTAAAGTGTTCCCTTTATTTTTTTGAGCAGTGTATATATATATCCATCCATCCATCCATTTTCTTTACACCCTTGTCCCTTAGTGGGGTCGGGAGGGATGCTGGTGCCTATCCCCAGCTAACGACCCTGGACAGGTCGCCAGTCTGTCGCAGGGCTTTGAAATATATATAATTTTATTTATTTTTTTTTTTTACAAATTTCTTCAAATTTCACCAGGATGCCTTAAAACGTATGTAAACTCCTGAATTTGAGGAAAGTCTCTAAAATTCTTCTTTTACTCTGGTATCTAATGAATAGAGATGATTTTGGTAATCGTAACTGATCTAAAACAGAAAATGTTCAAACTGATTTAATGTCAGGCAGTGGGGGGGGGGGAGAATTGGGAGCTTTTTAATACATCGTGCGTAAATATCTGGTCTCGACTGCACATCACATCCGCGTGCGCACATAGATGCACTCCCTTCCCGTCTTTTCGCCTCCTCTTTCCCACAGAAATAAATTTGTAAATGAACAAGCCCTGTTGGAAGTAAGCAGTGACGCCAGGCCCGAGCTCTGAATGTCACAGTCACTCATTGCAGCCTCCCTCTAAGTGATGCAGACAGAGCCCCATTCTCATTACCCCACCAGTCAAGCCAGGGGGTGAAAAACATTTACATGCAAATACGAATGACCCACCGGCTACCGCGAGCGCACTGGCTGCCGTGTTGTCAAAGCACGGCAATGACACAAAATCCGCTTGCCAATCAACGGCTCCATTGTAAAAAAACACAAACTATAGAAAAAAGTGGTATGTGTGTAGATTATCAATTTTTTTTTTTTTTTTTTTCCAGCCTGATTGGTTTGTAATTTTTGTTAGTGCTCCCCGTGTCCAGTGGCATTACTTTGAAAGGATTCAGACTGAGACATTAGCAACTACATTAACAGATGTTTGGGGAAGAGGCTTAAAGTCCTTTCTATGGTTTCTACAAACCCACAGAGTTTACAGACCGTCTACCATCCTCACAGGACCCACTTGTCTCTGACAGCTGTGCCTAGCACCCCATAATCAAACACTCTTTCAGTCTAAACTATTAGGAATCCAGAGCTCATAAACATGGGTCCGCCGTCTCACCAATGCGGAGAACAGATTGCTGATGGACTGGCTGGGTCTCCAGGGGTTCTGGGCAAGAGCAGATTCCTCCTGCTCGCAAGATACTTGGATCAAAAACCACCCTGCTGTCATCAGACCTGTTGCCTCCAGATGGGTCCCGGGTCTGTCCGTGTGATTCGCACTCTCAGAGAGCACGCGGCGGCGGCGGTGTCGTCCTCCCTCCTCTTTCTCTAGTCCTTATTTCATCTCCCATTTTTTTTCCTGACCAGCAAAAAAAAAGAGAGACATCAAACCTGACCTTCTCCTTCATCTTTTCAGCACTTCTTAAAGTCCGAGCCGTCGTTCTTTTGTTCTTTAACCTTGGCGCACGGCTCTTTAACTCTGTGTGAGGCTTTCATCTGAAATCATGCTCATTGGCTCAGTTTCTTGGCTAAAATCCCCCCTGAGTGCGGCGTGCGCGGGGGCGTGCGAGTGCATGAGCTCACATGCTCGGTGCCAGGGAGATGAGCAGACGCACCGCGCAGCAAGGCCTCTTTGATGCGGCGCAGTAGAGACCCACGGCAGGGCCGTACATTAATTGCAGCTTCTGAGCCGTTAATTTGGGAGAGTACGTTCAAGGACCCACTTTTCCTCCACTTTCCAACAGCAACAGAGGCTGAACAAGCGTCCCCCTCAAGACTCATCCACTTTTTTTTTACCTCTTCTCGTAGCCTTCTGTCTGCTAAGTGCCTCTCCGGCCATACAATTCAGCTTAATCCAAACATGTTTGCCCCTTTTGCCTCCCCTTCTTTCTCGACCACCGTCACCGAGCAAAGGGACAGTAGGTCACAGCTTCTGCACCGTTCTCCCACCTTCGCCAACTGGCAAGCGCTCCTTGCCAAAAAGCCAGAGTTTTCTTTTTTCTTTTTTTTCAACCCGATTGATCCCCACAAGTTATTAAATGAACTGAGCTGATAATTAACTCAAATAACAAAATAAGTGGAATCGCAGCAGACATAAAGTGTGGATTACGCAAACTATGAGTAGAGATCATCAACAGAAGCTGTAATCTACGGGTGGTAAACAATTCAGTCAAGAGCAGAAATATGACAACGAGAGCATTCCCATTTTGTTTTCGCAGCATCTCTGCGACCATAAAACCACAGGATAGAACCGCTTTGGCTGAAAGTTCCCCTAAGAAATGAATCAGCTATAAAAACCGCAGCGGGATAACTGTAGTCTGCCCCGCAGGGCACGATCTCTCCAGATTCATGCTGTGCTGATGCGGGAAGTGATTCAGGATGTGTGTGGCCAGCATCTCTTCTCTGTTATGTCTCCCCCCCACCAATAAGGTAATTAAACCTGCACACCTATTAGTTATGAGCTTGTCAAAAGTAGACAGGGGCCTAAAAGCAAGAAAAAACGTCTTGGGATACACTGGGTCAGGAACAAGTGCTGCTATTGTTATAACACTAGAGGAAAATAATGTAATTTCATAAGCCACAAGAAGTTCAGAAGGAATATTTTGACAAGAAAATTATTAGTTGTGCACTGAGCAAATCTGGGAGGTTTTTGGAAGTGTGGATAAAGAAAATGGATTGCTAAAAGAAACCTAGGACATGTGGAAGAATGCACAACTAGCAGTTTTACCTTACATGCAAAATGCTACGGAAACCAGGAAACCAACACAGTACATTACTTTAAACACAACATGCCAACTGTGAATCATGGTAATGGTACCATCGTGCTGCTGGGATGATTTTCATTAGGAAAAACAGGGAATTTGGTCATAGCTGAATGGAAGACGGATGGAGCTTATTAAAGAAATGATGATATGTTGGAGGCTGCACCAGATTGAGGAAGAAAGAAATGTTGTTTGCCAAAATGTAAGAAAAATAAATGAAATATAAATAAATAAAAAAATAAAATTAAAAAAAAAACAGAGGAAAGTAAGATAATTTCAGTGCAACTGCTGGCATCAAATATAAAGCTCAACAATTTAGACTTGGCGTGGATTGTTGGTGTGCAATTGTGCATGACAGCATATTATGCAAACTGCATTTAAATGTGCAGTTTGTATAAGCTTGTTGGTTATGTAGGGCCTTGTTAGAGCCCAATTTTGGTCAGAAAATGACTCATTTGCCTCTGAGATTATAAACAGAGTGTTAGAATCTGTGAAAAAGAGAAACCGACCAAAAGAGAAAAAGGGGGGTGGGGGTGAAGCTATGTGAATTCAAGCAAACTGACCATGAAAGACACTCAACCCACACTCACAAATTGTTAATTTGTGTCCAAGGAAGTAAACATCGGTGCCCGTCTCCGTCGTGTCTACCCGTCTTTTCATTCTGACCTGTAATGCCCGTGGCACGCTGCCAAGCGTTCATACACATGGAAATGTCTCTTTCCCAATGCAGAGAACACCCCCTCTGTCACCCCCTCCCTCTAGGACTTTTGTTCAGATATAGGAAAGAGACACTTTTACATACACATGAGCAGAGAGGAAGAAGCCGTGCCTGTGGAAGTACACTAAGCCTACATGGAAAGCCAGTTTTTCCCCCCAACCAGAGTCATCTTTATTCAACAGCCACTTGGCCTTTGGTGATAGCAGCTGCATTCTCTGTTCCTGTCATACTGCACCACCTCGAGCTTACACAACATGATGCGGCTCCAACTTCTCCAAGACAATATGTCACAGTTAAAGTGCATTGGCTAAAAAATACTGAAATCATAGCCTTCCTTAGGAAAACTGAAGAGATACTAGCCTGTGGCTCCTGATGAGAGCAACTGTATAAAAAAGAAAAAAAAAGAAAAGAGTTTTCAAAGAAAAATGAAGGCGTGCTTATTACTGACTGCATCGAGCTTCTGTCTTTGAACTCTCATCTACTGCTTGGGCTTTTGCAGTGGATGTGTAAGAAAAAATGAAGACGAAAAGATGAGAGTGAAAGGAAGACGGTGCTGGGGAAAAAAACATGTGATTAAAAGATAAAAGGGAAAGAGCAGATGATGAGGGAGCAGCATTGTGTGATTAAATGGCAGAGGTGATCCCATTGGACCACAGCCATTATTGCATTTTAATAGACGACAGGGTTGATCCTTGACCCGTTTTGAGGCAGGGGTAGTGTTTAGTGCGCACGGCTCTCCTTGATACACCTCCAACCTGCAGGGCATGTGGGCATTAGAAGTAACGCGAGCTGTGCGAGGCCTTGAAGGGTCACAAGCAAATAGCTTTATTCTCCTTCCACAGCATCTTAAGCAGCAGCCTTGGGCAAATAACAACAACCAAAGCATCTGTGCGTGTTTGTGTCAAAGTGGATTTCAAAATGCGAGCAGCGCAATTTAATCTACGTCTTTAATTCATGCATTTCAAAGTGTTTGAAATGCATGAAAGTGTTCAAAGTGTTCAAAGTGTTTTCCTACTTTCCCCAACAACCAAGTTCCCTTCACCCTGCTGACCCCCCACCACCCCAAAAAAGAAAAAAATAAATAAAATCGACCTTCAATCATCAGTTCCTCCTTTTCACCTTCTCTTTCTTCCAGCTCCACATGCTAAGTGGGAACATTGTTACGGTCAATTTGTCCCATTCAGGGTCCCGGTGGGCAGTGTCCCTGCCCTGACAGCCCGCAGACAGAGACCACACTGCCTGGGAGGCCTTGACATCAAGGTCCGGAGCAAGCTTGGAATGAGGAGGAGGAGGAGGAGGAGGAAGGGGGGGGAGAGCGCAGAGCAGAGGAAAGAAAAGGGAGGGAGAAATTAGAGAGGAGAGGTGATGAGGGAAGTGCTGGAATGGAGACAGAATGTGTGAAGGAAAACAAGTTTTGGGGGAATGCTGCAGCAAAAGAATGCAGAGGGAAAGAGAAGGAGGCAGGGGTCCCCTGGTTTAATACAAACCCAAAGATTATGCTCAGGGTTGTTTCAAAGCTGTCCATCAATCCCAGGTTTGATGCAGTAGGTGATGACAGCTTTGCTTACACAGAAGAAAACCTAAATGCATGATTTATGGTTCTGCATTCATGTTCATTTGTATAGATCTAAGCTTCGAACTCTGTCGGCACAGCGGCCTGAATATAAACGCCATTCCTTAATTTGAGACTGTGTCCAGGTCAACGGCTACAGACGTTGCCCCCAATCAGAAAGATGTCAACAGCAGTAAAGGTCGCTGCGAAGAAAAACAACAAACTCCGGGTTTAAAACGTAAGGCTAGCGAGGGACTTTTTTTTTTTTTAAGAGTGCCTCTGCCAGCTTCTTGGCTCCGATCGCCCAGACAGGCTTTCAATCAAGAAGCATCACCTTGTGTTTAAATACTGGACAGTCAATGGACAGTGTCTGCCGATCGATACAGTGACATTAGCTATTTCATTAATTCAAATTAACATGCTGCTCATTTATCTTGAAAATAATGTGATAATTTAAGGGAGACTATGTCTTAAACAGAAATGCGCCCGTTTAATCAGGGTGATTGACTAGCGATGGCGGACAAATGCCAAGTTTAGAAACGGAAACCCTTCAAAAATGCTTCTAAAGCCTGACAAGTGCGAGTCACCCTGCTGTTTTTAGTGGGAAGTGTTAAGTTTGGCAATAAAAAATTTGAATTACTGATGGAAATTTTTTTTTTTTGTTTTTTTTTTTTTTATCTAAAGTAGTAAAGTTACAGAACAATTAAACTGTTCTAATCTTAGAATAAATAAATGAAATGAAAGTGACAGCAAATTTAACAAATGAAGTTGAACACAGAACTACACACCCTTGGTACAAGCTGATAGACAAACTTCAGATCACCGTTTACTGAATGTTTTTAATATCCCAACTTTAATGAATGTGGCAAAAATGACACATAAAGCATTTAAAAGTTTTAAACAGAAATGTATTAAAACGTCTGTTTTTATGCATATTTTTACAACAGGATGTCTGATGATATCGTTTCGTTTTACTTTGATTAGTCCTATGTTTTTAGGTTGTTCACATGTTTTAGCTGAACTAACCACACTCGGTTAAAACAAAATTGTACTGTACAGGTTACTGACCCCTGGTGTACATGGAGGTAAAAAGACTGGGATGTCAGCACAAAGCAAAAAAGAAGTTTGTTTCAGACAAAGGCCTCAAAATGTTACCGCCAAAAGTTTTGATTTCTTTGGTTTGCTTTCAACAAATATTTTCACATCGATCCTTGGAGACAGACAGCTGAGTGGCGGTTATGCTGCGTAACGCGCCTGTTCTACACCTGTGGAGCAACTCTGAATTAAAAAGTCAAAGCATTAATAATAGCGGTGGAAATTACTGATATCAGCTAGTGCAGCAGCTAGCTACAATGGGCCAAGGCTGGTGAGGAGACACTGCTGACCAAGCAATCACGCTGATTTCTTATAGGCGAGTACGACTGCTGTTTGGGCTCCCAGGTTTCTGAGAGGTGGTGCTACCCTCCCAAGTGCTGTGTGATCTAAAGGAGAATACCGCTTCAATGTGCTTTAATAATAAATACCTGACTTGTTAATTGCTCTCATGTGAAAATACATAGAAAAATTGATGGGATAGGACTTTAAAGCACATCATCACCTTATCGGGGCTAAACTACAGTATGACTTGTCCTACCGTGTGGGAACTGCCCCGGGCCCACAGGTGAAGTTAAACCCTCCACCCCCCGCCAACACGATTCGGCAAAGACGAGGGATTAAGTGACTGTGTAAAGGCACCTGTTACTTCTGCACACAGGACACAGCATTTGCTCCGAAGCAAGAGGCCCGGAGCGGCTGTTAGCGTCAGAAGCGAGGCTCAAACAGGGCACCCATTCAACCAAGGCTGGCAGTGCTGAATCACACTCAGACAGACTGACTCACACATGTGCACACATACAGAGTCCGTACAATACAGGAAGGCAAACAGACACAACAAGATAGACACCGACCCTTATGTTTCTCTCTGATGGACACGGACAAACTTTCACCCTGCCGTTTTCTCCCGTGTCTTTGATCCCTACACACACACACACACACACACACACACACACACACACACACACACACACACACACGCACACACACACGCACACACACTGACACATCGACTTCTTCAAACTAATTGCCAATTCAGACTCCAGAGTCGAGACAGCGGGTATCTGTCAGGGGCCCTGTGTATAGGAAGCGATGTTGCAGATCTCCTTAAATGAGCTAACTTTATAATAAATCACTGGGCACTGCTAGCCAAGGATTAGGCAAGCTCCAGCGAGCAGTTTGTTAAGCTGCAGAGAGAAGAAGCACTGGGGATGGAGAGAGGCCCGCCAAAACTGACATCAGCTCCAGGACCTTGGAACAGTAAACCCTCCCATGCCTCCTGGTTTCTTGGGCACACATTTAGCCTTGTTATCAGGGTTCTCTGCTGACACAAAATCCCAGCGCTATTAGGCCTTTACATGGAATTATGGCGTTTGCTTCTGTAGGGGATTTTAGGCTAAACAGTTATTGTCCAGAACATGAGCTCTACCCTCAGGTACCCAGTTTTTCAAAGTGCTCTCTCCTTACGTTTGCCCTAAATCTTTTCTCTGCACCGTCTTGCCTCCCACCGAGTCATTTCTCTTGGAAGGAGTAATGCTTCCTACAGCGAGGTTATTTATACATGGACCTGCACAACATTTATTCCCTCTCCTGTATGCAGAAGAACAGCAGATAAGAATAATCACTTCTTCTAGCAAATTTCCTCACCGACTTAAGGGTTATCACTGATTCAGTGTTACTGGATATCTTACGAAACTGCAAGAGAAGCATATCAAGAAAAGCAGCTTATGTTTTCAAAGTGAAACTAAAGGGAGCCTTCAGCAGCTTTTTAGTTCGGATACCCTTCCTCTTCATCTTTTATAAGGATAGACAGCGAACATACTTCAATCTAAACTTGGCCACTAAACAAATTAGATTAGCACACACAGATCATAGATCAAGTCATGTAGATTATTCCTCTTTTGTCTTTTAATTTGCCGCTTGTGACAGCACTTCTCGTGTAATTGCTAGGCGATGTGGGACGAGCACATCAGTGGAAGACGACTTTGTTTCTCTTTCACAGTTATCTCAAGAAAGCTGTAAAGTATAGATGATTACACTAAAGTATGGTCTTTTGAGGTTTCATTTAATACTTATTCCTTAGATCTAACGCAGTTTGCAAATGCATTCATTGCCCCTATAAAGGTAACATTTTGTCATTTACAACCCAAGACTTCAAAGTGTTTAGTAGGATTTATATGTGATAAACAAAAAAAAAAAAAAAAAAACGTGCTTAACTGCAGAGGGTAAGGAAAATGACACATATTATACATTTTGAGAACCATATTAAAAGTCAATCTGTTTAGAAACTCACTGCAATTTCAGCTGAAAAACATTTCAGGCTATGTCTTTACCAGCTTTGCAAAACTATAAACATGTTTGCTCATTCTCCTTTATAAATTAACTCGAGCTCAGTCAGACCAAATGAACAGATTCTGGGAATGTCAGTTTTCTCTTTTTCCTATTTTTGTCCGAGATTCTCAACAAGATACAGGTCTGGACTTTGACTAAATTTGATATAAACCATTCAATCTTTAGCAAATCCTGTGATCTTTCACCAGCTTCTCTGTACCTGCTAAAGAAAAGCAGGTCCAACAGCTTGACCTTGCCACCAACATTATCACTATGTAGATGGTGAGCTCCAATTGGTTTGTGATGTTGATTTCGTGAATACATGCACCTACCAAAACCTACTTGCCACCTTACAAATTATTTTGTTTTCCTGTTTCCATCACACTTAACTACTTCACAAGATCAAGCAAAGCGTCCTGCTCCACCATGGGTCACCTCGATGTGTTCTGGGTAATGCCTATTGTTTTGCTTTGCTTGTAAGTTGCACTTAAAAATTTTTTATCTCACTTGACAAAATGATCTTCTTTCACATGTCTATTGTGTCTTAGAACAGTGGTTATTTAATTTTTGCACGATTGTCAAGGCCATGTTTGTGGAGTAAAATATATATATATATATATATTCGTTATCCTGTTAACAGATCATTCCAACGTAGATTTGGATCTATGGAGCTCCTCCAGTTTCTACGAGCCTTTTTGGCCACTTCTCGTATGAATGTTCTCCTGTGATGAATGTTGTCAGTCTAGGTGAGTGGCCAAAAGTATGAAGGCGTGTCATACTCTTTCCATTTTCTGATGTTGGGTCAGACAGTGCGTTCTTTGAAATCAAAGATGGTTTAAACTGACCCCGTTTTTAAATTTCTTAACCTCATCCCTGACCTGTGCTGTGTGTTTATTTAGGGCTAACAGAGCATAAGAGACTGAAAACAAACTCGTGCCACAGTTTTCTAATTCCCCTATGTTTTTAACAACCATGCATCTTGTCCTTTTCACTTCACAATTAGACACTACTTTATGTTGGTCATAAAAGACTTGGAACTAAAACTAGGATGACCAAATGTGAACAACGTCACCCGTGTGAATGCTCTGTCAAGACACTGCACCCTTTATTAATTATAAAAAAAATTTAAAAAAACGACCAAGCCTGGTCCAGCACGTCATTGCCTGATGCGAGCAGCAGGGGGAAAAGGATCCTATGTGCAACCTCCAGCCGCCTCCCTGAGCTCCGGCTGCCAGAGCAGGCGACACCCCAGAGGAAAAGGAATTAAAGAGCCTCTTTTCCACCAAGGTTGATTGATACTGTTAAGAGTGACAGCAAGGTTAAAGGAGCTGCTGGTCTTCTATGGAAGTAAATATGTGCCATCAGAATTTGAATAAAAAATGCATCTGAAACTTGAATGTTGTATATTTGCACTTACTTTTTCAATTAGAAAATTAATTCAGAATACAATTTTGACCTAAAAAAAATTCAGTGTCATTATTTGTACACGTTTGCAATTTTCATTTGTTAAAAAAATTCACATTCCTATTTCAAAGTGATGAAATTTTCAATATATATATTTTTCAGTGTTAAAAAAATTCAGCATATAAAAAAATTCAACTTTTAAAAATTCAAATGCAATATTTTCAGTGTCCTAAAAATTCAACTTGCTCAAATTCGCTGTCTCAAATTCAACATCTAAAAATTCGCTGTACAAAAATGGCGAGGTTACTTCAGGTCACAGACATTAGCAATCGTTGTCAGATTTCAACACTGAGCCAATCACATGACCTAAGCGTCATATTGAAGAAATACCAGCATCACCGAGGCTAGCGACACATGGAGGCGAACGCAAACCCAACGGTGAGTCTGTGCGTTCATATTTCTGTAGTACATTTTATTTTGCGCATGAACTTTGATACATGATATTAAAGCTTGATTTAAATCACGGGTTTGGGCCGTTGTTAATCTTACGCCATGTAATGCTGGCATATTAGTTCTCGCTACCTGCTAGACCTCCACCCCCTTCCCCCCTTCTCTTGGCTGTCCTACACCCAATTTTCCCCTGTTTTATTTAAAAAAGGAATATCACTTGCGCCAAGTCTAGAATCTTTAAAGATAACTGATGGGTGGCGACTTTCTGGGTTGTTTGTTTGTTGTCTTAGGTGAGACTGAGACAGGCAGTCTTAGTAAAAGTCGTAATTTTCCAGGAGATGCTACCGCTAATGTAGCTAATATGGCTGCCTTGTATGCTTCAAGGAGGGGCTGTGAACTCTTCCGACATTAATTATAACCACAACCCCATTCTGTTCATCTACTGTATTGTTCATGTGACTTCATTTATGAATAAATTTATACATTTATGGTCATTATAGCGTCATCCAAACGGCTGCTTCTCTTATCTGACAAGTGTTGATATATATTAATTTACATTCTTTTACTTTGCGTTACAAAACGTCGTTCTGTTACCTAGCAACATTAGAAACTACCTCCTTTGTTTTTTCATTTGATTTTAACTCATTTGAAGAAAATATATGCTTGCAAGTACAGCTGTTAACTTATTTTAGATTAAATATCTTTAATTTGATTTCTCAATACTGACCTACTGATTTCAAAATAGTTTTTTTATTTTACTGACAATGTTTTTGACATTTTTTTTCTTTTTTCTTTTCAAGGAACATATGGATCATATTTTTGATAGACTCCATGATCGTTTGGAGCCATTTCTATTTCTACAATTACAGATGGTCCAATCAGTTGGCCACAGGTGAAGAAGCAAAGTGATGACGGTGACGACAACGATGATGTCTTGGAAGCAGAAACTGCAGGTGACAGGGTTTCTCCATCAGTTTCTCAAAGAAGGTAAAATGTCTGTATAAACATTTGGCCAATGTTTGTTATTTTGAGAATGATAAATAACAAATGTATTATGTATGTATTATGCTGGTATTATACCAGCATAATACACTACATTTATTTTGTTATAATCATGACTTACAACACTGCACAGATAAAGCTGATAAAGCTTTTCAGGTTGATTAGTGAAAATGGCAAAAGGTATTCAAATGATTTTTGAAGGACATCACATTCATATTCATTAGTTTCTTAGATGGAAAAGACATTCGCATAAAGTCATATCTCAAAGACAGCTTTATGAATGATTCCATCTACAGGAAACTCACCATGTATCTAAAAGAAATTATACTTTTCCTAGCATTTTCAGACAATCTGCACCAGCTCATGAGATTTGGGTTGGCTGGGAGGCTCCATGGCAGGAACTGAAGCCTGAAGTAGTGCAGTCAACTGGACCAAACCACATCAGGGCCACTTCATCCACCTGCAGTGAACGTTTACGCCTTCCAAGCCATTATTCTACCTACCAGGCTCTGTATGCTGACATGATGGTGTCTTAAATCGGTTGGAACTGGCTTTGGTCTTCTTTGAGAACTCAGTGCATTGGTGTTTCATTTGTTCAATAATTGCATTTCAATATGGCAATTAAGTAAAATTACAAAGTCATTTTATTATTAGCTTCTTTTTTTTTACAAATACTGTTCATCATTCACCGCAGTCTTGACATTAAGTTGTGTTCTTTGAAGTGAAGACTAAGTACCTGAAACGTTTGTCAAGCATCCCTGTAAATCTTAAATGTTAGAGTAACTATGTTCAGAGTTTCTGAGTCAGCACTGTTTGTACAGGAAATATGAAACGGAAACTGTTTTTATGCAATATTTTATTTTATGTTCATCTATGCTTGAAGTATTAGAAAATAAATGACATAAGACAAACTTAACTTTTCCATTCTTATAATGCAAGAAAATTAAGGTCCTACACACCTGTACCTACTAGGTTCCTTTTGAGAAAAAAAGAACAATCAACTCACAAATGTAGAACATTTTAGTTCTTTAACATGTCTACCATAAAAGCACTATGACTCACTTTTCCAAAGCACAAATTTTACCTTTGTGGTAATATGATCAGCACTTAGCTTTACATTTCATAAATGCTGAATTTTGAAACTGGACAAGTTTCACAGAGTGAAGAACTGTTCACAAAACAGAACTGCAGCAATATAAATGTCACAACCAAAAGACAGTGATGTGCCTTTTGGGTTTACTGCGTCCCTTAAGTCCATTTGTTCGTCAGTCAGTTGCACAACTTGAATTTGGTACTGTGACGTTTGACTCTTCCTGAAGAGGAAGCCCGCACTCCTCCCATTCAATTTCGGGAATCTACACCCTGGAAAACACAAAGAAGGGATCAAGAGAACTCAAAATGTACTTGATTGCAGATTCCTATGTAATAAATTAAATGAATGATAGTATACATGCTACACATTAAATTATCCAATTAAAATGTACCTCTATCAAGGCACTGTGGGGTTCAGGAATTGAATGGTGTCTAACTTAATCAGAATTTGCTTTTAATTACAACATTAATCACAAATTTTAGCATAGCTCAAACATTCTTTGTAACCAAAGATATATTTTGGATATACAAAGTAGTGGGGATTAAAATGATTTTAATAAGTTAACAGCTGTACTTGCAAGCATATATTTTCTTCAAAATGAGTTAAAATCAAATGAAAAAACAAAGGAGGTAGTTTCTAATGTTGCTAGGTAACAGAACGACGTTTTGTAACGCAAAGTAAAAGAATGTAAATTAATATATATCAACACTTGTCAGATAAGAGAAGCAGCCGTTTGGATGACGCTATAATGACCATAAATGTATAAATTTATTCATAAATGAAGTCACATGAACAATACAGTAGATGAACAGAATGGGGTTGTGGTTATAATTAATGTCGGAAGAGTTCACAGCCCCTCCTTGAAGCACACAAGGCAGCCATATTAGCTACATTAGCGGTAGCATCTCCTGGAAAATTACGACTTTTACTAAGACCGCCTGATCAGTCTCACCTAAGACAACAAACAAACAACCCAGAAAGTCGCCACCCATCAGTTATCTTTAAAGATTCTAGACTTGGCGCAAGTGATATTCCTTTTTTAAATAAAACAGGGGAAAATTGGGTGTAGGACAGCCAAGAGAAGGGGGGAAGGGGGTGGAGGTCTAGCAGGTAGCGAGAACTAATATGCCAGCATTACATGGCGTAAGATTAACAACGGCCCAAACCCGTGATTTAAATCAAGCTTTAATATCATGTATCAAAGTTCATGCGCAAAATAAAATGTACTACAGAAATATGAAAGCATAGACTCACCGTTGGGTTTGCGTTCGCCTCCGTGGTCGCTGGCCTCGGTGATGCTGGTATTTCTTCAATATGACGCTTAGGTCATGTGATTAGCTCAGTGTTGAAATCTGACAACGATTGCTAATGTCTGTGACCTGAAGTAACCTCGCCATTTTTGTACAGCGAATTTTTAGATGTTGAATTTGAGACAGCGAATTTGAGCAAGTTGAATTTTTAGGACACTGAAAATATTGCATTTGAATTTTTAAAAGTTGAATTTTTTTATATGCTGAATTTTTTTAACACTGAAAAATATATATATTGAAAATTTCATCACTTTGAAATAGGAATGTGAATTTTTTTAACAAATGAAAATTGCAAACGTGTACAAATAATGACACTGAATTTTTTTTTAGGTCAAAATTGTATTCTGAATTAATTTTCTAATTGAAAAAGTAAGTGCAAATATACAACATTCAAGTTTCAGATGCATTTTTTATTCAAATTCTGATGGCACATATTTACTTCCATATCTTCTATCCTCACACTGGACTGCCTCGCTTTCTTTAGATGCCCCTCTCTCTCTCTCTCTCGCCCCCCGTAACTCTCCACTTCTCTCCTCTCACACAAACTGGGGCTCATTTTTAAGAGCACCCCTTTCCCCCTGGGGGCTTTAGTTAGTTCTCTATCTCTCTTTTCCAGTCCACAAACCTCAGCACCGGACAAAAGGCAGCTTGAAAGGCAATTTGAATTTGAAACAGAAGGGGGGGGGGGGCGCACAGGAAAAAATGTGTAAGTCCCAAATGGGAAAACTTGAGGCGACTTGGAGCCAGCTAGGGTAGGAGCAGGGCGTTAATCGTAAACTCAGCATACAGTGTTAAGACTAGATCCTGCAGAGAAAGGAGACGGACATGGTACAGCCTCCAGGCGTAAATTGTAATGGACATTAGAGATCCGGAAGGTTGGACTGTTAAACAGACGACGGATGAGAGGAAAAACCTCCAGTGCAATTCTGCAACACATAATTTAAAAATTAAATTCAAGCTCCAATGAAGTGCGAGCTTGTCAAATTACACGGTTTCTTTAAGAAAATGAGGTTTATTGGTTTCAATTGACAGAGAACAACAACAACAAAAATCCCCATCATGAAACATTTGATATGTGGATGGAGATGGCTCAAATCTAGTTTTCAGTGCGGCTGCAAGCTACGCAGTATGAAATTGGACGCGCAGATGCCACAGATTGCACCCACTACTGACTACGAGACGAGTTGGTTCAATTTAGATTAACTGGATTCCCTCCGCTAATCAATGCATCTAAAAACATAAAGGCGAGACACAGGAGCCAAAGCAGCGCACCACCAGCACCACCCCAGCGCAGCCCTTCACCGGACCCCTCGGATCACTTACCTCTGATTACCAGGAGAGAGAAAAAGCGCCGCCGAGGCAACAACAGTATGACTCAATTGTCTCTGTCCCACTTGGTACCAAATATCCGAGCGCGATCTAGAGCGTTATCAGATCCCGTGTTTGGGCTTTAGAAAGTGTCCCTTCCTGTCGCACCTGTCTCTGGCGAAGAAGCAAAAAAAGAAAAAAAGAAAAAGAAAAAAAACTGTTCCCGGCATCCATAAGAAGACAACTGTCTCAGCGGTTGGTGTGTGTCCGTACCCTCTTTTACGGGTCTCAGCATTCACATATGCACGCACACATGCACCACCTGTCTCCCCCGGTGCAGAGCAGCCCACAAAGAGCGCCTATGTGGCGCAACGACACATGGTCAGTCTCTGCTGCAATGTACTCCCTCGAACCGAGATCTCAAAGTGGTCTGTAGGCAGTGGTTGGTTAAACAAAAAAGAAAAGAACAGCAAGACGGGAACAATTGAAAATAAAAAGACAACACATCCGTTTGGAAATCACATCTGCCTCTTCAGCCGCTCCAGTTGTGAGATCATGTCTCTGCTGTACCCAACAATAGTTGGTATATTTATTTCCCCCGCTGCGCACCGCCGCTGCTCTGTCTGTGCTGCGTGCTCTCCAGCTCAGCTCTCAGTGTTTGGGGGGGGGAAACACTGCGCTCTCTCCACTTCCACGTACAGGCAGAAATCCCATTCATCGGCTGATTAAAAAGAAAAAAAAAAACAGTTCCTGCTCCCTGAAGCTGCGCTCCGGAGCTTCGATGAGGTGGGAGGACCGATGGGTTAGACTCCGAGCTCCAGTATCCACAGCGCTGCTGTCATCCCCGAGACGCCTGGAGACTGTTCGTGCCAAAACCTGAAGCAGAATTACGCACCGGCTGGAATGGAACTGATTAGGGACTAATTAGGGTTAATTGGGAGTGTTGGCGTTGCCAAAAATATCACCCATGTCAAAGTTAGGTTAAACACGTGTGGACTCTTTTGGAGACCTGAAATTCTTTAGGTTCATTTTAGTTAAAAACTAAGACGTAGCTTAACAGGGCAACTTGGTGTACCATCCATTTTAGGTTGATTACAATGAATTTCACATTTCCGATCTAAATATTCAAGGGAAAATAAATGGTTTTCATTTTTTTATATATTAAAAATATGAATGAGTGTGTTATCTTTTTATTCAACCTTTGTAGTTATTGTAGCAGTAATTGTTTTTGGGGGGGTTTTTTTGTTTGTTTTTTACAAGCCATACTTATTTTTTAAAGCATCTTTGGACACCAAATTTTATGTCTTACCCCAGAATTTTTTGATGAATTTATGTTAGAACTTTGACTTGGTCATCCTAACAGACAAATTCGCTTTGATTTAACCATTTATGGAGTCCTGGTTGAATACTTAAGATGGTTGTCATTATCTTTTGTGGCATCTCAGTGCTTTTCTGCTGGCATTGCCCTGAACTTGCCATTATCCCCACATCAACTCTAACCACTTTTCCTATCCCCACTGTAGAAAAGCTTCTCCATGTTTCATTGTCAGGATACTATGTCCCAGTTGATGTGTGGAATTGGTTAAGCATTCATAGCATTTAGCATGTTTGTCACAAAGAGCAATTTTAGTCTTATTTGACCATACCACATTCTTTTACATGTTTAATGTCTTCCATATTGCTTGCGGTGACTTAAAACTGAAGTTTCTATAGCCAGTCTTGATTAAAGGTTACATTTACACACAACTAATAGCTGTGGTGTCAACAGCAACTCAGGCAATTCCCTTGCCTGAGTTGCATATCTTTGCAGCGCCTCCAGAGTTACCCTACAGATCTTCTCTGCCAATGCTTTCCTTGTCGGGCCTATTAATTCAGGTGCATGGCCAGACCAAACCATGCAAAAGTGCCATCTTAAAATCCTTAAAATGCAATTGATTACAACACAATTTCACAATTTGATATTTCTGAAGCTTTTGTCTGCAAGATAAAAATAAATAAATAAATAAAAAACATTCAAAAAGAGAGTTCTCTGTGTTTTCGTGGGATTTGGAGTGTAAAAAGAACCACGTAAAATTTTGAAGTGGATGTGGTCAAATCCAGCAGACTTCTGAAAAAACAGAAGCAGCCTTGTATCTGAGAAGAATGCAGCCTCCATTTTCAGGACTCCCTCATTCTCAAGTCCCAGCTCTCTCTTGTTTTTTTCTGGTTCATAAATCCTTTGCTTTCATGCCCTGACGCCTAAACCAACCCTAACCTCGACATCTAATTCCGACCCATTCCCACAGAGACCGGGGTGCAAATAGAAAACTCGTTGAGCATGAAACCGACAGATAATATATCAGCCAGAAAAGAAATAAACTGCCACAACCGACACCTTTTTTTGACATATTTGACATATGACACCTGGGCAACTGCCCAGGTCAGCATTAGCCAGAAGTACCAGACAGAAGAAAAGAAAAAAAGATATCTACCCATCAGTTTCAGTTTATGCTTGTGTAGCCAATTCAGAGTTGTTTGCATTTTATCCCTCACAAGAAATTTTAACCATTTTCTGCAGCTTGATTAAACGGAGTGACAGAAGGAGGGGCTCACGTCTGGGGCCATTCTTGCAGGAAACACTACAGCAGCTTTTGTTATGACGACTGATTAATACAAATCACTTGGTTGTATTTTAGTCAATGTTTCACTGAGCCTACGTGTTCACTTAAATTTTACAGGATCTTTAGGTAGAGATTTTAATTGATGTTGGAATTTAGCAAATACCGAACACTGAAAAATATTTATATGACAATTAAAATAAGGAATTCATTTTCCTGATGGACTGTGTCTAAATATTCATAAAGTCTTGTGGTTATAAAAACAGTGGCATTAGAATTACTTAGGTTTTATTTGTGACATATCTTGTGCTGATGTTGGAGGAAAAAAATATATATCACGGGGCTGCTCCGAAGCACTTTCCCCAAAAATTATCTTTTGTATCTGAAAGATCAGGTGGTCAAACAGGGAAATTTACCTCAGAGCGGCTCCGTAAGTCACAAAGTGGCTCCAGAATAGGCTGCACAGACAAAGCACAGAGACAGTCTGCAATTTAATTTCACAAGATTTCAGTCCGTTGATCTTCATTTTCACCGTGACGTAGCTTCATATTTGTAGAACACGCTTACAAGCAAAATGTTTTAGTCAGAGATCCTGGAAGTCTGTCTTGCAAAAGTGCATATAAACCCTTTGAACTTGGGGGGGAAAAAAAGATTGTAATCGGATCTGAAATATAATTGATATTCACATAATGTTTTAAAAGACGAAAGATTGTATATATATGTGTGTATACCACAGGGGTAATTTAAGTGGATACGTCTGGTGCTTCATGTGCAAAAGCAGTCAAAAGCCCACTGGACCTTTCCATCAAATTGCAGAAGCCACTTTTAAGATTTGATATATGAATAATTAATATCTGAAATAATGACTACGACTGGCTGAAGGCTCCTGTGCCTAGTGCTCCCTTCACAATCCCAACAAATCTGCTCCACTGCAGCCTGTCAGCCTTCAGACAAGCTGCAGATCAGCTGTGGTAAATCAGACAGCACAGCCTCTGTGTATGTGTGTGTGTCTGTGTGTGGGAGGACACTGCAAAAAGCAAACAAGAAAACCGCACCGTATATCATCTAACCTAACATAATGACCTGCTTGTTATATGCATGCATGAGTTTTTTTCGTCATGCAGCAAGAATCAAACTTCAAAAGTCTTGAATGTGAAGTTGATTAAATGTCCCATTCTTGTCTGACTTTCATATTTTTGGAGGACATTGTTTTGTTGTTTAGTATTATGTCGCCCCCCGCTGCCCCCCCTTATCTTTATTTACACAGGCAAAATTCTGTGTTCCCAAGCAGTGTAATACTCATTAACATTATTCATCCAGCTTATCGCCAAATACCACCTCTAACTTTGCCGCTTCTACAATTACAACTTAAAACAAACACTGCATTATGGCAGAAAGAAAACGTGCCGAGAACAGAGGACACCTCGTTTTGGCAGTGGCATCGTTATTCAGGCCCCGTAAAACTGTGGAATATTGATGAGCTCTTCCTTCTTCCTTGAATTCTGCTTTCACCTGAATGTCTCGTGTGTCTGCAAGAACTTAAACCAATAGGTTTTTTTTCTTTTCACAAGATGCTGTCAATGGAGCTTCTTGGGTCATAATGAGCATGACCAAAGTGGTGCATCGTAGAAAAAGAAGAGACGTTTCCACTTTTCTGGAGGGATTTATAGAGTATATTCACAACGAAAAGACTCCCTAAAGAGCTGATCATAGAAGCCTCCAGTTAGAGACTTTTTATTCTATTTTAAATGTTGAGTGCATTTTTTTTCCAAGATTAATAGTTTGTCAAATCAATAACTTGGTCCAGCTAGGTTCAGATCCGTCTCTTAACCTTTTTGAAGTTGTCCTTTTTATTGAGTAACAAAAGATAACAAGTGTGACCAGATCCATCCATTTTCTTACATCCTTGTCTTACACCCTTGTGGGGTCGGGAGGGTTGCTGGTGCTTATCTCCAGCTAACGTTCCAGGCGAGAGTGTGACCAGGTATAATTCTTAATTTGTTTTCTGTTTTGTTTTTGTTAAGGAAGGGAAAAAGTTAGCAAAACCTAATCCAAGTCTGATCATTTTTGAAATCATGCCTTTTAAAAACTGGGACATTCACACTGGTAACCTACCTATGCCATGATAAAGAACAGAAAAAAATCTAAATCAGTCAATTGGGTCAAACTGAATCAACCCGTCGTGTTAAATCAACCTCAGGCCCATTTTGGTCTCTGGTCAAATTGGTTTGTTTTTAACGTAACAGTTTATAAAATACAAGATGTGTTCCCGTCTACACTCCTGTAGATATGGCATTTATATAAGCAAGAATTGCTGTGTAAAAGTTTGACCAGTCTCACTTTTTGTGCACAGATTTGGTAATTTCTCACAACCAAAAGCATGTTTCTAAGACACAAGTAATAAAGTGGCTTCAGATTTGTGGAGGGGCTTTATTAAAGTTTCTTTCATCACATCATATTTCCTTTGAAACCACATTCCTCTGAAGTTTGTGGAGATTAAAAATATTGTCTAAGAAGAAGTGATAGTAGGATTTACACTTGGAACAAGCTCAGAGATTAAATGTGAAGTGGATAGAATGAATTTGCATCAAATCAAAATCCTAAAAGAAAAAAAAATAAACGCCTCTTAGATGGAATATCCCTGCTGTGCTACTAATAAATGCAAGAGGTGCAGAGGAACTTCAACAGTCACTCTTAATATTCATAAAAATAATTCTGAAAATGTACTCTTCTACCAGAGCTATCCAGAGTTCTGTTCTTTTCTCAAAATCCCCAGATTAGCATTACTATTCTGTTTCTGCTGCTTTGCATAAAAATTTTGAGCTACGTTCAACAAAAGAACTTTGCCGTTTCATCTCCTGTCAAAGTCTGTTTGCCGACAGTAAATAAATAAAGAAGTTCTCATTTTGTTCGTGCTTTTTCTTTCATCCGACTTGTGTGTTGTAGCAACCAGGCAGCGGACCTGATTATAATTAGGAAAAAAACACGGAAAAAGGGCTGACACAAGAAAGTAAACAAAACAGAACAGAAGCCACAACCTTTGATGGTTTATGAACTTTGTAATCATTCAATAACATGGGGGAAGCGAAGCTGAGGAGCCTCATTGTGTGTATGTGACAAGGGGTACGAGAGGAAATGTTGATGCGGGTTGAGATAAAGTCTTTAATCTTCTATATCAGAAGAAATGTGTATGTAAAATAAAGACACCAACTCTCCAGTGGGAGCACTTTAGTCTCTCTACAGTAATCACATGGTTCACCAAGCTACAAACAAGACACAAACAGAGAGACAGTGATAGAGACAGGGTATTGAGCTCATGTGATCAGATGCCGGCTCAGCTCCCATTTTGACTCGTGAAATAATTTCATTTAGTCGAACCACATTTTAGTATTTAAGACCAAGTCAAATTCCTTCGTTTTTCCCCAAGAAGGGTTAGTGAAACAGTTTCTAAATACCTCAGTTTGACCCATGTGAGTTGTAGCTTTAGACATAAACTGGCTCTGGAGATGGGCACTGAATTCATGGCAATTTGTAAAACAATGTTATACAACTTGTTACCGATATTCTGTGAATATGTAATATGTGGTTGAATTACACACAGATGACTATGTTTACTAATGTGATTCTGAAGAAAACTGGTTTCACTGGACTTTGTTTAGGGATATCAGGGCTAAAAGGGTTGAACACTGAATTAGCCAACCTTTTCAGATCTTTGTCTGAAATTTTCCTTCTGTTTTTCAATTTTGTACCGTTTTATGTTGAGTTGTCCATCCAATCTCCATTAAATACCTTAAAATGTATGCTAATGCCATGACAACATACAAAAAAGTTTTAAGTGACGTAAATGCTTTTGCAAGGCATTTTAAATTTCAAATAAAAAAGTAATGAAATAAATTCAGTGCTGGATTTAAATTCTCTGTGCTCAAAGATAAGACCTGACCCCAAAAAAGGGAAGACAGGAAAACCGATGATGTGAATGTTATTGATGCATTATCCTTGTTTTCCCTCACATGTTGTTTTGTCTCTTCTTCTGTAGTTAAATTTAGTTACTCATTTCCTGTCAGCTTGTTTAAATCAAAAATAAACCATCTGTGTGTGCACAAAGATGCACAAATATAACATGAACCTAATCCAAAAGGCAAACAGTACACTTGTTATGTTTCTCCTGTTTAACAGACACCATTAATGGGAAAAAAATACAGTTTTGAGTCTACTTACCTCTTTTTAGCTTATTATTACACAGCCAATAGCCTAAGCTTTAACCCCTTTGTTGTTCTCGTGGTTCATATATGCAGAGTGGTTCCTCACAAGTAAACAAATGCACTAGATTAATTTAGCCAATTTTCCAGACTGACCTCGTGCAAGCTGGTAGCCACATCAGTAAAATTAGCTTCAGTTCTCTGTGTGTGAGCAGTTGCATATTAATACAGATCGTCAAGGCAGTGAGCTCATTGGTAAATGGCTCTTATTCTCAGCATGGGATGTAAACAGCGAAGCAATCAGGGTTTAGAAGTAATCCTTTAGTGAGAGGAAGAGTCCCTTTTTCATTAATGATGGATGTTTGCTCTATATTTGAGACTTTGTGGAACTGGCAGTAATGTTACATTGCACATGTTAATATATCATCATATTTGCTTTGAGTTAAACATATACTTCTTGTTAGTTCATTAACAAGAAGTTAATAGACAAACATTTTATGATCTACACATATACTTAATGATCCACACACTTTAAAAAATACTTTATTGCTTAGTTGTAAACTATGTTGTGAAGAATTGTTGTAATACTGATTTTGTTTTTGGTTTTTTACCTTGTTGCCACACTGACGTGACTGGACGTACTTCTTTGTGATTTTATGGTTCTTTAAACTACATTGACATTTTCATGTTGCGAAGCAGCAAAGCATTCCCAGACCATTGCACCACAACGTCCATGTTTAATAGTTGGTGTGATGTTCTATTTCTGAAATGCTATTTTGGTAGGATCCACACCCAAACAAATCCACTTTTGTTTTAGCAGTCCACAGGACATTTTTCTAAAAGTCCAGGGCATTATCAAGATGCTTTGGGTTTTTCTGGGAAAATATGAAATGGCTCTTTGTGCTGCTTTTATACACTGGTGATTTTTGACTTGGAGCTGTTCCATGGATGTTGTTTTTACCAAGCTTTCTCACTCTACAATCATGAATAGAGGAAAGTGAGAACTGTAGTGCTCTATAGATATTGATTTGCTGTAATTTCAATGTAATATTGGTACTGGCCACACCTGGGAAGTACCAGTGGTTTCATGTTTTTTTAATGTATGGATAAATGCTCTCACTGTTATTGGTTGAAGTCCCAAAACTTTAGAAATTCTTTCTTTCTTTCATTGTAATTCTTTCCAAACTGATTTTGTTTCTCATCTGTTCTTAAATTTCATTGGATCCGCAAATTTGATTATTTCTGGCCTATTTTATGCTGTTAGACAGTTCCTATTAATATTTTTTTAATATGTTGTCGGTCTGGTAGTAATCAGGCCTTTGTGTGTCTCTGCTAAAACTGAACCAAAATGTTTTAATCACAGTTAATTCATCAGGGAAAGTGTGTTGTAGTAATATTTTCATAAAGGGGCATGCAACTTTGAGTTTTCTTCCTTAAAAGGAACCACAATTAGTTGCAACAATTTGAGAAATATTCATTTTAGATGTAAAAACAATAGCAGGCTGTTTAGTTTTTTTTAAGTAAATATTGTCACATGGAAGTCGCCATGTATTTTTACACTGCAATGCATTCTGGGTATATGAAGTAAGGTTGGTCCGATAATTAATGGGCATGTAAAATTAAAAAAGGAGTAATGAGGATGAGGAGGACCATACAGAGGAAGAAGAAAGAGTTGGCTAAAGAAGCTGGTGTTTGTGCTGCTGCTACCACCTTCGACTTCATAAATGAAACAATGAATAACACTTGCCTCTGGTCGGACTGTGTGATCCAGTAAGTAGTTCTGCGTCTGGTTCGGCGGCAGTAGGAATAGTTCCGTCATCATTTCCGACAGTGCCGAGCGCTGTCTATCCCAAATGTTTCTTCCAAACCACCCGAGGCGGTGTTTAGTGCATACAAACTGTGGGCACGGCATTTGGTTTTAGTTTGCCAAAGTAACGACTACGTCTTAGCGCCTTTATCCGTTTTGCCTGTACAAATAACTCAAAGTCTGAGTGTCCCAATTCTCCACATCCGGCCTTCGCCCCGCCCGTTTCCGCCCTTCTGTTAAGTTCACGTCCAGGTCCTTCTTCGTTCAGGTGGACTTCGGTGAAGTGCATTACCCACAATTCTTCGCAGCTTGTGTTGTTTTTATTGAAAATGTTATGACAAAACACACATCAGTAACAAAAAGTTTGATATAACTGCAAAGAAGGTAAATCTGAAAATGTTACAAATGCAAGAGGAATTTAAAATCTTAAGTAAAGCCATTAACTGTCATGAATTGGTAGGTTGCGGTTGAGGAAGTGGACGCAGGTAGACCCAGGATGTAGTAAAAAAATTATGAATTTAATGATAATGATCCAAACAGAGAACAGCACGGGGAAACGGGCATCAACGGGAACAGACGACATAGTATGACAAGGATCCGAAGAAGAACACAGGGAACAGGTGAGACTAAATACAAATGGGGTAATCAAGGGAACGAGACACACCTGGGAGACAATCAACGGGGAAAGACACAGAGACAGGACTCACAGGGAACAGGATCACACAGAAAATCAAAAATAAACACACAGAAACACGGATCACGACATTAACATATTGGTATAAAGATTAGGCTTTTGTGATGTTGCAACATTTAAGCACTTTCTTAAATAAAATTAATTTCACTTTAAAAATGGAGGTGATTTTTAGAAAGTGGAATTTGTGAATAAAAACGTAGAGGATTGAATAGTTAATATAATTTAACTCTCCATCCTCTGTTAGAAGACCACATTTTATTAAATCAAAACTGAAAAGTGGAATAGATTTCTTGTACAAGATCCAGTTTTGAAAATCTTTCTAAAAACATTAATAAAGTTGCATTTGAAAAACAGTGTACTGTCTCAAAATGTCAGTCACAAAATGCACAAGAATTGGCTGCTGTCAATCTAAAACAAGCAATGAATGAAACAAATCAAAGTTAATGGCAGAAAAAGAAGAACATAGCTACTTAAAAGAGATTTAGATAAAAATTTAAAGAAATTAATTGACATCGGGAAGATCCACTACAAGAGAGGCAAATAAGGATATGTAGCAGAATGGATAAATGGTTGACTTATGCACTTTAACTTACCCTTCCAAGTTAAAACTGGTAGCGAAACATCATGCCTTTAGTGTGACGACAAGTCTGTGTTTTTCTGCCAAAACTCATACTAACTCAACACTAAGGAACCATGCATTTTTCATTGGGAGAGACACATTTTCTCTCCACCTCCTTTGAGTCAACTGATTCGATGTCAGGGCCCGGGGGTGAACCAGGCTCTCTAAAACAAACAGTGGAGACCCAAAGAAACACATTGACAGCTGTGGGTATTAAAGAAGCCACAGTGATTAAGCACAGCACTGGGAAAATGGAGCCTGTTGCTCATGGTGGGAGATGGTTCGCTTTTTAGTTTGTATGTTACATATATAGATGGGTTCTGCTGTTTTCTAGGTCCCCTGGTAGTGCCTACAAATCTTTTAGATTATGTGCTTCAAGGTCTGCAAGAGGTTAGCCGCAAATCACCTTTTTTTTAATATCCTTTAAGCTGAAGGCACAAAAGTCGTAAAAAGTCTGTAGCCAGTTAGGTTGTCCTCTCTAGATAATTTTAAAGATTAAAGACGGAAGGTGATTTAATGTCTTTTATGAGCTTTCATTTCACTCTTCCACTTTTTAATGAACATACTGGACCTCCTTATGATGTTCAGGTTGCAGAGACAGAGCATACAGTTAATTGCGTGCATTCTGTGCTTGAAGTTGAGAACATATTCAATTCAGGGGAAGAAAAGATTAAACTACATTCTCATATATATATATATAAAATCTCAGAATTAACAGGAAAATATCAAAGATGCAGTCTGCTTTTGAGAGTCTTCTCACCAAAGGACAAAGCAGGCAACTCAGTAAGAAATGTGTTTTTTTTGTTCTGTCACCTCTTCAAAAATAGTACAGCAACAACCATGTGAGAGGAGCTATGGAAAACAGAAAGAAAACCTTCAGAGTTACCTGGAAATAATGGTCTAACAGCATGTGAACAAGGTATTTGAAACTAAAGGTTTGTGTGTCTGCTAGGATGGCCCATTTGCGCTGACACTCTGCAGGGAACTGCACTATTCTCCAGGATTTCAACTCAGGGTCAAGTTGTCATGTACATGGCTCTGCTGGACTGGTTTGTGTTTTGGTGAGGGTCAACATGTTTGGAGAGTTGTTTGAAAGTCAAAGTCAAGAAACATAGATTTTGCAACTGTAATGGTATTAGGATTTAGGGATATTGCAGTCCCAAATGAAAATATTTTCTCAGTGAATGCATAGATGACAAAATGTTTAAATATTTATTTTTAACACTTGACATGGCACATTTAAATCTGTCATCATCATAATGTACAGAGCTCATCCAGTTTCAGGTCATTAGTGTATTAAATACATGATAACTTCAAACATCCTCTCAAATAAACATGAAAGATTTTATTGCTTCAGATCTGCTGTCAGAAAAAAATAAAATAAACCCTATGCTCTTTCAGAGACCTGTTCAAGAACGTAATGGCTTTTGTAGTAAAGGACTCATCTTTTCTGTTTCCTGAGGGATTCTGGGAGAAAAGATCTCCTCCATACTAATGTTAGAGAGTAGTCATGCAAATCGGAGGTTCCCACACATTGTCTTCTGTTCATGTCTCCACCTGATGGTAACACTGACAATACGACCAGAACATCTAGGAGTGGGATAATGGCTTTCTGCAAAGCATTGCCTGATCATCTGGGTCAAGTGAATCTGTTTTTCAAAAGTGCTTTGTTTCATCTTTTTTAACAACTCTCTATGTGTAAGTACCAAAGACAACACATTTTCTATGTAAACTCTTGTGTTTCATTATCACCTACTAAAGATTCTTTAACATCCAAGTCTGCCTAACAAAACTAAAATGCCACATCCTCCTCCTAAGAGCAAAGTATCCTCCTTTGACAGAGAGAGATGAGGTACAGGCCTCTTGGCTGCCAGCTTGATGAGAGACACAAGTTCTAAAAGACAGGGAGACTCCTGTTTCTACTCAGACAGTAGATATAGTGAGGGCTTTTTTATACGCCAACTGAATTGTTACTAAGTCATTCTTAAAAGTAAGTAGTTAGTTAGATGGTTAGCTAGTAAGGTGTCTATTTGTGTAACTAACTGACCTATTCATTGATAAACATAACAATGCAATTGGTCAAATAATTATGCAGTAGTAAAATTTAACTACTGCAAAGAAAGAAAAGTCAATCTTTTCTTATTTTTATATGGACATACTCTCACATCTTGACCTTGTGATGCCTTGCTAACATGTTTTTGTACGGAGAGTTGTAAATGCAGAAGTCCATATCATCTTTCGAGCCCCTGATAACCTGCCACTGAGTTGTATGTTACCGATACCTTTGTGTTGCAAGCCTCCAGGAAATTTGTTGCAGGATGTTGGAAATGAGATTCTGATCAACTGTGTAATGTCAGTGAAACCAATGTTGGTCAGCTGTTATTGGATAACGTATCATGGTTTCGGGGCTAGTGACGATGGAGATCAGTAAGTGGAGCAGCGAGCACAAAAAATGTGGAGTCAATCAGAACCGTTTGATCTATTCCCAAAACACCTTAGACTCCGTAGATTAATAAAGCAAACATGTAGAGGAACAAGTGGATTTCATTAGAGGATAATTGTTCTGCTTCTTTGATTTTGCCCAACTGCATTTCAGAAGTGCTTCTTAATGGTGATGGATTTCTTGTTGAAAGGGTTAAGGGTTAATCATCACTTCAAAGTTCTTCAAAGACCTTAAAACACATCTGGAATTTGAGCATCTTGAAAGTAAACGTTGTTCCTTTAGAAATCTTCACCTCAATTTACTGAGGCTTTTGAGTATCAATTTTCAGCTAAAATAGACCATGGATCATTTTGGTTGGGCTGATCAATATGAACTAGTCTAAATGCTGTTCAACAGCTACAAAATACAATTTCTGTTTATTCTGGCAAAGAAGGCACAAACCACCTTGTGACGAAATCTATACAAATCAGATTTTTTTTATGTTCTTGTCTCAATTCCTTGACAAATGTTATTGAATTTACAATCTAATGCTTTGTTGCTGGTGTTCTTCCTTCAAGTCTTTGAAGGAAGAAAATAAAGAGTGGATTCAGAGGAGACCGTTCATTATACTCTACGGGATTGGGGCTTTTCCTGTTATTCACTAATCTTCATTCACCAGTTCAGCAGAACAATTCTGCTCACAATCAGCTGGTCCATTGAAGCAGACTTATCAGTAAAGCAGTAACAGATGAAAACCTTTAGGAAAAAAGTTGGCAGAGGAAAGGAGTGTGGAAGAAGCACTGGCACCGATCATATGAAGCTGAACTGCTTAGTCCGTCACATACGGAGACCTCAGACATTTAGTGTCGTCACAAACAAAAATGTAAAAATAAATGTCTATTTTACTACTGTGACATTATATTTAGAAAATAAAATTTTTAATTGAAGTCTGAGAGAAGAACAAAGCTTAGTCAAAGTTTAATCAAACAAAACTTTAGTCAGTTAAAAATAATTTTATTTGCTAACTGCCTCAAAAATTGCTTCTTCCTCTCTGAGTGGCCTTTTCTTGTTGGTTCAGTAGTCGTTTCAATGTTAATACTCTCTTACCATTTAATCCAGCATCTTCCCAAGGTCTAATAATTAATCATTTTGGTCGTCCTAGCTGACCTAAAATAGGAAAGGCTTCATCTTAAAATAGTTAGGCACAATGACTTGGATAAGTAACTTTAGTCTGATTACTGGTTTGGAAATAACAATGCGTTAGGTTATTTTAAAAAATAAAAAAAAACTGCTCATATTGGCGTCATGTGTTACTGGCATAGACACCAGACCAAAATATATAAAAATATATACACACAGCGCAACTATAGAGATGTCTCACAAAAAGTGAGCACACAAATCACATGCATCAGAATATATGATTTAAAAGTGAGGTAAAATAGAAAACGTATGAGGAATATCAAATGTCATATTTAGGCTTTAACCCTTTCAAGGTAAGGTGTTTAACATAGAAATCCAGAAAGATTCACATCCAAGCAGTAAGACATTTACATCATCCCATCTCTAAAGATGAAAACGTCCCAATGCATGTGTAAATCTTCATAAGTCTGGAAATGACTACAAAGAACAGTTGTCACCTAAACTTAGCCATGTATACAGTGAAAGCAATAATTTTAAACCATTTAAAAGTGCAACTGTGACAAACGAGGCTAGACAAGAACCCAGGCTTATCTTGCAATCATTCACTGTGAGGATCATGGTGTAAGAGGGAACATTTTCTTTAAAGGTCATTGAAAGGGAACTGCAGCAAAAAAATTTGCTATTTGAGGACGCCAAGGCTCAGTGTTTTTTTTTTTGTTTTGTTTTGTTTTGTTTTTACACCAGAAATGCAGACAATTTGTGAAGAGTCCTTTGTGTTACAAACCTGAAGGAGACACACAAATTTGATTTAGACAGCCCCCCACATGCTGTTCCCCTCATTCTGCCAAGTCTAGCCTTCTGGTCTGGTTTTATAACCTGGGAAATGAACCTGTAAAACACAGTCACAACAGCGCCGTTTCAGTGAATGTTATCAGTTTTCTTTTTCCAGAAGTCTGGTAGGAGCATTTGGAAAAATTTAACTGAAGAAATAATGAATACTATAATGAGTTGAAAGATTAAAAAAAGTTTCCTCTGAATGAAAGGCATAAGCTGATAGTCTTCTTCTGTCCTCACTCAGGGCAGTCACTGCAGCTTTCCAATGCTCCGTGAGTTAACACCATCCCAGTGCATGTTGGAAACGGTTGTAATTAATGCAGTACTTGCTACAGCGTGTCCTCATTCGTTTTCCATACCCCCAGTTTTCAAGCATATATTTAAATATTTTATTTGTTGACATAAAATGAGCTCCCTGCTATGAAGTTGTGGTGCATCTGCAGAAAAAGAGATCCTACGAATGAAAATGAGATTTAATCTCCATGTGGGTGAGGCTGTGGAAATAAGATCACTCAATGTGTAAAGACTGCCCTCTATGGGTCTTACACATCAACTGAATTCAGCTTGGTCTGGACATATTCTCATGTCTGACTTTTCAGAGTGCTTCTATTCATTTGTCCTCTTTTTGCTGCCTTCCACCTTGATAGTCAAAGAGCTCCCCTGTGTTCTTGACATAAACTGCAATGTTTATGTAAAGCACCTTGAAATGCCTTGCTACTGAAATGTGCTATACAAATAAAATTTGATTGACTTGATTGATTGTTGCAGGTTGTTGAAGTCATTAAGGCCACATGTTGGCCATTTTTACAACTCAGACATCATGTCATAAATCAAGGCGCCAGTGGCAATAGAGATGACTGTTTTGTATTGTGTGCGGATTTTAGTGTTACAGCAATGATCTCCCAGCTTAACTCAGATGGCCTTTTTCACTCACAAACATTAACCGTTCACAAAGTAAACTCCATTATCAGTTGGATACAGTCTGACTGCGAGTCCTGACCTGAAAGACTCCTTCATATAAAGGTCTTTACATTTCCCACTCCACTGAGCTGTAAATTGTGTTGCTGTATTATATCCTAAGGAGGAATTCGGTTTTTGTTTTTTTTTCTTTTGTCTGAGAAAGTTGCTCAGTGTGATGTGTTTGGAGAGTTTATCCAGACACTTAGGCATTGTGTTAAACAGGGATTTTGTTGTCAATCTTCGTTTTTTTCTTCATTCAGCCAAAAACGGCCGGTTTGGGGTATCCACAAGTGCTCTCATTTTCTTTACTTCAGACCATAATGGAAACAATATCAACAGTGTCGAAGAGCAAATATTGAGCTGTGATGCTTACAGTTAACAAAGAGCATAAGTATTCAAGTCACTGGTGCACACCACAGTGCAAGGACAGCTCCACCGTGTTTTGGCGCAGGTATTGTGTGTATGCAATGTGTGCACACTCTATCAAACGTACAAAGGACTACTAGGACTATATCTCTGCCAGAGCCAGGACCAAGTCTTTGTTTTTGTAAGCCAAAAGTAGATATCTAGTCTTTTCCCTCAAATCTCGAGTCAAGTCCTAAGAAAATGGCACACAGGTATTAAGTCAAACCCAAACTCTAAACTTCAAATTTCAATAACAAGTTATTTGACCTGATATGTAATATTGTTTGGAGTCTAGAAATTGCTTTTAAAAAGACATTTTGTTATTTCCTTTTTATGCAATAAAAAAAAAGTGTTTTTGAAAAGTAATTTCTTTTTTGCTGGTTGATGTTGTTTACACAGAAAATTAGTGCTGATGTTGCTTTTCACAATAAATGTAAATTGAAACAAACTGAACGGTAAATTGAGAAATAGTGAGCAGCAAAAACAAAACAAAAAACTGTCTCTTTAAACAAAACAGAAATTGTGCTTGCATTAAACAACTATAAGGGTACACACCTGACTTTACAATAATGCATGCATTATCGGATCATTGAAATAAGAAATCAAGTAATTTATGCAAGTCAAATTCCAGAATTACATCTACTGGAGATGCTACAACTTGGTAGACTATCAAGTTTACAAAAAAATATTGTCTCTAGGTACCTTACAAAACAGTTTTTAAAAAGTGATGTTTTAGTGTAGTATCACATGCTGAATCAGAAGTCACAGGAAGTACCATGTGTGAAGTGTGAGTCATATCCGTGCTGTGATTTAATTGGCTGAAAGTTGCTAAAACATTTCAAGGCTCCGCCCCCGTCCAGCATTAACTAGTTGCTCAACACTTCAGTAGAAATACTGATAAAAGTTGGGTCCATTCATTGAAGAGCATTGACGTCGCAGGTCACTACAAGGCAGAGAGGAACCGGTCCGTCAGTGAGGTCAGTGTTTTATTTCACTGTTTTGTTGTGTTTTAAAAGCTCCTTCAGAAACCTCAAATGTCCAGCTGCTGCTAAGCTAGCTATAATTACGCCAGCTTGTGTGACAAACAGGGCGTTGCTGTCATTTTCAGCCCGCAGACTCAATTCATATTCCCTAACATTATGTTCAGCTGTGGGTTTATGTCTAAAACGCTGATTTCAACATGAGCAGTGTTAGCCACAGCACCAATTCTATGTCCTCATCTGGGTTAAAGTTCATTAGCCACAAAGTGAAAGGCGTGACGGTGAAACGCCAACAATAAGATAATCATCTTAGGTGCTTATTGTCAGTATTATTATTGATATTTGGAAAGATTATGTTAATATTGTTGTAGGCAGGATTGTGGCACAAATTTTTTTAAGCAAAGAAATCTTGGTTTTATTTTATCCAGAAACGTCTTAAATTCAAATACATAAGTTTTTTTTATGGCAATCAAAAGTGAATGCCGTGACTTTGGTAGAATATGGATTTCTACAGTGTAGTTTTTTGTTTTTGATAAAGCACCAAACAGGCTTTTACAGGCTAAAAGCACTTTGAAATGCCTTGCTGTAGAAATGTGCTATAGAAATAAATTTGATTGATTGATTGATAATAATGACCAATTCTGTTTGAGGTTTGATCTGTTAATTCCAATTGACTTCCTGAAAGCTATTGCATACACACACTAATTTGTGGAAATGTTTTAATTCTACAATTAAATGTAACCAACAATGTGCCACATGTTCTTTGATGGGGGTGGAAGTTTTAAATAAATGGCAAATGACTCCAATGATCCCAAATAATTGGTTTCTAAACTTTTCACAAATTTTAAAACTAAAATTTGTTTTAGTTTTAAAACTAAATTTAGTTTTAAATTTAGTTTAAAACTAAATACCTGTTGATGTTTTTACAGATGGAAAGTAATTTAAAAAAAATGTTTTTCTGTATTGGAACTACTGTTCACAATGAAATTAATAGATGCAAATCTTTTTCCTGATATGTCACAAAACCAAACAAAAAGTTAGAAGTAGACATTTATCATATGATTCATCATCATCATCATATGAGATTAAAAAATATCCTTTGAGTTTGTGATGCTATGATAACAATAACGCCTTTTTGGTATTTGCTTTTGAAAGGCTTTCAAAATATGATTAAGCACAATTATGCAGTTTTAACAGCACAGCTTTGCTACTTGGTGATATAATTGTAGCAAATGGGGCTTATGATGAAGATGAAATTTATTTTAGGGAGGGTCTGACTGTACATAGATTTATAGCGCAAATATTTTTGGTCACCACTCAATAAATGCCACAAAATATTGTAATATTTCGAGTCCATATCACCTGTCAGAGTTGCCTCCGAATGCTGTTTGGAATGACATTAAACCTGACTAAAAGTTTAATGATTTACTAATGGATGTTCTTGCTGATCAAGCTAAGTATGGTTAATATAAGATAATGATGTATTTCTCTATATTTGGCGCCAAAACTGCAGAAGTTTTGACGTCTCTCGTATTATTCAATAACTGAAGTTTATTGAATAATACGTGTAAAATATTTTATTATTAAAATTTCTTTTTTGTTTGTTTTTTTCTTTGCATTGCCCATCACTGTTTTCTACACTAGACAGACTTGTTGGATTTTTCAGGTTGGGGGGGAAAAAAAACTGATTCTCCCTTCTTGAATCCCAACTTTTGGGGATCTTTTTTTTTTTTTTTTTTCTAATTAAGTGAAAATTTATACTTAATTTCTAACAGCTCAAACTGTACCTATTACTAAGAACATATATCTTTCTATAAATCTTTTTTTTTTTTTTTTTTGACAGGATACAGAAAAACCTGTTAACAGCGTTGGAGAATCCCAGCTCTAACGTGCAAACTCAGTCTGTGTCTTTTGTTTTATATCCATGATAAGACCTACTAAATCAAATATCCTAATGAAGCTCATAATCAGTGCTGGCCCTAATATCAAAGGTCGTGTTGAGTTGTGGGTTCAAACAGAGTCTAGCATAGCATTCTTTTTCTGACAGATTATTTGTGAGCTCTGTGAGGATCTTTAACATTCACTAGGTAGAGTGTTTGGCAGGATTCCTGTGAGTGTTTTTATGGGAATCTGTTGTCAGTGGGCTGATTATTTATGAATGACTGACAACTTTTTTTCTCCTGGACGTCTCTCGTATCTCAAGAATATTTATCTCAGGTTTATCTTTTGCTCGACTTCAGCACTGATAAAGTCAGACTTTGGTTTATAATAAAGTCAGTGAAGATGTCACCGGCTGACACTTGGAAGAGGCTTGTTGCTCAACCAAGCTGTTGCAATACATTGTAATCTTCCTTTGCTCTGAGCTCACGGAGGCTGTTGGAACGCTACAGTTTTGTGAAAACATCAGAGGGAATATTTCATTCCCTTTGACATCTCAAATATGTGAAATGATTAAACGGCATCCCTTTATTAAAATCGGCTAGAGCTTCTTGCAGCACAATTTGCCTTCTCCTCGAACAGTTCCTCTTGTCAGGTGGATGTAACGGGTCTACGAGAGCATTTTCTTCTGGCTGATTACATGTTGCAGCTGGTCAACCCACTCTTTCTGCTCCCAGCTCCGGCTCAAACTCATGTCCTTCTGTGACTTATTTGTCAAAAACATCAGGCCAAGCCTGTTGAGCAGCTGTTAGCTGTGTCCCAAGACAGGTGGAGTCCATTTATGTCTCTATGTGCCATCTGGTAGAGCAAAAGTCAGATGTCATCCACATGTTCAGGGCACCAGAGAGACATAAGGTTGTTACAGTAGATGCTCTCCTCTTTCCTTCCCTTTTTTTTTTTTTTTTTTTTTTTGAGAAAAGAGGAAATTAATCAATAGAAGGAATTGCTTGCTGAGGTTGGTCATGCTATTAGACAAATTTTCTTTCTGGTCGTAGTTTGACAGAAACGCTGAAGTGATTCAACACCTGACTGCCTGGTGATGAGTCATATCAAAATTCAGCCAGAAACTGCCTGCTCTCTGACGCGTCACCTCACACGTTCAGATGCAGACAAATGCATTTGGCACCACTGATTAAGATGGATAGATGCCTTGCATGCTACTGTCATATTGGTTTAAAGTACCTAATGTGAGAGAGATCTACTTGAGAATAGTTGCAGTTGAAACTTAGTTTAAATTCAATTATTTGGTGTGCAAAGACATTGTTCTTTGCGCTTTTAAAATCAAATATGAAAATGTAAACATTCAAGTTGAGTCAGAGGAAAGTGGATTTCCATCGCCTTACATCTGTGCAGCCTTCTTCGTTTAGACTGAGCTGCACAAACTTTTAACCTGAAACTTTTGTCAGCCATTCAGCGTCTGAGTCGGCGATTTTGCTTGCAAATTGCTGCCACTCCTATCATTCCTGAAGGCTTGTTGACTTGTTGTTTGTCTGGGCAAAATGTGAGTAGATGCAGCCTCAGGCTCTACAATGGTGGAAAATGGTGGTAGTGTTTGATACGGGCGATTCTTGTGCTGTCGGTGAGTAGCATGAAACTTTTTTTAAAAATGGCATGTTGCATCTAAAATGACTTCTCCTTTTGTTGCCTGCTTGTAGAGTCAACAATAGGAATAGGGACTCTATGTGTAGAAATGCTATAAGAAAATATTGCTTAAACCTGGCAGTGATGCTGAAGGAATCCAATTCACATCTTCTGGTTTGTGCTGAAGGGAAGTTGTGTTTTACTGTTTTGTTTTAGTCTCTGGACTGCATTTGAGCAAATGGTTTAAAATCTAAAATACTTGAGCTGAACTGTATTTATGAAATCTCCTGTTCTACTTTAACAACTTTTTTTTTTTTCTTTCTTTTTTTTTTTTTTTTTAAGTTGAACTACCTTAAATCAACAGATATAATGGATGGGTCACAACTAGACTGAACTATTTTTCTGGTCCTGGGAGCAGATTTGAAGCTTATAAAAATGTTGGGCTTTTTTGTTTTAACTTTTTTCTCAAAGCATTTCTTCTGTTTAAATTATATTTCAGACTTTAAGCATGCGACTCATATCCAGGAACATACCAATAATATTGATATTATTTGAAAAAACAGTCTACAAGAAAATAAAGTTAAACATTTTAGGCCCAGTTTTATTGTTTTAAACTAGTTTCATCCTTGTTGCATCATAGCGTTGACTAATGGATTTAACATGGCTGAGTTTTCTTTCTTCGTGCATTTAAACCATTTGACAGGACAGCTATTCCTGCTAGATAAAGTACATCAGCCACTTTAACAAAGGCTTCCAGAGACGGAGCTGTGTTTCATCATGCACTCAGAGCAAAGTGAGGTGAATCTCAATTTCTAACTCTCTCTGTATTCTGTGTCAGATTGAACCCAGCAGTCACAATGGCAGACAGCGGGAAAACTAATGAGGCTGGAGCTGCAGCAACTGAACCAGCTAATGGAGAGCAGCAGGTGAGGAGCACAGAAACCCACCGCCACACCTAATGCAAATTATAACTTATTTTATGCTTGTAACATCTACAGGTTCAAAAAAAGTCAGCGTAATAATGCAACTAAATGTAAATGAAAGCATAAGAAATCCGATTTGTTTCAGAAAAAAGTGTATTTTCCCTTCTTCTTTTTTTTTTTTTTTTTTTTTTGAAGCGACCCTAAATGTTACTTTCTGGTTCCAGAATGTTGTTGCAAGAGTGAGCCACTTGCCCCTGGTCAGCTCAGCCTGTGAGGCTGTTTCCAATGCCTACAGCAGCACCAAAGACAACGTGCCCTTGCTGAAGGGGGTGATGAATGTTGCAGAGAGTGGGGTCCGGACTCTCGGAGCAGCTGCCAGCACGGGGTCCAAACCAGTTTTGGGCATGATTGAACCACAACGTAAGGTTCTCCTCTCCACAAAGTGTGATGTAATGTGTATGCAATAAAAGTTCCTAAATGTTCTCTGAAATCTGCCATTAAATTAAATGGGGACTATAGTTCAAATGGGAAAAAAAAAAAAAGTGTGAGATGAGCTTGAGGTTGGCCTGTTGCCTGAGAGTTTTTAAAAAGAATTTCCGGAATCGGCTAAAAACAAACTTTGCACACGTTTCACCACAAGTTTTATTGAAGCTCTTTGCTTCTGTTGTATTGTAAACAAAAAAGTATATCTGTTCACATTAGTCATTATTTTTGTGCTGACTACAATAGTAGCTGCTCTTATTTTTATATTTGAAGTAAGCTTGTATCCTGCATGTTGTTTCAGTTGCCACAGTGAATGAGTATGCCTTGAAAGGACTCGATAAGATGGAAGAGAAGCTGCCGATTCTTCATCAACCAGCTGACAAGGTAAAGAAGAACCTGTATAAATAACTTCCATGCAGCTCTTTTCTTCTCCTCTTCTAAGTAGATAATTTACAAACCAGCATATCGTCCCCTGAGAGGCTGGAGTGAAAACTGCATACTGGATCATGAACTGCAGTTCTGTCAGGTTTTGGTCTGGACTTTGACTGGACCATTGAAACACCATGGCTCTGTTACTTTTCAGCCATCCTGTTTTGCTAGTGTTGTTGGGGTCATTGTTCTGATGAGGATGTAGTCTCTGTCAAGCTTAATCTTGTTGATAGCCTTATGTTGTATTATAGATCCTGTGGCTGTAAAATATGACAAAGCTACAACGGCTCCAAAAAAAGAGCATTTTTTTTTTAAAATAAGCTTCTTTATCCAGTGTTTCATTAGTACTCACTAATGGTCTGTAGTTTTGTTAAAATATCTTGAATATATCTGAGCCCTAACTTAAAAAGCAGTGAATTTGTTTGTCTGTTTTTTTTTTTCTGTTTTTTTTTTTTTATTTTTCTACTGGAGCTACATGCATTAAATTTTCATAATCTCTGACACCTTGTCTCTTCATTATTCCCCACAGGTGGTGTCAGACACCGTAGGTATGGTGTACCAGTCAGTGACGGGGGCCAAAGACGCGGTGCTGGGCGCTGTGATGAGTGGCGTTGAGCTGACCCGGGCGGCGGTCAGTGGTAGCATCAACACCGTCATGGGCACCAGGATGGGCCAGATGGTCAGCAGCGGGATGGGTCTGGCCCTCAGCCGATCTGAGGACTGGGTTGATCAGAACCTGCCACTTACTGAGAGGGAGCTGGGTCAGTACCAATGCTAAATGAGGAAATGATCGTGTCTCTGTTCAAAAACAGAACCACTGATGGCACACGTCCGCCCCTGCAGAGAAGAATGGTCCGACGGTTTGATGATAATGACATCCTAATGTGATAAATAGGATTGTACACAGGACGGACGACGGGTTTTTATTGCATTCAATTATGCTATGAGCTGATGTCATCAATGGTTAGGTGCTATTCATAGACAGGAAGTCGGGGCATTGCTCTGAACCTGCCTTCTGTTGCTTTGGCTCACACAGTTCCTGTAATTTCCAACACACAGTTTTGACACCTGCTACTGTGATGTCATACATTTGTGGCAACTTGCAGTGCTCCAGGTTAGAAATGATGCTCATGGGGACATCGAGTGATTGTGTGCTGTGAAAATGCACCCGGAAGCATGACGGCAGAAGAAAAGCACTCTGAAGTTTACCTTCAGTCAACATGGACAGGAATGTCAATAATTTGAACATTTTGAGCATTTCTTATTGGGGAGGTGGAATAATGTAATTATTCAACAAACAATCTAAAAAAAATGTAAAAGATGTAAGTTTTAATTGAGATTTTTCTCTAATCCACAAAGGTTGAAATTAGTTGATCTTTAAAGCGCTTCAAATCAAACCGAACATATAGTGATGTGATAGACAATTAATTGTATTTGTTCCATTAATTACTTGCACCCTCAAACTATGGTGCAGAGAAGTAACGGGTATATGTGTGTTTGCAAACTTAAGAATACAAACAACTTGTGTATATAGTATAGTATATAGCGGATATAATGATATCCAGCTGCTGCCCCAAATATGAAGTGATTCTGAATATTGTGTGCAAAAAAAATGAGACCAAAAAGGTCTTTTAATATTGCCTGCATTAAATTCTGACTGTGGGGATATTAAATCTGAACTATTCAATTTTTAACACCATTAAAAATCAAACTAACAGCACTACCTTACATTTGTAACCATTAAATAAAGCATGTGACTAAGAGATTATTACGTTTGTCTTCCAGCTGCTGTGGCTGAGCCTGCCAACGCTGAGGTGTCGACCACATCAGCCAACCCCAGCTACTTTGTCCGTCTGGGTAAACTCTCTGCCAAGGTGCAGGAGCGAGCTCTGGAGCAATCCCTGGGCCGCGCACGAAAGGCCAGGGATGCCACCTACACTGCGGTGGCTCAGATTACCAGCACCCTGGACTTGGTGGAGAGTGCCCGTGCCAGTCTGGGGACAGCAGGCAGCCAAATAGCAGGAGCTCCAGAACAGCTGCTGCAGCGCTGGACCGAGTGGAAGAAGAAACGGGAGGGGGAGGGACTCCCCCTCCCAACCGAGTCCGAACCAGATGGGTCCAAAGATGAATCTGAGGTCAGGATTTAACTATTTTGGAGTTTAATTCATCGTTTGGTTTTGTACATCCTCGGATACCAACACTGACTTTATGTCCTAAGCCTGAATTTGTATTTCAAAGTTTATAGCCTGATTTTAATTGACTGACTGAAAAGTTTATTTGATCAGTTTTTTTTTTCCTACTTTACTGTGACTTGCATCTTATATTTATATTTCAATGGCTTTTTTCATACTTACTTTTACTTTTTATATTTTAAATTTGTCTTTTACATTCAGATATTTTATCAACTTATCTGAAACCCCTTTGCTCACTCTGCCGCAGTAAACTGCAATAGAGCTGCATACTGAATGTGTTGTTTTCACCCTGACAGCAGCTGGAATCCCACGCCCTTTCTATGGTACGAGGCCTGAGTGACCAACTGAGGGCATCGTGCTCAAGCGTGGTTTCCAGTGCTCAGGGTCTGCCAGGAACAGTCCAGGAACAGCTGACCAGTGCGCGGGTAGCTGCTGAAGAACTGCAGTCATCGCTCAGAAACGCCAGTGCTCTCACTCCCGTCCTGCTAGAGCGAAGCCGCCATCACCTAAAACAAGTACGAAATTTTCCCATGCCATTTCAAGCACTGTTTTTATATGCATCAGCATGGGAAGATATGTCTGACTTATTATTCAACTTTTTTTCCTTACTTTGCATGAGTACAGGTCTTCTACTATCTCCACACAGGTTTTTGCGGGTATCTGTTAGAATATCATCAAATAGGACTTCAGTAGTTCAGTTTAAAAACCAATCTAAATTTATTACACAGTTAAGATGGTCTTTTCTGTCAATATTGGTGGTTATAACTTATCAATGATGGCTTCTCAGGAAATTTTAATATTCCAATACAACAAGATATTTAACGTTCCAGTCATACCATATATATTTAAATAGTTTTATGTAGTGAACCCACCTTGTGGAGAGTCAGTGGCTGCCTTCTGGACAATTTACAAATGACAAAACGGCATTACATTTTTGAAGTCATAAAAAAACAACAAAAAAAGATCTTTGTAATATTCAGATACTTTAAGTGTAATAAGTATATATTGATATAACTTTCACATTTAATCTGAATTGCTCAAACTAAATTTTTGCTGCTGTTCTAATTTCTTGAGATGCACCTTACACCCTAAATGTTGTATAAGACTCGGAATGTCACAATTCGTCTTTCTTGTGAGAAAGATTAGCCTGTAATTGTAAATTAACTGCTGTCGGTGTGTACCTTTCGTAGGTTCAACATTCACTGGACGGAGTCATGGACTATTTGCTACACAACACGCCGCTCAACTGGATCGTGGGACCTTTTGTTGCTCAGAAGACTGAGAGCGAACGAGGGGAAGAGCAAATGGAGTAGGCTAGCACAAACAACTAGCACTGAAGATTTTTTTTTTTTTTCCTCACTTTCTTTTTAACAAAAGCTTCCAGTATTGACGTTTTTTCAAGGAATATCCTCTCTAAAACACTACATAATGTTCATTTAATCACATCTTATTGTCGATGCTTTTAAATGAAACTTAAAGTAAACTGATTCATATTCACTGATCATGCAGCATTTAACACGGTTTACATAAAAAGACGGTTTTCCTTTTATCTTTTACATTTGCATGTTTCTTTTCTTTCTGTCGAGTAATAACCCATCCCTTTTAAGACGGGACATTTGTTGACATTCCAGTCATTCCAACAGTAGAACCAGGAACAAGATAGAAGAGGAATTGAGAGCACAGTTTCACGAGTTTATAACATTCACGTTTGTTCCATGTAAATGAGTTGTCACTAAAAAATCTTGAACATAAGACTGTCTCTGTGTTTCTCTTTATTTATTCTGATCTGTTGGCTAATAGTGGAATTATTGGATAAGTGTTGTGCATTGTTGATACAAATCTTTGTCGAAGACCCTTCATAGAATGCTGTTTTTTAACTTTATTTCACCAAACATTTACAATGGTATTCATATCCTTACATACACCAAATAAAGACAAACCTTTAGTTCTCACTGTCTGAAGTTAAATCAGATCAAACATCTCTTGCTTTCAGTCAGAATGACCACAATTATTTCTATTTGCTAAATTCCACAATGAGAGAATATCTTGGTGATCCATTTATTAAGTCTCCAAAATCAGAAGTTTACATAAATGTCCTCAGTATTGAGCACAATTGTCCTTGAATTACCCTGTTGGAAATCTTTGCCCATTTGGAGGACCTGTTGAAGTTTAACTTTTCTTACTGATATCTTTGGATGTTGCTTCAATATGTCCACAAATTGTCCTTTCCTCCTGGTACATATGCAGCTCCACATGATGGTGCCACTCCCAGACTTGACAGATCAAATGGGTCCCTTTATTCATCCAAATGTAATGATGGTCATAAAGGCCAAACAGTTCAACTTCAGTTTTATCACAAAACGGATCTCCAAAAATTTGTTTTTGTCCCTTTGTGTGTTTGCAAACTGCAATCTGTCTTTTTTTATGTTTCTTTTGGAATAATGGCTTCTTTTGTGCCCAGTGGCCTTTCAATCCAGCATCCAGATCCTTAGCTTTCCCCCTATATACAATTTGCACATTTTTGGACCATTAAACGCATTTCTCTGAGACATACAACCCTACAACTCTTTCTTGAATGTGATGGTTGGACATCATATCTATACTTGTATACTTTGGACAGATGAATGAAGCACTTTCAAGCATATGGAAACTGTTCCTAAGGATGAACCAGACTTGTCCACAATAGTCTTTCTGAGCTGACTTGTCTTGACTTTCTTTTTTTATTGTGTCAAGAAAGAAATGTGTTCCAGGTGTGTCCTTCAAATACATCCACAGGTGTGCATCCAATTAACCTGAATATATCAATTAACCTATCAAACATTTCCAAAGCCTTGACATCATCATCTGGGTTTTCCCTTCCATTATTTAATGAGATAGTAATCATTCTATATGTAAACTTTGCTTTTGAAGACATTAAATACATTTCTGATGTGAGAATGTATGTGTACATACACATTTAGGTGTATATATTTTATAAACTTTGTATTTATTACCTCAGATGGAGTAGCTTGTCAAATGAGCAATTTCCCCTTGGGGATTAATAAAGTATATTATGTTCTATTTAGCAAATGCATATATATTCAGCCTATATATTGCTTTCAAAAGCTTTCTTTTGAAGCATTTTTGCAAAAGTATTTCTACTTATATTTTGCTACCATTTTATTTGTGTTTTTTTTTTCTTTTAGTCTGTAAAATAGGCAATTTGCACATTACCTTATATTTGTCTGACGTCATTTTAAAATATTTAATCAGATGTTATCAGTTATCCAGTGGCCTACTTAATTAGTTGTTTACAAATTACTTTTTAAATCTTTTAACTGTTTTTTTTTAAAAATAATTTTTACTTGAGGAAAATATGTTGCTGTAGTTCTACTTTTTCTAAATCCATCCATTAGTCAGTTTTAGTAGCCTCCCTCCACAGTCTTGTGGTTTCTGTTGGTTCCTATGATCTGAATCGATGAAGATGACGTCATGGTCCCTGTTTCGAATGTCGGGAACGCGCCCTGGGTAGGAGGCCGCGCGTTCTGCTGGGGACACAACTTGTTCAAATCTAAAGCTCAAGGTCGTTGACAGCCTCCGGTACCTTGGATTTCAGGTACTGTCTTTATCCCAGAAAGACATAGGACTGTCTCGCTGCGTATTACCAATTTTAAACTCGCCAGAAGAGTGTCGGGAAGCGCACTCGTTTAGGTTGACTATGCTAGTAGCGCGGCTAACGTTAGCCAGCTAAAGCTAGAGTTTATTCGATTAAAAACAACCCGGATTTGATTGTTGTTTGTTACCAGGGATACATTAGTTTTTATCTGTGTGAGTTCCTTTGTAACGAAAGGTAAACGTGTAAGTTTTATTCTTCTTTTCGCGTTGGTATGTAGTGTCAGACAGATAAAACGGCCATCGCGGCTGTTTGCTAATGTTACTGTTTGCTTTGAGCTATGCCAGCACTGGACGGCTGCTGTTTTCTACCACAGCCTGTCAGTGGGAAGTTGCTTAGCTTAATTTTAAGCAATCTTCCCTTCATATTTTGCCGAATATTTTGTTATGTAAGAGTTTTGGGTATGTGTTTGAGTTGGTTTCGTAGTTGCCATGTCTTTCGGTGTTGTTCCTTTTATGGCAACTTTTTTCCTGATCTACATCTTGCTTTGCGGCGGAAGAAAGTGTTCTCCATCAGCTAGCTGCTGTTTTCGCATACCGTCGCTCCCCCTTTAAACGGCAGCGGTGAACGACTCTTTTGTAGCTTTTGTTTGTTGATCCTTTCTGGTTCTTTCCTGATAAATCCTCAGCTTAATAGGATAAGCACTTTTTCAGGCTTTGCCTTAATACGTGAAAACGTAGCTCTATTTTACTTTTATTATATTTGCCCCCCCTGATCTGAAAATGTTGCTGTTGTTGCTTGCTTTCTTTTTAAAACTTGGTTTGGATTCAGATTTTGCTTTCTTGTTCTTTGATACTATAAAGAGTGAACTGGACTTTGTCACTCAGTTATTGGTGTTTGCTGAACTTATAAATCTGTTAGGCTAACTTTTATGAAATTTAACATTACAAAATAATATTGGACCACAGCCATCTAAAACCCTGAATTTGCTTCAGCTCTGTTCTCATGCCGCAATGCCAATCTCCAAGCTCTTTTAGCTGAAAAATGGAAAAAAAAAACTAATCTGGTTAGATGGGAACCGCTGGACAATTTTGACTAACTGATTTTACCACATTTTCAGGAATATCCTCTCCCACCCCCCTTCCCCCTCTGTCAGAGCATGGCTCAGGAGACCAATCAGACGCAAGTGCCAATGCTTTGCACTATGGGATGTGGTTTCTATGGTAACCCCCGCACCAATGGCATGTGCTCTGTCTGCTACAAGGAACACCTGCAGAGACAACAGGGAGGGGGACGATCCAGCCCTCCCGGAGAGAAAGGTAGGACAGAAAACCTGCCAACAACTGGGTTCAGTCTGATATGGTTTGCTTTCAGGAGCTTCAGAGCTCCTGAATTTGCTAAAAGGGGTTGGAGAACAGCTGCCTACACTGTGGCATAAGAAAGCAACAGAGTGACATTGTCATGTGCTGTTTAACCTGAACTCAACTTACATCTGATCTTCTTTGTCCAAGGCAGTGTGTTTTCTTTATCAAGACACTTGAAATGAGCGGGAAAAAAATCTCTCTGTAAGTTCTGTGTTATCGCACTTTTCTTTTCACACAGCTGCTTCATCACCGTCAGGATCACCAACATCAGCGAGTGTAACCGTGGAAGACACAAACTCAGAGCTTAGTACAGAAGCAGCAGGAACCCAAGCTGAGGAACAAACAACCAGGTATGCTGACAAACTCCTGGACCATTTCTCTGTGTTTTACATGTATAAAATCTGTCTCATTTATCATGGCCCCAATATCTGGTCTATTGATCACCAATACAAAATGGGATGGCAAGCCTTTTTGTAGGCATAAAAATGAGTAAAACAATGTTGACATGAAGGTTGAGAATAAGTGAGTTTTTAAAAAAACTGCATATTTGAGTTGGTTATTGCTTAGAATATTCTACCTTTTTTTTTTTTAGTTCTTCTCTTTATAAAGTAATGTACGACAGAGTATTAGGGCCTTTGTAGATCAAATAAAAAATAATGTGACCACGGATGACAAAATTTCTGCCAAAAACTCAGAAATGTCTTGATCAATTTCACATATTTACAAGAAAAGGCTTGGATATTCTCTATCAAAAGTTCTACATTTACAAGAAACAACAATAATTCCCCCTTGATTAAAGGCAAAAATGTACAATGTTTAAACTATGAAATTTGTAAGAAAGAAAAATATCTTGAATTGATCAGAGGAAATCTCAGAAGTTTAATGAGATTATAAAGTCAGACATTTGCAACAAAACATGACAGAAGTCCTGGGATTGCAGTGGGGAAAAATTGGGAGTTGTGCATCTGGATATTTTCCAAAGTGTAAGTGGGACATCTAAGCTCTTTTCCGGTATCAGAATATCTCCCGGGTGCAGAGTCGACACAGCCATGTTGCAGCTTTCCTGACTATCCGTATCCCGTTCGGGGCGCTCATGGTGATTCTGCACCTGGGACGTGTCGTTTGATACAGGAAGAGCCTGGATGTACTATTTACACTTTGGAAAATATCCAGATGTGCACCTCTTTAATTTGCCACTTCAGTCGTAGATGATGTCACAAATGTTTGACCTCAGTAAACCTCAGAAATTTTTTTAGGCCAATTTCTGGCTTCATAATGTCAGAGGATATCTTAGTTTTATTGTTGTAAATTTATGTCTCTAATCTTGGAAAATTGTCCTTTTTTTCTCACAAACTTACTTCTTTGCACATTTTTCTTTTTCTTTTTTTGTTTTTCTTTTTTATTTTTCAAAACATATGGTCACATTAGTTCTTCAACCTTTTCAAAAGTTTTTAGTAGCAAGCTTACTTATGAAAATCAAATTTAAGCAGTATTTAGATTGGTTGAGCGATACATTTGGATTTTTATTTTTTTTGTCCTTCTGTTGTCAACTTGTAGCTTGCACGTATCTAAATGGTTGCAGTGTAGGGAAAATATATGTTGTCTTTGTTTGGTTGGTGTATTGGAGGGTGTCAAACTCATTTTCATGTCAGACCACATCAAGACCATGAATGTCCTCAAAGGGACAGATGTGACAGAATGCATAGATAAAACCATCAAATTACAAACTGTTACAATATTATAGCTTTTTCTGCATTTGAGTTACACTTCTGTTTGTTTTCTATTCACGATGCTGTGATATGTCCCTATGCAAAATAATATTTCATCAAACAACCATTATCTTGAAGTTCTGTTTTTGTGGGTCTCCAATTTCTAAAGGGGTACAGAAATTCTAATATGTCTCACTAAGTTGGAATGTGGCGTGAAAGTGCACTATTTCTTGCACATTTGTGTGTCGAGCCACTCTTGAACCATAGATGTCGTCAGAGGTGTCTCTCACCTGGACTGAGGAGAAAGCGAACTGGACTGTTGCGCAACGGTTCAGAGTCCTGTTTCCAGGTTGATATAAATTCCGCATTTTATTTTGAAATCGAGGTCCCAGGGTCTGAAGGATGAGTGGAGAGGCACAGACTCCATGTTGCTTAGAGGTCCTGTGTAATATTTTCGGTCAGTGATGGTTTGCAATCAGTCATGATCATTAAAATGCTAAAAAAAAAAAAAAAAAAAAGCTTTAAATAACTTTCACTGTCTGAGACGACTGGAAAGAAACATTCCACTTTTGCCAACATAAATTTTTTTTTGATTTATTCTAGCACAGTGGTTCTTAACCTTTTTTGAGGTACCGAACCCATCAGATTCATATGCGTATTCACTGAACCCTTCTTTTGTGATAAATAAAATGATTTTTTTTCCAAATTCAAGACATATGGGGTCTTGAATTAAGAAGATCACCAAGTCTTCTTAAAAGGTAGAGTCTCTGAGAACAGTTCTTCAAAATATAGTCGGTGTTTTCAGCAAAGTTGAGCTGACTGTCCACAGGAACGACCCAAGGTATTTAAAATTTGCCACAGTTTCAACAGGTTGGAAATCAAGAGAAACTGGAACCACTTTAAGGTCTTGTTTAGATTATTTAATTAGCTCTATATTCTTATGATAATGAGAAATTTATAATGAATAAGACTTTGCGGTATTCTGAGTTAGTAATGTAATTATGTTAGTTGTGTTACCACCCCCACGCCACTAGAGATGGTACCAACCCCGAAAAGGTGCGACTAAGGAGCAGATTTAGAACTACACCGAAGGCTACAAAATTTGGTAAAAACAGTGAGCTTTGCTGAAGTAATTAAAAACAAAAGTTCAAATCCATGCTGAGAGTGGAGCTCCTTCAATCAGTGATCCTCCGCAGCACTGATTGGCTAAGCAATGTACCTGATCCTCTGCAGCAAGTGATGGCAAAACGGGGGGTCATCACAACTTTACACAAGTGTGTCTTTACCTCCGCGGCAGAGGCTCCGCCGAACCCCTGAGACCGACTCATCGAACCTCTGGGGGTTCGATCGAACCCAGGTTAAGAACCACTGCTCTAGCATTTGCCCCACAGGCCTTTAGTTTGACACATGATATATAACTTTACGATTGTGCCCTTATCAGATTTCGTGCAATGAACTTTAATTGCAGATTTAATCTGATTTTTCTGTCTTATCTGTCTCATCTTTCTGCTCCCTTTCATAGATACTCTTTCTCCATAAATCTTTTTTGACTATTTGATCTGTCTAATTTCAAACTGTGCTCCTGTTTTGTGATGTCAGTCCCAGCTCTCCGAGCCCAGTAACTCAACAGATGACAGCTATGAGCATCTCCCCAGACTCGGGGGCCGTAGACTCGGATCGAGCAGTGGTCGAGGAAGCGGAGGAGGAGGAAGATGAGGAGGAGGGCACATCCAATAGCGCAGGTGAGCATCACATAAGGGGTTTCCAAAACAAGTCCTTATAGTGGTGTAAATGGGGGAAAAACATGCCTCTTATTTTATGCACTATTTTAGTATTCTAGTATTCAGTCTTTGGTAAAATAAATGTGTATTTCTTAGCTTTCACTTTTTGTTTCAGACAATACCGCTTTAATGCATACTCTTTGAAACTTGTTAGTAGTCATCATCATACTATTTGTATAAAAAGTTGTTACACAACAAATCACCTGTCCATGGTGCTTTTGGTAAAGATGTGTGAAATGTTTCATAATACCGTATTTTCCGCACTATAAGGCTCACCTAAAAACCTTCAATTTCCTCAAAAGCAGACAGTGAACCTTATAATCTGGTGCGCCTTATATATGAACCAATATTGAGCCACAACAGGTCTAACAACTACGGTAAGCAGCCTCCGACTTCATTTTCGCTCGTAGAAGAAGCTGCGCGTGGTGCATGCTGGGATAGTTGTCAAAAAACTGGTTTGCTAATAAAGTTTGACTGACCTATCTACCTACCGACCTGATAATCAGGTTGTTTGCAGGTCATTTAGCACCACTTTCTCCACGAACATGCTGTGCGCGAAGAAGGGTGACCATCGTCCGGCCACGCCCCGGCCCAGTCGCAGAAGGCTCTCCTTGCCAACCCGAGTCGGACTGTTTTTTTTTAACATTCTTTATGTCAACAAAGTGGCTTTAGACATTCATCCGGGTGCTTCGAGTAGGGTTACCAAGGGACCAGCCCCTATACATTTAAAGCCGGAGGGGCGGGGGGAAGAGGGACAGAGACTGCGGTGGCAGCATGTCGGTTGGTCTGCATTACCCAGAAAGCAGTTGGGCACAATATCGCAACACCAACACCGTGAGTGAAATGACGACTGTGGCAGCCTACTATATAAAGTACTCGGGGACCACTTCTTTATTATTACACATCCATACGGGACGGGTGGCAACCGTAACTGTAGCGTCTATTCTATGCACCTTAAAATGCGTTGCGCCTTATATATGAAAAAAGTTTTAAAATAGGCCATTCATTGAAGGTGCGCCTTATAGTGCGGAAAATACTGTAAATAAATCTTTCATCACATTAGCATTAAAATAAAAGCTAACTTTTAAGTTGAGCATATTTAATTATGTCCACTCCTGCAGTGGAAAGAGTAGTCTTGTAGTAGTGAGAGAGTTTTGGGTTCGATTCCAGCTTCCTTCGTCGCCCCTTGTTGATGTTCTCTTGGGCACCTAAGCCCACATTTTGGTGTTTGAATGTGTGAGTGTGTCTGGGGGAATGTGGTTATTCCCTCAACATGCTTCAAGTAGTCCATATAAGTAGCAAAGGGCTTTTTATCTTCAGTCCACAGCATCACAGAACCAAAGATTTCCCACTGCATCATGCTTTGATTAACAAGCTGCTGTCTGCTTCAGTAATATACCAGGGGTCAGCAACCTTTTTAATTCAAAGAGCTATGTTTTCACCTGCTGCTACAAAATGAGTGTAGAGCCAAAAAAAGTATTAATTTTATAAATATGGGCTGAATTAATTGTATTTTGAAAGCTAGGGAGATTTAAACTAAAATGTATTTTTATGTTTAGATGTTGAAGCAAAATGAATCGTCTCATCTTTGCAAGGGGCAAAATTCTCCCTAAATTTTGTGTAATAAAGCCAGCTAAGTGAACCCTTTCCATAACATTGTGAAAGATGGGTAACCCACCCAAAATTTAAAGCACATAGTTAGAAGCTAATAAACATTACATCACTTTTTAAAGCCTCGTACAATCGATGGTCTTCTCTTGTAAATATTCAATGCTGAAAACATAAAAAAACTGAAAATAGCCACCCTTTCTAGTTGCCTTTATGATAACCATACATCTTATTTGGTTTTGCAAGAGCCACTGCATAGAATCCAACGAGCCGCAGGTTGCAGACCCGTACTGTATGCTAACAGGATAAACTTGGATCCTCATCCAGCCTTGCTTGTAATAGCTCCGGTTAATTGAAACCTTAGATTTTCCTTGTAACCATTTCCTGACTTGTAACTTTGACCCACAACTGTCTTTCTTGAATTGCATGGATTTCTTTTTGGTTTGCCTCTTTTTAAAAATGACTAAGGGTCCTCCCTCATCTAAGCATGTGCTGTTTTCCTTCTAACATCAGAACCTGTGGCTGACGATGCGCAAGCATCTTCTGAAGGTGACCAAACCCCTGATAAGAACAAGAAAAAGAACCGCTGCTTTTCTTGCCGGAAGAAAGTGGGCCTTACTGGTAAGTAGGGAAAGCAGTTTCCACACTTTTGGGGTAATTATTAAGCTCTGCCTTGATGCTGGGCTCAAAAAATTTGCAACCTGTGGCCAAGGATTGCTGCAAATTTTTACTTTAAACCCCACACTTAGTAGACCCCTCGAAATTGCTATTAATGCAACATAATTTTGTCATTTTCTTTATGGAAATTGCTTTTCTTCAGTGTTATCAAATATTTTGTTGCTAGATTCTTGCGTTATCTCTCTAACCATGTAGAAAATTGGAGATGTAGTCTGTGATCCAACTTCTACCAGCTCTGTTGTGGTGAACAACACAGCAGGACAAGTGGGGTTTGTGAGCAGCACATACACAAGGGTGATGATTCACAGCACTAAGACCCTCCTCCTGGCTCTGAAAGGATGTTTGTATTGTACACGCTCCATATTTTGCTTTAGAAAATATCTAAGATGGTGTCATGCCAGAAGTACTCAAAATATATTTATATTTCACACAAAAATAGATGAAACTAGGGCCAGCTGAAACGTGTTCAAAACTTTAATCACAGTAAAAGGAGGAAATGCCTCCAATGTCCTCACAGTCGACCACACAGCATGCAACCAATATTGTACAAATGTGAAGTGTTTGATACGTTGCTTAGCAACGTATCAAAGCTTCGAGATCAGAGTCCCCTGCTATAAATGTCCCAGGTAACGTTCAACTCCTCCGCATCCTGGATATTGTATTTATTTTTAGCGCCATAAAGTATGAATAATCTTCATCTCGCATTAACATTTACAGTCATGATCAAAAAATTCCAATATATTTTCTGATGAGACTTGTTTGTTATATTAAAAGCACAAACGCTGTTGATGTGCAGAAAGTTGCATTTGATGTTAAGATGTTCATTTGACAGAGGGATTTGTATTGTTCAAACCAGTTTGAACTGGTGCATATTTTGGTGCTTCGTTTTATTTCTGTGGAAATGACTGATTTTAGCAAGATCTTTGAAAGGGTTTTTTTATCTCCTTGAAATGGCAAAACTTTGACTGTAGAATCCTATTATGCTATATTGTCTTTACTATTCTTTATTGACACAGTTAGGACAATTTGCGTTACAAAAACTGTTCTCAGCGTGTAACCCTTAGGAATTATAAATTCACACTGCAGCGCTCAGCATTTCTAAAACGCTGCTAACATCTTTCAGTGTTGATGTTGAAAACATCTGTACAAATTTGCTGCATTCCTTCCTCTTATCTGAAGTCTGTTTTCAGCCTGAATGAACAGTAGATGGGTAGCAGGAAATTATTTTTCTAAAAGGGCTTCTTCCATTTTAGTACTTCCTCTTCCTTCAAATCTTAGCACTTATTAAGCACTTTGAGTTGTCTTCGACATGCAACAACTTGTGCACTGAAAAGGGGATTCTTGAGCTGCCAATCAAGCTAAATTTCCTATTAATGGAAAAACATTTACTGTCTGAAAGATCTATATGAAAGTACTTTAAAAAAAAAAAACTGTAGTTAATTGAACTTTCACTACGGTTCAGAGTTCAGTGCAACAATCCACGTAAAGCAGAGCTGTTTGGAAGTGGCCTGTACTTGCATAGTGTTTTATTAAGTCCAGAAAACTCCAAAGCATCAGTTTGTGTGTATTTATATTTTTTTATGCTAATGGTTTAATTAAACAGTTTTCTTCTTTCTCTTTTAAATCAGGTTTTGACTGTCGCTGTGGCAACCTGTTCTGTGCCATCCATCGCTACTCTGACAAACACGACTGTCCGTATGATTACCGGAGTGCAGCGGCTGCACGCATACGCAAGGAGAACCCCATCGTGGTGGCTGAAAAAATTCAGAAGTTATGAGGACTAAGTGCAATAAAAGTCTCTAAGACTTTGTGAATTTGAACAATGGCAACTTGGATGAAAAACACCTGACATCATGGCTTCATTTGTTCAAGGTAGTCGAAGGCGGGCGGGGTGGGGCAACGTGGTCGCAGCAAAAAGTCAAGACACGTCCCTTACTAGTGTTTCCCTCCCTCTTTCTCTCGCTCTCTCTCTGCTAGTGACTGCAGCTAAATCTGAGTGTCTGTTTTAGGCTTGTATGAAAGTGTGTGCGCGAGCGTGCGTGTGTTTGCATACATCTGCTTGAGAGTTGAGGATAGAGTAAAGTAGGGGCTTGACGGACATTTGTTTTGCCATGGGGAGGGAGGGGATCTACATTTTAGGCCTTTTTTGTTTCTCAGCTTAGAGGGATCGTGTTAGTCGTTTTTATTTGTGCAATCCCTGTGGGTCATTGAAATAAAATGGGTATAAGCAGTTTGGGAATGTGCCACAGCCTGGATAATGAAACCATGTTATTCAGAAGGTGTTAGTTCAAAAAGAAATCATGTGTCAGACCTTTTTAAGGGCTTTGGAATATTTTTTGTCTTAGACTTTAAAATTTCTGTAACCTTAATTTTGAAATTGCTTTCCCCGCCCCCTCTCTTTAGCTCTCACCCTTTGGATCACCACGTGTTGAAGTCCGAAGGCTCAGCATTTTTTTCAGACATTTCTTTCTTTACGTTGACATGTATGGATACTGGGTACATGAACAGCTATTGATTGGGGAGGGAAAGGTCAGAGCTGACGGAGAATCTTGACTTAACCGAGTGATTGAATCCTGTTTTTGTTTTTCCTGTTTTAATGAGCGTATGACTTCAGAAGATCTATATTAATATATTCTAGTTAGCTTGAATTGTGTGATTGCATTCTATTTATTTTATATTGTTTGGTTGGTATGTGCTGGAGGATTGGCGGCATGTGTCAGCAGATTGTTAGGATTTGCACTTTGCAGTTTTATTTAATTAATTCCATCCTTACTCTATAACCATGAAAGTAAAATAATACAACCTCTCATATGGATTGGAGTGCAGTTTCGCTGCAATCTGCACATTAAGATTGCCTTTTTTCTCACTTTTATTTTTTTTTCTTCTTTGAAATAAAGCACAACAATGGATATCAACTGCAGAGCACAAAATATGTGCAACCCTACTTGGTTTTGTTCAGCATTTTGGTCATTTGAAGTTCATATCTGAGCTATAGAGCAGGCTCAGAGAAAAAAAAGCCTTGTTTTAGTGATGAGGTGTACTATATGAGGTTTTCCTTGAAAACCTTTTTTTATTTTGTGCTTTTTTTGTTTTTGGAGTCAGAGTGAGGCTCCATGTTTCTCTAACCACCAGCAGACCACTGACACATGCTGAATGAAAACTGACCCGGGTCGCGGTTAAGCTACACAAAAACATGTTCTGCTCAGCTACAGCAAAGATTGTCGCCGTGCTGTGCTTTCTTTTTTCTTTTTCTTTTTTTTTTTTTACATAGCAGTCTGATTCAGACGAGTCCTTATGCAAAGATCGCTTCTAGCTAGCTTGTTTTCAGGAAGATCTGACCTGATGCATGTGTGCAGTTGGGACATGAAGCGCAGCGTTGCAAGTTGACTGCATAGTTGGAAGTGTTGGAGCTGTAGTCTGAAAAAGGGCCACACTCAGCAGTAGCACAATGCATGGCTGAAACCTTTGGGGCTGAAGTTATCAGGACTCAACAGTTTTTTGTTTTTTTTGTTGTTTTTTTCCAAATGTAAATAACATATGGCTCCAATTCATATAGTATAATCTTTATGTAGATTATTGCCAGGTAACTAAGGTGATGGATTGAGGTGAAGAATAGTACTATGTGTATTAAAGTGCTTTTCATAATTATCCAAAAAAAAAGAAAAGTGCCCTTACTGGCACTGACAATTTTACCAATTTATTACCCCATTAAATGTACAATTATAACATGTAAAATTTTGTGTTTTCTGTAAGCCACCTGCTACTTGTAACTTCACCAAGCCATGCGTCTTTTATTTTTTACAATCATTATGTTTAAAATAAAAAATAAAATAAAAAAAACGCCTCCTTACGCATTTAACATCCCTTACTCTGTATTCCAACCCACGCTTTTATCCTGTTACTGATATTAAAAGTTTAAAAAGGCCCCTGTGTCGTTCAGGTAGCAGTTGAGGTTTCAGGTTTTCATTATTTAAGCTTTCCCCGTAAACGTCGCTTGATCTTGATCATTAAGTATTTATAGAAAAGCTGAAAGGAAACTGCAAGGTGTTTTTTTTTTGTTTTTTTTAATGATTGTTTTGTTTTGTTGTTTTTCCCGAAAAGAAGCCAATGCAGATTGTGATCGATGTGAAGCTTTTCTTCTGAGATGAGTTTCCGCTTTAACTACTCGATTTGAATTCCTGTTGAAGTCTCTGTGTTGGTGATGGACATGTCTGAATGGCTGCTGGGGTGAGGACTTGGCATGCCAATACCGAGCCCATTTACCTGCGATAGGCTGAGCGTCTATAAACCCCGACTGTGATTAATTTCTCCTGCCATTTTGCATCTAGTGGAAAATTGAAATCCCGATGGGGGTGAATCTTGGGTGATGACGAGACAAATAACGGTCTCGCTTTACAAATACTCATGGCTGGTGCATTCTGAATTTACATGCATATATATATATATATATATATATATATATATATAAATATAAACATACTTCCCAGACTTTCAAATATTGTTTGATGCAGAACATTTAGTTTTGCTTTACAGATGACTTGTAAAAAGATTGTTCGGCTGCGTAAATCATGGGGGGGTCCCATGGTTTGTGCTTATTAATGACTGCTCATATCAGTAACCCGACCCTGTAAACAGGCTTTTTCTAATAATTCCGAGCAGTTTGAATGTAAACCACGATATTTCACACAACATGTTATGATGTCAATTTAACAGACTATTTGGATTTTATTTTGACTGTTTCAGGGAGCGAATGGATAGCCAGTTGTCATTTTTACGCAAGTGTCAGTTGAACCACTAACATCGTTTAGACTGTGATTTGGCACCAGCAACTAGGGTTAGCATTCCTGCATAATCTAGATTCCATCAGTACATTAGCCTCTCTTTTTTTCTTTCCTGTGTGTTGATTATGTTCTGCTGTCTTCAATTCAATGTCAACATCACCGTTCTTAATAAAAGTCTTCATCCAACAGGAGGTTTGACTGATATTGATAAATCTATATCTTATGACTGGTTTAAGTTCTGCTTCACCACAGGAGTAAATGCAGATTAAGGTTATTTTTGATCACTGTCTTTAAAGATGAATTGTGGAGATTTCAGATTAAAGTTTTGTTCAGAGATAGTTACTGTCCTTTCGCACTCCAGTCCCCCAGAGACGCCACTGGATAACCTTTTTTTTTTTCTTCTTCTTCTTTTAAGTTAGGATTGTATGATGTGTAAGATTAAGTATAAAACAATAAAATCACAAAGTTTATTTTAAAGTATACTTGTCTTTTGCTTTCATTTTTATGCACAAATGTATTGCTTTTTGTACATATTTTTCTTACATTACAACTACAAACATGGTAGAGCAACACAAAATAACACATAATTATGTTTTGCTAAAGTAAAAATGATCTGCCTCCTCTCTACTCCAGCACACCTAAGGAAAGTCCTGGCTACTAATTGACATATTTCACAATTTTAAAAGAGGTCACTTTTATGGTTTGCCACAAGTCAGATAGGGGGAAGAGCATCCATGTGGAAGATGATCTAATTGGATTTGATCTAACTAGAAACACGAAGCTGTAGGGATGCTTTTCTTCAGGGGGAACAGGAAAACTGGATGGAATTGAACGCGTTGCAATCTTTGAAGAAAGCTCATTGGTGTCTGCAAAAGGGTTTAAGTCAAAGCATTCTTGTATACATTAGATTGGCCTATTCAGTTTCCACAACTAAGTTTCACAGAGAATATGTGGCATGCCTTGAAAACTGTTGTTCAAACACCACCTCTACTCAGTCTTGGCTGACTTCCAAAATTAAAAAGGAACATGGCTGACGCATCCCGAGACGTACAGCTGCACAAAATAGTGCTTTGGGAAAGGCAGATTCAAACGCACCTCACATTTCCTCTGATTTCTATTTTTAACCAAATTTTGTAAACTATCCTTTTCCTTGTGCACAAACTGCTCGTCTTTTGTACAAAGTTACTCAAGGCAATGCAACTTTTTTGCTGTAACATAATGTGAAAAAGGCTAATGGACGTGAATGCTTCTGCGAGGCACTCATGCGCTAAATGTTGCATTGCCGATGTAAACCGGCGCTCTTGTCTGCTTTTGTACTTATTGTTTTGAGATTCAACAAAATGCTGTTGGCACAAAAGCTACCATTCAGCAGCACATAATGTGTTTTAGTGTTCAGCGACACCAAGAGCCTGCCCAAAGGAAATGAGGCTGTCTTGTCTGTGACCGCTGTTGTTTTTGTAACATATCGTAAAAATATAATTACATGAGCATTTGTGCTCTGCTGAAACTGTGCATTCTCTGATGGTACTGCAAAGACTCACCCCAAAAACATCTGTTAGTTGTGGGATCCTAAATCATATAAAAATGGGTCTGTGTAAAGTGGCCTACATAAATAAGTGGAGCACTATTGCAGGTGCTGTCTCTTACGAAAAAACATCCAGAAAAGAAAAAAAAAAACTGAATATGAACATACTGAATATGTGCTGCAGAAATCTAAATGTTATTGGTAGACTGTGCACACTGTGTGACATCAATTTAGTTCCCTATTTTCAGCTCTGGTTGTCATTCATTTTTACTCGAGATTCAAGCACCTGGAATGAGTCCTCACAGAAGCCCTGCAGGCCTAAAGAAATTAGATGTTTAACTCGGCGTACGCAGCATTCTGCTGGTATAGAGGACGACTGTGTGATAATAACCATGACTGAGTCGTCTTCTACTTCCAAACTGTTTGTCGCTGCTGTTCTAATTATAGTTCTAGTGCTTTAGCACATGCAAAGTAGTTACAAGAAGCAAGGTGTTTTTCAACCTTCTGTAGTATAAAACTGCGTCCCATAGTTGTTTCTGACCTGAGACAAGATGGCTTCTGCATATCTCTATGAGGAAAACAACTATTCATCAACTAAAACTGAATTTAAGCATTTCTTTGCAATGTGCTTGAATCTTTTTGTAGAAATTGCTTAGAGTTTTAATTTTTGACTTTGTAATTGCCCCTTTTAAAAAACTAATTTCACTTTTGTCATGTACTTTTAGACAAAAAATTTTTTTTTATTGTATTTAATTAATTAGATAAGTTGCTCTTAAAAGCAACTTCTGTATAGTTCAAAAACTTTGAAAGCATTTGGACTAACTAGGTTTTAACATCAAGTGATTCTGGAGGTTAGCATTGATGCTTGGAATAAAAAACATTTTCCCTGGAACATTTAAATGTAAATGTTCGAGATGCTAACTGGGGATTGTAGAACACGCATGTGAGCAGCAATACCCTAAAATCCAATCTAGCTTTTTCAGCAAAACCAGTCCATAAAGATCACCACTTGAGTAATATGAGAATATTTATTAGCTGTCAAAAGTAAAACGCAAGCTGTAGCAATCTGAACCATCTAAAGGCCGTGCAAACTCTTGTAAAACTGATAAAAGCATTTCAGAAATCTAATCTTGAAGGACACAAAGGTGTGAATAGGGATTTGAACGTGCTCTAATAATAGACCTAATCTAATCTTAATAACATAACAGATGGAAAAAATGTTTATCTAGTTCCTTTGTGATGGTTAAATGAAAGGTTTGATCAAAGATTCCAAAGGATATTAAGTCTATTGACACAGTGCATAGCAACAATAATACCTCTAAACCAAATCCTTTCAACATCAAACATGTAAAACCAATACTCACATGTTTCTCTAAACCTTACACAGTAATATTATAGAAAATGATACATAAGTTGCAATTCAATCTATATTTAGGCAATACAGGTTATCAGAATAGAACATTCAATCAAGCCTGTTTACAAACAAAAAGTCTCACAAACATAAACAGTGTCTGTGTTTGTTGCATTTTTGTTTCCACCAAATGTTTGGTGGAAATCACTTGGCGCAATTTATTATTATTTTTAATTAAGTTACTTGAGACAGAAATTTTACCCAACAGTAGTGATAATGCTCACTACTGCACTCAAATAAAATACACTTTTACTTTAACTTTACTTTTATTACTCAAGTAAAAGTAAATAATACGGTGTAATAAAACTATTCCTAAAAGCATAAGTAAGTGTAAGTTACTACCCAGTTCTGGTTGTAACACTACATACTAGCTTGAACCAGTTATTGATATTTTTGTTTCGTTAACACTTGGTTCTTGTGCGACTTATCTCTATTTATAGCAAATATGCAAATAAACTGACGTGGGGTTTGTCAAACTAACTCCGGGAGCTTCCGTCACACACAAAAAAGTTTCGCGTCATATCCGGTCAACTACGCTTCCGGATGCGGTGAAATAGCAAAGACGAAGGAAAACACCGCTCTTACTGGGATTATTTTAAAGGACAAGACGCTGCCGGTGTAGTTAGCTGAGACACCAGCAAAGCTCACATGGGACCCATGTAGGACGTTTAAGTCATTTCAGACGGTTTGTTACGGCAGTCTTCATGTGAGCTGTTTGTTTTTTACGGAGTGTTTATATCTCCGAGTTGCTAGCTTAAGCCTCGGTTAGCGGGTGCGCAGACAAACAGCTTCTCTGTGAGATGATAATCGGACTCGCTGCCGTTTAACCTGATATAGCGCTCCCTCTTTTCCTTCTTCGGTGGGGTGCAGCTGTCTGCGCGTTTGGTTGTTTTCTAGAAGCGTTTACATTGGGGGGTTTTTGTACTAGGTTAAAACACAACCAATGGGTTTGTAATCAAGCGAACAAAAAAAAAACGAGGATTTTGGCCCATGAAGCCCACGGGTTTGCTATTTGAAAAGGTAAATAGAGTCTAACTTTACAAAATGGCTGGACCCCGGACTTCAGTCTCTTCCAGGAAAAACCTGCCTATAGTTTGTAAATAGTACTTCCCCGTCAGCTGCTCGGCTCCACGACTTTTTTCTGTTTCTGCTGGTAGAGGACCTAAACTACACCCTGTGTTGGAAACTGAAGAGGAAGATCATTTATTTATTTATTTATTCTCGTTTGTCTAAGGAAAGTTTATATTTCATACGCTGAGCTCTTCAACTCAACAGGTACGTCAGCTTTCCTGCTCAGCATAATGTGAATTAGAGCAGTTTTTCCTGGTTGCCTGATGTATTAATTATTATCTCACTGACGATGACAGCAGACTGTGCAGTTGGTGCTTGCAATTTCAAAATTGGATATGCAGAAAACCACAAAAGAGCTCAATCATGCTTTAGCCCAGTAGTCTATTTACAACAGCTGTCTGGCTAGATTGGAAATTTGTGACAAAAGAGATGAATTAAATAAGATTTTAGAAAAGACAAAGGAATTATTGCTCTAGAGTTAAACCACTTAAAAAGGACCAGTTTTTTTAAAAAGTAGGCTCTCATGAAATAAGGAACAAGTTAAAGCAAGAGATGTTTCAAAATTTTGCTTCCAAACTTTTTGACATGTAAACACCAATTTTAGCCAGTTTTGCTACATTAAGACATGTAATGTAAAAGAGGGAAATAAACACAAGTTTCACAATATGTCGTTCTAGATTTTTATCCAGAGGAGTTGGTTTTAATTGAGAATTCAATCGAGAGCAGTTTGTGTCACCATGTTTAACAAATGCTTGAAAACAAAGATAATAATGCTGTACTCCATTTATCCTACGCGTCGTCCTTAAAAAAAACAAAAAAACATGTCGTCACAAGCGAAATTTTATTTTCAAAAGCTTCTTACGCCTTTTTGTGCTTCCTTTTCGATATTGCAAATTGTTAACTTTGAGCAGTCTTTCCTCAGTAACTCTGTCCCCAACAAAGAGTGTTGCAATAAAGAGTAGAGCTTCTGTGTGGTGCGTTCACTGACCAGAAAAAGATTAGATTATATGGATAGATGGAAATTCTCACAGACTGGTCATCGGTCAGGGCAGGTCAAACTGAATATTGACCAGTTCAAGTGAACGACTCAAAAAAAAACCTTTGCACAGTGCTGTGAATCCTATGTTATTGTAATGTTTGTACAAAACAAAATAATCTTCCTAGTTAATCTGAAAAAAAAATACACATTTTTAGTCATCATAGAGCAAAACCCTCAATATCTAGAGCTCCTTTTATCTTTTTTGTTTTTAGTTGCTGACATCGACTCATCTGCATAGTTGGCAAATGCTTAAATTGGTCCCATATTCATCTTCATAGAAGTTCAAAACAACAATTCGCATTTTGCACCCAGATCTTCTAATATATTATCGTGGACTTGATCATATGTTGAGAAACTTGCCAGAGATGCAAAAATGTTCATTACTGTCACCTCCAGGCAAAGTAAAGTGGCTCGCGCATGACATTGTCATGAGCCTCTTGTTGTGTTAGAATGGAGCTGATGTATATTCGCTGGTACAGTGACCCTCTTGTCTTCCTGCACCGCAGTGAAGGATGAATGGCCTCTCTTTCAAAGAGCTCTGCTGCCTGTTCTGCTGCCCACCATGTCCGAGCCGCATCGCATCCAAGCTGGCCTTCTTGCCTCCGGAGCCCACATACGCCTTTCTTCCAGACCCTGAAGCGGACCCCCCGGCACTGGGCGCGTCCGGGACGTCGAGCCTGCGGTCGAGGAGCGGCGCTTCGGTCTCCGGAGGAGCCGGCGGCGTGGAGGGGAAGTGGAAGCTTCACCTGACGGACCGAGCAGAGTTTCAGTACAATCAGCGAGATCTCGACGAGGTGGAAGTGTTCTTCACTCGCTCCAGCAGAGGAAACCGAGTCGGCTGCATGTACATTCGCGTCGCAGGGAATGCCAGGTGAGAAGCTCGAAACGGTCTCGACTTTTTTTTTTTTTTTTGAGATTGTGATGTTCCAGATTTGAGATTTCTTCTCTCTTTAATTTTAAGTCCAGTCCTCAAATGGAGTCCTCCATGACACTCCACGTCACGGAGTGTGACGTGTACCAAATATGTAGGGTAGGCAGGGTCGCAACTACATATTATTCAGGTGGATGCGAAAACATAAATCCCCACCCCTCACCCCAAGGAAGGTACGTCAGGGTGAAGGAGCGTAGAAAACATATGTCCATAGCACAATAATACGGCATGCTTAGGGTGGATCTACTGGAGTCGCACAACTTCGTCCATTTATGGTGGGACAGAAACAAGCGACAAGCCTGAGACATGCTTACTGTGTCACATATGTCTTAGTCTGACAACACAGGTGCTTAGGTTGAAAAACTTTCTCCTGAACATCCTGGACCTTAAAATAATTAACAGAACCGTGCGGACCCGTGTTGCTCAGCGGAAACGAAGAATAAATGTTGCTGGTGGCCGGTTCTTGAGCCCTAGAGTTCATGCTGTTGATATTAACGTAGAGATGCACCAATCAGAGAGAATGATTCCTGATCTTTGTTTTTGCAAAGGTTAAGTATAAGATATGACTTTTTATTTATTTATCAGAAACTGAAATTTGCAAAAATATTTGATTCAGGTTATCGTCCTCCCCTTCTTCCTGTTAACTGACTCAGAAATGTCCTCATTTGTGGTTTTTCTAATTGATCGCTGTCAACTAGCACTCCTTTTCCCTAAAAGTCTAAACTTTATTTCTTCCTTCTGACTCTTTAAAAAAAGTTAAAGTTTTGGTTTCTCTTGTTTATTTTATTTTTTTTATGGTTGCAATCATAAATAAGCAGCGTTGCCCTCGGTGATGTAAGTTTCCAGTAAGTCGGAGACAAAGTCGTCACAGGTCTGCGTCGTTGACGCCGTGTGCAGAAATCTGTACACGGCTTTATGACGCTGGTTTAAACATTAAACAGTTTGTTATGAGACAGGAACATAATTTAGATTCATTGAGGGACCAACCCTGCTAATGTATGCAGTTGCTGATTAACTTCTAAAATCAGTTAAAGAATAAATTTTCAGAGGTCATAGCCATCTGGGTTTGTGCGAGCAGAAATACAGAAAAGTATATATTTGATGCATATCAGTAAGGAGAGCGACATGTTTTTATTGCGTTGTGGCAAAAACTAGAAAACCCGTTTCCATTAGAGCGGTTTTTATTATTTATTTGCAACAAAATTCTTGTTCTCGGCTATTAGCTGAAATCTTATCGGTCAGAATCTACACTGACATTTCTTACCATAACGACGTGCCAGGAATCTTAAGTACATCTACCAACATTTCCTTTGAATCTGCCTCTCCTCAGATTTACCGTCCTCTTCTCCCATGGCAACGCGGTCGACCTTGGCCAGATGAGCAGCTTCTACATCGGCCTCGGCAGCCGTATCGGCTGCAACATCTTCTCCTACGACTACTCAGGTTATGGAGTCAGCACCGGCAAGCCCACCGAGAAGGACCTGTACGCGGACATAGACGCTGCCTGGCATGCTCTGCGTACGCGGTATGTTCTAGAACCATCCAGGACTCACAGAACTGCATTTTAATTTCTTTAGGGTTCATTAAAGCGCTAGAAATTTGTATAAATTGAATTAAAAAAAAAAAAAAGAAAAAGTAGGAAACATTTAAAGAAAGAAATCTATTTGAGCATTTCTCACTTATTTCTTCCTGTTTTCTAAGCCCTGATATTCATTTAAAAAGTTTTTCTGGCCCCCATCTACAGACCACAAATTAGGTCATCTTCAATTTTAATGGAATGAAAATTTAATATTGATCGATTTTCCAGTTTTTTTAATTGTTAATTGAGTAAAAGTAACCACTTCTGTTGTTTATTGTATCTTTTCAAAATAAAGACTCAACAATCTACAGTTTCATAAACTATCTACTCCATGTTAATAATAAAAACAGTGGATATAACTAAATCCACTGGATTGTTTAAAATCCACGAAGTTAATTTGTGCACAAAAATTCAACTAAATTCAAGATTCACTTTACTGTCACTCAGCGCCACCTTGATGCTGAACTAAATTACATTGCACAAGCTTGCATAAAAAATAACAATAAAAATGACAATATAGTTAAAAAAGATGCTTCTATAATAAAAATATTTATTTAACTGAATATAAGAGGCTTCTGGGACTGGCCAACGCCAAGCTCTTCATTTCCTTGAGACGCTGGAGGTGAGTTGAAATGGGATTTACCTCCCAGAAACCCCCAAAATGTATCGCAGCTGAAACTGAGGGATGGTGGAAGCTTTCCTCAGACTCAGGTCAGAGGTCATAGGTTATAAGAAGCTTCTCACTTAAGTTATGTCCTAACTAGGGGATGTGGTGTCCTAACTCTTTCCCCAGTGAGAATCTACATTTTTATTTTGCGTTCATAAAGTAAAGTATATTTTTTCTGTTTTCTGTTGTTAAAATGTAATTGAATCCTTTTTTTTTCCTGACACTGATTTAAAAAAAGATTAGATATTGTTCTTTGAACATCTATTGTGGAAGACCTGAACCTTTTCTATTGTCCTCAGTTTTCCACATGACTGTAGGTACAATTTTTTCACATCAACTTGAGAAGATGGGGCTTATAATGGCAAAAGTTGTGCTTGGGAGGGGAAAACAGAGATTGGTGGAAACGTTTGTGTTTTGATGCACCGTTTATCTGGAGAGATTACATAATGCAGAACAAAGTAACGGTTTTGTCTACAAAAGTTGCAACAGAACCTTTGGTAACATCAGTATCGTTCAGCTTCGTGAAGGTCAATTAAATGCAGGGCATAAATGTTCAACCAAACAAACTTTCTGTACTGATACCAGATCTACCTGGAAAACTTTGGTGCAGGTGCCTCACAATGTGGCATGAATTCAAAATGCCTGTTCGTCTGCAAAGCGCAGATATGATTTTGTACCCTTCTGTTATTAAGATTAATGGGTTTAGAAAAAAAAAAAGGTGAATTCAGTGTTTTGACAATTTTTTTTTACTGAAATAAACTAAAAAAAAAAGAAGGGATTTTTATTATTAAGTGGCTGTATTTTATTTGTGCTGCTCTCCATCTTGACACTCCTTTTGCTAACAAGTCTTTCTCTATTCATTTTATGCAGCTACTGCATAATCCCAGAGAACATTATCCTGTACGGACAGAGCATCGGGACGGTTCCCACTGTGGACTTGGCTTCGCGGTACGAGTGTGCCGCCGTCATTCTTCACTCACCTTTAACGTCTGGGATGAGAGTTGCCTTTCCTGACACAAAGAAAACCTACTGCTTCGATGTTTTCCCCAAGTAAGTCTTCCTCACCCTCTGCTCAGTGCTACACGTCTCCTTCTAGGGATGCACCGAAATAAAAATCTGGGCCAGTATTGATGCACAATATTAATGTTGCTACTATGGCTAATATTTATAAATGTGTATTCTACACCTACCTTTTTAACGGCATCAAAATAAACATCGCTGTCAACTGACCAGACAAATGCACATGAACAACCTCCTTTCCCCTACTGAAATGCAAAAGGTAGCAAGATGGAAGTAAACATTGGTTGATGATATCGGCCCAATACCGACCTTATTGCGGATATATTGTGCGTATCTATCTCTTGAGGGTGTTCAAAGCGTGGCCAGTGAATATGGAGCGGGAGAATCCCAGTGATAATTCACACCTCAGTGTTAGATTCAATAGGTGGGTGAGAAACAATTTGTTCCAAGGAGAATCTGGCTCGTCTAAATGAGCTCCTGCGTACAACAGGTGACTGCGTTTGGAGCGTGAGGGCAGAAAGGGCTTCATCACCTTGCCTAGCAGATGTTTATGTGCTGTATTGTAGAATGAGGTACTGAAACACCTTCTGCAGCAAGATGTTCTCGCAGGTCTTCACAGGTGATCTGCAACCATTCTCATAATCCTCTGCATATTTTATTTTTTTGGCCCAGCAGACCTGGATTTACCAGCTGCTCTGCCTGTGGCGTTGGATTTCCTGATTCCATTGCTTCCAGTTTGAAGAAACACTTTAGACTTCTGAGAGGCTTTTATAATCTTCCCCTGAACCATAAAACTAAACATTTATTTTCAGAGCTACTGAGAATTCCTTATAGGATCTCATGATGGCACTGCAGAATGAGGGATTTGCCCACGTTGAATGAAGTTTAAGCCTCAGCAAGCTAATGTGGTGTGGTGTGGTGTACGTAATCAGCATTGCGCATTTGCATACATTCAAAGCAGTAAAATAGTCTAGTACAGACGGAGTTTTTTTCTTTTTTTTAATTACATTTAGGTTTTTGTTGGCTCTAGTGGCCTTTGACGGTTGTCAGACAGGAAAGCGGGTTGTGAGAGAGAGGAAATGCATGCGGCAGACCTCCATCTTAGTCCTTGACGTATATGAGTCGCACTCTTTTACCCCTGCAGTTTTCCATGTTTGATTGAATTTCATACAACTAACTGTTGCTTCACTAAAAGTTATTTTTTTCTCGGAAAACACCCCAGTTATCAGAAGTCACCAGGAAAGAAGCATGCTGAGGCGACTTCTCAAATACTATCAGGCCAAACATTATTGAGATGAAAGACTGAACCAGTAAAACCAGTCATGTCAACTTCGATTTGCATTTTTTTCTGCTAGATCGGATACATATTTGTGCTGCTGCATCATGGGTTTTGTACGTCAACACATTGCTGGTTATGAAAGTGGGATTTTCAGTTGTCCCATAAAACTTTAAAAAACATATTGCTGATTACTATATTTCTTATAGTAATTATTTGTGACTTTAATAGTATCTGTGAGTGAACTGTCACTTTAAAAAAAACAAGGGATTTTTTTTTAAACAATATTACTTGACATTCCTTGAAAATAAAAACAAAATTAGTTCATATTTAAATTGTCTTTAGCATCTTTTACCAGCTTTCATTTTACTATGCTTTTCTTAGCGTATTTAGCATAGCTAACAGTACAAAAACAGTCTTTATTTGCATGTCCTGTTAAAATGTTGATCTTTACCTCAAATCTGAAAAAAAAAAAAAAAAAAAAGCTCCCAAATCTGTCAAGTTCCTTGACGGGGCAGGAAGCTGACGAGGATAAAACAAGATCTTTTCTGCTCAGCTTTCCTGTTTTCAGCTGAAAGTCTTGCTGTCGCTTTAACCCTGAGTGACATACAAATGTCTCAACATGTTTAACCTCCACACTGAAGAGTGTTTTCTGCACTGTGACCTGCTAGCTCTTAGCACGAGAACAATCGGTGAAAATTAACCGTACTTCAGTGACGCGTAACTAAACTCTCCGTCTTCCCTTTTCAGCATCGAAAAAGTCTCTAAAATCACGTCTCCGGTTCTCATCATCCACGGGACGGAGGACGAGGTGATCGACTTTTCTCACGGCCTGGCCCTGTACGAGCGCTGCCCGAAGGCCGTGGAGCCCCTCTGGGTGGAGGGCGCCGGACACAATGACATTGAGTTGTACGTTCAGTATCTGGATCGCCTTCGGCGTTTCATTGGACAAGAATTGGCAGCTCAGCACGCCTGACCGTCACGAGAACATCATCATGTCATTTTCTTCTTCCTCTGGCACTTAAAGCGCTGCCTTGTGTGGAAGACGGAAATAATGTCTCCTTGACTGTCCATCATGGCCTGCTGGACTACAGTGTCCCGCACTTCTATCGTAGGCCTCGATGTAGCCCACGGACCAACGAGGCACAAAATCTTTATAATCAGATATGTTTAAGTGTGGAAGACGACGTTTAGACGGTTTCACTTAGCAGAAACCTAAATTGTACTGATCATGTTTTAACAGGGCAGATAATGTATCTCTATTCTGTGCAATAACATGGACACAGTCCACAGAACGATGGCATTTGATGATGTTCAAAGATACCCGCTAAGAAACCATGGAGATTTTCTAGTCTACGTATACCTTGTGTGTGTGTGTGTGTGTGTGTGTGTGTGTGTGTGTGTGTGTGTGTGTGTGTGTGTGCGTGCGTGCGTGTGTGTCTCCGTGTGTAAAACTTTAATCTGTTAACTAAAGTTGGCAGAATAGCATTGAAGCATGGGAAACACTTTTGTTCTAAAAGTCTTCATGCTAAAAATGGGGATTTTCTTTTTTTCCCTTTTTTAACAGAAATTTTAAATGAGACTCCATATCGGATTTTAGATCAAGTAATCATGGGATTTTTGTTTAATCTATTAACACACCTCTAGAATCAAGTGCAAACCTTAATAAATATAGACTCGGATTACTTTTGGTTTATTCTATAGTCGTTGTTTGTCGTGGCATTGGACTGCACTGCATTGGAGGACGTCTCCTGTCTTATGCGTGAACTGTGGTCTGAATATTTTCGGGTGGGAAAGGGACATCTGTACGGATTTAAGTTTGTACTCTTGAGTCTTTGATTTAGTCTTCACTGCACTCAATGTTTTCCTCAGGTAAACTTGTTTTTGACGTTTGGATGGGAGCGTTCCAAACTCATTCTTTCTCATTTTAATAAGCTGAATATTTCTACAGGTGATTTCATGTCATCTTTTCTTTTTTTTTTTTTATTGTAAACCAAGTAATAAACCAAACTTTGCTCCGAAAACGAAGGTACTCTTCGCAGCAAAGATTGGTGAAACTTTGACCTCCATCTTTTCTTCTTAGCAACTTCGTGTAGATCCTGATGGGGGAGTGGGATTGGCTAGAGTGGGATTGGCTAGAAGAAAGGCATTCAGAATCTCTTTAAGTGAAACATTAAAGTTATTCCTTTTTGTTCGTCTTTTCTCTCACACCAGCTCACGTTTGCACGTTGTTCTGCGACAGGAAGGTCAGCGTTGACACTAAACGGGCCTGTAAACATCTTTTTAATATTGATACTGCTGAGATGCATTTCTACCATCATACAGTGAATAAAACATTCTTTATAAATAAACATGTTGATAAAAAAAAAAACAATAATCCCCACTGTAAATACAGAGGGATGCAGGATCTAAATACAGTAATTTTTTTTTATTATTGTGAAGCACTACCTTTTTGCACAATATCAAGCTAAAAGATGTTTTCAGGGGTTTCCCCTCTTTCTTCGGTCTTTTTAATGATCTGTAAACTCTAATATTTGTGCACAATTATAGAAGCTCTACATCTTTACAAGTCTTTGTTTTCTTACAATCTGTATTCTTTTTGCAGATCCTTTCCATTTTTTATATTACAAAACTTTTTTTATGTGATATTTTGAGCTTGGTTTGGGAAGAAAAAGTAATATTTTCCCCCCACTTAGCTTTATTTTTCTTTATTTTGGCCCCAGGCTGCAAACTACCAAAGTTTTAAATCATACTGAAACACACTGAAGCTAAGAATACACCACTGTTTACCCTTATGTTTTTTTGTTGTTGTTGTTGTTTTAGCTGAGAGATGCAATGCAGCAATTTCCAGGGTTCTTCATCAGTTTCTGAACCAAAATGTCATCCTGCGTTTCTGTTGCTGATGTTTTCTGTCTTCATATGCTTCAGAGGGAAAGGTTCAAAGTTGAATTGTTTTTTTTTTCTCTTATTTATGTGATCTAATGTGTTCTAAGTTTGCATCCGTGTTTGAGTTTGAATCTTTACTAAACCATGTGAGCTGATCAAACATCATGACACAGGAGCTTTATGTAAACGGCTTCTTTTCTTACAAACTGCAGATGCTCATGTAAATGCTCCAATTCTTTATTATACTGACAATTTTATTTTTTTTTTTAGGTTGAAAAGATTTTGTTTTTCTCCAAGAGTTGAAAAGAATGAGTCAATAAAACGTACCCAGAAGTTAATAGCTGTTTTGTTCTCCTTGTTTCATCAAGACTGTGCACTGGAGCGTGACAGAAGATGCATTTCTGTCTTTTTTTTCCTATTTTTGTTTAAAAGAATGTTTTCTTAGTCTTTAGGCTTTTCTGGCATTCTTGGAATAAATGCCTCCCATGGTTTAATGAGGAATATCCCATAATGACTTGAATGAATAATTGTCTGATAAGTAAATGGGTCTTTATTTACACTTCTTGGATGCGCTGTTTGGTCACTTGTTGGCCTTTTAGCTGCTGTGTTGAACAAAGGAGAAGGTTCAAATTAGGTTTTTTTTTTTTTATTTAAGCCAGTAACAAGGACTGCGGTGTGTCCCGGCCTCCCCTCTGTCTGCTGCCACGGTGGGAGCTGTGGGAAACGGAGACAGATGGAGGGTCAGCTCCAGCCACTCTCCTTCTTCTGCTCAGACGAAGCGCAGCTGCAGCGGGCTGTCCCCCCTCGTACAAGGCACAGCGAGTGCAGGCTGACCCGCTGCAGACAAAAACAAATCTGCAACCCTTTGACACGGACGCGCCTTCTTGCTGAACGGTGCCAAGCCACAACGATGGGGGAGTCGGTACGAAGCAGTCTGGCAGCTGCCGGTAGAAGGTTCTGCTGCACGTGGCTGACAGAAGGCGCAAGAAAAGACAGATTATCATCCATGTTCCATTGACCTGTGACAGAGATGATCAGCTCGCTGCCATTCACAGATCGCAGCAGTTATCTGTCTAAATGCTGGTTTTGCGTTCAGGGAGAAACTGATGTGCGCCGAATTGGCATTTAAAGTGCAGAGGATTCGATGAAGCCTTACCGTGTTTAAATCTAACTAGTAAATGATGCAGAGACGGGAGAAACCTCTCCGTTTTAGTATGCAAGCGAGGTTTTTCAATATCCTTCCTGCAGTGGTGCCTTTTCACAGATTTATGCCGTATTCCCCTGATCTTGAGTTTATTCCTGTTGGCTGTTTTCTGCTGCGGGTTGACGTTTCTGCTTGGATTCACTCGGCGAACATTCAAGGACAGAGCAGCTTCTGCCAAATGCCAGTAATAAATATCCGCCCCGACCGACAAATCATATTTACGGTGTGTCAGCGATGCCGACGGCTGCTTGACTGATGCTAGCCCACGGCCTCATCTCAGGCATCCCTCTTCTGCTGCACCAGCACCACCTAATGTGCCACAATGGACTCCAAGGTTTTTTTTTTTTTATCCAGATGTTGTGATCTATGTTCAGATTAACATATGCAAACAGTTGGGTTCAAATGAATAGCAGCAACATCACAAATCAGATCAGTCACTGTTTTTGGTAGAAATATGGAAAACAAATTGCTAATAGGAGAAATAAAAACTCAACAGTCGACAATGCATGCTGCTCTCTGTAACTGAATCAATATTTTTGGCTAAATTATAAGAGCGGATTCCAAACAGTGAATCATTTTGTTCCAAAAATTAACAGGTTTGAAACAAACAGGTGTCAAACAGGATGAAGGTAGAAAGTTTTGTACCTGCAGACGGGTCAGTTCAGACTTTGTTCAGAAGAACAACATACTTTGACTTAATAGTGGATTGGAGAGATTCAGAAGTCAAGAAAATGATAGTCTGCTCAGCTAAAATATACCTAACGCTTTGGAAACAAAAACCAGAAAAAAAGTAGAAGAAAACAGGAAAGCACTGTTAAAAGAATAACCACAATCACAAAAGTGAGCCAGTAATTAGCTGGTCTACAGTTTTCTGTCAATACTGTAACATTTGCTGCACTGCTAGATTTATACAACAGGCTTTACAAAGTTGATCTGAGCAAACACAGATTCAGGAAAGAGGCCCTGACTGCTGCAGTCAAGTCAGCAGAAATGTCCTCCACTCCAATAAATATCCGTGGCTCATCCTGCAGAACGGCGCTTTATTATTATTCCAAACGGGAGCGAGAGCGCCGGGCATCACAAGACGATGGACATGCTGCAATGTGCTCAGATATAGAATATACTAATATACTAATCTCGAAATCAAAAGTCAAACAGACAAGTTTGATAATAATGACAATAATTTATTTATTCGTGTAGAATAAGAATCTTTGGCAGTGGAGAACAGGAAATGAGGATGGGTTTTGGGAAAACATCTCCAAGTGAAGTGTTGCATGAAAAAGCCTGGCACGGCGACACAAGTCCCAACTGTGCGCTGCTGGAGTATAACCGGTCAGACTGGTCAGCGTCGCATTATGACCGCGACCCTGTAGGCGCCTGCCGATGCTGATCTGATTTAGTCCGAAGGGAAAACTGGCCTGGCTCTGCCGATGGGAAGAGTTTTTTTTTTTTATGACACAGATGGATAATAAAATAAAGTGTCCTTCTGAATTAGTCAAAGTAAAATCTGGCACAGATGGTCTTTTATAACAAATTTGAGTTCATTAACACTCGTGTTGAAGATCTCTTGTTACCCTCACATTAGTGAATACAATTCTGAATGAAAAAAAATAAAAATACAAAAACATAAAAAAAAAAAAATAGAACAAAACCATGAACTCATTTAGTAAAGAGGGAGAAAAACCACTTACAGAGTGGTTCATTCATCCTTCAGATTCACATAACACTGACATCTGTCAACTGGCATCAGTCTGAGACATTTATCTGCTTTCTCTTTCAGCAGGATGCCAAATTCATTTTCGGTCCTCGCGCATTTTATTCCTTTTATTTTGTTTGTTTCATTCGAAAAGATAAATCTGCATCAGAAAGCAGCACTAATTGCACCTCTTTCACCCTGAAGACAGGGCATGTAAGGCCTTTTCAGTATTTGCCAATGACTTGATAAAACCAAGTACAGGAACCAATCAGAATGCACCGACACGGCATTCGTCACACAGTTCACAATATGAGGGAAGAGCTGGGGCGTGGGAGGGTGAACGCAGACACACAAACATATACACACACGTATATATTATGTACACACATACACTGTGCACACTGTGCACAAGCCAGACGAGGGCTGTTCAAGACGCCCGACTGGGGAAAAATACTGACGTCAAGTTTCTTTCAGTCAACTAATAAGGTTCAGAAACACTGTTGAAGGTCCATTCAGTCATTATTAACAAAGTCAAACAGGACTGAACACCAGAAACTTGCTGTTTCATTTCCGTTCAAAGGACATTAAAGCTTCATCTAAGTCGTTTTCACAATACTGTTGGAGGTCGAGGAGTTCGGCTGCTGCTCCCCCCCCACCTGTGCAAAAAAAATCTGTCGGAGGCCACTTGGGGTCGCTGTTGCACAGTTGCACATTAAGGCTGACAAGGTGATGATGGCAGAGTTTGTGATGAGACCCAAATGGGAAGAGTCTGAAAACAGGAGAGCTCACTGAAATGCATCTGGTCCATGTTAAGTAACTCAGAACTCTTAGTTTATTAATGAATCCTCCCACTGCGACCATCCAAAGTGGCCTGGATTAGCGTAGGGCAGAGGTCCAGGGAGGGGATGGGGGGGGGTCACAGCGTGACTTTGCTGAGTCTGACCGAGAGGCTGGAGCGATGCTGAGCGCGAGGAAGAGTGGAGCTGCAGCGGCTCCTCAGCTGCACGGGTCGACCGGCCGAGCCTCGAGCGCGCAGCAGGAAGTCGAAGTTGGCTGAGGTGTTCATGGCGTAGAAGACGTTGGCGTTGTCAGGAATCACCAGCTCTGAGAGACGTTAAAGAGAAGACAAACACTTAGTGTTAAGAAGCTGTCAGTGATGCATTTCTAAACGAGATCAAGGTCAAATAATCAGCGGAGAATATAAAATGTCACTCAAGTTGAAATCTTTGTTTTTGTGTGTGTGTGTGTGTGTGTGTGTGAATCTGTTTGCCTTTAAATGACACTTTTTGACAGCCATGTTTTTACCTTTCTCCTCAGAGATGACCTGCACCAGCTCAAATCCTTCCTCTGGCTCCACCTCCAGGTTGTGCTTCGCCATGGCTCTGGTTATCACAGCCGGGGTCTTGTCCTGACTGGTCAGCTATTAAACAATGACAACAGACACATCAGGATTTTGCCTGCTTCGTCACAGATTGCCTCAAAATGCCAAAGCTGTTATTCTTTCGAAAAGCACAAATCCTGCTGGGTTTTTTTGCCCACCAGTATGCTCTTGTACAGATTGCCGTTGCCGTGCTCCAGGCTGACTCTGACGATGCACGCGTCCTGGGCTTGGGTGTTGTACGCCGGGGTCTGGCTCGGGGAGCAGGGGCACATGGGCGTGAGGGAGATGCACCGCCTGTGGGTGCCGGGGCGCCCGGGCAGCGAGGGCGAGGCGGGCGTCATGGAGCCGCTGGCGGTCGACGAGTTGGTGTCCATGGAGTGGAGCGAGGTGCAGGACGACGACTCTGAGAGCTGGGAGGAGAGTCAGACGTGGTCGTGTACGAATGTTAGTCATTTGAGGCAGCAGCTGAATACAGCTGAAACAAAGCGATACTTTTGGCAAGTTTTAAAAAGTAAAAACAGGTTTAACTCGTTAGAAAGTTAAACTGTCTTTCCTTTGCCTTTCCCTCCTTCCAGTAACCGTAGAATCGTGAAATCTGGCTCAGCAATGTGTTCCACCAGCTTTTTACTTTAAATGTAAAACAGCGTGTTATTTGTAGTATATTATTGTTTGCAGGGTTTTTCCCCACTTCTTGTAAATAGTCTGCTTTTTATGCACAAAACATTCACATCTTGTTTGTTCTTTGAACTACACCACTCCTTTGCATATTTATCTTAATCTGAGTAAGATTTTTTTTTTAACTGTACAGTTTGATTATCATGCTTTAAATTTACTCTGCATCTCATTCTTATCTTTTATGTTGTGTGAATATTCACTCTTCCACTTGCACTTTGTCATTTCCCCGCGGTGGGTCAGTAACGGACATTTCTATTTTGTTCTAGCCCTGACAACCATTTCGGTCGTAACTCACCTTGTTTTGACTGGAGTCGGCGTTGTTGTGAGTCGGACTGGCGAGCCCCTCGTTGTCAGACGGACTGCTGGAGTCGTTGGACGACACGCTGACCGAGTCCATGCTCTCTCCCGAGCTGCCAGCAGGAGGCGAGCGCGGCGTCTCTCTGACTGGTGAACTGGCTGTGCTGCTGTCTGGCCCAAGAAACAATCTGCCCAGCGGAGGAATGGGAGTTATATGTTAGTAAAAGAAAGATATGCTTAGATTGTGACTGCAACTCCCCCCCACTTCCCCAATCAGATCTTCTATTGTTCATCTGTTTTGTGAGTGAACTCACAGGCTGATTCTCTTCACCATGCTCTTTCGAGGTTTGGGTAAAGTCGGGCTGCCGTCGCCGAGCCCTTCGATCTCACAAGACAAGGCGTAGCTGCAAGACAGAGCAATAAACCCTGAGCATCATAAAACTTTAATAAGCCGCGAGGCAGCGAGGAGAAACAAAAGACAAAATCAACACGGTAGATCTGTGGGGAGTGAAGGAATGGTAGAAAAGAGGGAGAAAGAAGCTCATCGTGTGCTTTTGAGCACGAACGACTGATCCAACAGACCGTGGCTCACGCACTAATGTGATTGTTGACACATTTAGGAGACGAGATACAGTGAGGGAAAAGCAGCAGTACCTCTCCTCCTCACTGAGTTGAGGTTGGTTCTTAAACCAGCGGAGGAAGGCCGGGTCTGCAGTCAGGCAGTAGCTGTTGCAGGCCGACTGGAGCAGCTTGATCTGGGCGATCACCTCAAACTCCTGCAGAGGCGGAAGGACAGAAGGACGGTCACCAAAGGCAAAGAAAAAAACCTCACACCAGAAAAGCCATTTGGATCCTTCTTGTCAGCCAATAAATAGGAGGATTCCTCACCCTGCGTCTCTTCTCAAAGTTGATCAGGCCCCTCTGTGGATACAAAGACACAAAGAGAGCGTACGGTCAGACCCTGGGGGCGTCACACACCGGCGACCGCTCAGGCAAACAGCATTAGGTGGAGAGCGCCGACTGGGACGGCGGCAACACGGGCATCAACATCACATCTGCAAGGTTCTGTTCACTCACAGCAAACAGACGAGGGACTAAACCTGCTGGTGCTATTTAAAAAATATATATATTATTTACCTCCACAATGTCTGGCAGGGCCGTGTCCAGCATGGTCAGATCAGTCAGAAATGTCCCCAAGTACGGTATTGTCCCCTGCATCGCGCCCTGTGGAGAAACATTTTTTTTTATTTTTTAGGTCACTTTAATAGTAAATAAGATATTGCATTTGATCTTATAATATTGGTTACGTGTATTTCTAATATTTGAGAGAGAAAACAAAAGCCTCTCAGATTTGACAAATTGTCAGTTAATGTGTAGAAAGTGATCAGACAGAGAGCAATGTTGTGGCTTCTGTAACGGTGTGTTAGCCACCAAGCCCTTCTCTCTTAGCTCTCTCCCCCTGATGCTGATGGAAGTTTTAGATTTTGCTGCTTGCAGCTTTAATTTACACTCAGCTGTTGACAGATGGCGAGGCAGGCCTGTAAATTACAGCCCCGACTTAATGTGCGTCCAGCAGCACACAGCGCGTTGGATAAACAAAACATGCGGCTTCAGCATCCTGGAGAGGCAAGAATTCTCCTTTCACTACACTGCTCAGGAGGAATGTGTTTGTTTGCGTTTTTCTTTTCGTGTCAGCCGCTTTTGAAAAAGAAAGGAAAAAAGAAAAAAAAGAAAGAAGTCCATCTGCCTGGTTGTCGTTTCTGAACTTCACCGGGGATTCTCTCACCATTTCCTTCTGCAGCTGCAGTCTCTTGTGGGTGCGCTTTTGGTGATCTTTGGCGCAGCTCTCCAGACTGGCAAACTTTGAAGTACCTTCCTGTGAATGAACGAAAAACAAAAATAAATAAACAAATAAATAAATAAAGGGTTTCACTTGAAGTTTGACGCTAGTTAAATAGGAATGAATTTTGGGATTTAGCTGGGACGGTGGGAGGCGATCTAGATCCCACTTACCCTCATGAGCAGCTCTCTGCTGGTCAGGTAGTTGTTGTGGTCAGAGAAAATGTCTGAGAGCTCCTCAAATGTCTGCATGCTGTCTCTGCATCAAAACACAAGCTTATTTCAGCAAACGGGATCAGAAACAGGTCCTGAACTACAAGTGCAAAAAAAAAACAACCCCCAAAAAAACCCGAAGCAACTTGCTTCCAGGAAATTCTGCCAAAAGTCCGACTTGTTTAAAACAGATTATTATGCACACTGGAGAGGCTGAATGCTTACTTGTGAACACAGGCCCACAGTCTTTTCAGTCTGTACAAGGGGTTGGACTGCAGCGCCGACACAATCGCTCTCAGGGATGAGAAGTTCTTGCGTATCCTGCACTCCTGCGCCGAGAAACCAAACAAACGGTCACAACGTGGCTCGCAACTTTCCGTCCGTAATCTGGGATGCTTGTGGGACTTTTCCCGACCTGGGCGATGTCTATCCAGCGCTGGATGACCCTTGCCCTGACGTGCGACCTGAGCTGTCTGTGCTTCAGCACCGTGTTCACCACGCAGGCGGCAATGGCGTTGAACTGGGTGATGGTTGCGCGGATGGTGGGAGCGCTGTGCTTGTTGTCCTTCTTGTCCCTCTGGGACCAGATGGAGCCCAGGCAGTGGTGCGGGACGACCTTCTTGAACAACAGCTGGAGGGAAAAGATACAGAAACCGCTGCTGAGTATGGCCGGAGGAGCTGTGAGTCCAGCGCAGAAGTAGCTGGATTTTCATACAAGCTCAAGTAGCTTGAGTAATTTCTCAAATTAGCCGGCGTATGTGGTGCTAATGGATGTTTGGTGCTCTAACAGCTCAACTTTTGCTTCTACAACTTGTGCAGATTGAGATTATATGGATATTTGAAAAAGTTTCTAACGTTTCCCTTTGTTGTTCCTTTCTTTTTGTCAAGTCTTAAAGTTTTTACTCAATTACTTTTACTTGTCGAAGTAAGGTATCAAAGAATCGGCGGGAAAGTAAAGTACATGAAAAGAGGCCAAAACTGAAAGCCGAGCAAAGATTTCACTTTATACATACATACATACATACATACATACATACATACATATATATATATATATATATATATATATATATATATATAAAGAGAAAAAAGTATCCACACATTTCTTATTTTCTAAAAAATGAAAAAGTATTTTCTTAAAATATCCGAACGAGATAAGTTTCTGTGAGGCTTTTCAATTCACTTTGGCAACACACGAGAAATTTTCATCATCTGGTTTCATAAATGGTAACGAAGATTTTTCAGATCTACTTAATAAGATGAGCTTCTCTGACTTTACTAGGATACATTAATCTTTTTTTTTTTTTTTTACAAAGTATTTGATTTTAAGCAAATGTATGAAATTCCAAAGTTTTCTTGTGGGCTCATCACATTAAAAATATTTCTGAATATGGCGTTCAGAAAACATCCAGGGGCCTCCTCTGACGAAGACTGAAACCGGAGGGATTTTTTCAGAGGAAAAGCACGGTAGAGATGTGCAATGTTTCCATTTCCTCTCCCTCCTCTTACCGCGTCCATGTAGGTCAGCTGCTCGGCCACCAGGTCGGCCTCAAACGACAGGAAGTCCTCCTGGACCTCGATTTCCACCTCCTCTTCCTCCCCGAGGCAGAAGGAGCTGTTTCCCTGGAAACCAACTAAAAACAGACCAAAAAGAATAAATAAATTATTAGTCTCCAAATAAACTGACGAAAAACAGAGAGGAAATTAAACATAATTGGAGAAAAAAAACAAAAAAACACAGATACCGTCTGTTTCGTCCATGTTGGCCTGACCCTGCAGCTGCTCCAGCAGACCCTCGGCACGTCGGAGCGCCTCCGAACCTGGCAGAGCTTTGCGCAGGTACTCCATCAGCCTTTGGAGGCAGGGGTAGTCCGGAGGCTCCTGGAAGTCCTCGGGACACTGGTCCAGCCAGGCACGCAGGATAGAAGCCAGGGCGCTGTCGGTGCACAGAGACGGACACGTGTAATTAATCACTGATGCCAACAGGAGCTCAGCCGGAAGCGACTGTGACGTATTGAAACCGAGTCTCACTTTCTAATGGCTTCACTGCTTTCAGTGCCTTCCTGATCATTTTCTTCCACACTCCCATACCTGCCAGAGATTAAAAAAAAAAAAAATCAATTTAATAAACTTGCAGCCGTTCACAATCACATATATCATGTTCTTCTTTTTTTTATTTTTTTATGTAGATTTAAAAAATGAAGAAAACAAAAAAAAAAACTTATCCGGCCTATACCTGTCCAGCAGCAGCTGCAGTACAGTCTGGGTGCTGGCAAAGGCTCTGTAGGTGGAGAGGAAGATGGAGGTGTAGGTGAGGTCGTTGTCTCCGAAAGCCGTCAGCAGCGTCTCCACCAGGCGCTCCAGAGTCCCGGCTCGGATGCTGCGGATTTTGCAGGTTTCCAGCTGGCTGACCGTGTGGCCGGGAGGCAGGCGATCGCCCTCCGCCTAAACACGAGCAAACACCTTCAGACTGCTGCAGCAGGACACACTCAAACACCTGCGACCCGCTTCTTCTTTTGGTCGCTCTCAGATGGAACAAGTATATCAGAAGATTTTACTTTAGGTTGAGTAATTTACTATTTTCTGCAGGTAAACTCCAACAAATAGTCTATATCTTCACCATAAAAGTGTTTCCATGATAGTTTTTCTTTCAGTATTTGAACCCTTTATTTGTGCGTCATTTCCTTCTTGTGTTTTCTCCTCCCATTTATTTATTTTTTGCATTTCTTTTTAACATTCCACTGTCTGCGTTGTGGAGTTTTGTAGTCGCCGCTTTTCGCTACGTACTTGAGGAAGGCTCTTTTTTTTTCATATAGTGTGTCGCACATTGGAATGGACCTGGTGAAAACTTTGAAAAATCTGAATTTGTAACTTTTACACCAATAGTTTTTGTGAACATTTTAGATTTCTAATTTTATCTGCTTAAAGACCAAAAATTTGAGGAGAATATCTCCTGAACTTTTGAGTTGGAAAGTTGGAGATTTTTCACCAAATCCGACTTCAAAGTCAAATATGGGTACCGATGTGAAAAAGCTAAACCCGGGATATGAAAAGGAAATAAATAATTAAATATGAAAAGGAAATAAATAAATAAACATAATGAAAGAAAAAAAAGCGAAGAAGGAAGTGACAGAAATGAATGCACATCTTAATAAAACATGCAATTATTTATCTTAAGATAGATTATTAAAATTACAAAAACTGCAAAATTAAATAAATTATGCAAAAGAAATTGAAGAAAAAATATATATGCTGAAGTAAATTCAAGTGCAGTTACCCCCCCCCCTCCCCCTTGTTATTATTTTGCATTGTTGCCTTGGTTACTTTGTAATTTATTTACCATTTATCACTTTTTACCCCACGAGGATGTTTCACACAGATGTAAAGCGATTTTTAATAGTTTTCTCATAGTCGACTAGAAGCAAATGAGGTCAAAGGACTCCAATAAAAACATCCACCAGCTGGAGGTAAATTCATAGAGTTATTTTGACTTCAATCAGAGGTCATGTCCCACATTTCGAAAGTAGACATGGCTAGAGGGATCAAAACCAAGAACAATTTAATCGGGGTTCAATAAAAAATTCTAAAAATGTAACAAACTGTTACATGTATCTATAATTCTGATTTTGACATTTTCATGATCATTTTTATGCTATATATGAAGATGCCGGAGTACAAAGGAAAACAAATGTCTTAAACATGGTTAAAATGCGCACAAAATGGCAGCAAAACACTTTGAAATAGTCATAAAAACCAGCAAAGGGATGAACAACCATCCCTATATCTTTGAACCAATAAATGCAAAGATAAAATTAAACACTTTAAAGGGCTTGCATGATCTCACAAGTTATTATAATACTACTGCTACACAACACTTTTATGTTTTATTTATTTATTAGCATGTTCTGTACTATAATGCCCCAGATAATAATGACACTGCCTACATTTAGTACTATAGGAACATGTATTTCCTGGTTTTACCCATGACATATTTTTCTGCCTCAGAAAAAATAACAAGCACACGACATGTTAATAAGACACAAGGTTATAAATTACAGTCCGAGATTGAAAAAAATAATCAACCCAATCCATCTCTGATAACCAAAGAATAAGGAGGAAACAGCAGCGATAGCCGTGACCTATTTTTAATCCCGGTTTCTCCAGATGTGTCCGACTATTGTGTCCGAAGGGGGAATCGCGCAAAAAAAAAAAAAAAAACAGGGCAGGGAGAGACGGTGGGAGGGCGGGCGGCACATGGGCGCACAGAGAGGAGAGAGACCTTGGTGAAGTCAGCGCGCTGCAGCAGGAAACGCTCCCAATCTGCTTTTAATCACAGTGAAGCCCCTCCTCCACCGGCCCTGCAGACACAGAGGAGGACAGCGGCGGAGCAAACTTCTCCCACCACTCCCTTCTGATAAGAGCCTAAACACGCAACAAGTAAGATTTCTAAATGCGCGAGTTGAGTCGCCGCTGGGTCACACGGAGTCTTAAACGTCCCGAATCGCGAGTGCGTGAAAAGTAAACACGGTCTTGCCCTCTTGAAATCCTGTAAACGCAACTGAACTCGTTAAGAAGCTGCTCTCTCCTTCGCTGACCACCAATACCGTCCAGGGAGTTGTACTGATGTGTCAGCTGGAATTTTCTCCTGCTTTCCCTGGTCAGTAGCTGGCGCTGATCAAAACACCCCACTTTATTTTAATTAGCTGTAGCACAGTCGGTGCCTCACGCCACTGTCAATACATCGATAGGCCCTTATAGCCGCAGGGCTTTTGTGTTATTGTTCAGCTTATACCCACCAAGTTCCCCAACATGCCCCATACAACAAAAAAAAGAAAGAAAAGAAAACACCAATGGGACAAAATACAAGACTCTGATTTATGTCAAGCAGAAACTCTGTGAAAACTTCTAAAGCAAGCTAATGCCCTATAATTTGTCCCCCTCTGTGCTGCATAATAATACAGTCCACAGCATCGTATTATGCAGGGCATAATAGCAGAGGAAAACCGTAATGCCTCATATTCTCTGGAAAAGCGTTTAATACTCTGTTTTTTCCTCCGTACCAGCATTTGGTAGGACGCGTTTCCCCCCCCTGTGCGGAGAAACAAGCAGCTTTACCAGCAGCTGGAAAAGTCAGGAAATCACATGCTCTAGCAAAACAGTCCAAGTCGAGAGAAACTGTTTTTTATCCAGCAGCAGCTGAAAGGTGTTGCCTAAGTTAAGCAGGCTTAAAACGTTAAAACAATAACAGCGGCGTCTGTCGGCCCACAAACGGCTGATTTGAACAGAAAGGGTCAGTCGAGGCGTTCTGGTTTTAAACTCAACAACAGATAGCTTCAACAAACCATCTGCATATAATCACATTTATGGCAGTTCACAAAAAAAAAAAAAAAAAAAAAAAAAACTCGGGGGGTTTTTACATTTTTGCAGCAGAAAGCCGGGAAGGAAGAAAAGCATTAGGAGTTCATGTGCCGTGCTTAAGGTTTGTTTTGAGCCTGCGCTCACAACCGATTATATAAGGTCATATTTTTATGATCTAGTCATAGCCCAGTGTAAAGAAATGCGGTTATATGGCTGCAGTGTAGGAGTTATCAGAAGGTCACTTTGAGACGTTATGACTTGATCAGAGGTCGTAACCTGTCGTGTTTCATAAGAGTCGACTGGCCCAAACAGGGACCGGAGCCAAAACAAATGGGAAAAAGGTTTAGCAGAAAGATATATTACACAACTAAATTAAATCATACATAAGAGAGGGAATTTCATGCCTCTTTTTTCTCCACAATTCATGGAAAATGCTCACGTACGGAGAAAGAGAAGCTGATATCCATTGGTTACGTACAAGGTTATGGCACAGCAGGAAATGTGATTTTGAGACTCCAATAAAACATGAAGTTTCCTTTTGGTCAGGGGCCATAAGCTCTCATATTATATATATATATATATATATATATATATATATATATATAATTACCAAAACAAAATCGACCTGATTCGGGTGCGAAATGAATGCAGGAGGGAACAAAATGGCCGCTAAAAACCGGGAAAGACGAGACTTGACCCGAACACTGGAAAAGCTTGACCAGATGCAGCCCCTCATGTCAGACTCACCCCCAGCCATCTTGCTCCCTTGTTGGCCGCCTGTTGAATCTGAACCCTCTTCAGTGTCACATTGTAGACGGCTCCTTCCTCTACTTCCTCCCCCCAATCCTGCACCGAGCTCTGAAAAGAAGAGGAAACATATTACTGAACCTTTGCAGGAGAGGAGCGAGCTCATGTTGAGGATTAAGAGATAAAACAGCTTCCAGTAAGCAGCAGCAGCAGCAGCCTCACTTGCACAAATGTCAATGTGATTACTTTAAAACAACAACAACAAAAACAGAAATTGAGTTTTTAGAGACTGGTGCAGGAAAAAGAAGCAGAAGGTTGAGCACACACACACAAACACACAAAAAAACACAACCACAGCATAAAGTGAAACGAAGTAGGGAGAGAGGAGTGCAGTAAAACATAAAGAAGGACCACACTCCCCCCCCAACCCCCACCGGCGCAGCAGCCTGCCAGGCCTCCCTCCCTTTCTCTTTACTCCCTCTTTTATTCCACATCCATCTCTTTCACCGCCTGTCTCTGGAGTTGAAATCTGGCTTGGATTGCTCTCTGAGAGCTCAGACAGACAAGACGATAACAGGCTAAGCGAGTAAACTCTCCCGAACAAACACCTAGATTCTCACTTCTCCTCCTCGCCGACGCCCGTTTGGCGAAGCTCAAAGGAGCATGCTTGTAAGAAAAGAGCGCTGAGACTAAATAGATTTGCTCTGATCTTGTCGCCAAAGGATGATATGTTTGCATCTGCATGTAAATTACTTCCAAAACACGAGAGTGCACGAGCAAACAGAGCGAGCAGAGCGGAGTCATAATGCAAAACTCCTGCTTGGAGAGAGATCTGCTGAGGCATCAGCATACGGAGACAAAAACAAAGGCAGGGCTGGCTACGAAGGAGAAGCACTAGCCAGATATAAACAATCGGCTCGCTGCACTTTCTGGAGAAATCCTTAAGAACACAAAGACAACACCAGCCAAGATCCTTCCCGCTCTCAATTACACAACTCGGTTTCAAAGTCCACTCCTACTCCCCAAACAAGAGGGCCCGCGGGTAAAAGGGATCAAGGGTCAATGTTGCCATTAACAGGCTCAATGGTCGGCCTAGGAGGCCCATGACTGGGCTGTGTTTGGGTTTTAACAGAAACATGGGGATGTGAAAGTAAAAAAGCAGACACACACACACACACACAAAAAAAAAAAGATAAGAGAAAGAGTACAAATGATTTGCAAACACACAATCTGCATCACGTCTGACGGTCAGAAATATGTACCCCGCCTCCCAGCGACCGCCCTGACCCGCTTCTGGCTGTCCGGCCGACTGGCGCAGAGACAGATAAATACATCAGTGGATGACTCATGCAGTCCACACACTCCCAAAACAATAGCGGGAGGTCTTAGCTCCGCTGAGCTCACAGTCCTGCACACGCACACACGCACACACACAAACACACAGTCTGTTTTTTCATGTGCTGCAGATGGAGGTGTGTTTTGGTGCGACATGTTTGAAGGCTCGTTTTGAGGCAGCATTCGTGGAGTTTTGAATGCAAACGGAAACCAAAAACATTTCCATTTGCACGTGAAGTTATTCGACAACAGCGGCGATGTAGATAGAGTTTACAGAGGCTGCAAGTGATCAAACACAGCAGCGAGGCGAGCTCCAGGAGTTGAACAGTTATGACTTAACTCTCCTGATGACTTCATTCAGCGTAACGGTGGGTTTGATTTGTCTTTGGAGTTGGAGCTCGAGTCTGAGTTTGACTTGAGCATCGAGTTGAAAGTCATGAAGCGAGCGGGTTGGCTATCTGCTTCGGCGTTGACGACCAGTAAAAATGGAAATAAAAAAAATTGATATTTCTCTCTGTTTTATATACTCAAACATTGAAAGAACATGCTGATTAATAGGTACCATGCAGCACTATGTGTGTCCATGGTTTAATGAGATACAAACCGCTGGAAGTGCTAATAAATAGCTGCTACCTGCAGCAATTGCTACATTTTATGTGCACAGCAGCCATATTGGATGCTGAACAAGCAGCTGCTACCCTGAAATCGTAATTCTTCCTTCAGGGGATGTTCTTGCTGTTCTCATAAAATGCATTTTGAAAGTAAAAAGATATCACATCATTAAGCTGAAGTCAGAAGTTGAAGCTAATAACTTCTGACTTGTGGCGAAGATTGACTTCTTAAAACAACTCGAAGATGCCCTCTGTGCCAGCACTTTGATGCAAACTTTTAAATCGTTCTCAAGGTTGGTGGTTATTTACAAAGAAAGCAATTATTACTTAAACACCATAGCAGTGGTGCGCCACAAATAATCGTCCTGTGTGCAACATGCACCAGAAACAAACCCTATGGGATGAGGTGTAAAATTCAATACAATACCATGTACTTTAACCTCTAGTATGTGTAATTTTTTTACACCACTTTATTTCATATCAGAAGGTTATTCTGACCAAAAATATTTTACATTCATCATTTTCAGTCGTTGTTTCACACAGGAGCATCAGTGATGGTGCACAACCTCCAACTAACATTTCTAATGCAAAGATTTATCAGCTTCTAAGTAAATTCAACGCAAATGCAATAGTTGATAAAAAACAACAAACATGTTTTCACGGTTGTTTTGAGGCAGTAAGAGTCAGATTTGATCTTAGTCATTCTAGCTGTTAGCTGTAACAGAGACAAAAACAAAGGCGCAGCAAAACTCTATTTATACTAAACGAGCACACCAACTGAGTTATAATGCAGATACGATATTTTCTGTTTTATAAACGAATCAGAGAAACCTCACTTGAAAAATCCGGACATATATCATCGGATCTCTCCACAGAAGAAACACAAACGCTACAGAGAGGCACATATTAGCAGCTCTCCTCAAAAACCAGCCATCCAGCCATTATCAGATGGTTTGAAACAATGCCCACAACAAAACAAAAGTTGTGTTGAATCTGCTGCGCTGATCTGCTGCATGTTATTCTTTCCAGGACGCAGCTGGGACCGGTGGAGAGAGCCTGCTTTGGCCCCTGGGGGCTGCGCCAATTGTTCCCCGTCTCTGTCACACTGTGGATCCCCAAACAAAAGTTTTCATATCCATCGTTACGCAGGCGTCAGCAGACGGGTGGAGGATTTTAGGCTATATCAGAGGTCGCTTTGTCCAAAGTCTGCGCCTCATCTTTACGCAGCAGCTCTACGTGGGTTAAACTGGGTTTAAAGCACAATAAAAGCAAAAGTGTTCAGCTGTCCATGCCCCCCCCCCCTTCACCCCCACATATTCACTCTCTTCCTCCTCCTCTTTCTTCTTTCTCCCGTTATCCACAGCTTTCCCGAGCATATGCACCCCTCTTCCTCCTCCCCTAAACCACCAACTCTATAACCTAACCCAACTCTCTCCCCCTGCTTTCTAAACCGCACATAACACAGCACAGACTGAAAAACTAATGCAGCCGGGGTTTTTTTGTTGTTTTTTTTTTTTTTTGCTTGTTTTGTTTTGTTTTGTTTTTACCATTTTAGTTTTCCAGGCAAACTTCATGGTTAGCGTTTCTTTCATGGTCCGGGGACAGCATCAGCGCTCCAGTATAATCCAATCAGGTGGGCAAAAAAGAAAAAAAGAAAAAGTGCTCCTGTTATCAAATAAAGATCCTTTAAAAGGGTTTTTATTCCTCCACACGTTTCTCTCTAAAGTCAGACTCCTGTTTCTCTGGTCTGTCAGCGAGCACTCCCTTCTTCCACTGAATGACCGACCTCCTCCTCCTGATCTACTCACAACAGTCCCGTTTAAACTCCTCCTCCTTTTTTTTTTTTTTTTTTTCTTTTTGTCTGACTTTCATCAGACTGACAACAATGTGCGCACTCGGTCGGAGCTGTGATTTCTGTTTGCGCAATTTCACTGGAAACGTAAAACCCGTTTCTTTGCGAGTTAGAAGGAAATACTCATCTCCAATCATTTGGATTTTCTCTGTTTATTTTCGAAAAGAAGAGATGCTTATAGAGAATAAGAGGCAATACACACACACACACACACACACACACACACACATATATATATATATATATATATATATATATATATATATATATATATATATATATATATATATATATATAAAACCTTTGCAATATTTCATTGCTGTTGGATGCTGAGCATGGATCATGGAGCAAAAGTAGTTGCAAAATAAACAAAACATAATTTAAAATAAACTTTTTCACATAATATAGTCTATGTCAGATGATGCTCAAGTTGTAATGAGCATTTACTGCAATTATCTCTTACAATGCCCTTATTTGTGTCATTAAGACGCTCATACAACAAAATAAGTCTGGAAAACGTTTCATGCTAGCTGCTAGTTTAATATTAGACTATCTAGAGTTAAAAGTAGCTGCAGATCCTGGTTAATAAGACATTATTCGTAACATTTTGCCTGTTAAGGTAACGGTTCTCTACCCTCAGTTTAAGTTGACGTTTCCAACACAAATGGTGTAAAATAATCTACATATAGATTATTATCTTCCCACCCCAACAGCTGCCTTGTGTGTGATACATCTGCAGCCCCTCGGCCTCTGCGTGGGACAATACAAGGAAAGCGGCGGATGCCGTCACTGGTACTGTGCATTGTCGACGGCGGCAGAGGAGAATGGGCTTAGTGTGTCAGAACGGGCAGTTCTGTTCCACTGTGAATGTGTCTCCACACGTACTCAAACGGCCCACTTGTGTGAATAAACGGGAAGACGTGAATCAAGCTCTGAGCTTGTGAGGGGTCTTTTTGTATCGCAAACATGAAGCGAATGTGAGCAAGTAGACCCATAAATTTATTATGAGTTGATAAATGACAAGGGAAAATTCCTGGGGGAAAAAAAAACTGTTTTTGTTCCTGTTGCCTTAAGTTTCCAAAATTAGACTTTATATTTTAAAGTATTGAACCACTGAGGCACTTTTAATTCACCGTGTCTACATAAAGTTTGTGTGACAAAAAAGCTGACTCACACCCAATCTATCTAAAGTTTGACTGATTGATCTGAGGTTGTGAATGCTTGTGTAGAGGGGTGAAAAATGAGTTCTTAGTAAATAAAAACAATAAGTAAGAAAATAAGCACCCCAACATAATTTTTATTTTTGTATCTTTAATTTCTCATTGTACTAACGCTGCCACATTGGTGGCATAGAGAAGATTGAGCACACAAGAAGAATAAATCTTCCTGTTGAATGTGAAGGAAGCTCAATGTGTGTGTCTCGTCTTTCTCATATACCACAGGTCAGTAAAAATGTGTTTTATGCATATATATAAGTTCTTGGAAGAATTGAAAAGGTTCTTGAATCGAATATCAGCTAATGAGTCGCGAAGTTTGTTTTGTAATTGTTATTGTGTACAAAAACGGGACTTGTTCTGAATGCTAATTGGAGCTAATGCTAGCGGGCCTGTACACGTGTGTGAGAGCTAGCTGAGGAGCTAGCTGAAGGACAGCGGAGTTCATTTGAACTTGTATTTTGCACTTTTTGAGAGAGTTCTCACTCAAAGGACATTGTTCGGGTTTCTTTATTGTATTTTATGTGATTAATTTTATGGGTTTGTTGAAAAACCAGGTAAACTATGTCTTCGTGTGAAACTGAGTACGGAGGTGCAGTATTAAAGGAGCATTGCGCCTTTTTCAGTTTGATATTGAGAGAATAGTTGTCTATGCAAGATGTAAAATAGATCATCTTATACATTACCCTCAGCCATCCAAGGTTGCAGGGTAACACTTGAATTACATTATGATGTATTGTCTATAATTTTAATACTAAGTTTATAAGACTGGAATACCCTCCTTTCTTGACCTTCGTCGCATCACTACATAACCAAAACGTCACACTCTACGTACACGCGAGGTGCCCAGCTGTTCTCCCAAGCAGCTTTACTAAAAGGCCACCGAGAGGCCAGGGAAGCCTGCTGTACATCTCCGTCAGTCGTTCTCCGTGTGCGGTATCAACCAGCATCAGTTTCCCTTCTCGCTGGTTCCTCGTTGCGCTGCGAGCGAATCTGGCCCATGTCCAATTCCCAGGCCAAGTTGCCCCCGGTGTCCACGCGGGTCTGGGGAACTCTGGGAAGCCCAGAGGGGCAGTGGGAAGGTTGTGACCCCAGAAGACCTTCGGCCCAGTCCCAGGGGTTAGGAGTGTCGGTCTCACAGCGGGACTAAATGTCACATGTCCACAGAAAACGAGACACTGGACAAATGTGACGGCTGCAACTGTGTCTGATGGATGACCGCATGAGTGTGTGTGTGCGCGTCTTTCAACGTGGGAACAACACACAACCTTTTCTCCTCAGGTTCATGATGCTCTGTATAAGATTGCTGCCTGTCAGATTTTAGGACATCATTGTTGCTTTTATCATTATTATGAGTTGCAATTGTTGGGTAAGGGATTGGTTCAGCTTCTCTGACATGCAGGACTTATGATGAATTAATATTTTACACGCAACTTACAGAAATCTGTTTGCTAGCTGCTGCTCAAACCAGAAGCACTTAAAAACTGAAGCTGAATTTACAACTACTTGAACTCCAAGCCAAATTAGCTCACCATAACTAGTTTTTTTCCCTTTTTTTTCAACTCAAGTATAATTTAAAACTATTTACACTTTTGCTATTTTCTCAACCGAACAACGATTGTTGTAGTTCCTGATTGTAAGCTGTTCCAGACCACAGGAATATTTTGTGGGGAAATAAGGGGATTCCTGAGTGAAACAAGTTGTAAAGAGAAACAAAATGTTTGTCCCAGAGATAAAAAAAATAAAAAAACATTTCCAGGCTAACATAGTCAGCATTAAAATAGTTTCAATCAGAGTCTCTGGCAACAAAATGTTGTTTTCTTCAAGCGACAGTTTGCCTTCAGATTGCTGCAGATAAATGACTATAGTTTAAATACTCCACAAAAAAATCCTAAATCAATCAATTATTTAAAGGCTGGAGTTGCAATATGTTGTTGGTTAAACCCAAAGGAGTTTAACAACTCATTAAAAAAAAAGAGCAGCTTATGCATTTTGGTGTAAGGGCAGATATGGCTACTATATTAATGTCGCCACTAACAGTGTGTAAATGTGTGAGTGAAAGGTTGAATGACTGAATGAATTGGGCTCCTCTGTACTTGTTAGTACAAGCTATTTACCATTTATCAAACCATTTACAAAGTTGAAATTGGAAAATAAAAATTAAAAAATACATGTCATTTCATTTGCATTTTATCAAAAATATTTATATTCATCCTGATGATAAATAGAAAAATCTTTAACCGATAATTCAATATTATACAACATCGCTCTATAAATGTTCTCTCAGTCTTGTCTCCAACTGCTAAAAGCCAAAGGGTTCAGTGAGGTTGGATGTTTTAAAGCCCAGCAGTAATCCAGCATTGTAATTCAGACCATTTCCCTGTCCAAGGTTTTCCCTTTCTGTGGATGCCTAGTGACGTAACTTCACTCAGGAAAGTCCTTGACCAGAGCGGATCCTTTCTTAGAATTACTCATCAAAGGAGTCCTGCCATTATCCGGCCTCTCAAGCGCTCTCTCCTCTGCTCCACGGATGGCACCGTGAGCTACAACACCCACAGAAAGGGGACAAAAACAGGAGGAGCACTGCAAGCACTGTTATTGCACCACAGTGGGGGGGGGAACACACATTCCAGGAAATCTCCCGCTTCCTGCCCTCAGCCTCCTGACTCCAGCGAGGCTGCTGTCCTCATACCTGACTGGCTGGGGAGCCTTTCTGCTGGCCTGAAAGCGAGGTCACAAAAAACTGACCAATGAGGGGGAAGCAAAGGAGACCCAAAAGAGGTGCAGAGAAGCAGGTAGCAGCAGCAGCAAAAGCGAGGGATGCTTGAGTGAAAGCAAGATAAAGACAGCAACTGTGAGAATCCTGAGCTGCGTTTGTAGCGTCTCTGTTTATGTACGAGATAAGCAGGTCATGTATCCGACAAAGTGCAGCACACTGCTGTCGAGATTAGCTCGAAAAGAACATTATCTCAAGTTTGGGGAGTGAGAGACCGAGGAGTTCACAGCTCAAACAGAAACCGAGAAGAACCACGCTGACCGGAAGACAAGAGTGACGCAACTGGACAATCTCTCTCTGCCTCGGAGAGAGAACAAATTATTCCTTAATTTCAAACAGGAAGGCGACACGGTAAGAGAGAACAAGAAGTATCTGTCAGGGGAAATCTGTTACACCTCGAAACGATGCACACAACCTGAAATAATCTCTGCTTTCAAATCGTTTAAATCCCGTGTGTGTGTGTGTGTGGGTGTGTATGTGCTAAGGAATATGCATGATGCTTTTGCTTTTGGTCGAATGTTTGCGTGTGGTTGATGACTTTGGGTTGCTAAAAGCATGCCTCCCAGTAGAGGGCAGAGTTTATAAACCGAAGTGTTTATCCAGAGTCAGCAGAGATTTTAGAGAGAGCAGGCAGGGAGGGGAGAGAAAAAGAGCACTGGAGTTATAACTCAGGGTCGCAGTGATATGTTTTAGCTTCACAGACCTTACAAACGAGACAATTAAAGCTGAAACATGGCATTTAAGTGAAAGATAATCAGCGGGGTAGTGAGAGTGCATGAATAAACAAAACGCTGCAAGATTAAAAGTCGAGACCATCTGGATTTGCGTCCTCCTTTAATTTCCTTCTGCTCCAGTCTCGGTCGAATGAACCTTTTGTTGAAGGAGTTGCATTAAAGCTCAGTCTCTCTCTCTCTCTCTCTCTCTCTCTCTCTCTCTCTCTCTCTCTCTCTCTCTCTCTCTCTGTCTCTGTCTCTGTCTCTCTCTCTCTCTCCTCTGCACTCTTATGTCACGTCTCTATTTACTCCCCTTAGATCTTTTGTCCGCGCTGTTGTTGAGCTGTCTCTGGTTGGGTGACATCATTCGTTTCCAGTAAAGTCCAAAACTGCAGACAGCCCCCCGCCCCCACTCTCCTCTTCTTCTTCTTCTTCTTCTCCTGCTCCTCCTCCGAGCTCAACATTCAAGCGCTCTTAAAGGAAAAATGTTAAGTCCAGGTGTTGCACTGTTCTTACAGCTGCCAAATGAGGTTGAGCTTAAATAAAACTGAAATAAAACATGTTTTTCAGACTGCGCGGGCTGAAAACCTAGGAGGATTCAAGGGTGATTCAGATGGTGATAAGTTTAGAGAGTTTTTTTTTTTTTGTATTTGGAAGAATTGCCAAAAAAAAAAAAGCACACACTAAACGGTTCCAGAAAACCCTTCCCCCGCATGTGCCCTCGAGCCTTGACCCCCCTTGAATCTAAGCCCTGCTAAGCCTGGAATGAATCGGCCTGAACTGGCTTGGATGTCTGTCTGTCTGTCTGTCTGTCTGTCTGACCCCGTCAGCTAATGAGAGCTGGACCATCTGTTGCCCAGCAAGTAGATCCAGACCCGAAGTTGTCACATTCGCAACAACAACAAAAAAATAATAACACACGGCGTCAATCAAGCGAGCAGCAAGCCAGCGACGACCGCTGCCACTGTAAAACTCAAAACACTGGAAAACCACAGCAACACACAAATGTAGCAAGAGGAAACGTGCTAAAACTTGTATTTTTTTTCTTAAACATTAAGCATCGTGGAGTTCTGGGGTTTTTCTTTAATGTTACGATGCAGTCTTAAACAGTTTGTTTACTCAGCTCATGATCACTGTAGGAAATGAAACTGCAGCCAAGCGCAGATGGAGGCCGTAACGCAGCAGAAACAGGGCAGTGATTCAACTGTGGCGCAGAAACATGCGTCGACAAACACAGCCGTTACCATAGCGTTGACCAAAATGTGACACGCTGTAAAGTTTTAACAGCACATAAAGCGAAATGACACTAATGCATGGCTGGATTTCCTGCACTGCATTTTTCTGTTTACATCCTTTTTATGACACAGGGACTTTTTTTTTTTATTCATGGGCATCTGCTGACACGGGCACTGACTGAATGCTGACCAGTCACATTAAAAAGAGCGAAGCACAAGTCCTGAGCACAAAAAAAAAAAAAAAATTAAACTTGGCAGTGGCAGCTTGATCCCAGTCATGCGTCGTGGCTAAAGCTGCATGTGCTGCCTGAGCGGGAAAAGAGAGAGAATTAAGTGTGTGCATGTGTTTGAGAGGGGACACCTAACCATAAACCCCCCCCCAACACCCTAGCACACACACACGCACCCAGATCCTTTTATGTAGCCATCAAGCCATGAAACACACACATACACTTAGTTGCACGTGCCGCCATCAAGAGCACCAGCACTACCATATGGTGCAATAAATTTGTGCCCCAGTTAAGCGAGCTGCTGGTGTTGTGTTGCTGCTCCGAGACAACATGGGGGCGACAGCGACAGTGTCGGCAGCATTGACTTTTCACACCAGTCCTTTTATATGAACTAATTAGGTCCAGGATCACGACCTCTGCCGAAGCCGCAGGCGCAGAGACAGCTTTACAGGCAGGAGGTCGCTTGGAGAGAATAAACAGCATCTATACAGTGTTCAACCGATTAAGAAGGTCAGGCTTTGGCAACGGCGCGGTTTGAAACGGCAGAGATTTCCAGAAAAGAAAAAGACCTTGAGACCTTGACTGTTTCACGACTTGAAATGGATGGTTGAGTCCCTTGCAAGCCTTAATGAAAGTCCACCGCAACCAGTTACCTCCAGAAGTCACAAAAATAACAAACAGAGTCCACCTGATGATTGTTTGTTTAAAATTATGGAATTAATTTATTGAATTTCTCCAAGTGATTTACACTGAAAGTGTTGTATTGTGATGATATTAAAGTAATCCGATATATCATTAATGTTTTTGAGATATTGTTTTTGTTAGTTTTTTTTGTCCTTTCTTTTCTTTCAGCAAAAAAAAAAAAAGAAAAAAGAAAATACCCAGATTAGAATATATCCATAAAATGGTGGCTATATAAAAATGACACGTTTTACACAATGAAACAGGATGGTGGCAGCATTATGCTGTGGGGGAAGCTTTACTTTCTGAGGTGCAGGCAAACTGGTCAAAGTTGAACAGTGGAATATGGATTGATGGATTAAGCACTAAAAATACAACCAGTGGTTTATATCAAATCAAATGCAGCTGGTAAAACAGATCTGTAAATATAACTGAGAATCTGTGGCAAGACTTAAAAAGTGATGTTTACAGATGCTCTCCATCTGACTGAGCTTAAGGTTTTTCACTAAGAGGACAAAACAAAGCCGTTCATGATTTATTGTCTGAAGCTGAATCACATTGTTCTCTGACTGGAAGTGGCAGAAGCATAAAAATAAAGCGGAAAAGACAAAAGATGTTTCTAAAGAGCTTAAATTTTTTTTTTAAATAATCAAATTTATAGTTCAGTGAAGTTTGGTCAGCAGTATGTGGAAAAGTTTAACATGTGTATAAATAGTTTTGCCTAATGATGAGTTGGACAGAAGGAAGTTTCTGCCTAACTTTGACATGTCCCAATTATTCTTCATTGTATTAGTGTCAAAACCGAGAAACAACCAGGTCAAAGGTTACGAAAACCAGTCACATCCAGATGAATGAACCCCGTTTAGAGTGTTGAAATCGTTGACAAGTCATCAAAACACATGACAGGCAAAAAAGAGCCAAAACATCAGAACTGGAAACACTGAGACGTCACAGAGCCTCGGCATGAAACGTGCTCTTCCCGGTGCAGCGAGGCAGAAAAGGGGAAGAAAGAGCGCCAACTCAGCTTTCTTGCTTTCTTTCAATGGAAAACACAGAATCATCAAAATTCTCTGTCATTCCCCTTCTTCTCTTTTCTCCTCATTTTCTTTGCATAAAGTAACTTCTGTGTTCCCGCTAACCGGCCAGCTGAGGTTGTTGAACTTGCCCTGCTGAGGGGGTAGAGGATATTCCCTCTGCTGGAGCTTTTATTGATGGGCTTGTGGCTTAATTACATCGCTTTCTAAGTGGGTAGTAAAAAAAACCCCCCAAAACTTCTGAGGATTTAAAACGAAGTTAGAAGTGTGAGGCAAGACACACTGATGTGTCTTAATGCCATTTGGTTAATTGCAACGCGTCTGGTATCGGAAAACCCGTTGCTCTCATGCTTTCAAGTTACTGAAAGTCAAGTCAAATCAATGTATCCAGCGCTTTTTGTGAACTGACATCGGCTCTGATAATGACTGACACCTCAGCACTCTTTCCTCGTCTCTGACCTGAACTGTGGACTTGACAGTTTTCTCCAGCAGCACAGCGTGGAGATTATGGAGAGGAAAAACTAGAGCATGTCAGTGGCTCTTGTCGCTCGCACTGTTTCATAACCTCCTTGCAAGGAGGCAAAGGTAAAGGGAGGAGGGCGGCAAACACCTGACACCCGTAAAGTCAAAGTAATCTGCGTCAGCACCGGGCCGAGGGTAAACTCGTAAACGCGGCTTCTTAATCACAAAATGTGATCCATTTGGTGGAGAAGAGCAGCGTTGGATTTTTCAAAGGGCGCTAATGTGTTAGCACCGCCAACAGCTCTGTTGGATCCTTGCATAACCTTATGGAAAGAGCTTTGCTCTCTCAATAATCATGCTGTCAAAAAGTCATTCCGGCTGAGGAGGCGATGATAAGTCGACTCAGGGAAAACAGTCACGGGGATGAGCCTCGTACGGCAGAGTTCATGCAAGTAATCTGAGCCCTCAGAGGGTGTCTGCCAGCTAACCTCCACTCTCATCGCCCCCTGGAACAATTGGAGGAAACGGGGCTCTGTGATGGGGCCGCGTTTCGGCCAGGATGTCAGATAGGCGGCGAGGAGGATGACCTGCCGAACTTAAAAACACTTACATGCGCATCACAGCGAAACTGCAATCCTATTCAGATTGAGGAAGAGGTGAAAGGACTACAGATTCAGCTCTACCGAGTTTCAGGAGGGCAAAACCCATCAAACTGTTTTAAAGAGCTTCCCCTCCCATCAATTTTTTTCATCTACAAAATGGAAAATACAAAATTTGGAGTTGTAAATATGGACAATGTCTGAGTTTGTTCCTTAAAGGGGGATATTTCCTGCCCATTTGTAGTTTTCTGTACTCTGATCAGCTGCTATAAGGACATGTGGCTCCAATAAACATGAGCTGCCAGTGGGAACTTCATCAGTTATTTTGAATTGGTCATAGATTATGATCTGTCACATTTTATGAAAACTGACTGGTCCAAATGGTTGTGGAAACAAAATAAATTGGCATAGTTTGCAAAACAATGTTTTCTGATAATGCTACACATTTGAATGAGTTTTGAACATTTTTATGACCATTTATCTTCATAATTCACAGGAATACTCAACAATATGAAAAACACAAACTCATACAGCGCAAATAATGTACATAGATATGAAAAGGGACAAACAGAGGTAGGATATACCAACCAGGAAGGATGGAATGGCTAAAAATTTGGATGCCAAATGGGGGTAAAATTTGGTTTATTTCTTTCTTTCTTAACACATATTGATAAACCTTTTGTCAGAAAATCTCTCATTAGTTCTCCAAGTATGAAAGGTCACAAGAAAAATAAATTCTTTCTTTAAAGGTCAAGACTGGGTTTAGTTTTTAAATTAAAATATACTTGTGCTTCAGCTTTTATGTGTAAACTCAATAGATGACACTTTGTGATGCCCAATCGCAGCGTCTCACTTGGTGATGGTTGATGGTTACAAGAACAATTCAATTTACTACAGTACATTTAAATTCACCAACAAATCCACCTTGTTTTTACTTTTTAAAAGTCAAAAAAAAAATTTTTAGTTTCCAAATCACACATTTGATTACAAAGGCTGCCTCATTTTTTGATCTAATGTTGACATGGGAAGCAGGCAGGGTTGTTCTTTCAGATATGAAAAGGCTGTTTCTCTGATAACTACGTGGACGTTACAAAAGGTAATTATTTTTTTTATCCAATCAAAAGGACACTCATGAGAGAATAATTAAAGACCTTCAGGCCGTTTTCAGATTTCACCCTCTCCACTTAGAAAAAGTCTATGTGGTCATGGAAGACAGTGTGTCCATGCACACAGTTATCGATAATCTGATGCTTCTGCAGGTTGATTTCTTTTAGAGTAAAAAAAAAAAAGAAAAAGGCATGTATGATAGCTCTGAAAGTAGCATCAGCCGCACTTATGTTAGCCTTGGCAACTGCTCAACATTTATCATGCTAAGAAAAGAATCGGAGAAAAAGTGAAGTCAGTAAGCAAGACGCAACACCCAAAACACAGAAACCATGTAATAGGCGGCGGTTATGGTAGAAATGAATCACAGATTCATACGAATCCAGCCGTCCTTCAGTCTGTGCCACCAAAGATTGCTGTAGACTGTGATTTATCGCACTGCGACTTGCCAATTCAATGCATAAAATATTATCAAGAAGGAGCCAAGAGATGCACTTGGCTGACTTGTGATGATCCCCATCACAAGTCAGCTGCTCAGGGGTTTATATGCAGTTAATTGGGATTTTTCTAGTGAATTAAGTTAAATTTTGGTGTAACTAAGCAAGATCTGATAGGTTTTTTTGTGTTTTTCTTTCCAGAACATTTTTCCCATCACTGTCCTTCACTTTCTCAAAGTCAGGGAGCTCTTCTAACCAAACAGACCTTGAAGAAGTTACAAACACAGCTGATATCGCTGACCCTCACTGCATATCTTTAAATGCTTTCAATTCCAAGCTTCTTTTTCAGATATTCATGTTTTACTCCCCACGTTCTAGGAAATCTCCTATCTACCTTAACCCCCCCCACCCCCCCGAAAAACAAACAAAAAAACAAAACAGTAGAAAGCACAAACCACAACACCTCACACATACTGAGCGGACACAAGGCAGCTGGTAACAGCTGGTAACGTCTGCCGGATTGTTTAAGGAGACAGGAAGGATCTGTGCTTTCCAAGAAATGGAAACAAGATTTCAATAGACACAATCGCTCTCGGTTTATGTGGACAACAGGTGCGGTACTGACCCAGTGGTGGGGGCTGCTCTCCGGGGAGCGAGGCTGGTACCTCTGCAGAGTGACACCTCCCTCCCCCTCCAGCAGCAAGGTGCTATCCAGGTCGGGGCAGTGGTTGAGCTGGGCGCTGATGGGCAGAGACAGTAGGGTGGACAGAGGGCAGTGGGAGATCATGGCAGCCACCTGCTTCAGCGGCAGGGATGACAGGGATGGCAAGGCATGCTGCAGTCTTGACGGCAGAGTGGAACGAGCTTTTGGTCTTCTCCACTTGCTGGAGCTCAGGATGGAGAAGATGCAAATCCTTGGGGGACAAACACGTTTCTTGCCAGATAAGTCGGTCCTCCTCTCAGTGGCAAGGGTTTCTCTGAATCTTCGTCTTACTCTCTTCTGCTTGCTTTTTGTCTTTTTTTCCTTCTTACTCCTCAGCACACATGGAGTTCAGTGTGCCGACAGCTCTACACCACGAGTGATTAAAGTCTATTGTCTCTCTTTCTGTTTTCACCTACTGCATTCATCACAAGAGTGGGGAGGAGTCATGGCTCGGTGGCCCTGCCTCCCCGCCTTAGAAAAAAAAAAAAAAAAAAAAACAGACCAGGGACCAAGGAGAGTTTGAATGTGAAGAAAAAAAGCAAAGAATGACAGGAAAGCTGGGATAGAGGGAAGGATGTTAGTGGAGAGTTTCTAAGAATGAACAACAATGGTAACTGCTCAAAAAGAGAGCTGGCTCAGCGGCAGCTGAGCAAACTTTAAGCCGCCAAGCAGAGTTTAGGTTTATGAAAAGTGTTTGGGGTATGTTTACATGTGCTCTTGCAATCAAATCTGATTAAAATCCAGCTGATTTTATCTGACAGGTGACTGAAAGAAGGGGGACTGTACATTAAACGCTGATGCTTCCTCGCCAAGTTATTAATAATTTAGAGTCTGATTAGCAGCACAGCTTTGTGGCAGCACAAAGGTCACGCTACCAGAAATGTGTAACGATCATGAACAGAGAGAGAAAAGTTCATGTGTGTAATTAAATGCTCCACATGTAGACCTTACAGGGACTAAAACCGATGTTGTCTTAGCTTTTTTGTTTTTTTCTCTTTCATTCATTGGTCTGAGCTGAAAACCTGAGTTTTTGCAACAACTAACTTTGACGGATGCCAGTTTGGCTTTACTGCTTTTCCAGTGGCTGTTTATTTACTGCGAAAACAGGATGCGAGATTTGATTTTATACTAACGCTTTCAACGGTAGGAAGCAACTTTCATCATGCCTTGTACAACATTAACCGGTGAGTCGTCTGTGTGTTTAAGCGTTTTGTGTGTGGGAGACACTCGGAGCTGTGCCTGGTCCCAGATAATCCTCTTTTCTGTGTTTCACACTTGGCTGGTTCTTATTGCGGCACCGAAGTCGATTCCCCTCACACAAAAGAGACGCTACCTCCAAAACAACCTCTGAAAGCTCCGGTTGGCTCCGTTCAAGAGTATGGTCACACTCTCTCTGTTAAGAGATTGTCACAACTTTGACTAAAGACAATTCTTCTCAACTTTGTGATTTCATTCATAGTTAAGCCAAAAATATATATTTATATTTCCCACATTCGCTGGCAGTCTTCATCTGTTGAAAGAAACTGAGTTAAATGCGTGCTCCCATTTATCTTCAACAATGAAATGTTTAAAACACTGTGTTACTCTTGAATAAAAGTGTTGTAGCATGTGTCAGAAGGCATGAAGATGATTTATGAATGTAGAAGAGATCAGAGAACCTGGGAGGATCCATGGATCACGTTGAACATGAAGAGAATCCAGAGAGATCTAGCAGAAATGATTTCTCTGGAAATGAAAGCAGAAATCTAGAAGAAAAGGCTCGTGATTACCGAATTGAGGAAGATGTGAGTAATTTTACTACTTGCTAAGAGGAGCTGCAGGAAAATAAATTCACAGATGAAATATTCAAGGAAACACCGAGGTCTGGCAAACTAACTAGACTAAAATGCTGAAATGATCAGAATGTACAGAAAGACAACAATAACATAAAACTGAAAACCAAATGACTAAACTCAAAACTCAAAGAGTCGTGAGAATGATAATTAAGACGTTTAGAAACTTTGTTGCATAGTTTATCAATGCACAATCATGTTCAACACATTAGAGTATGCATCATAAGGAGTCTAGTTTGTCAGATTTAAAAAGTATGTCTTCAAAAAGTTAATGTTCAATTTATTTCTATGACATGTTAACTAAAACGATAGCAGCTGACCAAAGTGCTGAACACCTAAAGTAATAAACTAACATAAAAAAAACATAAAATGACAAGACAGGAGAAATAAAACAATATAAACCTGCATAAAAAACAACTTCTAAATATTTAGTCTAACTGTGCTGTATGCAGAAAATTGTCATAATTAACACAAATAAAGTCTTTAAAACCATCTATTTGTAATTATTCAGTGTAATTTGTTCACTTAGTCAATGAAGTTATTGTAATAGATTAACTTTTCAGTAATTTTCTGATTGTTGATCATGTTTCTTTTTTTCCTTTTCAAGTAGTATGTCTAACAAAGAAATGCAAAAGTAATAAATCAAATACTTGCATGCAAATTATTTTTATTAGACAATTAAAAAAAATTACATAAATGGCTCTCAATAGTAGATGGGACTCCTAAATTAAATGGGGTTTTGCCTATTTAATTTGCCACAAGCCTCTGGCAACATGTTGGAAGTTTTTCTTTACCTCCTATCATTTGTGGAGACGAACTTAAATATTTCACAAAAATGTTGGTGACATAAGTGAGGTTGGAAAGAAAAGATTTCTGTTGCACGTTTTTGGATCACAACAGCGGCACTTTAATCATCAGGGCATTTTTTTCTGTACTTGTCATTCTTTTTATTGCCGTTCAGATTACCTGCTGACAGATCCGTTGCCGTGGCACCAGGTAGCCTAACCGGGACTTGAACTGGGTCCAGTTGTGACTCAACATCTGTGTGACTCAGTCTGGCAAAAATTCCTCTGTCTACATGTTTTACTCATAAATTTAATGAGACTCAAGCTAAGCTATGTTTTTATTTAGCCGTGATTCATGGTTTGAGATTGAGAAAGAAAAAAAAAAACTAAACATACAGCATTAAAATGCCTCTCTAATCAAACCAGATAAATCAGGCTCAGCTGAAGCAAGCAGAGGAAGTGAGTGAGTCTTTCTGCTGTGAATCTGTGTGAGAGCTGGAAGTGAAAGAGAACATGACGAGCAGGAAGGATGAGTAAACATGCTGTCCTGTCAACTTGCTGTCTGACTTCCAGCGAAGCTCCCACTGACTTTTCTTCTGCAGTTTGCAGAGAGCTTCATTTTCCAAAGTCTTGACTTTGTATTGTCCCGTTTGGTGGTCTGAACTCAAATGGCAGATAGGATTTACTAAAGCACAGTTACAAAACGAGAGGAAGCAAGATTAGAAAATTCTTGGCTTTCTTGTTAAGTCTTAGATTTCAGACCTCCCTTCTGACACTTCTCCGTGCATCTGGGTTCGTCTTCCTTCTCAATATTGACGTGTGAGATGCTGACGGTTTCAGTGTGGCCAGCATCAGTTTGCACAGCTGGGAAGCCAAAGCTCTCTTACACACATTACACACCGAAGTTCTTCACAGCCTGGATCAACACAAGCAGAAATTTTGACTCTTTCTCCCATTTCCTCTCTTAAACTTAAAAAAAAAATATTGAGGTTATAAAGACAATAGAGATTATTTTACAATATGTAACACATTCAAATGTATTTTACTGCCATTTTATGTAAGAGACAAACACAAGGTTGCACTTAATTGTTTTTTTTGTTGTTGTTTGTTTTTACAAATAAAAAGTATTCATACTTTTTGGTACTGAATCAAATTCAGAGTAAAAAGCGGGCTTCAGTGTTAGTAAAGAGAAACTGTGTGTAATTTAACCTCTATTGTTTTTGTTGTTGTTTTTTAAGGCTTGACAGGTAAATTGGAGAATATTAGAGACTAAACAGCATCATAAATACGGACACACCAAACAGCTCAGGGATGAAGTTGTGGAAAAGTTTAAAGGTGGATCAGAGTTTTTAACAACACTAAAAATGGAAAAACGTTTTAGTGGGGATGTTGCTGTTCACTAAAACTTAAAGGAAGGGCAGAAGATAATTAATCGGGGAAGCCGGTGGTTGCTCTGGAGAAGGTGCAGGGATCCACCGTTTAAGAGAAGGAAGTTGTTGGCATGAGATCTGTTAGTTTTATAATTCACACATTTTGCTTTCATGGAAGGGTAAAAAGAAAGCTGTAAATGAAATTACATTTCTGTGATGGATTTGCAGTTCACTACATGGCAGGTGGCAAACAATGGAAGAAGGTATTTAGGTTAGAAAAGATCGATATCGATCTCTATGGCCAAATCCAGGCTTGAATCCAGGTGAACGGATCTGAAAACTGAAGGAAAACTAAATACATGTGCACAATACATTTAATTTTAATTTTTTTGTTTGAAAATGTTTGAAACCTTTCATCCACTCAACTATTATCAACTACTTGTTGTGTTGTCCTTGATTTTATGGCAATATAACAGAAACTGATTGTAAATACAAAAAAACCTGATGAAACTATTAAAGGAGTCTAGAGAATTTAAATTTGTCTTCACATTTCATCTAGAAAGCAGCATTTTGGAAATCAAATTGCAAGCTCAGTATGTCAAAGTCCTGCTTGTGTAAAAAGGGAGAAGTATGTATTTAATCACTTTACACCACTGAAAGCACATGACAGCAGGTGAGACAAGATGGCAATACATAACTGGGTTATGTCCAAGGTTATAAAAGGACAACATTTTACGTAATGAAACGTGCTTCCCAAGCAGTACCGTCAACTCGTTACTGCTCTCTGGTGGCCAACATCAGAGTAACATGTAACACACACACACACACGCACACACACACACACACACACTCACTCACTCGCTCAATAGATGCCTGAGAAGATCCTGTTGACACTGACGAGTTACTCATTATCAGCAGAAGGAAGAGGACACAGATAGAGAGAACAAACACTTTCTCCTGACCGCTGATTGAGAGAGAAGTGAAAACAAGGGGAAAGGTGGAAGCTGGGGAAACATGTTTCTTCCATAATTTCCTTCTCCTTTTGTTCCTTAATGTTTTTTTCAAACTTATGCATATTTGCATGGTTAGGTCACTCCAGGCCATGTTTAAGGGCATTCTTGAAAAGATGTCTAAAAAGCCTTGAAACAAATGTTTATCTCTTTTTTGCAGTAGCATTGAGAAACGTAGAAAAACCAGAGTCGTACTTTATTCAGTGGGTAAAAACATTTTCTGTTTTTAACTTTTGTTGGTATGCCTGACAATTCTTGTAGCATAAATATAATAGGATAATTTTCTCACTTTGCTTTTTGAGCTGATCAGAGTCTTTGAAAATTGTAAGTTATTAATTCGCAGCTTTCTTTTTTGTCGACAGTGACGTTTGTAGTGTTGTTGCCCTGCAGCAAGAAGGTTCTGGGTATGAATTCTGGCCTTTCTGTATGGTATTTGCATGTTTTCTTTGTGCCTCTCTTGGCTCTCTCCAGGTACACCTACAGTCCAAAAATACAACTTCTTTGGAAAATTGGTCTCTCTAAATTTTCCTTAGGAGTTAGCGGGTGTGCACGCCTGTTCTGTGCGTCTCCGTGTTGCCCTGTGATGGACTGGTGACTTGTCCAGAGTGTACTCTGAGTCTCTCCGATCACTGCTGGAGAAAGGCACGTCAAAGGATGGAAAATTACAGGAGGAAGGAACCAGATGAGCTGATCAATGAGGGACACTGGCAATGTAAATAAATGGACAAGGGAATAGTCAAAGCACAAACACGAATGAAAAACCAAAATCCTAACAGCCAAAGAATGTAACATTTATGAAGCTTCTGTCCAGGAACAAAAATAGCAACTTCACCTACTTTGACACATTTACTTAACACTGTGCAACTTGAAGTTGTTATTAAGCTCAGCAGCTATGAACAAAATGGTGAAGTTGGTTGGTATTATTATTTTTTTTTTTCAATCACATTATTACTGACTAACTGTCAATCTTTAAGCTTCCTGCCTGTCCAAAGGTCAAGACATCTATCTGGAACTAACTGGGACTAGCCTTTGACAAATATTAACTTAACATAATTTAACATACAGTCTACATACATACTTATGGTAAGATATCTACATCCATCCATCCATCCATCCATTTTCTTCCGCTTATCCGGGGTCGGGTCGCGGGGGCAGCAGCTTCAGAAGGGAGGCCCAGACTTCCCTCTCCCCAGCCACTTCTTCCAGCTCCTCCGGGGGAATCCCAAGGCGTTCCCAGGCCAGCCGAGAGACGTAATCCCTCCAGCGTGTCCTGGGTCTTCCCCGAGGCCTCCTCCCGGTGGGACGTGCCCGGAACACCTCACCAGGGAGGCGTCCAGGAGGCATCCTTACCAGATGCCCGAGCCACCTCAACTGGCTCCTCTCGACGTGGAGGAGCAGCGGCTCTACTCTGAGTCCCTCCCGGATGACCGAGCTTCTCACCCTATCTCTAAGGGAGAGCCCAGCCACTCTGCGGAGGAAACCCATTTCGGCCGCTTGTACCCGTGATCTCGTTCTTTCGGTCATGACCCAAAGCTCATGACCATAGATGAGGGTGGGAACGTAGATCGACCGGTAAATCGAGAGCTTCGCTTTTTGGCTCAGCTCTCTCTTCACCACGACGGACCGGTACAGCGCCCGCTTCACGGCAGACGCTGCCCCAATCCGCCTGTCGATCTCCCGCTCCCTTCTTCCCTCATTCGTGAACAAGATCCCCAGATACTTAAACTCCTCCACTTGAGGCAGGACGACCCCCCTGACCCGGAGAAGGCACTCTACCCTTTTCCGGCTCAAGACCATGGCCTCGGATTTGGAGGCACTGAGCCTCATCCCGGCCGCTTCACACTCGGCTGCGAACCGCTCCAGTGAGAGCTGCAGATCACGTTCCGATGAAGCCAACAGGACCACATCATCCGCAAAAAGCAGAGATGCGATCCTAAGGCCACCAAAACGGATTCCCTCAACACCTCGGCTGCGCCTAGAAATTCTGTCCATAAAAGTAATGAACAGAATCGGTGACAAAGGGCAGCCTTGGCGGAGTCCAACTCTCACCGGAAACGAGCCCGACTTACTGCCGGCAATGCGGACCAGACTCTGACACCGGTCATACAGGGACCTGACAGCCCGTATCAAAGGGCCCGGTACCCCATACTCCCGGAGTACCCCCCACAGGGCCCCCCGAGGGACACGGTCGAACGCCTTCTCCAAGTCCACAAAACACATGTAGACTGGTTGGGCGAACTCCCATGCACCCTCCAGGACCCCGCTGAGGGTGTAGAGCTGGTCCAGTGTTCCACGACCAGGACGAAAACCACACTGCTCTTCCTGAATCCGAGGTTCGACTATCCGACGGACCCTCCTCTCCAGGACCCCTGAATAGACCTTACCAGGGAGGCTTAAGAGTGTGATCCCCCTGTAATTGGAGCACACCCTCCGGTCCCCCTTTTTAAACAGGGGGACCACCACCCCAGTCTGCCAGTCCAGGGGAACTGCCCCCGATGTCCATGCGATATTGCAGAGTCGCGTTAGCCAACACAACCCCGCAACATCCAGAGCCTTAAGGAACTCCGGGCGGATCTGCCAAAAAAACAAAACAACTAAAAATCCAAACAAATTCACAAAGTTAAAAAAAATAAATGAAATCAATAAAGCACAGTGAAACAAATATAGTTTTGTTTAGATATTAGTGGAACCAGTCAATAAATTTAAAGCAGTAAACTAGTCAGTGTTGCTCCACTACAACTTCATATTCTAGTAAAACATGTTGATCTTCAAGCATCAGTGAACCTTGGACTAACAAGCTCCAGGTCATTTTGCTACTTCAGTCTCTGTGTTAAAAATCTGAATTTAGAAAAACAACCATCAAAACACTCAGTTTGTAACACACATTAACGTGGTCAGACAGCTGATTCTGTGACGAGATTATCACATCAAATTAAACTAAATTAAACTAAACTAACCTACTTCTTGTAAATCATTACAATATATAACATCCCCTAATACATATTACTTTCTTATACATACAGTGTAAGAAACACAAAAGGGGAAAAAATATATTAAAAACAAAAAAAATGTATAATAACAATATGAAGTTATTCAAACTAGTAAATATTGTTTTCTTATTTAAGAAGCAGAATTAAAGGCACACTCTTACGTCCATAATTTCATTATTCCACAATTTAATTCTGAACACAGAAAATAAAATGTCTGCTAACACAATTTTGCTCCCAATGTGTTTATTTATCACTGATAATGGAGAAATGTAGTCCAGAGCTGGTTCCTGAACGCATCACAGGAGTTCAGGTTTGTGACACTCATCTGCTGCCAAAGCATCACTGATGGCTTAAGATGCACAAGAGGAACATTTAATCTTTAACTACAGTGAACCTTTGCAAACCTCCAGCAGAATTATTTTATGATCTCTCAGAGTAATATAAACTTTACTGCTGCCTGCAGAACATAAAAACTTTAACTAATTAAAAACTCAACGGCAGTTTCTTCTTCTTCCGCTGGGAAACACCAGATGTCATTAGCCAGCTTTGAAACAAGAACTGGTAGAGATGTATGATTATGGAATATTTACAGACTTATTACTCCTATATATTCTGCAAACTCTGGTCATTTTTCCTACGTATAACCATGCAACCTTAGAGTTATTGCTGCTCATCTGTAATCAGGTCACAAAAGCAATGAATTGGAAGAATCGCATATAGTTATGGATATAAGTAAATTAAACAAAGCTGCATATAAAGTAGAACTGATGTTTACCTTGTAAATCTTGTTAGTCAATGCTAAATAACATCTAGTAACATGTATAACACACTGAATGAAACCCACTTTAAAAATCTATAAGTTCAGTCTTTGCCCAATAGATGGCAGCATAGGACAAAAAGGTTTATTTAAATCCAGCGCTGTAAGGAAGAAACCTACAAATAGTTCTTAACAGCAACAAAAATGTACTTTATGACAACACAGCCGCACAAATAGAAGGATAGTTAATATATTTTGACTCAGTATTTTCAACACAGATTATTTGTCTAAACATAACCAGATGTTTTTTGTTTGTTCGTTTTTTTTTTTTTACTTCGTATTCCAACCCAGCTGAAAACAAACAATAAATCAAATTAGGCATTCACTTTTCACCCTTATTCTGAACCAAGTATACAAAAGTATTCACACCCCTGAACCTTCTTTTTTTGCATTTTAAAATAATTCAGCTGCAAACGTCAAAGTGTTTTTGTTTTCAAAGCTTACAAACAGAAAGAAACTTAAAATTTACATCTTAACCTAAATATTAATCAGAAAACTTTAACTTCAGCCTCCCTGAATCACTTTGATAAAAACAATTTGAACATGTTTATTATGTAAATAGGTTCACTATCCGGCTGGAAGGTGAACTTTTGTCAAATTCTGAATTTCTTTCTGGACTTTCAGAAGAAAGACATCCCCACAGCATGACGCTGCCACAACTATGCTCCACAGCGGGGCCAATATGTTCAGGGTGGTGAGCGGTGTTAGCTTTGGCTCACTGAAACTTCTGCAGAACATTTTTCCTAAACTCTCTGATGTGTTCCTTGATCTTTATGAAGCTGTGTGTTCAACAATGTTCTCTATAAAACCTTAAACGCTTCTGCAGAACAGCTGTATTCACATTGAGATGTTTCCAATTCTGCACATTTACTAAATTATGTGACTTCTGAAAGCAACCGGTTTAACCGGTATCCATTTTTGGGTGTCGGAGTGACGCGGATGCTTTTCAGATTTTTATTTGTGAACAGTTAAAAATGAAAGTCGTGAATCTTGTTTAAGACATAAAATCCCAGCAAAAACGCAGAACGTGTGCGAGAACCTCTGCAGGAAACTGCAAATGTCGCTCATGATCCCCCTCAGTTGTGGGTCTGCGCTCTCCTTCCAACTTGCACCATCTACAGTCGGATCCCACAGCGAACAGGAAGCATAAAACTGTGAGACATATTTCACAGAACTGGTCGAACACCAGGAGGCAGCACGCCACAAAGACGGATTGTTCCCTACACGATCCACGCTCAAAACCTTAAATTAACAGGGAGGCCTAAGCTTTTATTGTGTTTCACCACCATCTGTGTAATCCCATTATCTTCATTATAGGAGATTCCCAGGAGGTCATGGGAACATTCAGAGGAAAGTTATGCTTGTTCTAAACCCTTTAAACAATAACATACACACAGTTAATGACTATTTTAGCCCAGCAGAGAAGAAAAAGTGATTTGTCTCAAGAGTTTTAATCAGGCCGAGGGAGGTTTTTTTCTTTCTTTTACTGTCTCCAAACACTACCGCCATGTCTGTACAACAACAACCCGAAAGAGTGTAAAAAGACAGATAACATCTGCCCGTTTAGTCTGCGGAGGCAGATGAAGGAGAAGTGAAGAAGCCGTTTTTATTGCTCCAACTCTGCAGCGCAACTCAACAAAGAAGAGCCCGTGTTCAAGAGAAGAATCCAGTCTTTTTTTAGAGACAAAAACAAACTCGCATGTTTTTTTTTAAGATTAACAGAACTGATTAAAACTTTGTTTGCTTCCATGGCAGCAAAACGATGCCCTGAAATATTAAACAAGCAGGTCCAGCCTGCTCTGAAAGATCCTCTTCCTCCTGCAACAAAAAAAACTTTAGACCATGAAAAGCATCTGTTGCTGCCCTGCTGCTTGGAAGAAGAAACCGCTGCATATTTTTATTATTATTATTTTTTCTGTTTGCATGACATCATCTGAAAAATGACTCTGGGGTACAAAACGTCAGCCTCCGTCCTCCCATTCACACTCAGTTCTGTAAGAATTACAAATACAAACCAGCGAGCAAAACCTAGAGATGTTGATGCACAGCTTTGTGAAAAAAAAAAAAAAGTTTTCAGTCAGCTTTAGGTTTCTTTTATTCCGCAGCAGTCTCTTAGACGCACATCTGTTCCGCTTAAATAAAAATAATAATCCTTTTGACACATGAAATTAATTCACAAAAGATTTCTTTCCTTTCTTTTCACATCATGTAAATGCTGTCAGCCGACTTCCATGTGTAAAGTCTTTCAGGCCAGGACTGGATCCACACGCACATGGAGAATAAATAAAGCTCTTTGTGAAAGTCGTGCTGGCCTTCGTCCCAGAATCTGCGAGCCTTGTCCCTTCCCCCCAGAGCGGCAGATACGAGGCTCGTCTGATTTCTGCCGCAATCCACCTGTTGTCCATTGGCGTGAACGCCTGGTACAGTATCCCAGCACCGGTTTCCTCTTGGAGCGCGCGCACGTGGGACGTTCACCGAGTCTCTCGTCCGAATCCATCAGAGCTCGTCGCGTGAGGCTCGGGCAGCGGGAGGCGGCGAGTCGCCGGTGACGCTGTTCTGCGCCACGGGCCGGATGCGGCCCTGCTGGGCCGTCTTGCGGGCGTGTTGCCGGTCCCAGTCTGTGGCGACGGCCTCGTCGTCCCAGATTGTGGAGGTCTCGGTGTCGCTGATGTAGCCCGGCTCGCCGGTGTAGTGGGTGGGATAGAGCAGCAGCGGCTCCACGGAGAAGGCCTTCAGGTCCCGTGGCTCGAAATGGGACATGTACTGAACGCTGAGAAGGATTAGAGAGACAGAAACAATGGAGGATGGTGTTAATTTGCCATTAATGTGATTAAAAGTGTCTCAGTGTTTAATATTTCTTTTCCCCATAACTCTTTCCTTTCTTCAGTTTTTTTCAGATTTTTATTGGGGTTCTCCATTTGTAATAGTATTCACTCCCTCTTAAACTTATAGTGTCAATTTCTTACATTACAAAACACACACTTCAGTGTGTTCTTAGAATATGGCAGATTGCAATAAATGTGCAATGTTGTTGTTATCGCTGTTAAAGGACAATCAGCCGCAAGTCCAAAAAGGTCACTTCCTCTGTTTTGAAAAACTCTCGACTCATCAGGGCCTAAACATTCAGTTCACCCAGAATTTCACTTCCGCCATCACAGACTAACAGGAAGGGGTTCCTGCTTCATGTTCCTTTCTTTTTGCAGAAGAATGGGGCCAGGAGTCACTGCATTTATTGTTTTGCAGATTATGCACAAACAACAAAGACATATTTTAAGATTTTGAATATGTTTTTCTACCTAATATATATATATATATATATATATATATATATATATATATATATATATATATATATATATATATATATATATATATTATCTCAGAAAACATTTAAAATAGACCAAAGATTGATTCTAATTGAACAATACTGACAACTGACAAATCTGTTCATAAAACTTTATGACTACTAGATGTTCGCTAAAAGAAAAAAAAAAATCAAACTATAATCATTTTTAGATTAGAAGGCCTGCTTTATATTTTGTTTCTTGTTGCAGCCGAAGCGAAAGGAGAGCACTGAGAAGAGACACGTCACTACGGCAACCCTCACCTTTTGTAAGATCCGAGTAGCTCAGCTCTAATAACACACTCACACACATCCTCCACACAATCATGCCTTTTACACCAAAACGACTTTTGACTCCTGTCACCTCTGAGTCTTTGCATTTATGAATGAAAAGTGAGCTACATGAAAATAATAAAAATTAATAAACGAATAAACCGAAACGTACTTGTGACACATTCTCCTCGTACACTGTCGATCTTATAGTTTCCTATTTTCTATACCGTTGGAAAATAAATAAACACTCTTTATTTAGTAATTTATGAGCACACACATCGGTGTGTTGAGAAAGAGCCACACAGAGACACACACTGAAACACGCACACATGCACAGTGTTCATCTCAAACCAGCCCCCACGCTCAGAGCTCTATCAATGGGAATCTTGTCCCTCTGCACCAGCCGGCAGGAAGAGCCACGCTGCTCGACATTCCTCAAAGAGAGGAGGGGGAGGAAAAGTGGGTGACACGGCGACGGCGAAGGTGCGCTTTCGACCGGAGCGGAGTGGAGCCCGACTTTAAAGATCTAGAGCAACACGGAGGAAGTGTGGAGAAAGACAGAAGAGAGAAGTGGAGATGACAGAGGAGGAAGGTGGGTAGTGGAAGAGGAACGCAGGGCACCAGTGGAAAATCCTAATCCGAAGAGAGAAGAAAATGTTGGCATTGTTTGTCCTGCTCGAGGCACCGTAAGGCACGGTGAGCCCCCAGAACAATCTGTGCCCTGTGTGTGTGAGGAGAGGAGAGGAGAGCAGGAAAGCTGTGCTGGACAGAAAGGGAAAACTGGAGAAACACAGACGTATAAAGAGCCACTAGCAGAAGGCGAACATGAAGGAGGCTGTGGTTTACCACAGACTAAAACGCTACACGCCGTCCACAGTTGCGCAGAGGCCAGCGACTCGATTGTGTGTGTGTGTGTTTTTTTTCTATGTATAGATTACTGTAATGATGTTCAATTAGTAGTTCTGCAATACTTTATAGCTTTTTGTAGCAATAAAGGCTCGGTTTCTGTTTGCTTCTTTTAGAGGCAGCGTGATTGATGCATGTTCCTGGAGTTTTTTCATTATTATTTTACACAACAACCACCTGACGGATTTCAGGCGCTAACAGATTGTTGGTCTGTTTGGTGTCTGAAATGTACAGAGCATTCAGGAACTGCCAACTTCAGCATTGTGGGGGTTTTTTTCTATTCTGCGACTCTAGATGAAAATGTTCATTTGTTTTTAATCGCTCTTTACATTCAGTCACCGTCACGTGAGGGGAAACCTTCTCACGCCGTGAGCATTTTTACATGTTGCCACATTTCTATCTATTTTATTGGAAATTCACACAATATCCCGCTACACAGTGGAGCACAACTGAAGTGGAAGGAAGATGATGAATGGTTTTTAAATGTTTGCAACTAAAATAATTTGCAGAACCGATTTTCACTGCAATAAAGCCTTCAAGAATTTTGGGATACCAGCTTTGCACCTTGACAAGCTTACATTCTTTTTCCAAACTAGTTTGTGTCAGACTGGGTGGAAAGAGTCTGTGAATGTGGATTTTAAAGTTTTCTGGACTTTGATTAAACCATTCTCACCAGACTTATAATGATCTAACCATTATACTTCTGGTTGTATGTTTAACTTGACCAAGTACTGACTTAAATCTTTCAGACGTTTAGTTTGATAACTTTTAAAAACTATGGATCGTTTTCCTTCCGCGTCACCGTTGTGTGATACCTTGTGTCACTCTCTCACTTAAAAATCTCAAATAAACATAAATACGCTGAAGTTTGTGGTCACCGTCGGACAAAAAGGTCGAATTATTTGCACGCTTTTGCAATGTCCTGTTTGTGCTTTAATCTTAGACCAGAGAAGACCAACGTGAACACTGACTTGGGGTGTTTGTTGAACATGATGGGAAGAAATTCGTCGACAGGGAGCATCTTGGTGAAAGGCTGCACCGCCAACAGCTTTCGGGCCCCCTGCTGTGAGAGAGCGTAGGCCAGGGTCCAGTAGGAATAGTCGGCTTCCACCAGGTTGTTCACACCCTCCACTGAATGCTCCGGCTGCTGCACCTGCATTCGCTTCCTTCCCACGTAGCTGAAGGTAGAATGAGGAAGCCAGAGTATGTTTAGCTTTTAGAAAGACGCTAATTTGTGCATTCAGAGAAGTTCTTACATGAGGTCCCAGTCCAGCTGGGCTCTGTCTACATCCTCCATGATGGCCTGAAGCCTTCGTTTGAACCTGGGTTCAAACCTCACGTCGTCCTCCAGAACCAGAACCTTCTGCAGGCCACGATCAACCACCTGATGACCAGAGAACAAAAACAAGGTCATGAAAAATACTTTTTGCTCAATTTTCTTCTTTTGCTTGGTGCTTATAAAGGGGCAATGTCAGTTTTCCCAAATTACCACCCCGCACCACTGTCTGACATTTTGTACTAAGTTTTAAACAGAACATGTATGTAAAAAGAAAACCTTCTTAAAATTCTGTTAGCACTTAATTTTGCACAATCCTTTTTGGGTAAAATTTTAAATAGATAGAATGTTAGAATAAATTGGGTTTTTTTTTGGTATTTTTGGTCAATCGTCACCAGTCCACTGTCATGCTGGACACTTTTAGGACTGATTTTAACATTCATCAGCACAAAACGTTATGCAATAATTTCATTTTTTCACGTCTTCTTCCCTTATAACTTCAGTAGCATGCTTATCCATTGGTGCAAAGAAACTTTGTCTGCAGACACTAACCTGCATCTGCAGACATCTTCTTGCCTTACAGATGGAAAGAAATGACCATTACCACAAACCGTCACCATTTCCCCACCGATCTTTAAAGCTTACGTGAAAAGTTTGAATTGCATGAAACACTGCTAATAATGAAATAATAATTTATGCAAATTTCAGCACAGCTGCACATCATATGTATCGTCTAAAGGGCCCAAATGTTGGTTCAAGCAGAGTGTTTAAAGAAATCCAGACCTGGGTTTACTCTGCACCTTTCCTTTAGACAAGAGCCATATCCTCCTGCCCTCACCTGTTTCCATATAGAGTGGTGACTCAGGAAGCAGCCAATCTCCCCTCTGGTGAGGACGCGACCAGAATATGGATCCTTGTAGCCTGGCAACATCTCAATTCCCAGAGCCTGCAGCTGGGATGTATTTAGAGCTCTGAGAGAAAGGCAAGAAAAATAACATGGAAGATAAAGAAGAATAAAATCCAATAAATAAAAATCCAACATTATTAAAAATGACTTAATTGACCATCATTAAAACACTGCAAACAGTTTGCAACCCAGATTGTCAGAGGAAAAAAAAAGGGAGGAAGGAGGATTAGAAGATTTCTAAGAATGGATTAAAGTCTGCAGAGAAGAGGGGGGAAAACTCGAGCAGGAAGCAACAAATGCAAAGTTAGAGAGGAAGGATGGATTTAATGACAGGAAATATAGCGAGCTCAAGATGAAAGACGAAAGCAGCAGGTGAGACTTCAGTTTTTACAGATATTTCAGTCAGTATCAGATGGTCCTTTAATTTTCCGATTCAGATTTGTGTTGTGTTTGTGACCTACTTCCCGTCCACCGCATCAATCAGAGTGGGACGAAGGCCCATGGCGCCCATTGTTTTCAACATCCTGCTTCTTCTGTCCAGACGGCGTTTCAAGTTAATCAGGAAAATCTAAAAATTGCCAAAAAAAAAAACTCATTCCACAGTGAAAAATAAAGATTTGACAAATAAAAAGCAAGGATTAAATATCTAATTTAATCACTTACATCATCGAAGCCCACGGGGTCTGGCGGTAACGGCGGAGCGTAGATGTACTGAGACGGCTCCATGTCGTGTTCAACTGGGAGGAAAAACCAAGAAGGTCTATGTTAGAAAATCACCGAATTTCTGAACCGGGTGGGGATGAGCAGGCAACAAAAGGGGTGGAGAGGGGTCGACATGAACCGACACGGTGCAATCGTCAAAGGTCGTTGAGGTCAAGAGGGAGGAGAAACGACCCAGAGAGATGAAGGGGTCGATAAGTAATAAAATGTAAACAAGTGTGGAAACTCACTCAGAGCTTCTGAGATGGTGTGTATGAAGCTCTCAGTTTCGTCCTGCACATTTTGCTGAGCTTTGAGCGGGACGGGCAGGAAGCCGTAGTGTTCCCTGTTGCACACGTACATCTGCACGCCTGAAACACACACAAGCACACGCATACAAACAAGCGGGTTTGCTGTAAGACAAAACATTTCCAACCGTCACGGAAATTAGGCGAGCGCTTCATCCTCGTCCCTGATTTCTGTCATTTTGGGAGATCGCCGAGTGGCCAGTGCTTACATGTGGAGCTGATTTTATCAGCAGGTCTTATCTACCTCAGCACAGGTCTAGAAATCAACTGCTGTCCTCTTTTGTTCTGCCGTGAGAAAGGTCTGACACGTCCACCCACCAAGTTATTTTACAGTCACCCCACTGATGCCAACTCAGTGATTTTCTTGCTTTATTTAGCAACATATTTCAGACAACAGCAAAAAAAAAATCGACATCGGAAAAAATCTGAATCTGTAGGTCGGGCTTTTTTAAAGATTGTTAATCGTGATCGGCCAGAAAACTGCAATTAATATAGGAAATTAATTATTATATATTAATTAATATAGGTGTGAAACACCCAAAAAACAGAAACCCTTAAAAAACGAATCCATACCAGAAGTTATTTGCTCTTAAGCGCTCTATACCAATGGCGTTTAAAGTTCAGGTCTTCCATCATTTGCAGGGTCTGTAATGATTTTGTGCGGCCCCGGACCACAAGTTGGTGATAGATGAGAATTGAGGATTTTTTTTTTTTCTTTTAGAGCAAATTTTCACTCACAAATTAAAATATCCTTTCTTTATGATGTGCATTTTTTTTTAATTAGAAACCCTGTTGGGGAGAAAAACATCCACAACTAAAGCTTGGTCTGTTGGTACAGAGTTATTGACGTTGTGCTACCAATTAAAAAAGTAAGGCACGGGAGCATAACAGGATAAGGATGAGTGGAAAACTAGTTCACAACAGTAAAATGTCCCTTAATCCATATAAAGTACAATACAGAAGCCCATGCATAGAAGTATGAGCTCTCCGTTTCCTCCATCATGGCATCTGGCCGTTGTTTCAAGTTCAGAGTTGATTTATAGTGTTTTAAAATATTCCTGGAAGCTGCAACAAGACCGGCCATAATAACAAAAAGTGTCAACATTGAAGTATCCTTAAAATATAAAATGTTAGGCTGAGCCCTGAAGTTTGTGTCAAATAGAATCACAAACTTCCGGCGACTTTTACTTAAGAGTAGACTTGGGTGCACCCAAGTAGTAACCATTCACTACACTTGGTTAAATACCAGCAAACATTTTCAGAGAAACAGTGACCCATAAAAAACATTTATAGACCAAGACAAAAGCAAAATAATACATATTTCAAATAGGCAAACATGCAAGATGGTTATTTTAATCTGATCTATAATGTTTACATTTTGACAAAAAACCTGGCAACTTCTTTTGTTTCATTAATATATGACTTGCTTAGTAGATTTCTGTGCATGTAGCCAAATAAAGTTAAAAAGAAGACTTTTTGCAGCCCAAGAGAACTTTCAATTTAACAATTTCGCTCCAATGGCAAATAACTTTGGAGTCTACTGGTTTAGTTGCACTGTGTAGCACTTTGAGATTTTTTCTAATGAAAAGTGCGATACAAATTAAATTTATTATTATTATTATTATTATTATTATTATACCGTCATTCACATTGTGAGTTAGAATAAATTTCTGCAAGTTTTAAAACGCATTTGCAAAATTGTACAACAGAAATATTGTTGTAATGTTTCGAGATGTTTGTATGTAATCTTCTGAGCCAAGTTTTAGACTGTCCGGTAAAAATAACACAAGTTTGTCTGATCTGAAGTTGTTTATTTCAAGGCAGCCGGTGCTAAACAGCGACATGAACAAGGGTATAATTTAAGCAATTACTTTCTACTGAAGTCACAGCAACACCAAATAGTGCCATAATGACTTATGAACGGAGTCCTGCAGTGCGCAAACTGCTTTTTTGTGCTAGTCTCTGAAATTTTGAGACATTACAAAACTGCATTAAAAAGGTGTAAAATTCACTAAGTAGTACATAACACCTTCATATGATTTTTTTTTAAATGACCAAAAACAGTTTAGTTTTATTAAGCTGAGTGAATTGTGGTTATTTTTCATCACTCTGAATAATGACTATAATCAACAAAATCAGCTCACAATTTATTTAACTAGAAATATGTGCAAAATACATAACAAAACATACAAGAAGATTTGCTTTTATTTTTTTTATGTTTTTGCACCCCCTCCTGCTGCGTCTCAAGAAATAATGCAAAATCCATTTAAATGAAGTGAATAGATCGTCTCTTGACCATAAAAGCAAACGCATGAAGGGTTTGTTTTCGCTTCAAACCGCCAGAAAAAATGCGAGGTGGCTACAGGGTAAGTAAGGTCAGAGGGGTCAAGACAACAGGTGGTCCACCTGGACGGTAAATCTTTGCAGCAGGACAATAACGAGCTTCAAAGGTGTAAAAACGAGCAACTGAAACGCAGACTAATTGGACCCGCTTTTATCCTCGTCGGGGCTGATGTTCATTTATGAGTTGGAAGAAGTTCATGTTTCCATCTGCTAATGTTTACATGAATGCTTTCATGTGTTTGTTTGGTTTTTCTGCACATACGGGAAACCTTAATGGGCCTGTTTGTTACCCACTGGTGATTGTTCACTCGGAGCCCAAACTCACAAGTTGTGCAGCCAGCGAAGCCGCACGTGCTCAGTAGAGCAGCACATTGCCGACTCATCTCAGCAATCAAACATCATTCACACACACGTGCAGAAAACTAATAAAACTCCTTCGGATGTTTTTTTTTTTTAGTGCACCCTGGTATAGCAAAAAAAAAAAAGACAACCTTTTGGGTTTTAATTAACTGCTAAGAAGCTAAGATAGTCATTGATGGTTTGCATTTCAAGAGGAATTTGCCTCTTTGCATAAAGTCTCGTGGTTTGGTGAGAGTTTCAAACCGACCTGCTTGACGTGCCGAGAAGGCAAACACCATGATATCATCAAAGGCCCAGCTGTAGTCCGGATGAGGCGGGTAGAACGCTAGGTCTCGGCTGGCTTCGCGCCGCAGGTCCAAAAGGAAGGTGCTGTGCACCATGGGAACAGGGAAACAGCCGAGCCTCTTCCACTCCCTGATTGGCTGGTAGTCCGGGGTTCGCTTGTAGTAACCCTGAGAGAGGAGCCATAAAACCGTGTTCAGCTGGTAACTCTGAGAGAACGGATGAACCTGCTGGCTTCTGTCTGAGCCGCACCTGCGGGGTGACGCCGCACCAGAAGTTGGAGTAGAGAGAGCGAGACTCCATCATGGGAGCGACCAGCGTCATGTTCTCGGCCATCAGCAGGCTCAGCACTCGAGGGTTGGTCAACAGGTTGTCGCTGTCAGCAAACTGAAGGGCGGAGGGGGGTTTTGATCGAATGAGTGATTTCATGCGAACAATGTTTTTGCTTATAGTTTAGTGATCAAACTAACTGTGCAAACAGCAGAATGACTGAAGACCAAAACAGAATAACACATTCTGTTTAAGTCTACTGTGCAAAGCTAAAGTATCCATGCCCCGTTAATCTTTTCACATTTTGACAAGTTACAACCACAAACCTCAGAGGGTTTTATTGCAACTTAATGTGATGGCTCATCACAAAGTAGGACAATATGTGAAATGGAAGGAAAGGGATCCAACGTTTTAAACTTTTTGCTACTTGGTGCTGCTTTAGCGAAGCCTTTTCTAGCTTTGAGCATGCAGAGATTGAACATTTAAGCATTTTTCTCTCCAAATAAACTCAAGGTACACCAAATTGGATGGAGATCATCTCTGATTCTCAGTCTGTTAATGGATTTAGAAGTAGACTTTGACTAGACCATTCCAACTTAACATAGATTTGCTTTGCGGTAACCCTTTCTCTGTCTCCAAACAGTTTTCACAAAGGATTTTCCTGTATTTAGCTCCGTACTTCTTCCCATCAGCTCATGAAAAGCGAATTTCCCAAATATAATGTCACCACCATGTTGAGAGTTATGATCGGTTTTCGGTTTGAAGGAAATAACTGCCGCCAAATAAATCAGTCAGACTAAACAGGGCTCACAACAAAAGAACGGCACACTTCCAAATTTATTTTTTTACTACTTTGTTTTGGTCTATCACATAAAATCTAGATAAATTATTCTGAACGGGCATGAAAGTTTTTGCAAGACAGTGAGAATATTGCACTCATGCTTTTGGGTCCTGGGGATTATGACCTCTTAAAAGCATGGAAAAAAAAAACATTTTCTCACTAATAAAATCAAAACAGAAATACTGATAGCCTAGGATTATTTACTAATGGTCAAATGCCTGATGCATGGCTGCGTATTTGTGTTGTAGGCGTTACCAGTATGTAGTCGGCCCATCGCTCCCGCGCAGCCTTCAGGGCCGCCTGCCTCAGCTTCATCAGATGGTTGAATCTGGAAGGGGGCCAGTGCTTCGGACCCCACTCATCTGTGTAGGAGCTGACGCAAAAATGCAAAGTGTCAATCGAAGCATCTGAATTTTTGTGTTATACTAGGAAGGAAATTATTGCAATAAAATGTGTAACATTTAAAGAGACTAACAGTTCACACAGATTTTTTAGTGTTTAGTGCACCAGTTGTTTACCTGGTGACTGGATGCCATCCAGTTTTTAACTTTGAACAATCTGACATTGAGATTCAAATGATTCCCAGATCAATAAACAGACACAAAAAGTCATGTGTCAGAGGCTTTTCAAAGAGCAGCTGCAGCCTGTGCTCACTGTGCGTGATGGATCCTCATTCGGTTTTGGGACAGATTTTATTTTTTATTTTTTTTATATTTACTTGTTCAGTTTTGCTCTGACTGTAGATAAAAACAGGTAAAGGTCAGGAGTTGTTTTCGGACTTGACAGGATTCTCATCTTAATCAGTGGCAATATGTGAATGCAAATTTAATGGTGTGGTTTAATGTCAAGTGGAAATATGCCATGCAGAAGGACAGAACAGAATCAATAATTGTCCAAAAAATCTTCTCAAACATTAGGTCAGATGAATGGATTTACTTCTAAATGAAACATTGTGGGAAAGTAGTAGTTTTCTCATGACGGTAAGTTTTTCCATTTATGCTATAAAAAGACGAAAAAGATAAAAACTGTGTTACTTCACGTAATACAGTATGTACTGTATTTTAACGCAGATTATTGTGCATAAAGGAGGACATAATCTGCAGGTTTCTATTTACTGAGAAAAGGCTCTCTAGGCTCATACTTCAACATAAGAAATTAGGAGAAATTTACATCTTTTTGCCATCAATATTTTTCAGCTTAAAATTGGAATCAGAGGGGTAGACCTTTTAAAAAAATAAATAGAAAATCTCATATTAAAAGTATATTTGGTGCATCTCAGCTTGTGAACATACCTGGGCTCCTCCATCGGTCTCCACTCCACATAGTGATAAATGCGCTGCGCTCTCTTCAGCCATTCTCTCAACATGGCAGTGGTATTGTCTACGTTATGGTCCGTCGCTGCCCTGTAAACAGAAAACATGCGCTCATTAAAACACAGTGCACGTTATAACAGAGTCTTATAACAGAGTGAGGTCCCATCAAGCAGCCTCAGTGCTGCAAACCTCATTTACTGCCCTAAGTAACTGCAGGAGAATGGACTAGGTCTGAGGAGCCGCGGGGCAAACGAGGCTTTTCTCTGGTGCTCTGGTTAGAAATAACGACACTGCAGGCTCTAACGCCCCCCTTAGAGAGTGACTGCTTATTTTGCAACTGTTGATAAAGACAGTCATTGCAAAACTCCAACACAGTCTTAATAAAACACTAAGTATGCCACAGCAGAACTAACGTATTACCACTTTACACAAAAGCTGCTCAAAACCAAAGCACCCACTTACGCAGATGCACTTGTGTTGGAGGGGAAATGAAGTCAACACGGGAGCTTCTGCTGGTTTGACAGCACTGTGGTTTGTGACTCCGTTTCTTTTCCACTTTGGTTAACGCTGTTGACTCAAAGAAGACACTAGGCCCACTGTATGCAAGGATGCGTGTGAGTGCGAAGGTGATGCATTTATGCAAGACAGAAATTAAATTCACAAACAAGCCCATCCACTGCATTTTATCTGTCTAGGAGTCACTAAAAAGAGCTCTACCGCGAGTTAAAATTAAAAGGTAACTTAAAGACAACTGTCAACAGGATATTAGGAAAAATCCAGAGCTCAGCTGTGCGAACACAAATACACATTTGGGCGTTTTTGGACTTTTCCACTTCCAGCTGTAATATTCCTAGCTGTGCAGCCATTTTTAGGTTGGACAGATAGACAGACAGAGACAAACAAACACACTGACACAACAAAACGCCAGAACCCTCTGCTCAGATTTTCCACCTGTTTTCTGTGTGAGAATTATAGGATCTGTTATAAATGAATATATGCAGGCAGTTCCAGGTTTTAACTTTGACATTTAACCCTTTAAGCAAATATTAGTCCAAGTGTTTTTATCATAAACAGCTATTTGCTCAAGAACAGTGTGAGGACAGGGATGTCAATGAATCCGGGCGGGAAGTTGGTTCCTCCAAGTAGTGGGTTATTTTCTCAGCTCAGTTATTACTTCTCGGTTACTTCTCTCAGTTATTGCTCAGCTCAGGAAAACAGACCTTGCACCTGCAGCTAGAGAGGCGAGAGCTGAACAGATTCTAGGAGAAAGGTTATTGTGTGATGATTTTTGCGGGGTAGTCTCTTAACAAAAACTGTTGTTTGGGGTAAATCCTCCGATCATTTTGGCCGTTTTGCTGTCAGATGTTCTGAGAGGTGTGATCCCAAAGATATGTCTTTGTATTCAATAAATATTACCTTGCCGACGCTTTTTGTGCTGGCTCAACCCTTTGCGTGCAAATCTAAGGGGAGATTTATTGTTCATAACAGATCAAATACCTTTTTACACACAAGAATATCATCACACAGAACATATATTTTTCCAAATCTTTGCCTCAAAACTCAGATCTTTTTTTTTTTTTGCATGTGGTATTTCAATCTTATTCAGTGAAACATATAAAAACGTAACAGGCCAAAATAAACATCTGCAGGCCATAAACCACAGGGTCAAGCGGTCTAATTCTATGTGTCTGGGTAAGTGCTCACAAATATGTGGCAAAGAATGAAGATGATAATTTTTGCATCCTGGGAATGCTCTTTTACACCAGTGTGACCTGTTATTTATGTGCTGCAGGACTGCTGGTTCAAAGTTCTCAATAAGCATGTAAATCCAGAGTCAAACTGGGAGAATAATAGCACAGCGGCTGGAAAAAACCGCCTTTGATTACTGGCTGCTGATATATATATATCTGTTTTGGGGTTTTTTTTCAATCACAGAGCAGGTCCATTCTGAAACACCTGACTTTCTAATAATGAGAAGATGTGCAGGCACTTTTTTTTTTTGCACGTTTCTCTAATAGGCAACTTGGAATAACTATGCTTCTGGAAACCCCTGGTGTGGATCACCAAACATTGTAACTTTTTTAAAGGCAAAGAAAACACAATGTATGCTGTAGTACAACAAATGTATCTGTGCGGCAGGGTCTATTAAAACACCCTCTGCATCTCAGTTGTGCCTCAGACTTTGGAATCATCATTACATCATCACTTTCACAGGCTCTGTTTGGCAGGACTTGTTCCCCCTACATCCAGATGACATTAAGTCCACGGCAACCACATGTCTGCTGAAATGGTTTATATCAGTTAGCAAGACAATTTTATTTATGCAATGTTTTTTTGTTTTTTTTATTCATACCTGTGACCTGTGATAATTTAGTAATTTCTCCACTTCTATGTTGCTGTGACATTTCAGGCTTCTTTCATGTATTTCTCCTATGAGCTGTTCTGGGAAACGTGACGTCAGTACACTGCGTGATTTTCCATTACTGCCTTCACACCTCCGGTTTCTCTCTTATTTATGGATGTGTGAGTCTAAATGATGCTTGCAATTCATACCCCTTGAAATTTCCATATTTTGTCACTTGAAACCCATAAATATCCAAGTGTTTTTTATTGGATTTTGTCTTTCACACCAAAACAAAGTAGTGCATAATTGTTAAGCGGAAGAAGGAAATGATCCAAAGTTTTCAACTTTTTCAGAATAAAAGCCTTGAATGCTTTTGTAGTTAGGAGAATAACACTCTTCTTTTAGACTGTTTAGCATGTTGACATTGTCTAAATCCCACTGAAAACATTTTGAGAAACATTGGCAGGAGCGACACTCCTCATCCTCACCACATTAAGCTCCAACCAGCCTACTGGAAAAAATTGCATCAAGCATTTCTACACAAATATCCAAGTAAACAACCAAAACATTGGCGGTACTCAGTACAGAGTACTTTTGTTTACAATTTCAATTTCTGTTTTCGGCAAATGTTCTCAACTTTTGATAAACAAATCAAAAGTCTGTTAAACATACTTTTTCATACACTGTATTTCTGATGTTCTACTCACAACCTGATTCACAGTTGTGCACCACTTTATGTTAGTCTGTCACATAAACCCCCCTGTGACAATTGCTCAAGTTTGTATTTGCAATGTGACAAAATGTGAACGTTTCCCAAGGACTCCTGTTTTCTCTGCAGGTCCTTCTTCTTGAAGCAGTAGCAGTAGAAGTGCCTCCCCTCTTCCGCTTCTTCGTCCCTCAGGCAACCAAAATCTACCAAAGTCTCTGCAGCTGATTTCAGATCCACTTGGGGATTTTGTCCATCTGTGCATGGACAGGAAACCCAAAATGTGTATGCAACCCTCCATGCAAATTAGAGAAAGATTCACTGCTACGCAGTTGTTCGCATGCGAGATCTGCAACAATCTGGTTTTCTTACTTAAAATCCCTTATTTCCTTCGGTCGTACCTATGTCTGCCTCATGCTGCGTCCACACGTTGCTGTTTTTGAAGTTTACAGTAAGCAACAGCCTCATTATTCTGTCGCCTGCAGCTTTCAAAGTTGGGCTTCCTCTCTGCTCTGAATTTATGAGCGCCATCTGGACAACACATGAGCGCAGGGCCCTCACCTACACACTCCGCCGATCCCGCTCACGTCTCCTCAGAGATGTCCGTTTATACGTCCCTGATCGAGTCTCAGACAATTCAACCTTCATGTAGATATGAAGGCTGAGTTATCGGCCTAGCACGGTAACAAATTCTGCTGGACGATAAACTGACCCAGAAATGATCGCGATAAACAACAATGTTACCGTTTTGAGACCATTATCGACTAATATAAAGATAATAATGGGAAAATAGCACATGTACAACTACAATAACAAGTTTTCTGGACAGTAAATTGTTCCAAAAATGATAATTGACAATAATTGGTGTTTTGAGACCATTTTTGAGTAATGTATTGATAATGGCATAATGATGCAAAAGATTTATAAATCTTTGCCTGCCAAAGATTTTTAAACTTTAATACTCAACACAGAAAGACATTTTAAATATCCCACATAAAAAACATAACCACCTGAAACAATAAATGAAAAGGAAATAAACACTGAAGGAAAATCTTAAATACAATTGATTATGAAGCCTCTGAACAAAATTTCTCTACAGAAATTATTAATCATCAGAATGGAAAACCTCAAGTTCGTTCAAATTTATCATGCAATTAGCTAATTATTGCAGCAGACTTAGCAGGTAGTCATCACCTTCAGAGATTAGAAAAGATGCATCTTGTTAGAAGCCAAATCGTTCATTTCAAAAGCACCGTATGCAAGAATTAGTCTTCATTTTCTAATTTATTTGTGTAGCCACAATAGTTCTGGGAAAGCAGTGGGAGGTTCAGGTTGCAGGATGGCGCTGGTTCCTGCAGCTTCTCAGATCCTCAGTCGGACTGGAATCTGAAGTGTTTGGACACCAAACCAACGCATTTGTATCTTTGTTCAAATGATTTGCGAGGATCTGACTTCTTGTTATTTTGTACAGTCATGGATGATGCTAATGTAGCGGTTCCATTTATCCTGATGCAACACTTAGCTGATTGCTAACCCTCCGTCAGCACTTTGCTTCAGTTACCTACTATAGAGACGCCTGTCAGATAAGCTGGGCTTAAAACACAGAGGCTGGCCCCTGAAACCGGCCCTTTCAAGTAAACACAGGTCTGAAAAGAACCGGTTGGCTGCTTTCAGCTCGTTGTTTACTCTATAAACTATCTAATATCATTGCCAATAATGAACCTCGCCCCTCGCTGCCACCCCCTCTGCATGCAATTAAGAAGTAAGAATGCTCCTTTCAGACGGGGCTGCTGATGGTTTTACCACATAATCACCCTTCAGGAGTCCAAGTACCTCTGCCTTTGTGGTTCAGCCTCTGAGCTGACGTGGCTGTCAGGTTTCTGATGGCCTGAGAGGGCAAAGAGGACAGGTTGGGGGTGTCGACTGAGAGGGACTGGAATGAGGGGAAAAGAAGGAGAGCTGAGGTGTTTGGCTAGACAGAAGCGCTCAGCTGAAATTCCTCACAGCTCTGAGGATCAACAGAAACTTCGACGCTCTGCAGAGTGGCACTGAAGTGCGATGCTCAGCATTGACGTTCAAAAGCAGAAGAAAAAAAAATATGATGCCTCTTAGATATTCAGCGGAGCAAACACATTTCATACCGACACTTAACTTCAAGTAGAGATCGCTTTGTGTCAACCTCTTGCTCTCTTCGCTTTTGTTATTGTTCAGCAAATATTTTTGATTGGTCGTATGCGATTAAACTGAAAACAATGCGATAGTCTGTGGAGATTGGTGTTCCTCGGTGCATTGTGGGAAATGTAGTGAGAAATTTCTCGTCCACAAGACGTCAAGCAATTTTGCAGGCGCTGACATTTACAGGTTCTCAGTGTGGTGTAATAATTGTGTACCTTTGCGAACTGTGCAGGCAGAAGTGGTGGCCTGGGCAAGGAGGATTCTGATCAAAACCACATTTTAATGAAATTCACAAGAGCTCCATGACTGTAGCAAAACAGTATGTCATTTTTGTCATGCTGCCAAACAGTCAACTATACAAAAATCACAATAGATACTTAAGTATGATCTTCTGAGCACTTCTGTTTCTCGTTCTTTGTTCTTTCCGTTTTCTTTATCTGGTTCCATATCAAGGCCTCCCTCCTCTCCATGAACCATCACAGCTCTGGAGTTTGGTGACACTGCCAAGATCTGACAAAAACGCTGGAGTGCATGCCACGACGACTGAGCAAAACTTACATAAAAACTTATTTACTCCTCAGAGAAGAGGTGGAGGGCTTCAGAGCGGCCCGGGATTTGGAAAAATCAGATCTCTTTGTTGGTTTTTGCTCACTCGATTGAAAAGATACGGCGTTCCTGAGAAGCCTTTCTTGCTGCACGGCGATGAGGAAAGGGCTGGAAAGCTGCCAGGTTCATCATTGGCTGCATCCTCAGCTCGCTGAGTGCATGGCTGGAGAGAAGACTCTGAAGTCAGTCGGTTTGGAGCGTGTGGGCCGCACAGTAATCCTCTCAAGTTACTGTACATCACAATGTGTGGAAGAAAGCAGGTGCGATTCGGACGCATGAGCGACACCGTGATGAATCTAAATCAACGAATCGCAAGTTATATTTAACACTCATTTTAAAGTGATTCATCCACAGTGCTGTGAGCTACATATCTTCCATTCCTTCACACACACCTAACTAAGCCATACAGTCCCACTGCACACTGGGTTTTTCATATACCGGACATACTGAGGATCAAAATGTCCCTGTTTAGGTTTGTTAGGATTACCAATGTTATCTGTGTTTGTTACATGCCAGAATAATTAGTTTTTTTATAGACCCATAGATCTCTGATGATGATGTTACAATTTTGTGAGAGTCTGACAAGTTGATTCACAGAACCAGTTAGTTAAACCGAAGCCCTTTCTGCAGATTTATTTTATTGCAAAGCCTCAAACACACAGCTTACTTGTGTGACTTCGTGGGAAAAATGAAAAGAAATCAGCCAAGATATCGGATTGAGGATTCTGAACCTCCACAGACGTTACTCCTCCTTTCACCCCCTCGCCACACTTCCCGAAGGTTTCGCGTTCAGCTGTCACTCCCAGAGGAAAAGTGCAAGATTCTCTGAAGACGCTGACATCCACATCCACCAAAACGAGCTGAAAAGAAGAAGTCATATTCGAGTTTGCAGTAAAGTCGATAATTGAAGTGCCATCAATATGCCAGCCACTTCAGAAGAAATACTGACTGGTCTGACTTTAATTTAGGTAGTGGTTTAACATTTGTAAACAAAAAGCTGTTTTTACATGTGTTGGTCAGATATTTAAATTTAAACAACAACCATTACGAAGTCTAGATTAAAGCAGGCCTTTTAGATGCAAGTTGAACTGTTTTGCATTTTTGTTGCAATGCCAGGAAAACAAAAATTATGAATATGACCTGGTTGCCTGGCAGCAGGGTTGTGACCCTAAGGTTAACTGCTGGTTAAGGACTTTCCTCAAAGGCCAAACGGGGTCAAAGGTTAGGGTAGATGTCAACTCAGCAGTAAACAAAATCTTCTTTTGACACCACATCAGTTTTTGCTATCTTTATTTCAGTGTATCGAATAAATGTAAAATAAATATGTAATTATTTCATCCACTCGCAAAGCAATACGCCATTATTTTGTTAAATTTGAGACTAAATTGTCTGTTTTACAGCCATTTGCAAAAAAACATTCTTCATCTGAGTCAATACGTAGTGTTGTGGATCCCTTCAGAGGCTAAAGACAGGAGCGTCTTACTCTGGATTTGTCCCACCACCGACTTTGAGTCTTTGTAATGTCACACTGACATTTTTTTTTCTTTTTGAGCTTCCAGCTAAAATTGGAGCAGATGTCAGATCTTTAAAAGCTCTCTAAAAACTGGATATCACGATAAAATGCAACTCCACAGAAGATACTGATTTAAAGGTCAAGGCTAATTGGATCCAGTTACTTCACACAGTTCTGCCATATGAGGGACTAAATGGAAAGTCAGGGAGTGAGTCCAAATAACAGCAAAACACATGTAATTGAATCCACACCTGGCTGTCTAGCACAGACATGCATGTGAAACACACGCGATTGCACAGCCACAGGCACCGGGACAGAACCTTGTGTGTAATTAAATAAATTGTTTACGCAGCGCCAGGGCTCTGATTGGATGCGTGCTGGCACAACCCAAAAGCTAATTGTTCACAAATGCAAGATCCTGCACAACCATTCAGATAATCCGTTGCACACAACTGGATCTCCCAAGTCCAATAAACCTCAAGGTTGGACCCGATTTAACTCCTTCCCTGCACTTTATAGCGTCTGTATGTTGTCTGTGTTCGTGTGGATGAGTTTGGGGATCTTCTGGTGCCTTTTATGGTACAGAGGGAGGGGTAACCAGCGACCATGTCTTTTGTTTAAAACGAGGACATTTCAGGGAGTCACAACAAATCGAACAGCTACAAGCTAAAAGCAAACACACTCACCTTGTTGTCACCTAAAATGCCTCCCTTTGAACATTTCAATATGCCATCTGCAAGTGGATAGAGTATGCTACTGCTGAGCTGAAACGAATACAGATAAACTATTTATGTCGGAGGTGTTTAAAAACAATCTGTTGAGGTTTATAGGAGGATCTGGGTGAGAGTGACTGAATACAAATGCATGCCGCACATTTTAGATTTTTTTGTTTCCCCCACAAAAGTTTGAAAACTGTGAATCTTTAGTGTTTTCGTTCCGCTTTGCTACTTTCTACTGGTTCATTTTCAGTTAAAAGTTTATACATATTTCCTCGGTATTTGGTAGAATTTCCTCTTAAACTGTGTGGCTTTGGTTAAATGTTGAGGAGATCTTTCCACAAGCTTCTCACAAGATTTTGAGTGTTTTGTTCAAAGACGCAAAAAACACTTTCATCTCTGGGACACGGTATGGTGGTTGGACATGCCCATGGTGTTTATGCTTACATATTTGAACTGATGCATGTTCAACGCTCAGGAATCGAGAGACTGCACCCAAGGAAGAACCAGACCTGTGCAGGTACACAATTTATTTTCTTCCTAATATCTTGGCTGATTTTGTTAGATTTTCCATGTGTTGCCTTTAAACACGACTGGCAGGTGTCCATCGATTTAACATAAGTTATTCCTTTCAGTTTGGTCTTTGAGAGTGTAAAAAAGACAAACCGCATGTCAGCACTTTCACCAAAGGTGTGGAAAAGCCTTTCAGTCCACCAGACTGATGTGCATTATGGGGATGCTATGCAAACTGCTGATATGACAAATTTTCTTCAGCATGAAAACTTTCTTCCTGTCAAACCAAACATCAGTAAAGCTCAGTACTTCACACAGCATAACTCATCCAGCCAGGCAGACTTTAACTCAACATTCAAGTTCGATTTGTTACGGGCCATTTTACCCACATTTCTCAGCGCACTTGTCAAAATAGCTGGATGACATCATGTCACGAGAGTTAAATGTCCTCAGGCTAGGTTATGTGAGAAATGGCCTTTATCTGCAGTACATAGGGCAGATCTGTCAGAGCTAAAGTGTTTATGCAAATGTGGAAAATTCTTACTCTGTGCAGTTATGTCATATTCCAGACCTTTAATAGATCACATTTCTTAGCTGAAAACTAAACATCCACTTACTGCAGATCAGAGTTAGTCAGTTATTTTATAGCTATGTATCATTTTACCCAATAAATTACTTGAAAGTTCATTGACTTAAAGACTGTTATAAATCAAACCATCCAACACCAACCTCATTGTTTCCGAGCTCTGTGATGGTTGGCGGTTTTCTAAGAACAGATAACATTATGCCATAAAAGTGAGAATGCAGGTCCTGAGGGGAAAGGCAATTATGTAAGTCTCATTTCCACTCTAGGTCCAACTCTGACAAGTCCACAAATCATCTTAACCCCGAGCTCAGCACCTGGAAAAGTGCTCCACCCCGACATGAACAGAGCCGGCAGGCATTTCGACAGCAGGCAGCCAGAAACGAATGTTATCACAGCGTGTTTGAAACATCAGGACGCTTCATCAGCAACGAGGCTAATACAGAAAGCCAAGACGCAAAGTTCACAGTTCACGGAGTCTCTTATGATTTCCCTCACCGCTGATTATAAGGAACACCATTCTGGTTATCTACTTCTAATAAAAGAAATAATCAACAGGGAGCAAATCTGTTAATGAAGCGTTGGTGACGTTATCTTGCTGGGTTGTATCTCTATCATGGATGCATTTCAGTGAGAAGCAAGAAACCTTTCATGGTTCAAGTGGAGGGCAGATTTAGTTGAGCTAGTTTGACAATGCAGATTACCCCAGTTGCTATGCCTTCTGGGTAATTTCGAACACTGCTGACCGCTCTCTCTCCAGCAGCTGCCCCCCTCCTTCTGCTAATACCTAGCATTCTTTCATTTACTAACAAGGGCATGAGAGGTTTTCTCCTTCCTCTGCGACTATTCGATAAGATCAGTACCCACTTCAAGGGGAGAAACTCCTAAAGGAGAGCTGGTATTCAATGACAAACCAACAATCTGCACAGAAAAGAGCAGAAGTATTATGGATTACATCTAAACTGAATTTTGTCCCACTACCTTCACCTACAGGCTTCCTGTGCTTTTTGTAAACATATATGTTAGTTTCATTCATTCATTGCATAAAATGTTCAGATGAGCTTCATCATCTAAGCAGCTACTGTAATATTGAAGAAAATATTTATATCTCCTAAACATTATTTTTTAGTAGGAAGTCCAAAGTTAACTTTTTTAAAACCTTTTGGACACTTTGTCACTCACCACTAAATCCAAATCATGACTGAGTGAAAATGTATTACTTTATTAAATAAACACGTACATTTAAAGTAAAGATTTTCAAGTTAAATCTTTCTGGCAACGTTCCCTCTCGGTTGTGGAGCGCCTCAGGGCTCTGTTATAAGCCCCATGCTGGTCTTTAAGGTTTCAACTTTGATCAGAGTTCACAAAATACAATTATCTCCATCTACTTTTTTCACTGATGATTGGCAGATCTAACTACATATTTGCTTTATGATTTAAAGATATCGCACTTTTAATAGGAATTAATTTATAAGCTTCATCAATGCCACCCATCTTCTTCCTATTTCATAATTAATTTCAAATATTGCTACAAAAAAAGACCTTGCAATACGATTGTCTTTTATCACACTGTGATTGATTTATTTACATTTTTCTTGCGCAGCGTTTGTTCCAACTAAGTTTATTTTAAAGATAGTATGTAAATGAATAAACAAAAGTGAAATGAGGAGCCCAAACACATTAATGCCCCAGGTATGTGTCCTTTATCATTAATGACTGAAGGCTACAACATCTCCAGCAGCATGAAGCGACAAAATTTTAATCTCAGAAAAGCACAGAAAATCTTTAAATAAAAGCACAAGTTGCCACAATATTTCTTCACGTTCAAAGTTTTTTCTCTCACTCACTGGATCTTGTCAATATTCAATGTAAAAATTGTATAAAGATAACATCCCAACACACAAAACATGAGAAAACAATGCTTCAAATTACCGGCTTGAAAAAAGTGAAAAGCTTCCCTCATTCCTGCTTTAACAATGTTTCCTCCTTCATTTTAGGAACCCAGTGTTAAGATGTATTCACCTGTCAGCACATAAAGACAAGACAGAAGTGAAGTGTGCTCCCCTAGCTCCACCTGACATCTGTATTTTACCATATAAGCCCTCAAAGACTGAAAAGTCGCAAAGTTTCACCTCAGTCGCGTCAGCTGGGATCTGGTTCCTCAAAGAGCTTGTTTCCCTACTTGTGTGAATGTTTTATTTCCTATATTATGCTTTTTGAGCACAGCATCTTGGGCGTTTATTGGGTGGTTGGCTCTGGCCATGAGCTGCAATGATGATGAACACACAGCAACACAGAAAATGACTAAGACATCTCATTTTCCTAGCCGCAAAAAGCCAATAAACTTTGTTCAAAAACAAACAATTATAATTCCACTGCATTAAAATATACTTGACGTTTCTAAACGCCAGTCTTTCCGTTTCACATCAACAGAACCCAGTTGTATCACAGTATTTATCACAGTATTTATTTAGCTTCAGTATTTAGTTATTAGTTGACATTTATTGGGCTTCTGGCTAGCTTTGTATTGCACACTGAAAGCGCTTTCTTTAAACAAACCTCGTAACCACAAAGGCAAAAAAATCATGGCACTTCTTCATTACATCGTTAGCGCAGTAAGTTGCGTAGTAAAACAGCTACAGCGCTCCTTGTGGTGGCGAAGGAAATTGCAAATTCACTTGAATCCGTCTAGAAAGTCATTAAAGCTGGATTTGAATATCCACTTGCTTGCATACATGCTAATGATAGCACTGCAGCACAGCAGAAAGTTTCAGAAGCAGCACTTTAAACAATCACCTCAGCTTTTACTTGAAAAGACGACACTGAAATAACTAATTCCATAAAAAATTACGATCTAGTTTTTAATATTAGTGTTGCTAAAAATGTTCCTTTAATACTGTAGCTAACAGCTGCCATAGTTATTGGCTACTTAAGCGACGGCTCACATGCAGTCAATGTTTTTGTCGAGTGGCGACAGAGTGAAAAGCCAAAGCTGTTATCTGTTTATCATCTAATATAATCGTGGAAATCAATTATTGTAGTTTGGCATTTAGTGTGAATAGGTACATGAAACACCTGGCCTCAGACATCCAATAGAAATAATAACCTTATTATTTGAACTTCTTCCGGTGAACAGCAGCTGAATCGTGTGTTTCACAGCTAAAAGACATAAAGGTTATATGAAAGGACTGGAGATCACTGAACTGAAACGTATGTTGTCGTGTTGTGTTCATCAGAGCTGGAAATGTCGATGTTTTTTTTGTTTTTTTTAGTTAGGTTACATTAAGTTTGCACATCAGAAGCTAAAAACTGATCAATGAGCTTCAGCCTGTTCTGCATCTGCAAAATCCATCAGAGAGCATTTGTCCTGTTTGCACTGACAGCAGAGCACAGAAACGCCCCTCATGACTAATAGGGCCCCTTTCTCTGTTGGTTAATATGATCACAAATCTGTGTAAGCTTCAGTGCCTTTCACACTTTGCTGCAAAGTGCCGGTTCTCTCTCTCTCTCTCCGTGGGAAGTTTTCCCCCCAGCATCTGAGTTCTCACGTGAAAACTGGGTGAATCTGATGAGGGTTGTTGGACCGGAAGTGGACCTCGTGCAAACAGTGTCGTCCACAGAAGGGAGAGACACAAAACAACAAAAAACAACAATGCTCCACCAGCTGAAATGCAGCAAAGTTATTCATATCACTTAGATCAGATCACAGTTTGATATGTGGAGCCACAAGCTTCAAAGTATTTTTAATGAGATTTGTTAGTGAAGAGAAAAACAACAACAACAAAAAAATGTGATGTGCGTATAAATTCAGCCCCAGTGAGTCAGTACTTTTCAGAAACCTCAATCGGCCTGATTAATCAACTCCATTTGGAAAGCTAAAATATCCCACAGGATGACGCAGCCAACACAATGTCTCACAGTGCAGATGGATTCCTCTCCTATCTGTGATTTTTGCAGGACAACATGTTTGATTTTGGTCTCAGTGCACACCGACAGCACCTTTCTTCATGCCCTTAGAGGACATTTGGGACGCAACAATAGATGAAGCATGTAACTCATCTTGTCCATTACACAACTACAGAGTTGTGCTATTCATTCATGGAAAATCCTGTGCAGCACAGAAAAGGATCAACGGCACTTTTGCAATGCATCGTATAAAAGAGTGGTGAAAATCATTGCACAGATTCAGAACCAGTCCTCCTGAAAGTTGTCCTTCATAGGATAATTATCACATCTTTTGAGGTCTGCATAGCTGAGGCTCAAATTCTCAGATTCCACAAACATCTTCTATTATCTGATTCATAATCCTGCACAGCCACCATCCAGTCTGTGCAGAGGCTCACACATATTTCACACATGACTTCCAGGAACTCTCTCTCTCTCTCACACACACACACACACACACACACACACACACACACACACACACACACGCACACACACACACACACACACAAAAACACTCTCCCCTCCTGCTGCTGTCAGACCAGCTCAATGTCTTCTTTCATCCCTACACCTGCAGGCGCCCTCTTTGTCTCCTTCATCTTCTCCCTAAACACGGCGGGAGCCAGCCAGTTTACGGGACCCTACCTGTGGTGAAGCCCCTCTTTCATACCTGCGAGTCCTGCTGTTTTAAAGAGCCACTTGTTTCCGCAGGTTTATGCTTAATCAGGCGGATGGGGCCGTGATTAAGGGTTAAGTCTAACCCTAACACGCCACAAAGCTCTTTCATCTTCTTCCACAGCGTGCAATTTGGGGAAAACGCAGCGACAGGTCTGGTCGGTAAAGTTTACGAACCGCTTGTTTTTGGACCACCGTGCAGGTCACAACTGAATAGAATCTGGCACTATGATTTTTTTTCTTTTCTCTTCTTTTCTTAAATGACTAATGCAGCAGGTAAACTCCACATCAGCACCCCCCCTCCCCCCGCCCCAGGCGGTCCCCGCGCTCTCACCAGATCGCTATGCGCTCCTTCGGGTACTCCAGCCGCTCGACGCAGCCCAGGTAGTGCGGCAGGCTGTGCGCCGCGTTCCGAGCCAGGATCGCGATCATAACCTTCGGCGGCAGCACCGGCGACTCGGGCTTCACCTGCTCCTGCACCAGCGTCACCATTTCGGACGCGGCGCCGGCCATCAGGGCGGCCAGCACGGCCCACAGCTCAGCGACACCCGCGACTCCGACCGCCCGCATCTTCACTCCAGGATTCAGCCGCGAGTCAAGCCGGAGTCCTTCAGACTGAGAGGGAGAGGAGAGGAGTGAGAGACCCGTGGAAAGGTGGGACAGAGAGGCAGGGTGGGCGTGGAGGTCTCTACCTCCGTTACCCCTCCTACGGTCAGTGGCGGTTCTTGTTTGAATCCCACCCGGGGAAAAAGCCCCCCCATGTACAGTAAAGCCCACTGTGTGTGCGATAGATTTGATTTTAGTGTTGAGGGTGACACATTTTAGACATTACTCAATGTTAAATATATAGTTAAAGGCCAAAAAGAAATGTTCATGTCATTGCAAAATTACATTTAAAGTTTTTCAATCAGTCGAGACGTTTGTTTGTAGTATGCCGAAAGAAAACAGCGCATGGAATTATTTTAATTATTTTAATTTTTAATGTCATGTTGAAAATCAGTAAGCTTCTTTCCATTTCAACAACTTTTTTTTTTTTTTTGTGACTTTTGTGTTGGTAGGCCTCCTTGCCGTTACCCTATAATGTTCAGTTCAGGAGAAAGGAAGCATGTTTTTTTTTTTAAGTTAAACATCACTTTCAGTGTAAATCTGCCAGTGGTATAAATAATTTGGGGGCTCAAATATAAAAGGTTTTTATTATTTCTGCTGAAAAAAATTTTATTTATTACCAAAGTTGCTCTTAGATGAAGTTTTGAATGCCTTCTTTGTTCATGGCTGTACTTAAATCTCTCTTGAGATATAAGAATTGCTTGAGGCGACGACTCGTGGATGCTTCACTGTCATCATGATGAAGCAGTTAATGTAGCATTCCTTTTCTTTTCCTTTCTCCAAACAATAATTTTTTCCCCTAAATCCTCCAAACAGTGGGAACAACCTGGGGTTGTCCTGTCCAGTCCTGGTGCTACTTCCAGAATCTCAATCTGTCTTCGTGTTTTCCTTGAAGATGTGGCTGCGTTGTGCTGCTGCTTGTTGACACCGAACCAGCCTTTGAAAGTCTCTCCCTCACCTCCAGAAACATTCACACCTGCTACCATTCCTGAGCTCTGCATTGGTGGCTGCTCTGTGTCACAAATCAACGATATTTAGGCAACAGTCTTAGCAATTATCCAGATTCACCTACTGAAATCATCGGTTCTTCTTCTCAAAAGTTTCTTCTCAGCTAATCGTTAGATCATATAAATCAAGCTTTGTGCCAGGACATAGACAAAGCGCAAATGAGGATTTTATGATTAAAGCAATTTGAATTAACTTGTAATTATTTGAATTTCATCGGACTGTTATTTGTACGACGCTAGATCCAAATTACCACTATAAAAACTAAAGCCACGAAACTGGTGAAACAACAACAACAACAAACAACTAGGACCTCTTTCAGTTGGAGGTCTGCACAGGATGTTTTTCTAGGACAATGTCACAACATGTTTCTTTGTTATTAAGGGCTTTTATTGTTTTCCTTTCCTGTTTTTTTCTGTAAAGCATATCCTTTGTCCTGTTTTCACTAATTGTCCTTTTACTCATCCGGAGTACTTCTTTCCATCTCCACACCCTGACTTTGTTGAGCATTTTGAATGTTGCATAAGTGGAGAATATGAAATCATCACAATGACAGGCACTATTCGACTGCACCTAGTTTTAATTCCTCACAGCAACACAAGATGGGCAGAACAATTTCCAACCACAGCTTACTTATTCATATTTGCTTCCAGGGATCTACATTTCCATGTGAGCTTTCGAAGCTATCTCATAATGTCATAGGCGTTATGATTTTTCTTTCAATAATAAATAAAAATAATTAAATAACCAAATAAAAAATAAAGTCTAACTAACATCACAATGAAACAGAAACAGCAGACATTTCACACAAAACAATAAAACATTCTGAAATTCACTTTTCCTCCTGTGGGTGGAGTTTTCTATCCCCAAACTTGGATCTCCTGCTCCAGAACTTGGCATCTACGCTCAACATATTACTATAATATTATAGTGTTCCCTCTTATAGGATTACTGCTGCCTTCCAGCAACCTCTTTTAATTATAGGAGCCTAACAACGGGCTCAGACAGACGGGCAAAGCTAGCTTACTTTAGCTGCTGTCTTGACTTCATTGTGTTTATTTAAGTTAGGCTCTCTGCCACTCTGTAATGTTTTCCCTTCCCTGGAGTAATGACAGCATTCTGCCATGTCTGTGGATGCCCTTAGCGAGGGTAATCTCTCAGCTCCCCCTAGTGCCTCCCCGAAGATATTAGCAGTCTGATGCACAGAAACGTCGAGGAAATGACCAAAACATGCCGTCCCAATCCTGCAGCACCTGCACCAAGAGTGTTCTGACAACTCTGAGCTTTAAGTGTTGGACACACGCAGGTTTTTTTTATTCCTTCAAGTAGCTGTGGTAAACGCAGAACATCTGGCTGAGCAGTTGGGACTTGTGGAAGCTGTCCATGCTGTGACTCGCTCCGGTGGATGTTAACAGAGCGAACCTCTTTGGCTGAAGCTGAAGGTCAAACAGAACTGAGAGTGTTCAGTTTTTCATTAACAAGTTAGCGCATCTGAATGAAACCCCAAAACAAGATTTCCTCCCCGTTTTTTTTTTTTTTTTTGCTTTGTTTTGTTTTGTTTTTTTCCAACTCATGTTAGTCATTTTATTTTGCGCTCTGTGTAAAAACAGCCTCACCCTCCTGGCCCAGGGTCAGCCCCTCTGCAGCGAGGCTGGGTTTTTCATTTTTCAGATGGTTCAAACTCCCTGTTCTGTCATAGCGGAACATCTGCTTTGTAATTTGGGTCGTGTTCTTGACACGTACCCATTTGTCTTCCTAAGAGCTGATCTGCGGCAGACAGACACAGAGCTCTCTCGCTTGTTTCAGTCATGTTTGGGATAAATGTATGTTTCAAGAGGTGCCAAGTTTTTGTGTTTGGTAAACTGTGGTTTCAGGGACGGCCGGGCTTAAATCACCAAGCTCTTTCTCCATTGTGGCTTCTAATAGTAGGGTAAATCCTTTATGAATAAGGTCAGGAAATGCAAAAAAATGTATCACTGGAAAAAAACTAAATGGAGAAATATGTATTCCAGCAATTCCTTGAAAGATTAACTTCAGCTTTTTGTTACATTCATGAGGCAGAAACAGCCTACCACATTTTCAGAGTATTTGATTAGGATTTTAGATGATACACTATTGAAAAGTAAAACATCATTATGAGGAAGGACAATTACAAAATGTTTTTAGTTTTAACCCTAGCCCCTGTTGCTCTGATACACTAAAATAAAAATTCAGTGCAACTAATTACCTCCAGAAAGCATCAGTTAGCAGAGAAAATCCAACAATAAACAGCAAAAAAACCCCCAAAAACTGGCGTGCAAATACAGAGGAAGCGAAAAGAAAAAAAAAACAAAGGAACCAGATGAAGTAATCAGAAAACATGTGGTATGAAGAGTCAGCAGACTAGAAACAACTGGGAAAAGACTTTCAGAGTACTGAATCTAAATGCACTCGCCCGGAACGTTAGCTGGAGATGGGCACCAGCAACCCTCTTGACCCCACTAAGGGACAAGGGTGTACAGAAAATGGATGGATGGATGGATGAATCTAAATGCATTAAAAACACCACACCACTGAGAAACTACACACAAAGGAATGGACTTATATGGCAACATCTTGCTAACAACAATAAACACAGAGAAAAAACCCAAACATTGGAGGATGGGAACACTGCAAGAGCAAGAGAGCGCTAACCAGGAAAGCTGCCAAAAGGACCATTGGTAACTCTGGAGGGTCTGCAGAGATCCTCTGCTCGTGTGGAAGTACCTAAAGAACAAAAAGTTAGTTGTGCAGTTCACAAATTTAGCTAATATGGAGGTGTGTCAAGCCACTGCTGGGAAGAAAGCCTTCAGGTGCTCTGGCGTTTGCCACAAGCCATGTAGGGAAGGTCAGTAAGGATGTGGAAGAGTGTTCTTCGGTCAGATGATGCTAAAATGTAACTTTTTGACATATATGTAACAAAAAAGAAGCACAACAAAAAAAATGTTGTAACAGGAAGCCACACTAAATATCCTATCCCCATAGTAAAATAACGTCATTCCCCTTTAGCAGACTCCACTCCTCCAGCATGCAATCGTTTCTCAATAACTGAGGCAACAGACTCTCTGTACGGAGCAAAGTGCAAAACAAGGGGCTGGTTTTTGCCACGCTAATGCCACACTTTGCATTCATTTATTTATGAACAAAAAATGCAAACCATAAATCATTTCCCTTTCACATCACAATTATCCATCTTAGGTTGATGCCCCCATAGGCTAGTAATAGACAACGCAGGCAGACCTCCGAGGGCGCTGTTGGACCAGCAGGTGGTGCTCTTGTGTTGTCCTTGTTGCCTCCCCTGGTGAGTGCACGCGCGCACACACACACACACACACACATGCACACGCGCACGCACGCACGCACACACACACACAAACACACGCAAACACTGACAACAATTCTTCAGAAGAAGCAGATTTCCCATGTGTTGTGTAAGAAAGCTCCTGCTCCTGACACAGAGTCCCCTCAGACAACTACAACTCCAGACTGTGACTGCTTACTCAGCTCGCGTAAACTTGGCAGGCTGCTGAGAAACAAAAGTGCATGAGCATCCGTCACTCAGGCGGTCAGGCTTTTTGCTGCCAGTGTTTTCAGTCCTGTCGGTCTCTCAGCGGAACGATGCAGGGGATTCCGGCGCAGCTCAGCCCTCACGCTGGCATGGCGACATTAGGTCACCGTGCCTAATGTTGCATGGATACGTTCAACAATTAGCTTCCTGCATTTTATGTAGGTCACTTATTGTGGGTGATGAGCAACATGAATCTAAATGTATGTAATCCCCCCCCTTCTCCTCTTAAGAGCTGCTCTGCGAATATAATCCAGAATATGGATCTGCTGCATAAATGGGAGGAGGAAGAAAGAGCAGAGTCTGCTGATGTAAGGGAACAATGTAAAAGGATGGGAGGTAATATTTCACAGGACAAGCAAGGGGGAAAATGGAGCTGGTTGTGCAGCCAGGTGGGTTTAGAGCCAGTGTAGGTATTCCAAAGCGGGTATTAGGGAGCCAGGAACTTCTGTGGAGAGCTGAGACACTGAGCAAAAGGCCTGCAGGGCATCCAGGCAGGAAGCCAGCCAGTGCCTCTCACTGTTGACTCATAATGTCTACGTGGGCAAAGTCTGCCTGCACACACACACACACACACACACACACACACATGGACGCAAATTTGCTGTGCTCCTAATTTGGAAAAAAGGCAATATCTATGGATTCTATTTATTTTCAAGCACAATAAAAGAAGATTTTGACAGGTTTTACGTGTAAAGATTGAGTCAAAACTGCTTGAACGAACTGTACTTTTTATGGTGATGATACATCTGGACAAAACTACTTATTCTGAATGTTTTCTGTCACTTTTGTAAGTAGAAAAAAAAAATCAAATGAGAGCAAAAGCTAAATTCTGTAAAAAACAAAACAAAAAAAAACAAAAAAACAGCCAGCCAAGTTAAAGGCTGCTACCATGCAGTGATTGGTTTTCTTTGCCAAAGAAAGCTCACTACTTCTAACCTGTTTCCTCTTAATGAGAATTCACACACAGACCTGCTGGAGGCCATAGCTGCTGTTCTAGTCTGATGACATCACACAGTGTCTTGTTTTGTCTGGCGATCACTTTGTTTCAATAGGAAAGATGTGAGATCCCCGTTTGGGGTGCTGGTCTAAAGTATTTTTGTAATGTCTTATCTGGCCTATCAAAGGGTTTCCAGAACACCGTGTAATTGTGCGTTTAAACATAATAACCTGAAATTAGCTGCGAATTCAATGTTCTCGTGTATTACACTGACAGGTACAGAAATGCACACAAATTAAGGGAACACGTTATGAAAAGTCAGTGGACGAGAATTACAATGGTCGACTGCCTGTCGTGCTCTTCCAGCTGGAACAGAAAACCGGTGAGGATGCCGTCCGCTGACCACAGCTCCACTACATGACGACCATCATTTCATAAATCTGAACAATCTAGCCAGGATTCAGCTGTGAAGTTTGACAAGGGTTGAACAATCGTGATTAGATTGGCTCGGAAAGGAGTGCAACGCTGTCATCCCACAAGAAACTCAATATGAAACTGTATGAAATCAAATGACAAGCTGATAAAACTTAGCTCATCAAACGTGTACCTACTGGTGCTGTTCGGAACACGCCGGTTACACTGATTCTTAGCCATTTTCACACAAATATTCCTGAAACCTTAGCCCCCTAAAACACATAGCAGCCAAGAACATGTTGTTCCTCTTCGAATGCTCTCCGCTCACACACATACATTACACTCACAAAGCAGGGAGGAGAGAGCTTTTTTTTCCTTTTTATTGGTACTTGCGTCAGGGTGGAAAGAACATTTTCTTGCCCATATTCCTGCCTGAGGTTAACGGTCAACATCCGTCTCTTCCTCTCTCCTTCCCTGCCTCATTCCCACTCCTCCGAACACCTCCTCTTAATTTCTCGCTCCAGCCTCCCCTTCAGCACTTTTATATTTTCCCGTGTGGGAGATCACGACTGCCAGCGCCGGCCCACGAAAGGACCCCTTTCTCTTTTTCTGATTCGCTCGCCGGTTGCCGATCGTAACCCGAAATGCCCCTGCCAGTGAGTCATGCGAGGTAAAGAAAGAGTTTGTGTGCATCGTGTGTCGCACAGAGGCAGCAGGGAGCAGCTATTACAGAAACACACTTCAAGCTTTTTTAACTCGCTGAAAGCGTTGTGGGATCCGGGCCCACTGGGAGCGCGTTGGGCTAAACATCAGAGCAGATATCGATTCAGAACTTCAATGTTTTACAGTACTACATCATGTGGCTATATATATTTATACGTATATACCTATACGTATAAAAAAAGGCTCAGTTGACGACAGAACTATAAGCAGAAATCACTTCTCCATTATGAAAGCGTTCAATCAATGAAGCTGCATTTTTAACCTATAGTTCCTACAATAAAAAGGAGGGGAATTATTACTTCAAAAACCAAAGACATAGTTTGGAACAATATTTTTTTTTTTTTGCAGTTTACAATTAAATATTTTAACCAAGCACGGCACGCACTTGTTTAAAGTTGCAGAATCAAATTCAATTGAATAGTTAACGCTGGGCGTTAACTATTCAGTGAGAAATTTACAATCAATTTTTTTTGTCATTAAAACAGAATAGCACAATGAGAGGCTGAACATTAAAACAGAAATCCAACCATTTAACTGGGAAGTAATTTGTACAACTGCCCAGTAGGTAGCAAATTCAAGTGAACAGACATTAAATGTAAGGTTACAACTTGGTGTGAAAAAAAATTATCCCTAAACTATTCAAACATTTGTTGGAGAAAATGCAGTACAGAAATTGGGTCTTATATGTTCAGACTTTGATCAAATTCAAAAATAATAGAATATTGGATTAATGTTTTTGGTGCACTACATTATGAACCCAAAGGTGGTAAAGCTCAGGGAAATGCCTAAAATATTTGAAGGGTCAGACCCTGTTGCGATTTTATCTTCATAACAATGTTTTTAACTGGAAAATACTGTCATGATTGGGGGTTTTGGTGAGGGAGGACGCAGGCAGACCCAGGTTGCAGCGATGATGATGATAATAATTTAATGAAATAAACCATAGAACGGAATACAGGCAGCAAAGACGTAACACGACTTACACAAGACGAGGATCCAACAAGAGACAAAGACAACAGGTGGGTTTAAATACACAGGGAGGGTAATCAGGAAAACTAGACACAGCTGGGATCAATCGACAGGGAGGACAGAGACTCACAAGGGAACAGACTAATAAACACAGAAAAACCTCAAAATAAATACACAGAAAACACAGATTACCACAAATACACCTTTAAATAGGTCATTTAACAGAAACCAACCAGTTGTTTTGGTAATAATGCTCATCATTATTGTAAATGATGAGCATTAACATATCTTTGATTTTCCAGAGTGAAGTGACCTAAGCAAACAAACCATTCTTCAGAGAACGGTCACATAGTCGATGGAAAAAGGAAGAAAACGTAGCTAAAATCTGGCTGGTCTGGCTGGATTCGTTTGGCGGTGACACAGATAGAGAGTTGTACGACAACGACTCTTGCTCTAACTGTGGAGCCACTTCCCTCAGGCTCCTTAACAACGGCGCCATGATTGCCCTTCCACCAGGGGCGGATCTACTGGGGTAACAGGGCATGCCACCCCAAACGAGAGTCTTGGCACCCCTGTTGCCACCCCAGCTAGCGACTATGAATTCAATAAATAGTTATGGCAAATCGGACATTAAGCGCATGAAACTCTTTTTTCCGACAACATTGAATGCAGCACTATGTAACCTGACATCTACTGCTAAGTGGCGGGAAGTGCGAGAGAAGAACAGAGCGCGAGGCAGCAGCTTTGATGGAAATACATAGTGTTGAATATATATACACTGCTCAAAAAAAATAAAGGGAACACTTAAACACTTAAGTGAACACTTAAGTGTTCCCTTTATTTTTTTGAGCAGTGTATATAATTACTGGACTGGGCATTACGTGATTTATCGTAAGTCACACATGCGCCATTGCTGTCCATTGAGTCAGGAATATAGGTGGTCAGGAAAATACTACGATCACGCAAAGAATCAAAAAAACGGACGCAATGTTTAGCCGTTAATTCAACCATAGATAATGGTAACAAGGGCTTCAGATTTCACAGGTGAGGAAAAAGTTTTAATTCAAAGAAAAGATTGAACAGTGAGCAGTGGGTCAGTTATATTAGCCTAACTGTTATTAGCCTGCTACTGACTTTGATAACCTCAGCATGTGCTACGCTGTTCGGTGTTTTGGTTTCGTTAGCACTAAACAACCCGCCCACCAAGTCATCAGTAGAGAAGCTGTTTAAATCAGCTAATCAACCGCCGCGGTAGTCAGGCGAAAACGTATTATTAATCACATTGAGCCTGACAGCATAATGTAACAGACTGGATTTTCTGTTTTAGTGTTTTTGCTACTTTTTTGTGTGGGAAATGTTTGTTTTTTTGTTGTTGATTGCCCTGATCGGTAATCTCTGCTCTATCTGCTCGTTGAGCTGTTTTCTGACGGTTGCCATGGCAACGGGTGTGTAATGCGACATACAGAGCGAGAAAAGGCGGAATAGAAGTGGTTGGAGCTATTTTTCCTTTATTTTTTTATCCATTTAAATTTTGTTACTTTATTCTTACATTTCTATTTTTTTGCATTATTTACAGAGTTTATTTGTAGGTTGATAATTTTATTTATTTTTTGTTTTATTATTTTTCTTATTTATTTTCTAAATTTAGACAGGAAGTAAAATAAGTGCAGGGGCCTGGTGAAGGACCAGCAGGCATTCGGGTTTTGGCAGAGCAAGAGTGGTAGCATGAGAACAAATGAAAGTTTGATCTCTGTAATTGTTTGGTGAAAGAGGAAAATAAATCACCAAGAACAATCAATAAGTTTGGACATTGAACCTTGTTATGCCCGTGTCTAGAAACTTGACCCCAGTGCCTTAGGTAGTGGCACTTTTATTGGATGTTTGGCTTGGCAAACAATCAGAAGTGGTTCTGTCTAGTTTGGTTCTTCACCTGTTTATCAGCTTTATTGTAGGTTTATTGTGGCGCACTGCAGCCGCTGCAATTCCTAAAAACAAGTGACAAAAACTGAGCTAACCTTTCTCAAAACGTGGTGATATTTATAACAGTCGTCAAACTGCGGCTCCTACAGCATATTTAAAATAAAACAATTGACCAGTATAAATAGAAATTCACCCCTTCTTGTATCTTGACAGAACTAACAGAAACTAAACTGTTTATAGATTTGCATCATGGAGAATTTATCAAATATCCGTTTTTAATCTTTATTTTAAGTCGTATTTAATAGATATATCTAATAACAAATGATGGCACTACTAATATTTTCGTGACGATTTTTCTTTGTCCAGTATTGGGATAAAATGGTTTTCTGGACACAATGAATCACAGAGCGACCAATAAGCGCTGTCCAGTCCAGTAATGCATATCAATTAGCAGGAGTATGAAAGACGTAAAAATAATTAACTATACTACATTAAGAAATTGTATTCAAGCCTCGGTGCTACATGAGGCTCATTTTGAAACATCCATCCATCCATTTTCTAACACCCTTGTCCCTTAATGGTTCTTGGTGCCTATCTCCATCTAATGTCCCGGGCGAGAGGCTGGGTCACCCTGGACAGTTCGCCAGTCTGTCGCAGGACAACACAGAGACACACAGGACAAACAACCATGCACACACTCACTCACACCTAGGGAGAATTTGGAGAGGCCAATTAACCTGACAGTCATGTTTTGGACTGCGGGAGGAAACCGGAGTACCTGGAGAAAAAACCCACCATGCACAGGGAGAACATGGAGACTCCATGCAGAAAGACCGGGGCCAGGAATCAAACCCAGAACCTTCTTGCTGCAAGGCAAACAGCTCTACCAACTGCTCCGCTGTGCAGCCCCCATTTTGAAACAATGCAAGTTAAAAACAATACTTTGTGTGTGTGTGTATATATATATATATATATATATATATATATATATATATATATATATATATATATATATATATATATAGGAAGCAACACTGATTGACAACGGGGACCCTCGTCGGGTCAATCAGTGTTGCTTTCTAAGTGGACAGTTTAGGAAGCAACACTGTGTGTATAAAATATTGTTAAAAACAAAGAATATATATATATATATATATATATATATATATATATATATATATATATATATATATATATATATATAGGAAGCAACACTGATTGACAACGGGGACCCTCGTCGGGTCAATCAGTGTTGCTTTCTAAGTGGACAGTTTAGGAAGCAACACTGTGTGTATAAAATATTGTTAAAAAAAAAAAATATATATATATATATATATATATATATATATATATATATATATATATATATATAGGAAGCAACACTGATTGACAACGGGGACCCTCGTCGGGTCAATCAGTGTTGCTTTCTAAGTGGACAGTTTAGGAAGCAACACTGTGTGTGTGTATAAAATATTGTTAAAAACAAAGAATATATATATATATATATATATATATATATATATATATATATATATATATATATATATATATATATATATATATATATATATAGGAAGCAACACTGATTGACAACGGGGACCCTCGTCGGGTCAATCAGTGTTGCTTTCTAAGTGGACAGTTTAGGAAGCAACACTGTGTGTATAAAATATTGTTAAAAACAAAGAATATATATATATATATATATATATATATATATATATATATATATATATATATATAGGAAGCAACACTGATTGACAACGGGGACCCTCGTCGGGTCAATCAGTGTTGCTTTCTAAGTGGACAGTTTAGGAAGCAACACTGTGTGTGTGTATAAAATATTGTTAAAAACAAAGAATATATATATATATATATATATATATATATATATATATATATATATATATATATATATATATATATATATATATATATATATATATAAGGGAAAAGGGCTAACGAACGGCTAATTCAACTCATTTTACAAGTTTAATGTGTTTGGAGTTTCTTAAACTCTTTTGGGGCAATTTACAGTGACCAACTGACCTGACCGACATGTTTTGGGAGATGTGGGGGGACCGGAGCACCCGGAGAAAACCCACGCAAACACGGGGAGAACATGCAAACTCCACACAGACGGCCTCTGTGAAGGCGCAGCGCTAGCCGCTGCACCACAGTGCTGCCCACGTTTTTCCAATTGGGTTGGGAAGGGATCTATTTTCTAGTTTGTCAATGGGGGAAAGCAGGGGGGACTTGAAGTTTTAAATTTCCTCTTGACGGAGGGTCGCAGGGCGCCCCGTTCACACTGGCAACAACCTCCATCTTTTCTCTAGTCAAAATTAAGAATATTAGATTTGAGTTTTATTATATTCACTTTTTTTCTTCTTGAACCCCAGAGTGCTGCGTATCTTCTTCCAAATTGAAAATTTCGATTTTTTCTTTTTACCATAGCTTTTTCCAAATCCTCCGGGATGGTTTCTCCTGTGGTCTCTGTCTCTTCAGGTTCCAGATCCGTGGAACAGCCAGGCAACGATTCTGATGAGAGTTCCTTCTGAGAAGAAACGTCTTGTCTTGTATCTTTAACCTGGTCGACCGGGTTCTGTGAATCTTCCTCTTTTAAAACAGTGGTGTTTTCATCCTCTCTGTCTTAAAGCAGTTGATCCTCTTTTGCCTTTTTCAACTCCTCTTTTAGGCAACTCATTTCCTGCTGGTATTTTTCAACTTGGTGTTTTAGTGCTGTAACATCAGATTCATAGCGATTGTTTTCCTCCAGGTACAAACCTTTAAATTTCTCCATCTCAGCCTGGATTAGCTTTTCTTTTTCTTCTGTTTCTGAAAGATCATTTTCCTTCTGCTTTATTATCTGCTGGTACGTTTCAGCCTGTTTCTCCCAATTCCATGACGTCATTTTCATATTTGATCTTTAGCTCGTCGTATGAAAACTGGACTTTATCGAGTTCACCAAGAATGTTCTTTTCCCTTTTGTTAAGAATTGTGATTTTTCCGGACATCTTCTGTAAGAGCTCCTCCTTTTGAGCCCTCAGGTCAATGATGACTTTCTGATTTTTCTTTAACCGTCTCTAAGTTTGCATCTTTCTCTTGGATAACCTCCTGCTTAATTCTTTCTACTTCTTGATTCAGTTCAGAAACATCAATTTCATATTTGCCGATTAATTCATGGTAGGATTGTTTCATATCATGAAATTTTTTCTGCAAACGTTTTTTTTCCGTGTGGGAGGAAACCGGAGTACCAGGAGAAAACCCACCGTGCACAGGGAGAACATGCAAACTCCATGCAGAAAGATCTCTCTAGGTGTGTGTGCATGTGCATGGTTGTTTGTCCTGTTTGTCTCTGTGTCTGTCACAGTTTGTCTCTGTGACAGACTGGCGACCCTCCCGACCCCAGTAAGGGACAAGGGTGTACAGAGGATGGATGCATGCATGGATGGATGGATGGAGCTATAAGGATTGAAAAAGGTTATTATTTTGGAGAAAATCTCATCAACATCAATATTTCCACTAAATAAGGAGCACAAAAAAATTGTTTAAGAGTAAAAATTTCTCAGACTCTGAGCTCAAAGCGAGATGCTCAAACAATTTTTTTTTTTTTTTACAAACAAGACAATTTAATTTCACATAATTATCGCAGTAGAAGCCATTTGCTAGTTAAAAAACGATGTATGTTGTAAATGACGTAAACTCACAAAAACCGAGATAATTAGTCCAAGTTTGTCTTTATTGAACGTTGAGAAACTACATGGGCTGTAATGCGCCACAGCAAAGGTAAACAAAGGCAAAACAACCCGAACATGTGATCAACTTAAATCTCCCTCATGGCAACGGGCAAGCACACCCGTTGCCATGGCAACCACCACGAGCTGAGCACAGGTTACGTTTAAAACATAACATTCGGTCCGTTACGATATTAGGTTTTCAGGCTTGATATTTATTTTTGCATTAATAAGCCTCTCATGGACACAGCGGTGCTTGATTAGTTCATTTGAAACTCCTGCTCTGATAGTTATTTTGGTAATGGAACCGAAACGCACAGAATTGCGCAACACCTTGTTGAAACAATACTTACTGAGATTATTATTATTGTTGGGTCATTCATTTGAACACGTTTTGTGGATTGTTTTGTCTTGTTCTTTAATAAAGTTACGAACGTTTTGATAAGCCAATCAGAGGAGGACGTGCTGCTCTCAGCGTCCCGGCGGCGTTCAGTTTGTCACCTAATCGACTCAAAACCTTCCGCGATCGTCGTGTTGCACCGCTGCTCTAGCAAAGCGCGAACAGTTCAGAAACAACATGAGATGAGAAGAAATATATTTATTAACTGATTAAGTCGTGTTTTAAATTGTTCTTGAAAAACTAATCAGTCACGGCTGCACAGTGAACTCGTTGATTTTTTTACTCTCTCTTGCAATATACCGCGTACCCCAGCTAAATCTTTTAGGGGTACGCGGTACCCGACAGTACCCGCCTACGTTCACCCCTGCTTTTAATACTTAAAAAATCATTTGGATTTTCATTAAGGTGCAACATTTTGTCTCCCTAGATACAAGGAGAAAAAAACAAACCAAACACTGTCTTATCCAGCCTTGATTTCAGCTGCAGTTCTGGTTTTTGCTGGTGGTGTAATGCTGTGGACTGGAGGACATTTATTTTCGGGCCTCTTCGCATGAACCGAACAACATTTAAACACTACACGCTACCAGTGTTGCTGCTGGCCACGTCCGCCTCTGACCATCGTGCCCATCTGTTCCTACTGGGATGCAGTGTCGACATTTCACCAGCAGGGGGTATTACACAGCCTTGCAGCTTTAACGCACTCCTTTTCACGTCACACGTCTGGAAAAGTGACTTCACACTTTTCAGTTCGCTGTAGGTATGAAAAAAACAAAGACACCATTCCTACATTTTTTTAAAATCTTTAATAGAAAAAAACGTATTCAAAAATAATACAACAGGACGTATCCAGTAAAGATGGTTAAAAATAATGATAATAAAAATAAACAGATCTGTGTTTCAACAACAACCACAAATTCTTCTTTCAAGTTCCTCAAAATTGTTGCCGCTGCAATGTTCATGAAGGGTGTGAAAGTGTGTGAATACTGACTGGATCAGAAATAAGCTCTATGGGTACCTCCGATTTATGCACAAGATAATCTGCTGGTGAAACAAATACGATATTGTAGTGTGTGTGTGTGTGTGTGTGTGTGTATAAGAACAGCCGTCTTCCACACTGAAATAAGGCAAATGCATTTCTCTTTGTTAAATAAAACAACTCTTTCGTGTGTTTTTGTGTGTGTGAGAGGATTCATATAAAGGAGGAGTGATTGCGCTGAGACACAGACTAAATTTTGGAGCTTCATTTTGCCGACGATAATGACATACTATGGTGGACGTCAGGAACAAAAACGGCTGGAAACAAACATTTAAAAAAAAAAGGATAAATTTAACTGAATAAGTGGCTGTGGCATAGAATGAAAACAAAAATAAAAACAAAAATAAAACAGGTCCTTGACTTAAAACGGAAGGAGGAGTTTAGGAGATTCTAAACTACCAGCTCCCTCCATACTCTCTCATATTAAAATATCCCATATTTCTCCCTCTAGCATCTCCCACCCTCATCCTTTCAGTCCGTCCTGGACAAGGCAAACCCGACTGAAGGTAGTCAGGCTATAAAGTTCAGCAAAGATCCACCACCGTCCTCTTCTCCCTTGGGCTTCATTTTCTCTACTCTGTGTGTTTTTTCCAGTCCTCAACACACCACACAGACGACAACTTTAATCATCGACGGATATCAACACCCAGGAGTCCCGACTGCGAGGGTTTATATATTTTAAGGTCAGGCCACAGAGGAGGACACGGACAGATGAGGACGGACAGGTGAAGGAAATATCTGCTTGACCCGACAGGTCCGACGACGATCTCTCCGTCGTCTCTCCCTCAGCCTGAAGGGATGAGGTGCCGAGTGCCGTAGTCCGTGACGAAGCTCGTCTTTGTCCCATTCTCTTTTGTTTTGCACTTAAAGTATCACTGCCATACGCTCAGAAAACTCCCCCCTGACCCCACACCAATAGTGTCCCGTCACACTGTAAAACACTGATTAAACTTTCTCTTTCACTTTCAGGCACACAAACACACGCTACCGGTTTCACACACACACACACACACACACACACACACACTCGACGAGGCTGTCCGTGGGGGTAGGGGGGATGGAAGGGGAAGGGGGTCGAGTCCGTGGGGGCCGGTGTGCTATGTCCCGTCTTCCTCCTCCGAACAGTAGTCTCGCCCCTGAAAACACAGCCAAGCAGATGAAATAGAGGGTGAATACCCTGAGTTTAATGACTCTGAACGGTCTGCACCTGTTACTTCAGTCGCATTCAAATAAACATCTATCGCCGAAACAGGAGATGCTGAATGAGATAGCGAAGTGCTGACAGGTGGCTTGTTCTGCTGTTTGCTGCGCTGCTCTCTTCAAAGCGTCCCTGACAGCCTTGTCTCTCTCTTCCCGAACGGCGCCGGATTCCAGCTCGGAGGAGGCTGCTGCGTCATAAACAAAGCCGCTGCCTGCAATACTTTCACGGCACAATTTCTGTCCACGGCTACTCCAAAGTAAAAGATAAAACTTTTCCCCTTTGTCGTTCCTGGCAAACTGATGTGGTGTTTGGGTCACCCAATTGTGAACAGATGATTTTATTTCAACTCCCTCCGACACTTGGGAACGCCTGGGATTTCTCCACCACCTGACCCCGATGTCCACTTTATATAAAATGTATTGATCGCTGCAGTTAAAACTGTTTATTTGCATGCTTTCCAATTTGATTCCCATTCTTTTACATAAGAACAACCTGCTTAGGTTAACATAAAGTCAAATGTGTAAAAAAAAAAAAAAAGCAAAACAACTCAGAATTGAGTTGAGTCCTTAGGTGTAGTTAACTGGATTTGGATGCGGTTACCATGCGAATAACACCAAAGCATCTTCTGAAGAACACTTAACAATAACGAGAAAAATGTCTCCCCAATATGATGTTGTGTTTCAGGCTTGAATGTGGAGTTTTAATTCCCACATTCCCCAAACATACTGCATATAGGTGAAAAAAAAACAACCACATTTTGGTTTAATCTAACCAGAACACCCTCTTTAACACGTTTGTTTTTGCTTTGTTTTTCACACTTCTTCCGTAAAGGCCAGAGCTGTGAAACGTATGACCAATCGCTGTCCTGTCAGCAGATTGAATTGCACATAAGTGACGTGTTGCTTTATTTAGAGGCATTGAAGTAAAGAATAATGGTTAGAAATGTAAATTTTCATTTGTAAAATGTTTTAAAATCCACGTATTTCCTGCTTCATCATAAATATGCACTCTTTGTGTTTGGCTGATAAAAAAAGGATAAAGTATCAAAATATGCTGGATGCATGGTTATATTTTGACATGTCAAAAGCTCAGAGGGTGTACAGGTCCATCAGCCACTGGTTGGAGCAACATTATAACTTAGAATTAGATATGATCTTCCAAATAATTAACACAAATTATTATTGTCCATTACTACTTCATTTTACACCTTTCTGTTTAAAATGCACGCGCGGCACATTAGCCAATTTGGAAAAGCCGCAAAGGCTTATGGGATTTCAGGCTCGACTTGACAACTCAGATGTGATCTGTGAGCATAAAGTCAAAGATAAAAAGCAGCTGAGCAGGCTGCCTGTAGGTTTTGCCCTGGTGCTTCTCACCTAATGTTGCTACAGTCTCAAATAACAGGAACCAGCTAAAATGTGGTCTAGTGTTGCCTGGCTGGTGCTTTTGTCTTCTGATAAACACACCAGCTCGGACTATGATCTTACTGTGGTGACGTCAAGCAGAGTCGAAAGTATTAAGATTACCCAAGGCTACATTCGTCTGTGCCGTTAGTCAAGAGTTCCTACACTGTTTTATTTTATCTTGATTTGTCTGCGATAAGATGGGTTGTTTTTGGATTCCTTCCAGACACACCTGACACTCAGCCAATCGTCTTATGATAACGAGTAGATTGTTGGGACGCCATCGACTGATGCACACTTGTACTTGCCACAATAAATGACAAAATATCATCCTTGGGATCAAAGATAAACCTTGAGGGGTTTTTATACTCCTCGGGTGTGCGGAAATGTTCATTTCCTTGTGCAGTAAATGTTTTTTATGACCGTACACAGTTTAGAGGTAATATAGTGACAGCCACATTTACTTTCCCCCCTGGTCAAGATGTGTAAAAAGCCCTTGATTTTTGCATTTCTTTCAATCCAGCAACGTAGTCCTATATTAAAAAAACTCCAGGGGGGATCTTTTTTTCCATCATTGGAAAAAACGATCATTGGATCGTTGTTTAGGAGGACAACGATCCAAAACACACGGCGGAAAAAATGCTTCACCAGGTACATAATCAACCTTCTTCCATGGCCATCTCACTCCCAAGATCCAAGACTGAAATCCTATAGAAAAAACAACCTTTTAGGTCTGAAGATCTGAAGATCTAATAAAAAGATCTGGACTCTATTTCAGCTTCTGACCCCTCGACTAACTCAAGTAACATATTTGAGTGTTAGACTTGTATTGCCTATTGGATGAGTTCACATGGATGATTACGAAGTTGACTAAACAGGAGGTAATGGCAGCACAAGCAGCATCAATAGCCATTTTAACTAATATGTACAAATCTGTTTTAATCTTTTACAAAAGGAAAACATTTTTCCTATAAAATATACAAATCTACTGCAACTCTTCCAATGCTTTTTACATATTTTTTTTCTAGGGGTATTGATAAATGTGGCTGGCTCCGTGTTCTCTATTAAAGCTGCACGATATATCGAAACACATTTGTCATCGCAAATATTTATGTGTGAAAAAACTAAATTACAGTGTGTAGGCCATAAAGTTTCAAATACCATTCATTCAGACGTTGCATTTAAATAATGTCTTTGCTTTAAAAGAATGGCGTAGAAAACAGCATATCAGTGTTTTGGTCACATCAGTGGTTGGATTTTTTGCAAAGTTTCTAGGTTTTATAAACCTGTACAGAAACACCGATTGGAGAGAAGCGTCTCATTTTGTGCAGACAAGTCTCACATTGGGTGGTGACTCATATTGCGTTAAAGCCCCGTCTTCGCTGAGAAAATAACTACTTAAGTGGGGACTTTAAACTTTGCAGAACTTTTTCATAATGCAAGAAAGTGAAGCAAAAAAAAAAAAAAAAAAAAAGCTTTATTGCATAACAAGGTATGCTTCAAGCTCTTTGTGAAGCGGAGGAGAACTGCTGAGTCGATCAGTTAGTCTTTGTAAGGGAAGAGCTGCATTTGCACAAAATAACTTTGTTTAAATGTTGAAACCAGATTTTTATATACACTGTATTAAAAACCATAACCTTTTCCCTCACTGTCAAACTTAATGTCTCCTATTTTGGGTCATCCAGGGATACCTTTTATTACTATAGAGTCGCTATTTTACTACCATCCAAATTCACAGCTTCATGGGGAAAAAATTCAAGGTATCTGGAAGAGACGGATATCTTGAATTATCCGAGTTTTTTGTGGGACAATTTCCAGATAAAAAGTCCATGTTCGTTTGCTCAAACAACCGTACCGTATTTTCCACACTATAAGGCGCACCGGATTATAAGGCGCACCTTCAATGAATGGCCTATTTTAAAACTTTTTTCATATATAAGGCGCACCGCATTTTAAGGCGTATAGAATAGATGCTACAGTAGAGGCTGGAGTTACGTTATGCATCCACTAGATGGAGTTGCACTAAATGGAATGTCAACAAAACAGTCTGACTTGGGTCGGCGAGGAGAGCCTTCTGCGACTGGGCCGGGGCGTGGCCGGAGGATGGTCACCCTTCTCCGTTCGCGCACAGCATGTTCATGGAGAACGTGGTGCTAAATGACCTGCAGACGACCTGATTATCAGGATGGTAGGTAGATAGGTCAGTCAAATTTTATTAACAAACCAGCGTTCTGACAACTATCCCAGCATGCACCGCGCGCTTCTTCTTCTACGGGCGAAAATGAAGTCGGCGGTTGCTTACCGTAGTTGCTAGACCTGTTGTGGCTCAATATTGGTCCATATTTACCATATTTATCAAGTTATTTATTCTGTGCCTCTCTGGCTGTGTTTATGTCTTCTCAGACAAGTGATGAGAGTTTCCCGTTCAGTGATGAACGGAGAAGGGTGACCATCTTCCAGCCACGCCCTGGCCCAAAGGAAGCACTGTCGGCTTTTGAGGAAATTGAAGGTTTTTAGGTGCGCCTTATGATGCAGAAAATACGGTAGTATGAACGGCATGTGATCGTCCAGCCATTGTACAGCTGATGAAAGGAGTCAGTTTTGGAGCGAAATGGGCATTTAGCAAATAAATTAAAACAATGCTAGTACTGTATTTTCCGCACTATAAGGCGCACCTAAAAACCTTCAATTTCCTCAAAAGCTGACAATGCGCCTTATAATCCGGTGCGTCTTATATATGAACCAATATTGAGCCACAACAGGTCTAGCAACTACGGTAAGCAGCTGCCGACTTCATTTTCCCCCGTAGAAGAAGAAGTGCGCATGCTGGGATAGTTGTCAGAACGCTGGTTTGTTAATAAAGTTTGATAATACATTTAAAGCTAGGGGAGGCGGAGGGGCTGGGGAAGAGAGACAGAGACTGTGGCGGCAGTGTGTCGGTTGGTCTGTGTTACCCAGAAAGCAGTTGGGCACAATATCGCAACACCAACACCGTGAGTGAAACGACGACTGGGGCAGCCTACTATATAAAGTACTCGGGGACCACTTCTTTACAATGTCGATGTGTAATAATAGAGTACGGAACAAATTAGTAACCCAAACTGAAGCGTTTTATATGCGCCTTATAATGCCTTATATATGAAAAAAGTTTTAAAATAGGCCATTCATTGAAGGTGCGCCTTATAATCCGGTGCGCCTTATAGTGCGGAATATACGGTAATTCTGACCCAAAAACGTTTATTCAGACAGTGAGGAACAAAAAAAGGTTGTGTCTCTGTTTAATGGTGTATGTAAACATCTGGTTTCAACTGTAGAGAAGACTGAAACGTGGGACCTTTGAGACGTGTGCACAACCTTTACCGTTTGAAGATGTGATTCTCGTCTCTCAAGAAATTATGTGAATCTCTTTATATTTGGCTACCAGCATAAAAGTGATTCAAAGCAGGGAATAAAAATAAAAATGAGTCATTACTTGTTTCACCGCGTGTGACCGTGTCATTCAAGTAGTGGGCAAAAAGGAACAAGTGTTCATAAACTGCAGTGATTACCTTTCCTTCTGCTTCAGCTCGTACCAAGAACGACAATGTGGACTAATAAACATCTTCGTTTTTTTTTATAATTTTGTCCCTTTTAATTTCGAGACCCAGCTGTGACTTTTTAAACAATGTTAAATGTATTTTCTACTTCCATCAAACCAACCACTAATGAAGACACACATACACACACACACACACACACACATAGGACTCACCTTTTCAATTTTCTCATCCAGCATCCTGAAAAATTCCTGCTGGCTCTCTGATGTGTGAATGCTGAGGGAGACGGAGAAAGGGAGGGAGAGGAAGTCGGAGGATGGAGATGAGGAGGAGGAGGAGGCAACAAATACCATCATGAGAATTTTCCATTACACACCTCCCTAACCCGCCCCCCCACAGAGAACAAACACAGATGAACACTCTCTGCAGTGTGAGAAATTGTCTGTTTAGGAGTCCACAAATAATTTTAAATAATAATTCAATAAAAAAATATCAAAACGGTCCTTGAAAGGAGAAAGAGTGCAACACATAGCTGCAATTATTCACACGGAGCCTGAGGTGGACGGCCAAGCCGCTGTACAAAAGCCAGACGCTTCGGATTGTTTACTTACAGGAGTCACGCTGTGAAGGAGGTGACAGTTTAATAAAAGGGTCAGCGCGGCCCAGTAATGAACCAATGAATGCGCTCAACTTCTGTCAACAACTTCAGCTACTCTTGCGTCTTAAGACTGGCAAAAGATGTAAACTATTCCAAACATCTCAGCCTGAAATGTTCTCATAGAGGGAGAGAAATTTCATTAAGCTAAAATATTGACAACATTAAAATACCTAAAACTATTTGACCTAATTTAATTAAAACATAGGATCATTGTGATATTGTTGCACTTGAGAAGATTCACGTTATCCCATACTTTACCAAATCCCAAGGGACAAAAGTTAACCTTTATTTTTAACTTTGTAGTATGTATTTCTACAATCAGCAGCGGTTCAGATGGAAGAAATAAGGATAAGTATACGTGTACCAATGCATGCATGTATGTAGGCTAGCGTACATAGAGGTTCGCATTAATGTATGCATGGATGGACAGATAGATAATGGACAAAGATTAGAGGGTGAGTGGACAGATTCAACTTCAAAACAATGGAATACGACGTGAAGTCTAAACATTTATGCAGACATACTGTATTATCTTTTCCACAACAATGTTTTGTAAAAAAAAAAAAAAAAGAAAACTTTCACTTAATACAATTACTTTGTAATATCATGATATTTCATATGAGTGAACTATCCCTTTAACAGAGTTGTCTGAATGCTGCTTACACTCCACAGGCCCTTCAGAAGAATAATAAATAAAAACCTGGAAGCTTCAGCCATCATGTTGGCATCACACAGCAGGACAGCTTCTTCCTGTGATAATTTATGCTGTTTTTTCCTTTAATCCATCACTCACCGTGATCGAATATGTAAACGTATCCAGCTTATTTAACAAAGTATCTCTGAAGCAGCTCTAAGGGCTGCTGCCATTCCACTTACTTAGATTTGATGTTTGTTGCAGCCGCCTCTTTCTGCTGTTTGCCCCTGTACTCCACGTTGCTCTTCTCCTGAGAACAAACACGTGCAGATGCCATTAGTTTTCATTACCAGCAGACAGAACAGGTTCCAAACACCACCACCACCACGACGACGGGCATCGGCAGAGCGGCCGCGCTGCTGACAAATCAAAAACCCGAATGACTGAACTGCACCCTCGCCCAGTTGCTGGAGGACATGGGTCACAGACATAATGTATATGAGCATCTAATAAACCCGTTTATCAGCGCTGATCAAGGTCAGATCTAGTCAATGTTTCTGCAGTGTTGACAACACAGAAAGGTTTAGAACATACAACCTTTGGCTTTTCTTTATTGCGACATTGTCTCTATTGTAACTTTCAAATTTTGCCGCTTTAAAGGCGATGGACCAACACAGAGCTGTCTGTGGGATGAAAATCATGTATCGATTAAAAGAAGAAAACGTGCAAGCAAAAATCTAAAACGTGTGCTGTGTGTATTTATCCCCCCTGAGTCTTTCATTTTGGAAAACCACCTTTAGCAGCAACTGCAGCTGCAGGAGAAATTTTCAAAACTTGCCACAGATTCCTACTGGGATGTAGGTCTGTACTTTAGAGAGGCTATTTGAACACATAAATATGAGTTGATTCCTTTGCACCACTGCAATTGAAGGGACCAAAGTTTCCCAACCTAAGCCATGGATTTCTGCAGCTCCTCCAAAGTTAGCAAATGTACAGCTCCTGGAAACTGCATACAAAGACATGATAGGTTTGCAGTTGTGCCCACTCTCTTTTCATTTTGAGACGTTAGAACAGTGCTCCATGAGATATGTCAAACAACGTCACTCCTTAGTCTTCATGGTGCTGTTTGTTCACTCCTATAACAATAAAATATTCTTCAGGAACAACAAATTACACTCCAGTTAAAAACAAAAAAGAAAGAAAATGGACTTTTGAAGGTTGCAAGAACATGCTTTCAGCAAGTCTTGGAAAAGTTTGACTTTTGTAAATCAAATCAATGAATGGACCGAGTGTAGCGTTGGGGCAGCATAATAATGGTGTTGAAGCTCGTCTTCCGATTGTAACCTTGTGTTTTTATGAAACTGTGTTTCTGTAGTGTGATCCCGCAGCTGTTTCACAGTCGGGATTTATTATGCCGCTCGCCGTTTTAACAATTGCCAGGACGCCACAATGTCCACTTGCAGGGAAAAAAGAAAACCTGTTCTTGTATTCTCTCACCGTTGTAACGCTCAGACCTTCTGTGTCCTGAGGAGGAAGTGGATTTATTCAGAGAGATAATGTGCCTCAGCTTATAAATTATTTACACAGTCAGGTAAGACATAGTGGCAGTAAAATCATTTATGAGGTTTCAGAGCAAAGTGACTTCGTAAAACTCCCCCTGATGTGTTTAAAACCTAAAGATTTCTGCAGCGGCAGACTGGAAACCAACCATGCGCTCAGCCTACACATTCCACACACGCCAGACTGTTGTCTCCACCTGCTTGTGAGGAACCTTTCTGTTTGCCTCTGTGTATTTTTGTGTGTGCGCTTGTGCAAAAAGAGTGTGTGTGTGTGTGTGTGTGTGTGTGTGTGTGTGTGTTGCACACAGACAGAGAGAGAGTTGCCTTTGGACACAAACGCAGGCCTGTTGGCTGGAGCTGATGAGCTGTCAGAGGAAGGTTTGAGTGTGTGCGGATGACAGGCTGTCAGTGGACTGGCTGCTGTGTTTTGTGTGTGTGTGTTTTATGTGTGCGTGTGTGTGTGCCCGTCTCTCACCAGGTTCTCCTGGTTGCGTGCGTTCACCCGGTTTTCATCCCCTCTCATGTACTTCACCTCTTCCACTCCCTTCATCTTGTATTCGTCTGAGAACAGAAGAGTTGGCATGATTAAAGGAGGAGGAATTAACAATTACATGTATTTATGAGGAGTTACCCAGAGATGAAACGTCAAGCACATTCCTTTCATTCACGTTTTGACAAATTTTGAGAGAAAAGACGGCGGGAGGGGAGAGGGGGGTAACGTCCTTTTCTGCATCGTCACTGCATTATATCATCAAGACTGGTCATTATTCTATTGACTTTCGTTGACTTTCGTGGTCGATGGTAATGTGAGAACAGAACCTGATGCGGCATTTCGTAATACGCACGACAGGCGAGGTGCAAGTACAGTTAGATGGGACATTGCTTTACCATCGGAGCTTTAGAAATAAAGAAGCGGCAACATAGAAACAGCAGGAGGAAATACCAGAGAAGGCAGAAGAGAAAAGGAGAGAGGGTGATGATAAGGAGGAGGAAGATGGGGAGGATTAGAGACCAGATGAACAGCTTCTTGGCTACATGCACAGCTTAGACGGCTAAGACGAGAGCTTTAAGACTTCATTGAAGATGACACGGCTCATGCACCGCCGTCCATCCCCTCATCCCCCCAACCAGCAGCGACTATTTAGGATAAGACGGATATTTTACATTTTCTTACTGACCATTTTGAAATTGTATTTGTGTTAAATTGTCAAGGAATGCATAAACTAATGTCATTTGTACACACTGCAACTCCAAGTGCTTTCCCAGAAGGAAAGTAAAATATAATTAAAAGGCTAAGTGATGAAAATGGAGTATTACTTAAGGATAAAAGCAGCAATTATGGCTAAAACATGATATAAGTGAAAAGATATTGCCTTTACTGCAACGCTTCAGTAAACAATTATGTTTTTAGTCCCGACTTAAAGGCCCATCTCAGATTTTAGGTTTTTGGGGGGTTTTTTGTCATAGAGCCTGACCCATATTGCCTGAATTGCCACTCAGAGAAGAAGAAGCAACAAAAGCCAGATTACAGTTTGCAAACACACGGAAACAAAGACCTTCATTTCTGAAGATATGTCCTGTTGTCTGATTAAAAACTAGCATCTGGCAAAAATAGCATCAAGAAAATATGGCATCATTAGGTATGACCATTATGTGGAAAAATTGAAGCAGCATCTTAAGAGCTACAACAGCTTAAGAGCTACAAAGTGGCTTAAAAACAACAGAGTCAATGTTTTTGTAGTCATCACAAAGTCTGGACATCAGCCTCCCGGGAAAATTTGTGGGAAGAACTAAAATGGCATGGAAAATGGCCTGAAAACCTGAGTGAATTACATCGGTTCAGTCAGGAGGAATGGGCCAAATATGCAGCAAAGTATTGTGGGAAGCTCATAGAAGGATACCCAAAACCTATCCAAGTCGTACAGTTTAAACTGTACGATTGGCTGAAAAAGTAAAAAAAAAAAAAAACATATCTCAAAAATGTCTGTTATTTAAAAATAAATAGATTTTGTAACGGTAACTGAATATGAACTGGGACAGTTTAGCAGCATTTTGCAGGAATGGGTATTTGGTTTAAGTAAATATCTGGTTTCACCCGATGAAAATATGCACCTTAGGAGAATATTTTGAAAAAAATAAAATAAATAATAATAATAATAATGATTGCCTGGAGTTTACATTTTTAATCAATTCGGCATAAGAAATGGTAGACATTGCAGCAAATATGTAGATGTTGGAAAATATTAAAAATAAAGTGCATTTCATTCATAATGGAGCCAACCAACTCAAGAACGTGCTGACCACCACCAGCACTGAGAATTATCAGCTGAGCGCCTGCTTGTCTTTCAAGGTGACCGCTGATGGTGATAAACACATAAAAAGGAGGAACACCTGATTTTTATCTGTCCCACATCTTGTGCGTCTGCCCTCACTATCAGCAGCGACTCTGTTCCCGTCTGTGTTTATATCTGCGTGCCCCTTTGCACCCAGCTGAAGCTCTCCCTCCCCTCTGCTCACACTCCTCCTGCACCTTGATCACCTGTATGTGCGCGTCTCGCATTCGAGCGAAGTCACATGCCTTCCTGCAAGTCAACACAAACGTCACTGCAGAGCCTAACGGCGGCCCGGCGGTTTACCGACAAATCATCTGTTCAAGAACGTGGTGTTGGGAAGCGCTGCTTACTCCTCTGCTGTTTATGCCAGGAATGTAAACAAGTTTCAGCAAAGCCGCTCCTGTCTGAGCATGCCGCCGCTCACAAACGGCTCCTTAACGCAACGCAGGCCCGCCGAGGCTGGATGTGCTCGGTAAACACATGGCACATCACTGCGCTGCAAGCAGGAAGCAGAATTAAGAGCCGCTTCCTCTGCTCTCCAGTATGGCACTACAACCGTATACACTGATGTCAAGCTGTGTAAGCTGTCAATTAGGGTGGATACAACAGGCAGGGAAATGAGCAGCTGTAGGCCACAGAGATGGATCTAAATGTACGTTTGCACATAGCGGTTAAGAGAAATGCCATTTTATGATGCTGGATTTGCCTGAATATTCTCTCCCTGTTCAAGTGTCCTGGCTAAGCCTAACATGATGAATATAGAAAGATCAAAGTGGCCCAGCTTACACCATCACAGACTTCAGTTTAGATAGGAGGAAAAAAAAGGGTGAATCTTGTGTGCGTGCGTGTGTGTGTGTGGCCGTCCCTGTCAAAAGAAATGACACGGGTGTTTCGTCACGTCGTTGCCGGGGCTCGCTTTTGGGTGGGAGGGAAAGGAAAAGCCGTCAGAGAGAAGAGGGAGAGGGAGATGAAAGGACTATTTCGAGGAGCTGCGGTTTTGTGATGTGGACATCTTTCTCGTCTCTGATTAGAGAGCAAGGATCTGCGCTGACCTTAAGGACGCGCTGCGAGCGCACGGATGTGTCTGTGGGACTGTTTCCGAGTCAGAATGCCTCCGAATCTGAATGTCGCTGCATCCGAGTGTCTGCGCGGCTCGTGAGTCATTTAAATGGCCTTATTTGGCCATGTCTGCTCTCACAGCCCGGCCTGTCCTGTGGCTATGTCACTCTGTCCTTCCTGCCGAGCGTCCTCCCTCCCGACCCGACTGGCTGCAAGCCATCGGCAGCCTGGCATCAACATTTACACCTGAGCAGAAGTCGAAAATCGCGCACATCAAACGGTCGTCGGCGATGAAAGAAAATCGGAGCGGGTTTATTGTGGCGGAAGTGAAGAGACAAAAGTGGAAGTGTACACACTATTAAACCAGCTGTGACATATTTAAAAATGTAAATCTTATCCCATTGTATTGCATAAGTTATGGTCTTATGCAAAACCACATACAATTTTTTTTATTTATTTATTTGTATTCATATAGAACAATAATGGACTGGCTGAGGGGCTTCTTTAGGTGCTGTAAAAAAAAACAAAAAGAACAACTCAAAATAAATGTAGTTAAATGGACACATATCAATGAGTATACAAATATATATGACGTATTAGTTCATATCATTTAAATTGATCATTCACATATCAACGCACGTTTTTAATGCATGTGATTCTGGTATAATGTACAAAACTGACATGAAAGTTTTACTTTGAATGTTATAAAATTTCAGTGAGTTATGCAAGAAAAATCACAGAACCGGAAAATTTAAGCTAAACAACCTCTAAAAAATTGCTTAGATTTTATTTACTTTACAATAAGGTGGAATATGAAGTATGAATTGGGTTGCATAGATGACAAGTGGGGGACTGAATATCCTGAATCAGAGACACAGGAGGTCTTTCTAAGGAGAAGTGCTGTAGACGAACGGAGGGCATCGACTTGAGGCCGGGCTGTAATTTGACCCGATGCTTTCAAAAGCCAGGCAATCCAATGTGACTGCACAAGAGATCAAATTGCAATCATTATCACAATATTAACATGCGGAATATCAAAATCACTAAAGACCGCTTGGATGCGACATTCGGTAGCCTATTATGTTTCAATTCTGTGCATTCAGGCTGTGAGCTTGAATATTATAACCATCCAGTTGGAGGGATGAACTCTCACTGCCCTTGATGCCAACACCTAATATAGATTTTAGTGGCATGTAGAGACGCAACGTTACACTCGCATGTTTTCCTGATATCATGCAACCGGACACGGCACACATCGTAATGGGACTTGCTCTTTTAAATGCTCGTCCAGTGAGAACATTTTCCAGATAATTTTGAAATACATAATGGCGTCAAAGAGCTTGGCTGAGGACAGAACGAAGAACAAAATTTGAGCTAGTCCTGCTGTAAAATGTAGAAGTGGGGCTGTTGGGATTAGTAACAGATCCCAGTTTGACTCACAGATGCAAACCAGTGCAAGCCTGAAAAAAAATATTTAGGAGTTATGTAGTTATATAGCTACTGTTATCTGTCTTTTATTAAAGACTAAAGATATATGTTGAACCCTCACCTTCTGCTGGACGCATTTTATATCCATCATAAATTGTTTTTCGCTTAAGAATGAAGTACATTCTAATATTAATGGTGCTGTATTGATTTTAGATAAATGTTTGGCATATTTACAAGGATTACACGGACTATGAATAAATGGTGGGCTATTGTGATAACATAAAAGTTCAGGAGAGCAATTAATTGCCGTTGGACGTTTGAGAAAAAGTCGTAATGCCATGCGTTATCGTTGCGACAGACTTCCGCTTTAACTTACAAAAATGCTGGTAAGGTGCAACGCAAGTAATTCATAACATTCAACAGTGTGTATATAATCAACATTTATTCAATATCTTATTAGTCATATCTGTAGTTCATAAGATAAATGTATTAAATGTGTGTAGTTTCTTTAACTGAGCAGTTTGTTTCCTGCCCAGTCAAACCTTGTGGCCTCCCACTCCCACTGAAAACGAGCGGATGTGCCACTTTCACCTCCTTGTGATGGATTTGCTTGCCAGGGCAGCAACTTTTGACCTTTTTAGGTCTTCTGCAAGTATTTTTTTCCCCCCCATTTCTGTGCACTGCCCTGTACAGAACTTCTTTTTAATAGGCCAGAAATGTAGACATTTGCTGTGAGTTGAAGTCATTATAATTCAGAACTGACACTTAGGCATTCCTAAAAATAAGATAGTGAAGTACATGGTGCTTGTATGGTGACTCAGTACTGGGCTTAATATTTGTAATGGCTGTGATTTTGTTTAGAAGTCAAAACAGAAAAGACACCTTCATTTTATTTAATATGCTAGAAAAACACGTTTTCTTTACTCCATAGGTGCAAAATATTTCACTTCAAGTTTAGATTTAGCGAATTGGTTGGGATTTTATACATAGTTTAAGAACCATCTGAATGGGAACTTTATTAGAAAAAAAAAGTTAAGAAATCAAAGTCGGGCAAAATGGAAATCAACACTTCAAGCCTCAAAGAAAGAATTGGGGCACTTCTAATTACATCAACTGTTAAAAACGTATAAACAAGACATTATATTTCTTATTGCACAATTAAAAATATTTACATTTATGAGTATATTTGAAAAACATATTAAAATACAATTTGAAGAGCTGGGAAGTTATTGTCCTTTTTCTCCCCACATTGAGACGTTTTGCTCATTTAAGACCAGAGTTGGAGACTAAAAATGAAGGGCAGGGGGTGAAATCATAAGAGGTCTGTTGACAGTTTTCTCTGGATCTGATGCACGGTTTAAATAACAGTGAAATCTGTATGTTCAGGTGCTGCATCGTGCAATCTAGCAAACACATGCAGCACATTATAGCGTCATCTGCTCTCAGATCTCCTCTCCCTGTGATTATTCCCCAGATCAACAGCTAGATGCTGAGGAGGGAGAGTGTTGCTATTTTCCCTCGTCGTCCCTCGCTGTTTGTGTAATGGAGCTCTGCCTTTTTCCGGTTATTGTGTGGGAGCAGCTAAGAGGGCTGGGGGGGGCTGGAGGGGAGGCGGGTTTTTTAAGGCTAGGCTGGAGTCTGGATGGACAAGTCCAAATATCTGGGACGCACTCGCACCGAAATCTGCTGGTGGGCATTTCAGTGCGTGAAAGAAGAAGAGGGTAACTAAACACGCCGATGTACGCCGCACACACACTCACCGACACGCAGGCCACTGGGGGGTAAGTTTATGAGCGTAAGTGAGACGGACTGTCTGACCAGGAGCTACCAGTCTTTTCCACCTCAGTTATGAGAAGTGTAATGAACACAGAGAGGAAGCTGGAGAAGGGTGGAGAGGTTAAGAGGTAAAAGACGAGATGAGGTAGATAAGACGAAATAAGGGAGCTTAAAAAAAACAAAACTGATTTTACAAGAGCCTTAGCTTGGAATCACACTACTCATCAAGTCACACATCCACTAGGGCAAGTCCAAACAGTAGTCTGCCCCATCCACAGCTACTCCACATTCCACTTTAATCAAAAGACAGCAGAACGGGGACGGGACAGGCCGGGAGGAAACGGGAGGAAGGGATGTGAAAGGACACAAGGTTTTGACCTAATGTTGTGCAAGAGACGAGAGGAAAAGAGCCGAGCAGAAGAAAAGCGGGGAGATGAACGCAGGGAAAGTGGGAGGAGGGTGGTGGGGGGGGGGTCACGGAGACCCAAAATAGACAGAGTGACAGAGAGAAAGAGGAAGAGATAAACGAGGCCTGGAGCAGGGGGAGGGAAAGGAGGCGATCTGAAAGCGGCTGGGAAGTTTAGAGGAGAGAGAAAACGATGAGCATCAACACGTCAGTCTCCTTTCCTCTCTCAAGGAAATTACTCTCCTCGGACCGCCTCCCGCTCGTTCTCTGGCTCGTTTTGTTGCTCTAATAGAAAATCAAAAGAGGGAAGAGTGCAGAACTCTCTGGGGTGAGAAGAGGAGAACGTGTCTGAGAGAGAGTAGAAGGATGGGAAAGGAGCAGAAAGTCAACGGGAGGTGGTAGGGAAGAGCAGAAAGGGGTTGAAGGAAAACCATGGGAGAAGATGGAGATGGCGGTGGGGGGGAGAGGGAGGGGTCTCCTATGGATCATCTGCCACAATCCATCCAACTGTGTCGCTCCTAATTCTTAATCTCTGTTAATCCATCATCTCTTTTTCATTCCAGTCCCTTATTACATCACAGCCGGCTGCATGCAATTAAAGATGGAGCTGCAGCCGTTTGTGTCCGTCACTAATGAACCTCGGTTTGGTTTTCCTTTCCACCCATCGCATAATTTCAGCGAGGAGGTCTTTCCCTGGCTCATTCATGGTTCAAACTCAAATCTCCACCAACAACACTTGTAACTGTGGAAAAACAAAAAAACGTTAAATGACCGAGAAACTCTAAAAAAGGTCAACCTCTACTGACCTATTTTTAGAGAAACAAACGCCCTTTGCCAGTTTCTACCCAAATTCAAGCCCTTCTGGTTTCCATTTAAAACAAACCATCTTGTGGTCAGTTTTTTAAGCCGCTACATAACAGCAGACCTCATAGTTGGGTCATCTGAGAGTGTAGAAATATTCAGATCTCAGGTGCCCATTTAACCCTTTCATACATGAATTATGATCCTTTGTGTCAATTTTTTTTCCAAATTTTTTTAATTTTCTTAAGGCATAAAAAAAAGGTAGGAAAAGACATTTTGTAAAAAAAAAACAATTTTATTTTTTTTAAGGTGATCAATTGTAATTTTCTCCAAATACAAAGTTATTTGAAAAATACATCAGTAGTATTGTTCTTTAGGCGTTATCTGATGTCACAATATTTTTTTTACCTGCCAGAGTCGTCTACAGTAGAAGGAAGGACCGGGTCGGTCGGCGTGCTTTATTGTCTGTCAGCCATATTGGATTTAACAAGCATAATTTCTTGCATTTGCAGCTGATGGCCAGTAAGTTGATAGTGTATTTTATGATGCATTAGTGTCCACTTCAGTGGTCTGTGTGCATTTATAACAGAAAAATCCACGAGAAGCACAAGAAAATGGCTTATAAATAGCTGCCCACTTTAGTGGCCACTATGCATGAAAGGGTTAATTTTCTACATTTGATTTTATGATACACCCAATTTCCATTGAGCGTCAGTCTAGTTTCCTTCGGTATTAAAATCTAAGATTAGTATGTGAAGGACATGGAATCTTCCAAACTGTAGAGTAGCAAGAAGAATTGAGCAACATATTCCACAGGAAAATTTCTAAAGTTTTTACAAAAACTCTCCGATTCCGGAATATTTTAAGGAAAACGGGGCTTTACTCTGAACTTGTCACCCTAAGATGTATGACAAAAAAGCTCCTGAGCCGGTGTTACCTAAAAAAAAACTCTATTGGCGAGAAAAGATTAAAAACACTTTCAACATGACGAGGCTCCGTCTTCACTTACTACATTATATTAAAAGAAGAATTGACGCAAGCCAGGGTGGAACTCAAAGTTTCTGCGGTGATCAGAAATGTAATGTGTCTAAAATGTTACATTTTTATGAAACGCATCTTAGTTTGATTATGTTAAAATTGTTACAGCATACGTAGCTTCCTAACTTTTTACCCAGCCCTCACATTGGAGCGGACTCAAAGTTATCTCTCTGTCCAGTTTAGCGCTGAAATATTAATCCCCAGCGTCGCTCTTATCACAAAACATTATCACCCTCTGGGTACTTCCTCTCTCCCACATGAGCAGTAAACACAGAAGACTCTAATAAAACTGCAGTTGTTTTCCAAACCAGAGAACCCAGCTCTGCCAGAGGGCTCTTGCGGGTTCAGAACGAGGCCACGGGTCTGCGCTGAACTCGGCCGTGGAGCGAGACGGAGCTGCGGGCGTCACCTCGACAGCCGGGAGTAAAACTGACCAGAGTAGAGGTCTCCGTTGCTGTAGGCCTTCCCGCGTCCCTCCTCATCGTTGGGCACGGCCGACACCTGCTTGGCCGAGGTGCAGCCCATGACCTCACTGTCTGAAACTTCTCCTCATCGCACTCGCACCTGGACGGGGCAGAGAGCAGAGATTTACAGTCACAACACACACAATAAAATGCACGTCAATGTGGAACTGGGTGCAGAAAGCAGAAGTTTTCTATGTTTTAGAAAACCTTACACACTCAACCTTTATTAGCTCTGCGTCTGTCAACAAACCCAACTAAACCAAAAGTATTTGTATTTGCGACGTGTCAAAATAAGAGAGAATTTGTATTAATTTGATCAAATTCAGAAGATTACATTATAAACTTGGGGGAAAAGAACAACAAATGGTGACATCATAACTTTGTAAGATTCTGATAATTCACACAATTTTAGTTAACTGACAGTATGTGGATGTATTTTACACACCGCTTCCTCGCGTGACGTCACTGGAATAATCAACGCAAACCAGCCATAATATTAAAAATAATAATTGCTGACCTCCATACGTCTCATTGAATTTTCCAGATGCCTGAAGATGCCACATTAGACTATAGACCAGAATAAACAGATAAGAATATCAGTCATACAGCTGAGGAACAAGATCAATCCCAGAAGAAAATTAAACAGCTTTGTGAAGATGCTGCCGATAAGACGGCAAAAAGCGTTATTATCCGCAGTAAAGAAACGGTTTTCCTAGAAGCAGCATTCAGCTTTTATGCATCTCAAACTTACGGAAAATGGCAAAGGAGCTGAAACACTGAGTTTCTTTAAATCGAGACCAGCACCCCACCTGTTTAGAGCTGCTTCTGAACCATAACAAATGGAACATTGACCAGTATATTTGATGTGCATTGCCTTGTTGCTGAATTGTGCCATACAAATAAGCTTGATTGATTTAGAAAATAATTATTTTTGTTATCGTAACTGACTCAAAAGAGAAAAAGTTTAGTTTGTTTTAATGTGAAATTACTGAGCGTATTCGGAGGAAGTTGATGAATCAGTTCAACAACAATATTAACACTCATCTTGTACATGTGGTGGTAGCATCTCCCCACCCAGCAGGGGGGCCTGACACAAAGCAGTGAGGATCGTTGTCAGTCAAACGGCTCATCGACAGACTCCATGTCAGTCACTGAGACATAACGCCATCATTGTCAGATCCCTTCTGATTGCTGCCAGTGAGAATCTGTGTTGCTCAAACGAAACTGAGACGAAGAGGAGGACGAAGAGGAGAACGGCTTGACAAGGGTCAAGAAAAGGATGGACAATAGAGAGAGAGAGGAGGGGGGAGGGGAACGAGTGGAGACCTTCAAACGCACCGTCTGCCCCTCCTTCCACCCTCAGAGCGTTTGAAGTTGGACAGGCTCAGTGTTTATTCCTGTGTTCAGGCGGAGCCAACCGGACCCGTCTTATCCAGCTACAAAGTACCAGGTGTATGCGGCGCGGAGAGACGCTGATCCAACGCTCTGAGACTAACTGAGCTTCAATTTGCTTTAGACGACGCAGTCGAACGGTGGGAGGATTTGCCTTCCTGGTGAATCAACGTTAATCTCTAGAGCCCAAACGGGAGCTCACGTTCGTTTCCCGACGGGCCTCAACCGGCGAGACGAAGCCGTAGCAAGGGAGCAGCAATCAGGCAGACACCGCTTGCAGAACTAGTTGTTGTGCCTTCACCTGTGGTGTTCCTGGGACGCCTCTCTCTGCAGCTCCGACTCGGCCCCACACCAATCCTACTGTAGCCATCAGGATGATCTTTCTACAGTCAGAGGCACGTTGTCATAAATAATCTCATCCGGCGTAATCTGCCCGCGCTGAATGAGCAACACAAACGAGGACCCTGCACCGATCAAGACGAGGTGTGTGTGCAGAGTAACGAGCTGTCACAGGTGGAAGCAGCAGAGGGAGCGCTACGCCGATGAGAGGTGGAACAGGAAAGTATTCACACCCCTGCTTTCAAATGTTGTGAGATTACAACCATAAATGTTAGCAAAACTTCCAACAAAACAGGTTAAGAGTCCAACACAAGGGAGCATTTAATTATGAAGTGGAAGAAAAACGATATGTGGCTTTTTAACAAAAGATCTGAAAAGTGTGGAGTGCACTTTGTGTCCAGCCGCTCTTTGCTTGCATAATAAAATCCAGGGAAACCAACTGTGCAGGAAGATGGCAGTAGAGTATTTGAAAGAAACAACCGTGATAATGTAGAGAAATATTGCAAATATTGACAGTGACACCCCCACAGTTTCCACCCTATGGTAAATAGTAAATGGCTGGTACTTGTTTAGCGCTTTATCGAGTCCTGAGCGCTTCACACTTCATCCAGTCATTTACTCATTCACACGCATATGGTGGAAAAGTCAGTTATAGGGATAAACGTCGGCAGGTACAGTATGAAACACAGTCAGGTAAGATGCATTGGATGAGACTTGGATTGAAATTTTTGGCCTATTTGAAAATAAATACAAAACAAACCCTTCTCATCACCTTGAACGTCATTCTCACTCTAAAGCAAGGTGGTGGCTGCATCATGATTTGGATTTTCTGCAACTGGCCCCAGTAAGCTGGTCAGACCTGATAGGAAGATGAACATAGCTACCAGTAAATATGAGGAGATGCAACCCTGGGTGAAATTATGTTAGCTGTTGCAATGGCAACCGACGCAGCAATTTACCGCAACAAACAGAATTACATCATGGTAGTTGGTAGATTTTCCAAGTAACTCACTAGACAGGTTAGATATCAGATTGTGGAAAATGTGGCTATGATATTTCAAGCTCAGAATTACAAGTGAAGCCCATCGTCATCTGCAAACCAACACAGCCATCTACCTGAACAGCAAAACAGCCAACAGGCTCATAGTTCATCAGGAGGACGTTCATGGATCCGCTGTTCAGAAAAGGTCATCTGTTGACGGGATAACTATCGGTTGTGAAATTCAAAAAGCTACACTTTAAGGGAGAGCGGCAAGAAGAAAGCCATTGTTTAAAGCAAGACACAGGAAATACAGTTTGCCATAAGCCATGTTGGGGACCCGGTAAATGCAACAAAAAAGCTGTTCTGGTCTGAGACCAACAACTAACCTTTCAGCCAACATGCCAAATGCTATGCGCCAGAAAACTAACATCACTCTGAACACAGCATGCCTAATGTTGAACATGGAGGTGGTAGTATCATGTGGTGAGGAACAAAGCAACGCAGGAATATTAGAGGCGTCAACTTGTGAATGACTATACATACATGCAGCCAGAGCTACAATTTAGTGGCTTAGATCAAAAGCATATTCATGTGTTAAAACGGCCTAGTCAAAGTCCAGCTCAATTGAGAATCTCCGTTCAATCCGTTCAAGTAGAGCTATTCTGCAAACAAGACTGGACAAAAATGTCCACCTCTAGATGTGCAATCTAATTGACCTGAAGCTGAATCTGCAGCAAAGGTTACTACTAATAATACTACTATATTATCTACTATATTATATTAAAAACCCAACAAAGCACACATAAATAAATGAGCGCCTTTTCAAGGCGCCGTGTCAGCGCGGAGGAACTGAAGTAAATCTCAGTTGAGCAGAAAAGCAGGAACTCCCTTCAGGAAAACCTCTGGAGGAGGTGTATTGAGAAATCTATGCAGCCTTGACAGATTTGAAGTTTCAAAGGGTCCTTGGTGTGTGGGCAGCGTCTGTTTGAAGGGCTTTGATTTGTGTGTATTGAAGCACCAAATTGTGAATAGGAACTGGGTAAAAATAGACCCGGCAGACGAAGAACTGTTGTTGTGTGGGGATAATGTTAGGCTTTGTGGAGCCGCAAGCTGCTATTACTTGGAGTTAAAGCAAGTAGATGGACTATTACACAGCAGAATACACCTATAAATACATAGAGAGGCTTATAAAAAGGCAAAAGTTCGCAAAGTGTCTTATAACACAATTTTTAATATCCAAAGAGCCAGAAAGGCTTCTCCTCAGCCACTGTGGATAGCATACAGGCTGAAGAAAATACATTTTTTAAAAACAAAGCACAGACAGTTTCCTGTTGAAGCCTCACCAGTATCAGAATATTCCAGTTTCCAACTTGTTTGCATCCTCCTACGCCTTTTTTTTTTTTTTCCACATGCGCTTAAGCATCTAAAGTACAGCTGGAATTGGTGTGAGTCGGTCCTTCAGCGCTACACGCACCGGTCCACTCTTCACCACGAGCCAGCCCGCGGCGTGGCGCCGCTCGGTGTTGACTTAACCCACAGGACAGCTGCACCGTGCCACTCAGAGCTCGCCTGCACCCGTTAAAATCTAAAGTGTGTCAATGGGGCAGGCTTAGTCCAGCGAGCGCGCCAGCCGTCTCCCTTTCCCACACACACATAAACACAAGCTGAGCCGACATGATCTGATAAACGGGCTACATGTGACAGGGATAAAAAAGATCCCGACTGCATGTAGCTCCAGATGCCTCGCACTCGTGCTTTCCAAAACAAAGCTGCATCTTTCTTCGTCATCTGCAAGCGCCACTCATGTCAGGCTGCAGTTCTTGCACTGCTTCTATGATAAAGCTCCAAGTTGCATATATAAAATACCTCGTCAGAAAATGTTGAGCTTTGGAAACGCACGGCTCTGACTCATTCTAAAAGCGCGCTAAGTTGCGTGGCATCCTCAACACCAAGCAGTAACTCAGACACATAAAATGGAGATGAATTGGCAAACAGAAAAACTTGCCCACGCCTGCAAACTTTGAAACTTGGGACGTGACATGCTCAGAGTTCTGAGGGAAAAAAAAAAGCCGACTTGACAAGGGAGTTTGTCAAAGGAGGAACTTGTAGATGAGTGGGGTGGGGTGAGGTGGGGGGACCTGATGAGGGAGATATACATGCTTGCATAAACATGCACTGTGCTCACAGGCAGAGAAGTGTGAAGGTTTCTCAAACACTAGGTTGAGCCAGAGGCAGAGCGATCAGCCTCGGAGCCTGAAAAACTGGCTCGACAGAAGTGAAAGAGTGAATGAGAGAGAGGAGTCACACATGGAGGTTTTGCTGAACCAGGGCTTGTTTTTGCCTTTTTATTTTTCTTCTTTTTTTTTTTAAACTTCCTTAACATCAAGGCCTCAGTGTGATTAGGAAGAGAGGAAGATTTACCTGCGCAGGCAGACTCACCTCTCCAGAGCAGGCCCTTCATGTGAAACATGGCTTTATCAAGCCACTCTGTGTCTCTGCACTTCTCTATATTAAACTGAAGTCAACTGGGCGGAGGTGAGCTCTACTGAAAACCAGAAGTTTCCACACCAACAGAGGTTTTAGCCAATTCACATGACATGTAATAAAAAGTGACACCCCTGAATACATGTTTTTCCTCTCTTTTTTTTTTTTTTTTACAAATTAAATGGTATTGAATCTATTGTATTAGTAAAAAAAAAAACGAAAGGTCAGCTGACAGATCAGCTGCTGAATTGTTTATTTTCAGCTTGATTAACCTTTTTTTTTAATGTAGTTCTTAAAGAGAGACACATTTCTAAATCTTGGTCCTTCAAAAAAAGAAAGTACATTCTGCATTCCCAACAACATTTTCTGAAAAACATTCACATTACAGCTATGTGGGTCTCTTATGTTTCTTCATTTAGCAGGTCAGTGAGGTCATCACTCCTGAATTGCCTTCACTTTGCAATCGTCTTCCTCACCTTTGCCCCCGAGCCGTTTAGATAAGTCTGTTATGTTTGAATGCACCCGAGATAAAAATGAAATGCGACTAAATAAAATCACAAGCGTCTGCGGTTGCTATGCCATCATCGAGATACTGGAAGCAAACATGCCCCAGATCACATGGAGGGAACAACTCTTGGCGGCATATATCCCGGGTCCTGTCATGATCTGGCGCTAACGTGTGTCACAAGTGGACAGCTGAACAGTAGTAAAATCTGTCCTGAGCGATTTAGGAGCAAATAAACAGGCCTGCTGATATCCCTGTAAAGTCAAATTCAGTGCCGTTTCTGTGGAGTAATTTACACAACTCTTGATAAACTTAGGTATGCAGCCTAAGACGAGTGACATGGGAGAAGTGGAGCAGACCAGAATGATTTATGACTTCCCAGAGCTGTGATCATCCACTCTAAGTAAAACTATGGGCTGAACTGGTGGTGCTCCTTGAAACTGCATCTTCATTTTGGCCATAATAACAAGAGAATGTTTGAAGGAGTCAAGAGAATGTTTGAAGGAGTCAAAGTGAGTCTTTAAAACCCAAGAATGTTGTATCACCCGTCAGGCGCAGTGGTGGTAGCATCATGCTGTGGGCTCAGGTAGACCATTTGAAATGTATTCCAAACTCTGCGATACATTGTATTAATGATCCCAAACGTAAACAGAAGGTGGTTTTGGAACTGGTTAAGCAAGAGCTTTGAGGTTTTTGCAATGACCAACTCAAAATAACAATAACAACAACAACAACAACAACAACAACACACAACAACAACAACAACACACAACCATTAGTGATTCTGGCAACATACCAAGAAAAACATCACGAGAATAAGTTGTTTTTATTGCTTTGTTTTGTATATATAAATTGATAAGAATCTAGGAAGCCAATTCATTACAGCCTATAGTTGTTCAGCTCCAGTACTCGAGGTTCAGTGTCTCTGCTCCAACACGGCCGATTCAAACGGTCCAAATTTCTCCTCAGCATGTCAATGTTCTGCAGAGGCCCGGTAATGAATCATCTTTTATTCAGGTGTGCTGAACCAATGAAAGAACTAAAAAAAAAAATACAGAATATCGGCCCCTGGATTAGTAATTATACGGAAAATGGGCAGAGAGAAAAGGGAGGGAAAGAGATGCTGCAAACGGCCCAAAGGTTAAGGAATCGAACTCCAGGCGGATGTGTCACGGACTGATGGCATCCGGGCTCCTTCTGCCTCTACACCCAATATTGCTGTTTACAGAAGGCATTCCCTCCTAGGGGGATCGTGAGAGAGAAAACCGGGTTTTTATGCAGTGTGGTAAATATCTGGTTTCAAATCTACGCATTTATAAAACAAAAAATAAAAAAAATTGGCAGCATTAACTGTTTTTAAGTGCAGCAAAAAATAACCAAACCCACACTGGTTTTAACATGGAAGCACAAAAACCATCCGCAGCGCTCCCTGCTGAAGTGATCACTAACGCAGTGTAAACTTTGTGGCAACATCGGCAACATGTTCCGTCACCGTGTCATCGTTTTGCAGCGGCGAGACCCCCTGATGAAGAGCCGTGTCTGTTGCGCTGCACAATGTCGCCTGCGTCTCTGCGGCTTCGTCTCCCCCCCCACTCCCCCACTCCTCTGACAGAACAGTACTTCAGCGCAACTTCAAGTCCAATACATCATAATATTTACTTTAACCAGGCAGCAAACGCCTCACCTCTAATCTCCTTGCAGTTTGGGCTCTCCATCAGTCTGACAAGCCACACCAACGCAAACACGCCGCTCTTAAATGGAATGCTGCTAACTTAACGAATGGCTGCAGAGTTTCTTTGCCTCTCAATTTTAAAGATCTTCCCTTCAATTTGTTACAACATTGGAGACATTTTCAAACAAAAACACGCTTAGCCAATTTGGGTTTTTACATCTTTCAAAATAAATCAAACCGCACAATCCCGAAGCTGGCTTCCAACTCGGCCGTGAGGTGAGGGGGCCATTTCGGTTTTATTTTGACATCCGGACAAACTTGGATAAGTAAAAATTTATAAATAGTCAGAAATATCTGGACTGGGATGAAACGGAGATGCTTCTGATAACAATTTGCAAATCGATAATAATGATAATTTCTCAAAATCCCAAACACGAATTGCAAAGCTTTCCTCTAAAATCCACTTAAAGCACCTCGGGAGACATTATGTGGTGAGTGCTACTGTCAGCAACTCCAAAACCAAAATGATCAGAGCTGGACGAAAGCCAAGTTGTTGGGGCGTCATGTGGCTCGGTGGTTGCCTGAAAGTCTTCCCCTGGTCTCTCCTCCCCACTTCCTGTCCAGCTACTAATGAATAAAGGCCACTTATGCCAAAAACAACAACAAAAAAACTTTTAAAAAGTCAAGTTGGAATGTGGAATCTGAAAATATCAATCAATGTAAAAAGGTTGTTTTTTTTTGGGTTTTTTTTTTACAAAAGTCATTGAGAGAAATAAAATTAAAACATGACCTCATTGAAGAAATCCTAGACAATAATAGCATGAAGAGACGTTTTCCTAATGTGCTCGGATTCATGTCTGATCTTTATACAGACTGCTTTAATATATTTATTTACTAGTATGAGTGAGTCTGTTCATCGTGGGGATTTTTTCCAAGCGACAGCTGCAAGGCCGACAGAGTGGGCCCGCTCCGGCGCAGCAGCCAACCACGCAAGGTCAACCTTGTTTACGTTTTCTTACCCAGATCCATCTGAATTGCTAACAAACCGGCCCACGAGCTGCAAAAAAAAAAAAAAAAAAGAGAGAGGATCCCGCATTTATATTCATTAGTAATTACCAAGACTGAAGAAAATAAATATCAGCCTGAGCATAACCGGTGAGCAGCACGCTGCAGGATAAATTGTTTCAAATCCGTTATGTTGGCTGATTAAAAAAAAAAAAAAAGAGCGTGCTGAAATGTTTCTGTTTCAGCCCTGCGCCGAGGAGCTGCAGAGGAGTCTGTGCCTCACATCTCAAAATGGCTGGTGTCATGTCTATGATGCTACCCCGTCCAGATGCGAACCAGTTCTGTTCCTCTTACATCAACAAGGCCAACGGTGAACAATTGGGTTGGTGTGGTTCATAATGGCAATGTGAGCAATCTGGTCATATTGGTGCAAACTTTCCTAAATTGGGAAGACATTTGACACGTGATGGTCAGTCATGTGTGTGTGCCAAAACCATCACAATGACCCAAATGTCTATGTTGTACCTTTATCCAGCAGTAATGCCGCACATTTGTTTTTGTGGGTTAATTTTTGCATACATATTTAAGGCACATGCACTACCTTTGTCCAATTATTCTAAATTTTGAACCTTCTTTGCATACATGGCCAGAAAAAATATTGCGTCACTGTTGCCTTGTAGCAAGAAGGTCTAGAGTTGGAATCCCAGTCTGGAGTCTTTCTGCATGGAATTGGCATGTTTTGCCCGTTTAATGTGTGGATTCTCTCTGGGTACTCCAGCTTCCTTCAACGTCCAAAACCTAAACTGTTAGGTTCATTCGTCTCTCTAAACTGGCCTTAGGTATTTGAGTGTGTGCATGGTTGTTTGTCCTGTGTCTGTTGTTCAAGTGATGGACTGGCAATCTGACCGCTGGTAACAGGCACCGTCTCTCCCACAACCCCGTAAGGATAATCAGGTACAGACGGCAGATAGATAAAATTTGCCGATTCACAAAATAAGAGGGTTTTAGCGGGTTTTGACACAGAAACATAAGAAGCTTGTTCCAGTACGGTCGATGCTTTTACAAAATACAAGGGAAAATTATTAAATGTGAAACAAAAATGTACTGTGGATCAAGGAAATTGCCTTCCGAGTCCAAAAAGCTAATAAAAGTTACACTGTTTACAAAGTTAAAAAGGCACAAGCATCCCTCATGTGCGTAAAACTGGTATATATTTTTTTTGATTATTTGATTAATCAGATGTCTGTCTTTTCAGACACAAGGATTCCTGAATCGAAGCAAACAGTCCATGTAAATCCGGTTCAAGAAACCTTGGACTTACTCCATCCTGTCCCGTTGCAACCAGAAACTGGAATGTATTTCGTTCAAATTGTGTTTGATAGAGCCACGCAAATAGTGTGAAATGGGAGGAAAATCATATACGGTTTTCCATTTTTATTCCCACGTATAGACAAAAAGTGTTTTACGCATTTGCATTCAGTAGAACCATCTTTTGCTGGAATTAAAGCTCCAAGTCTGTTGTCCTTTATCAGCTTTGCAACGTTTGATAAACCTCTTTCTCCATTCTTCTTTGTAAATTAGCTCAACCTTATTTGACTGAGAGAATCCATAAAACGTAAATTTTTTAAACTCTCGACAAATATTCTCAGTTGGATTTAGGTTTGGACTTTAAATGGGCCATTCTAACACAAGAACCCACTTTGATATAAAGCATTTTGTTGTAGCTCTCAATGAATGTTTGGGGCTGTTGTCCTGTTGGAGGGAAAACATCTGCTCCATTCACAACTTTTATTATTTCTCTATGTCATATCAACTCTGAACTCTGCTGAAGAAAACTAGTGGAGTTGAGGTGTTCGTGGTGTGAGGCATTTAGCCCAGAAAGTTACATTTTGATGTTATCTGACCAGAGTACCTACCAACGTGTCATCCCCTGTCCTGCTTGTGGTACACTTTTAATAAGCCCTTTCTTTACCGATGACTTTCTTCTTGTCGCTCGACTTGTCCTTTCAACAGATTCTCCCACCTAAGCTGTGGGTCTTCGCTACTCTTAGAAAGACTCTCTGATTATCCATCCATCCATTCCATCCATTTTCTGCCGCTTATCCGGGGTCGGGTCGCGGAGGCAGCAGCTTCAGAAGGGAGGCCCAGACTTCCCTCTCCCCAGCCACTTCTTCCAGCTCCTCCAGGGAAACCCCAAGGCGTTCCCAGGCCAGCCGAGAGACATAGTCCCTCCAGCGTGTCCTGGGTCTTCTCCGAGGCCTCCTACTGGTGGGATGTGCCCGAAACACCTCACCAGGGAGGCGTCCAGGAGGCATCCTTACCAGATGCCCGAGCCATCTCAACTGGCTCCTCTCGACGTGGAGGAGCAGCGGCTCTACTCTGAGTCCCTCCCGGATGACCGAGCTTCTCACCCTATCTCTAAGGGAGAGCCCAGCCACTCTGCGGAGAAAACCCATTTCGGCCACTTGCATCCATGATCTCGTTCTTTCGGTCATGACCCAAAGCTCATGACCATAGATGAGGGTGGAAACGTAGATCGACCGGTAAATCGAGAGCTTTGCTTTTTGACTCAGCTCTCTCTTCACCACGACGGACCGGTACAGCGCCCGCTTCACGGCAGATGCTGCCCCAATCCGCCTGTCGACCTCCAGCTCCCTTCTTCCCTCATACGTGAACAAGATCTCCAGATACTTAAACTCCTCCACTTGAGGCAGGACGACCCCCGTGACCCGGAGAAGGCACTCTACCCTTTTCCGGCTCTCTGATTAATGCTCTCTTTTCCTGGCCTGTGAGTGTAGGTGGAGCGTGGAATATTGTTTTATAATCCAACCCTGCTTTAAACTTCTCCACAACTTTCTCCACCACCTGTCTGCTGTGTTCTGCTGTGTGTTTATGATGTTGGTTGTTGTTGGTTTTTTTTTTTAAATACCTGAATAACAGCCAAAGTTCATAGTTTAATCATCATTTATTCACCTCTTCAACACACAATTATTCCAATAGTATTAAACCCGTAGACTCTGGGTGAAGGTTTAACAGTCCTTAGATTATCATAATGTTGGCTCGCAGACATCCCTCTGGGTCCTTTTTATGCACAACAAAGAGAACAAAAGATCCTCTTACTTTAGAGGGAGAAACTAAGAAGGATGATTCAAAAGAACCAAAATAAAAAATGAACAACCAATAAAAAAGGCTAAACCAATGCACCACTCTGTCTCCATCTCTTGCTCCAGCTCTGAGCAGAAACTGAAGTGTAAACACAGTCACGGACACACAGACAGATGCTGCAAACAGACACGAGCGCACCCCGCGAAAGGCTGTTTTCGCCGCTGACATAAAAGGCGAGGAGTCGGAAGACAGAACTGGCGCAAACACAGCCCACAACCACGCAACAGCCGCACGTCTCCTGCAGCGCGTGCAGACACGTGGAAAACCCAAAGCACCACATCACAGCGCCCGGACTGCACCCTTGGGTTTGATGCAGCGACATTTGCAGGTTTGACCGTTACCGAGTCGGGCAGACGACCCAGCAGTCCGGCGCTGCCCTCAGCCGAAGCGAACGCAGAGGGATCAGGTTGTGCTGGCCTTGGGCTTTCTGCACCGCAATGTAGACTACATCATCTCACCTGACAGCACAGTGGCTGCAAAGCAAACACGAGCCGCATGTGAGAGACAGACGCGGAAACTCCCTCCCAACGCCTGCGCAGGGACGAGAAGACATCCTGGTCGCCAAGGTAACCCTCCACCAAGTTGTTACGTGAAGACCCCGACAGGGTCAAACGCTCATCTGAGCTGCTTTTCATCAGCTGGGGGTTAAGGGGGCATGGGGCAGATGATAGTGGTGATTGAGAGGGTGAGGAAGGAGAGAGGAGGAGGAGGAGGAGGAGGGCTAGGAGTAGCTCCTCCTCATGCCTTGGAGAAAGGGAGCAAAAAAATAAATAAAGTGAGGAGAAGTGAGACTTTTAGTGTTTTCTGTACAGTCACCAGATCAAAAAAGCCATATGTGAGCAATAAGCATGCACATAAACAGCACGCTGCAAAACAAAGACGTGAAGGAAGGAAGATGAAAAATAAACCACGAAGCAGGCTTAACAGATCTACGGATTACTGCTGACTGACGTTCAACACATTTTAGTGTCAAAATTTCAGAGGTTTCAACACTCACATTTTCATAATCCTTTTTTTAGACAATTATAGGATGGTTACTGTGGAGTTGTGGCAGATATTTTAGCAGTGGTCAAATGTTTGAATGTGGAACCAGCAAAAACTAACGACTGTCGGGAAATGTAGCAAAGGTCGGCTGGACAAATGGACACTGGGATGTCCATTTGGATGGATGGATGGATGGATAAACCAAAAAACAGATGGATAAATGAATGGACGGACAAGCAGCTGGATGAGAAGATACACAACATTTAGACACCGAGACAATGAAAAAGACGACTACAATTAAAAAGATTTTCCTCACTCTACTTTATATTCCCATCATCATCATCATCATCATCATCATCATCATCTTCGTCATTCAGACCTGGAAGTGACCCGGATCAAATTCCAAACTTTTCCAGACCATGTAGGAAGCTTGTAACAAGTCTTGCACTGTCTCCAACCAAGAGCTACATAACAAATAATAAAAGGACATCTGTACTGTAACTCATTTTATGCTGAGGTCTTCAGTAACAAGTGACCGCCAGCAAGATTTAATGGCAGATGGTTGGAAAACTTCTGGAGAAGAGTCCGTTTAAAATAGACATGATGCTAATGAGCCATAAACGGGCCTGTTTTATCAACGCTGTCACATTGTTACTCTTTTCCAGCAGTTCCTGACTGTCCTCCTTTTGAGCAGTCAGAAACACAGAACTGGCCCCAGGTGTAAGCAAACTTTACAAGCAATCTGTTATTGACAGATATTAAAGAAAATTATTGGTGGCTTTCAAATTAACAGTCATAAATTAAAAGTGACTCAGAAATTTGTCCTCAAAACCCAGAGGAGTTGGAACGTCGATCATTAAAGACAAGGATTGTACCCCCGACTCCAACGTCTCTCTAACCACACAGCCAGACATAGGTTTAAAGAAAAGCAGCAAAAGCAAATGAGCTGGATTAGCAGTGCTCGTCAACTGAAGGAGTCATCCAGGACATGTTATTACCGTCCCTGGATATTGAGCTGTTAACCTTGGATGGCAACAGTCTCTTCAATCAGAGGCTTCTTCAGATTTGTATCAACACTGACTGCTACTGGAGGTCCTTCGTGCCCCGCAGCATCACCGTCCACAATGACTCTTTGAAGGTTCTTGGGTGGTATGATCTATGATGCGTTTTATTTCACCTGGGGATAAAGTATTTTTGAAACAAAAAGAATTTCTGCCGCTTGTGTCTGAGCAGAGAAACATGTTACATCATAACGGCTCGTCAGTGTACGGTAGCACTTCTTCTGTGGTTTCTTGTAATCACAAAGAGAACGGTTGAACTAACTCAGATGCTGACAAGATGCAAGTAAGACAAAAGCTTGAGAAACGTCACGTTATAATGTAAGCTGATAGGTTCTCTTGTCTTGTAGTGATGTGCAAGTAAAAAAAAAAACATCCAGTTTATTTAGTGTGATCTGAGTAGCAAAAGAATATTTCACCGTCTAATTAAGATTGTGCAATATCAAAGGTACTGTGACGATTGAGATATTATGGGATTCTGAAACCTCGGATAATTTTCATTCAAAATGACATTTTTTTCTGTTGTTCTTTTAGCTTTTATTGGAACTGGCATAATTAATACTTGTGTATACTAATGGGAAATAGCAAGAAAAAGGTAAAAGTATAAATGAATATGTTTAAAAAGATGTTCACTTGTATTTTGTAGAGCCACTGCAAAACATCTGGGAGGACACCGTTCGGATTTCAAGAAATGTAGGCAACAACTGAAGGCAGACTGGAATATCCAGATTTCATAATCAAAGCTCTTCTACTTTCATTTTGAACGCGAGAAAGCACGCAGTCTGGCCAATATGCATCATCATGACTTTCAAATCCAAACAAGGCTTCATGCAGAACATCGGCATCCCCCACAACATCAGCCAAAAGTCAGCATTAGGCACACCCTACACCATAATAGTCATTCCAGTCAACACCAGAAGGAAGAAGAGAACCCCACTGGTCAGCAGTCATACCGAAAGTTCATTCAAACACATTCAAGCTCTGTCAATGCGGTCAAACTCCAGCACCAACACAAAAGTTGAACCAACTCAAAATGAATGTCAAAAATTGTCAAAAGTCCCCCGTCCTTCATGATGTTTACAAATTGTGCTTCCTCGTGTCATTGACCTAAATACACCCAAAGCATAAATGTTTTCAGTTCAATTTGGTAGGGGGTGGGGGGAGTACACAACTGGATAATATCTTTAATTTGTTGTTGAGTTGTGCTGGAGTAGCTGGTGAGCTTAAATTCCGGGGTTTGGGGGACCCAACGTGAAATCGGCTTAGGGTTTTTCATACAACCTTGGAGCAGCTCTGCATAAACAACAACAGAAATGACCAACAAAGACGCGCAGCGGCTCGATATAAGACGCCGAAGAGCCGAGGGGGCATTCGTAAGTCACGAGGGTCTCTGTACAGGAGCAGCGGCATGCAGACCCGTGCAGCCCCGAGGCTCGAGCAGCTGTGTCCGGGCTGCATCACAGGGAGACACTGGGCGCTTTGTTTCCCCCCAGGGCAAGGCAGATCGGCGGGGGAGCGGGGTTCAACCCGAGTCTGTGTGCGGTTGGACTTCCTCAGTGTGTGAACGGCCTGCAGCCTCGCCGTGCACAGGTCTCCCCTCTGTCCGTCCTGAAACAGTCGGCCTCAGAGAGCAGCGGGACAGGGTGGCACAGCCAACCAGGATGAGTGGAAAATTTGAACTGCGCCGAGGCAAAGCTGTCCGAGGCAGCCTCCCTCCACCCCCAACCCCCGGTCCGTCACACAGACGGTCCAAAGCACGTCTCACTTTCGCTTCTTCTCCTGTCGTAATTAAAGCGTAAAAAATAACATCAAAAGCAGCAGTCGTGTTGTCTGTAGGACCCCCGCGGACAACAAAATGCGAAGCTCCGTGTGCGCGGACGAAGGAGAGCGCCGGATAATCACGGCTCACTCAGGAAACAGCGAGAAATTACCCACAACGTGGCTCTGACTGGGGCATAAACTGCACCTTTGTGAGACCACTGGAAAGTAACTCACGTTTGTACTTACTTCAGAGGAACCGGTGTGGCTCGGTCCACTGGAGGAACAGCCAGACAGTACGGTCTTCCGGGGCTGTGTGCCGGGGGGGTGAGAGCGGAGCTATGGAGACTGGGAAGCTGAGAGCTGAGAGGACTGAACGTAAACTGTGGCCTGCGTCATTTCACCAGGATGCCACTAATGCGCGGCGCGCAGCAATGCAGCCATCTTACCCCACCGACTCACCAATCACTGCTGGAGCTTAGCTGCTCAGAGCTTCTGGAGTCGGCAGTGACTGGGGCTGAGGGTTGGATCACATCTCTTTCAAATGCGAGGGATCCAATAGTCTAATTTGACCAAAGTGACTGGAAATAAATAATTCAAATAGTGGCAGGAATTAACCGAATATTAAGGAAACTAATGCGTGCAGTTTTGAGGGTCGGGGTTTAAGGCTAACACATTTTTCATGAAAGTTCATTTGTAGACATAAGTAGAAAAAAAACTTGCAACCTGATGAAAAAAAATTATAGAATTGTCTCAATGGAGTAAGGAGGACCAAAAGTGCCACAACTCAGTGATTCATAAACTGTTAAAGCTGCGATATGTAACTTTTATTTAAAAAAAAAAAAAAAAGTTTTTACACATTTGTTAAAATTGTTACTATGTCCTGACAGTATAATAATATGAGAAAGATAAAAATAATGAAAAAAAAAATAATAAAACCCTGAAAAATAAAACAAGCTCCTCTGCCTCCTCCTTGTGGTCCGACTGCCACCTGCAGAAATGCACAGGTCAAAAACAACTAATCAGGGTCAAGTCAGGATGAAGGTCTTGGCACTGTGAGACCTCCTCACGACCTCCCTCACAGCACATTCACGTTCAAGACTGATGTTTTGCTGCTACTGTGCCAATGAAGAAGAAATAACCTAACATAACAGGAAAACTGTTTATCCACCATCATCGGTGGCCCATGTTTACTAGCCTGCGCTTCAGGCTCTGCTGTGGAGGAGGAGCTAGTGCTTAGCAGAGAGCAGGGGAGGGTGTTAGCAGTGTGTGGACAAATATGATTGATAATTTAATTAATAAAATATTTAATGTAAAAAATCATCACAAAAAACTTCTCATGCCCCTCTAAAACACACAAAACAATTAAGTAAATTGTGACTTTTTGGTAGCAAGATACATATTTTATTAACTTTATATTTTTATTCCCAATTTTAACAATTTATTAAGGTAACAAATTGACTCGGGTCATAAAATGACTAATGACACTATCATTTTTATTTAATTTTTTCTAATAAACATTTTAATTCCATATTTTTTCAAGAAGAAGTTCAACTGAGTAAAGTAACATATTAAAGCAGAAATTACATCATTTATTCAATGCACTTTTGGTCCTCTATGTGCAACAGGGTTGTGTGAAATAATTAGAAGTTTGATTAGATTTAGATTTTTTTGTTGTTATAGATTTTACTGATTACATTTTTAATTCCTGGCATTCAGTTAATTAGCTGTTTTCATTCCCAGTTTTGACTAATTAAAACATTAATGATTTCACTCAGTATTTATAATAGAATTGTGCTCCATACAAAATTAGCTGATTGAGTTTATTTGAATCAACGTTTCTGTTTTAAAAAAAACAACAACTAATGATTAATTTATCTTTAAAAAATACATATACATTGACAGTAAAGACAGCTGGATTTCACTAAATAGTTTTTAAAAAAGTGTGATGGAAAAAATAAAACCCCTCTATTTATTCTTCTTCTGCATTTGAGTTGACAGCGTCACCAAAACCACAACAGTCAAGCTGATCAGCTGGTATTTGCAAACAACTTTTGACAGTTTTTGACTGTCTGGTTAGCGCCCATCAACGTGACAGTCCAATTCATACTCTTGTTAATAATTTGTAAGATATGAACTCACTTCCCATTACTTCCTATTTCTGTTTATTTTAGCAGTATTTTAACTTAAATCTATAGAAATTCACAGAAAGGTAAGACTATAGTAATATATATTTTTATTTAACATAAATTTTTCTGTCTCAGCACTCTTTCATAAGACTATAATGCCATGGTGCATACTGAGAATTTTCCAATTACATGTGTGTCATGTTGAGTCAAGTGATTTGATGTGGGCGTCCGCCCACTGTTTATAGAAACGTATGTCGGAAAGAAGCGATTTGAAAGCCTTCAGCCTTGACTCAAACATTCCCATTATTTTGATGTCAAGATGTGCTCGCTATTATTTCTCAGATTTATGACAGCTTTTTCCACCTACTTGGTTTCAACCATGCCGTCTCCCTAATGTGTAATTATTCACATTTAAAAGAAATTCTCCAAACAATCTCAAGCAGCAAACTGAGTAAAAGGTTTCACTGAAAAACACAATGAGCTTAAAAAGATTAAGACAACTTAGTTTTCGATCTTTATTGAATCTCATCCTTTCAACTCATTGATCTCTGCTTCTTCCAGAGTCCAGAGTGAGAATCAGTTCTTCCAGCGCCCTCCAGTGGCGGCCTGTGGTTGCGCTTTAACGCAGAGAGCAGGTTTTGCTCCAATGTGGTCCAGAGAATGTTGTTTCTGTTTGGAGGTCAGTGACTGGGCAAAAAACACTGTAGTCTTTCAGTCAGTCTATCTGGGCAAATAAATATTTACATATCTTATCATATATATATATATATATATATATATATATGCTCAAGAAATGATAGGTTTTGTGATCTTATCAGACATACAACCATAAAAATATATTTATCTTACCAATCTTCCCCCATAATAATTAGTTGTTTCTTTTTACTCTAACGAAAGTATGTGATGAGCCCCAAAATCAAAACATTAAATGTTAAATCACATGTAATCTGCACTCTCAAATAGAATCAGTTGGTCAATGAATTTACGACTGAGAAGGAAGTTCAACTGAGTAAAAATGGTCAGAAATGCATAGACAGGAAAAACAAGAGTAGGAAGAAACAGATTGGAAAATACAGTACAGTTACGTACAGTTTCAAGCGATCTGGTCCGAGTCATTAAAAAACAAAAGAACGCACAGACAGAAACTGTTCCAGAAAGTGAGGTAAGACCCATGGTCTCTTAACTCATTATCTATCAAATGACTCCCACAGTTACAGCAAAGGGGCTCTGCCTTTGCAGGTAAAACCTTTCGCAGATGGTAAAATACACCTTTTAAGACAACTCCCTCTGTGTGAATGTCCCCTCTTCTCTCCCTACGCTGTGGTAAACCCACAGTTGAAGAGCAAATATGTGTCTAACGCCTGTCAGAGCTCATCCTTCTCCATCTGCTTGAAAGCCTCCAAGTCTTCCCGCCAATCAGCCAGCAGCTCGTCCACTGACTGGCTGCTGGAGTCCGTGTCACCTCGAGGCTCTTCCGTCGTCTCGGAGTCTCTCTCCTCTTTGGGCCGAGCCGTTTCCGCCTGTGGATCTAGGGCTTTTTCCTCCTCTTCTTTTATGACTTCCGCCGCAGGGCTCACCTCCTCCTGAGCAGGAGTAACTTCCTCAGGGGCCGATTCATCCAACTCCTCCGTGCTCATTTGCGACTGGCTATCGGGTTCAAATGAAGTGGGAGTCGTTGCCTCAGTTTGACAGTCCTCCTCCTCTTCTTGCACATCCGCACCTAGGCAGGAAGCACGGGTGTGAGATGAGGCGTTTTGCATAAAAATGAGTACAAGTCACACATACTTTTTATTTTTTCTGCCAGAAATCCACACACGCTTCCATTCCAGGTCAAAAATAGAACAGTTTTTATAAAGAGGCTGTCAAACTCGAACAGCATGGTGCTGATCGTGAGTCATGTTTCCTGCAGGATATAGCCTTCCTCACATAGCTGCGCAGCCAAACTGAGAGCCAACTGATAAATGGAAAAAAAAACAACAGCACTGTGATTTTTTTTTTAACTAAAGCTGGCAGCAGTGTTTGTCCTGATTCTAAAAATACAGCTGATTGTAACTGAGCAGTTTTCACTTTTAAAGAAATAACTACATCGCAGACGGATACATGCAGGAATCACTAATGCTGGTTTCCAAATCCCACACCGATTTCATTTCACATTTTTATTACACTCAAATATCCAGGCAACCCATTTGTTGAGGAAGGGAGGAAGAACAGACAGATGGATGGATGCATAGGTAAAAGAAATGGATGGATGCTCCTGTTTTCAGATTATGATCACAACTGATCTGGGTTTGTTCAGCCAGTTTCATATTAATCATAAACACCTGAAACTGAGATGTTAGTTTACATGGATATGTGGATGCAAATGTTCCAGTTTAACTTGAAGAGAAGAGGAATAGACAAAGTGGGAAAAGAAGAGATCACTTACTGCCCTCAATCAGGCTCCCAGGAAGAGGTTTATCTTTGAATATGGCTGCTGCTCATCAACAGGAGTGAAGGCAGCAAGTAAGGAACAGAAAGCAGGTAGAAGGGTAAAAAAAGGTAAGGTTACAAGGCAGAGAAAAAAAATAATCAGAAAAAGACTTGGATATGAGGTGACGAATCTGCTCCATCATGTCTCATTATAACCGCAGGGGGTTGGGTGCCTTTGAATAATTCCTTAAATCATTTACATCCCCCCCCCGTGTTTTGTTATACACAGCTAAGCACATAATGAGGCTCGGCTGATGGGGAGAGTGGAGCACAGTGACGTGATCAGACTTGTAATGAATGATATGTGAAGTTTGGCGCTCAAGGAAAGGAACAACGTCGCACCTCTGTCTCTGGCTTTGTCGCTCAGCAACACCTCCACCTCTCTGTACTCCTTCAGCGCCTCCAGCAGGATGTTCCCCTCCTTATGAAACAGGAAGAGGAGGGGCAGCGTGATGTCGTCCGTGCTGCGGCCGTCTCCGGCCATCTGGAACAGAGGAGCCGTGTCGCTGCTGCTGCCCTCGTTGTCATCTGAAAGCAAAAACACAAGTTAGTGAGGCACAGCTTTACCAAACTACCGTATTTTCCGCACTATAAGGCGCACCGCATTATAAGGCGCATATAATAGACGCTTCAGTTTGGGTTACCAATTTGTTCCGTACTCTATTATTACACATCCACATTTGTAAAGAAGTGGTACCCGAGTACTTTATATAGTAGGCTGCCCCAGTCTTTGTTTCACTCACGGTGTTGCGATATTGTGCCCAACTGCTTTCTGGGTAACAGACCAACCGACACACTGCCGCCGCCGCAGTCTCTGTCTCTCTTCCCCTGCCCCTCCACCCCTGACTTTAAATTTATTATCAAACTTTATTAACAAACCAGCGTTCTGACAACTATCCCAGCATGCACCGCGCACTTCTTCTTCTACGGGGGAAAATGAAGTCGGCGGCCGTTTACCGTAGTTGAACCTGTTGTGGCTCAATATTGGTCCATATATAAGGTGCACCGGATTATAAGGCGCACTGTCGGCTTTTGAGGAAATTGAAGGTTTTTAGGTGCGCCTTATAGTGCGGAAAATACGGTATATGCTTTTTTTAAATTATTATTTTACTGCACTTATTATAGCACTCTTTTATTAAAAAGGAAATATTGAAAATGTCATAAATATAGAAGGAAGTTTAATAAAGCCCTGTTGCTCCTACAAAGCTCCGTTTAAACGATAAGCCATCATGTTGGGTGCAGCGGCCTACCAGACTGGATGTCTTCAAAGCTAATCCAGTTATTGCTCACTAATCTAGTCACAGAGTAGTCAGCATCTGTCTCGGGCAGCTTGCTGTCTGCACTGACCGATGACTATGCCTCCGATGGCGCCGGCCTTCTGGATGTTCCGGGCCTTCTCCGCAAACATGCACTGACCGCGCTGCAGCAAGGCGATGTGGCCCTGGACGTACTCAGCATTGGTGATCTCGCTGCAGCCGCTGTACGGCTCGGCCACAGTGACGAAGCCCCGTACCTGCACGAAACACGAAAAGAGCTAAGATGCAATGTTGAATAACAGTACAAATCCATCTTTAAGTGTTGCATATTTTGCACAAGCAAAACCACAAACTTTATGTTATGTATGAGAATTTTATGATACAGAGTAATAATTGAAGTGTGGTGTGCATTATATTGTCGCAGCATTGCATTTTCTTGTACTTGTATCATTTTCCTTTCACTTTAAAGTTAATGCACTAATTTGTGCTGGTCCTTATCTTAAAGTAAAACATATCTATCTCTATCCATCCCTCCTTCTCTTTCTCTTTCTATATATAAATACATATAAAAGTAATTGATTATTTTATAGACTATTCTGACAATTAAATGATTTATTACATTTAAAAAATTGCCACATTCTGCAAAAATAATTAAGCCTTTTTATTCAATGATAGAAATATTTTACATACAGTTAAGTAGTTACTCATGTTTTAAATAAAAAAATATATGAATTGGTTGATGCTTAGTTACTTATGGTAAACTACATTGACTTTTGTGTGTAAGATTTGTGTTTCATCAAACTACTCATTTTTGGCTCAATTACTGCTCAGAATATGTTTTTTTTTCCAACTAATGGAAAATAACACAAAAATAAACTAAAAACAGAGAAACGTTTATTTACACCTTTGGCAGACAGAAAAACTTACCCCTGTGGAACTTTTGGAGAGGTCGGTGCCAAACTGCGCCGGTCCCGCAGTCAGCACCACTCTACCAAAGAACGGATGGGAGACGATCTGGATGGCTCTGGGAGGCAGCTGCTCCTTCTGCTGCTGGCTCGACAGCTCCATCATCTCCTGCATGAAACGCACGCCGTCCTCTGCTGCCACTGCGCTCACAGCCTAGGCGTAGGTGCGCACAGAGTGGGAGAGGAGACAGCCGTCGTTAAAGGACTCAGCCGGGAAGACACCGAAAATAACACAGGTGTGATACAATTCTATCTGCCAGGAATAAACGGATAAACTGTATGCTAGTTTTAATGAGAATCAGCCATCTGCTGCGTGGTCCTGCTGCGGTGTTAACCTGTGTAGCATGCTGGACCAGCTGCACCCTGCCATCTTTCAGGTGGATGAGACTGACTCCCATCCGTCGAAGCAGCTCCAGATGTTCAGGGTTGTTTGCCATAAAGTCCTGAGCCCTCAGGGGAGGACGGCCCATTCCAGGTTCCCTAAAAGGGGAGTAAAGGGTAATTAATAAAATGCATATTTACTTGTACATTACGAAGCCTGACACAATAACAAGTACTGCCGGATAATAAATTGTCCCAGAAATTGTTGCAATAAACGACTGCATTGTCATTTTGAGACCATTTTCAACTAATAATAATAATAATAATAATAATAATAATAATAATAATAATAATAATAATGGCTTATTAATGCAAGCATATCCACTTAAATATAAGAACAAAACTTTAATTTCTAAAGAACATTTTACACTGGAACTAGAAGATCTTTTAAATGTCCAAAAACAAACAAAACAACCAAAGCGACAATAATTAAAGTCTTTGTAACCAAAGTTTTACTTCAAAAAATAATCATTCAGGTTAGGTGGGAAAAACAGGAAAAGGTGGCAGATAGTGCAAACTAACCACATCGTACTGGATGCTCAGTATTAGCAGTGTGTCTGAAAATGCTGGCTTTTCCACAACACTAAAGTCGGACATCTCTTAAATGACTGCTGTCCAATTTTCATTTTTAATTTATCATGCGATTAATTTATTTATTGCTTATTGTGACAGGCTTCTTATGAGAAACATTAATACAATTATAACCGGAGCAGAAAACGAGCGATGCAGCTGACACAGTTACCCGATATGCGAAGGGCCAGGAGCCGGTTCAACCTGTGCATCTGCATACCTGTACGGGGCAGGACGGGGACAGCTCTTGTCGACGGCACTTCGAATCGGTTCTCTCAGGCTGCGAGGAAAGGCGGGGTCGGGAAACAGGAGCCGGGTGTTGGGACACGTCCAGTCAAAGTTGGAGTCGTCCAGCTCCTCGTCGGACTGAAACGTCCACAAAGGTTTTTGCCGTTACCGGAAGCGCCACAACGCTTCCGTCAAGTTTTTTTTTTTTTTACATATTCTTTAGGTTACCGTTTTGTTTGAGGGAATGGACGAGGCGTTAGGGGCTGTAGAGAGAGACAGAGGCAGTAAGTGAGCCTCGGTTGTGAAGACGTAATCCTCTACATCAAAGGGAATGTCTTCTGCCTCAGCAAACAGCAGGAAGAGGTATTTAAACATCTCGGCAAGGAAAAACGAGTCCATTCTGAAAAGAAACAAACGGGGTGTGAAGCATAAAGCAGGATTTAGTTCCTTTAGCTACAATTTGTTTGCAGCATAACAACCACAATTGGATAACACAAATATCCCTTGATAAGTATTGTCATATATACAATAGATATCTAAATATTGCAACCACTTCTATTCAGTTTATTTTCATTGCAAAAAAAAGAAAACGTGAATCTGTTTGGACTTACCGGTCTTCGTGGCTCCCAGTGCGGACATCCTTCATAGCAGCAAAACCGCAAGGAACCCGAGCAAACCGGTTGAGGTTGTCCAGGATGGTGCGTCCTGCCTCCAGGTAGTAAGGGTCTCCTGTGGCCTGGTGGAAATGGGAGGAAGCAGGTTGGAAAAAGACAATATGTCAGCTGTGGAAGCTGCTACAGTCGAGCACAGTCTTAGGAAAAAATGATTTCTTTGCTGCTTGAGGTGGAGTAAATCACAAAAGTGATGCATGGTAATGGATATTTCTGCAAGGGCAGCGAAAACACAGCGTTAAGGCAGTCGTTTGGTAAGTCACCTTATAAAGGAAGTAGGTGCTCTCTGCGAATTCAGGCCTCAGGGGATGCTGAGCCCAGTGCACCCTGAAGTCAGTAGTGAAGGCCTGAGGACGGACAGAGGAGGGCGCAGCGGTCAGCACGTTAAAGAGAATGAGACCAGCAGATGAAACTCCAACATGCACTCATAAAGTTGGATGGTCACGTTTCGATAGACCTGCAGTTCAGTCGTATTCTTTGCATTTTAAGATGACGAATTAAACAGATTTCTGTTAGATATTGAAAGCTTGGGATTTTGCTTCATAACCTAACCTTGTTTTAAACTTCCCCACATGGTTATCTCTGATCTGCAGTGATGGGAATAACAGCGTTAAACTGTATGAGTTTCCTGTTTGTAATTCCATCTGTTTAGTATCCATTTATTGAATCATATACACAACTTCATGATAAACATGTGAATTTATATCCTAACATTTCATTAAGAGGAGTTTATTTACATCAATTTGGCATACAGAATATGCTCAGAGAAACATGGCAGTCGCAGCATCATACTGTGAGAACAACGAATCGTTTCTGTTCCCTTCACAATTTTGTACTTAAATCCTAAAAGAAATACACAGAGGTTTATGGGTTTTATACGATGAAATGTGACTGAAGGTCAGTGTGCGCAAGACACTGTTTCTCGCCTGCTCGCATATCCAGCGGATGATCAGCGGAGGTTTATTTTAGAGTTGGGTTTCTGGCTTTCTAAATGGGCTCATGCAATAAGAGCTGCTTTTATCACCTGCGCAGGCCACAAGTGATAATTTGATTCTTTCATTTGTGGCAGAATTCGAAACCAGCACACAGCATCTGACAGAGTGAAGCAGATTACCTCTGGGAGGAAGTTGTGTTTTTTGGTAACTTGGTACAACATCTCGTGAGTCTCGATTGCAGGACGGATATCTCCCTTCAACACCTGAAACACACGCAACGTATATTCATTTCGACGAAACGCCAAAAAGACCCAACAGGCGACCTGATCCATTCGGCAGAACAGGTTCTAGTCGGACCTGAAGTCCAGGGAAGAAGGCCAGCAGAGAGTCCATCCAGGTGCGAGCAGGAAGCAGGGGTTTGTGGATGTGGACGTCCAGCAGCAGAGGAGGCTGGCTGATATACTTCATAATGGATGCATAGTGCTACATGGGAGGTGTGAAGGAGAAATGGAATATAGAAGAGAAGACTTTTAGATGCATGGAGTATGAAGATGAACATTCACAAACTAAAGAGCTTAACGCCCTTAAAATCGTGACGTTAAGCCTTCCTAGCTTCATTAAATATTTCATGCTAAGTAAGAACCAATCAATGAGAAATGTATTATTCACTAAGAGCTTAATGCTGGAAAACCAATATGGTTTGATTGGGCGTGACAAAAGTCTGTCTACAGGTTTACTTTAAGTCAAATTTTCCAATCGCGTTACTGAAAAATAATACAGAAGAGGGAAAACTCTCACATCAGACCACTGAAGCTCCTCTAACAGTGGATAAATGGATGTATGTGTGCGAAACCTTCGCATCACTCATTATACAAAACAGATCGATAGATTATGTCTGGGACCTTAAAAGCATGGCGAGGAAAATTATTTAGGACCTGAGAGAGAAGCTTAAAAGCATAGCATTGCGTCAGCATGTGTGGGATGATCTTATGACAAATGCTCTGAAGACAGAGAAAGAATCGATTTACTCAACGATGTGTGTGTGTGTGTGTGTGTGTGTGTGTGTGTGTGTGTGTGTGTGTGTGTGTGCGTGCGTGCGTGCGTGTGCCCTCACGATATTAAAACGCTGCAGAAACCGGTCGTCTCCCAGGAGGATGTAGGCCTTTAGCAGGTATTCATAGTACGAGTCTATTCCGGCTCCGACTCCGCTGTCTGCAAGCGGCAAGAGAAAGGCAGCTTTCAACGGGATTTTCAATGCAAGGTACAAAAACGTTTGTGCTCATCCGACCTTTAACTTTCTCAAGGCAACTCAAATCTTTAATCTGCTTTTTAATTTACCAGAAAGCTAAACCTTTCCTCTATGACCAGTCTGCAACTCGGTCCCATCCCCACACTCTGCATCATCTCACCTCTTCTGACCCACTCTCCTGAGTGGATGTTGATGGTGGTTCCCACCAGGTTGCTGTTTCTCTGCCTCTTCTCCCACAGAAAGTCCAGCGCCCTCCGAGCATGGTCCTGTCAGCGCGTGAAGAATAAGTTACTATAAATCCAAAATCTACAGTAGCTCTCTGCTGTGAATGAATTACTGACTGACTCTGTGCTTGCTCAGCAGTTTACTGCCGCACCAAGAAAATTAATCAGTCTACGGCTGAAACGACAAAACAGTCTTCCTTGCAAAAGTATGTGTACCTTGAACATGGATGCAACTAACAATTATTTAAGTAATATATTATTCTGTCGATTATTCCGACGATTAATCAGATTAAAAAATTGGCACATTCAGCAGATATTTCTTTTTGACTATCATACAATAGTAGAAATACAATAAAAGATGCAAATACATGAATAATTCAATTCCTTTTTTTTTAATAAGAAAAGGAACATTTTATTGAAAAGAAAATGCAATACTCCTTCACTGTATGCTTGATAATTTGGAGCAGAAAAAAATCATCTGCAGATGAAAGATTACTTCTTACATTGTACAGTTTTGTTTTATTTACTACTCTGACTATGTTGTTCATTCAGTAAATGCCCTTTTTTACTCTGCATATTCCAGTATAATAGACCACTAAATTAGTTGACGAATATTTCAATAATTGATTCATCATCGGATTAATAGTTTCAGTTCTAGTTACAATCACAAACTTTAAAAGTATTTTGTTTAGATTTGATGTAACCAACCATCACAATGTAGTACATAACTGTTAAGTAAATAAATAACTGATGCAAGGTTTTCATTTTTTTATGACTAAAGACAGAACAGTGGAACTTCTCAGTTCAAACATTTGTATTCAACCCCCTTCTTCTGATACTCCTAAATTAAATCCACAGCAGCTATGTCATGTGCTCTGCTTGCAACAAGTCATGTTGGTCCAAGCCAACAGACATTTTGGTGGTGGTTCAAAAAAGACAGAAGATAAGGTACTGCTTGACTGTTATTAGTAACACCTGCAGTATTTGTTTTTCCAACTGCACTACCTCAAGTCAAATATTTGCTGGGAAAAATACATCTGCATTTAAGCAAACAACTGCACCCAAGGCAGTCAGGAGCTTCAAGAGTTTTTTTTATTATTATTTCAGGTGCTTGTCAGATATCTTGGTAGGTTGTCAGGTAAAATAGGGTAGGCAAGAATAAGCTTGGCTTCAGCCTATTCCTTTTTTGGTAAATTATGGGTTTGTTTATTGTTGTTTGTTTATTTGCTTTTTTGGGGGGGGGGGAGTTGTTTGTTTGTGTCATGTGTTTAATGTGGACAATTTACCAAAATAAAGTAATGATTGATTGATTGATTGATTGATTGATTGATTGATTGATTGATTGATTGATTGATTGATTGATTGATTGATTGATTGATCACTTTCATTAAATTGTTTCATACAAGTTACTGGTTTTTTTGCTTGTTTTTTTTTTTTTGCTTTACTCTGAATTATGTAAGCTCCAATATTTTGTTCATTCTTTGACAGTTTTGCAAGTAAAACCTAAAACTTCAGAACATGTATCTTATGCAACCAAATCTAGAACTTACGTTAATAAGTATTGCTACATAATAAAGGTCATTTTGTTCAGCAGCTGCCAATTTTCAGATTTCAGATTTACGAAGGTATATTTCCTAATTATTGGGTGTGATTAGTGTGAAAATAAGTAAAATCTGGCTAAAACTGTATTAAGTTTCAACAGATAGCTTATTTCCGTCTTATTTCATAATCTCCTGCGAACGTGATATCGTAGAAGCTGCGTTGCATAAAGGGTGCAGTTGTTCAGTGCTGCCTGTGCAAATATCTATTCCGCAGGTCATAAACTTGTGTATCCATTACCATAAAAAAAAACCATTACATAAGGTAGTTTAGTGTGTTTTATTAATTAGACCAGTTTCTTACTCAAATTAGTGTTTACTTATAAGTGGGTTTGTGGGGATTTTATGGGTTGGATATCATGCATGACATTTTCATGAATATTAATTTGTACCTCAAACACAGGGTCCCCAGTGAAGCGGCTTAAGGCAGCAAACTCCAGGATCATGGTGCCAGCGCATGCCGTGCAGGTGTCCGTTTCCGTTCCGGTTCTCGTCTCTGGACCCCTGACGCCATGTTTCAAGTTTATCTTGTAATCAGAAAAAAAAAAAATAATAATAATAATCAAACAAAGATTTTCAAGACTCCACACAGAAGCAAGTCAAGCGTGAAAATGTGTTTAGAGATACAACAGCTGTAGCCGGTGAAGCAAAGTGGAAAATGCAAATAAGTTTTGAACTGAGACAGATCTCCATGCAAATGGAGTAGTTGGTAATTGGAATGAATTACCAACTACTTCCAATACAGATTATCATTTCTGCTTTATGGAGCTACTATCACGCTGTAATGAAAATTGCAAAAATTCTCCCCACATGAAATTGAGTGGCAGTGACTCTCACCCTGGGATAAGGCAGGCCGCTGCTGGTGTTAAAGGCTGGCAGTAGTCGCAGTCCCAAGTCTTTGGCCATATGCAGGAGCTCGTCTTGGTACCACTGCATGTTCTGTCCTCCGTCCTTCAGCATCACGGCCATAGAATGACCACCGAGAAGACCCCTGTGGGACCACAGTTTAAAAAAAAAAATCAGTGCAATAGAAGCTGCTGCCTCTTCTGTTTTGTATTTGACATCCACTGTTTTAAGCACTCAGTACTGCAATAATTTAAAATAAATAATGCAAGATAACTTTTTTTTTTTATGCATAGGCAGACCAATCGAATCTCACCCAAGGACTCGAATGTTGGTTTCAAAGACCGACACCACAATGTCATTGTCTAGCCGCACATCAGACAGGACTCTCCTCACGGCGGCTTCAAACTCCGTCGTCTTGTTCAGAAGCTGCAGAAATAACCCAAAAATCACCCTTAGTTACAGACCTTAAGATAGTATAAAGTTCAGTTTTAAAATTTCAGAGAAACTATGAGGATGTTAATTCTGTTGAATTTGTAGTTTATGATTACTTTGATTGATTTTGTTGCATGTAAAATTCCACGATTATTAAGAAGTGGTTTATTTTGAATATTATTTCCTTTTAACTAGACTTTTAGGATTGTATAAAACAAATTCATACTTGGTTTTATCCACTTCTTATATTTACTTGATTTTATAATCAATATTTGGGGATTTTATTTTTTTTTTGGTATAGAATTACTGCTCAATTACTCCATTCTTATAATACTAATTTTGTTGAAATGTCACAGTAGCTATTCTTATGCAAAAAATCCTGCAATAGTCAAACAGTTTTCCAGTTAATTTGCTCAATTTTTATCATGTAAGGTTACCAAATATTAACAACATAAGAAACAATACTCACCACCAAAGTATCCAAGGTGTCTATTAGCGTCAAAGAAAACCTGGCAGATAAACCAACAAAGTTAATGAGTGCTTTTGTTGTAATAGCAAATAAAGTTTAGACTTTATTTTATTACTGAGTTTTACAGTATGTATTGCAATGACAATTAAAAAAGTTATTTGAAATTCATCACCTTGTTGCCATATATCTAAAAATAAAATCAACTCTTTTTTTATTCAAAATGACGCTTCACTACAATAGTCACGTCTAGTAGAGCAACTGAACTGCCAACTATTTTAATTGACTTATTTATTTTTATGTAGGTCTTTTTTTAACGAAGCAAACAAGTAACCAGCATTCCCGTCAAGCTGTTAGTTTCAGGGTTTTGCGAGCTTCAACACTTAAGTATTTATCATTATTATATCACAACATTAGTTTTGCATTTCACTCCCACATTACTGTTAAATAATTTTTCTGCCTGTACTTTTCCAAATAAGTTGCAGCGCTTTTCTTACTCAGTTAAACTATGCCATTGATGTGTTATAAAAATTTTTTAAAAAAAGCCAAGTGTATAAAGATTCAATCCAAATTTGAAGCTTGCTCTCTGACATCTGTGAGCAATCAAGCTAGACCCTGTGGGATCATATCGGCATCACTGTTTCCATTAAAACAAATTAGGCCGAGGGGCAGCAAGGCAGAACGCTACCTACTTCCCAAGCGCATCATCCACATCTCCTCGACTGGGTTCAAGGCCACGTACTCTCCCTCTGCAAGTCAGAGGCATCAGCTCGTCTGCTGGGTATGCATGGTCCTAGAATAAACACAAACATTCCTTGAACTCCATGCCAAGAACTTCATACTTCACTGTTTTTGAAAGTAGGACCAAAACTTACCATGTAATTCTGATATGCATGGTCAAACATCTCTACCACTTGGTTCCTTTGGTAAAACCACAAAAATTAGCGAAATTCTGTAGGATTAAACAGGTTTTATTTTTTAATCATACAACAATCAGTGTTCCTGTAACTTACCTAAACTTTTGTTTCTCTTCCCGCGACATAGCCTCCCCATAAGACCATAATGTCCCGAAGAGCATCAACAGGCTCAAAACAGGCGGCATGTTGTGATGTGTTGACATGATAGCAGCAATGTGCACTCAGCTGCAGTTTTATGTTAGATATTTAGTCATTACCACTGCTCTAATCCAAATGGACACCATGGCACCCTTCAAGCACATTTAAGTCCAATCATGTCTTCGTGAATTTGCGCTACCGACAACTAAGTGCAATCAGAAAGTTGGGAGGAATGTTGTTTCTATAAAGTAATAAAGAAGAGAGGCGGAGCAATGCAAGCAGTTTCAGGTCCTGTTTACCTTTCCAAGCTGTCACCTGAACCCATGCGACAAGAGACCGACTTTCATACACCGCATTCAAGCAAACCCACTCAGTTAAATGAAGCCAAATATGACACTGACAACCACGGTTCAGTATACAAAGAAATATTCTAATCTCTTAGTAATTTAGGCCAACGATAAAAACAGAAATGCTTACAGTCTTGTTTTAAGCTTCACTTATACCAAATAAGATTAACCAAATAATTCAAAAACCATACCAAATGACACAAAGGAGTCCTATTAGTACAAGTTCCCATTGTCAGTGAGTTAGCGTTTAAAGAAACTAGTTAATTATTTCCTCCGCTTGACAGTATTTCGTCTTTCGTCAGCAGCCGAGCACTTGTCAGAGCTTAATTAGCTAGCTATGCTAATAAAGAACCGTAGTAATGGCAACAGCTTTACCTGGAATACTAAACATATTGAAAATAAGCGTCCACATTGTTAAACTGTGAAGTTGGCCTGTGTCGTTTGGAATATAAAGTGAGCAAATGCACCGAGTACAAGGATTCCGCTCAGAAACTAGCCGTCTTCCTAACCGGATACTACTCCGAAAGAAACGTCAACAACATCCGTTTTGTTATTTTTACCCCAGAGCTTAGTTTTCAGGTGCAATTTTACTTTAGCCACATTCACAATCCCCATCATAATTTCAAAATCAACTCATAAGTTTTTAAGACGCAAAGTTTTGTGTTGTTTAGTTTATATATTTGGATTTACATGTAGGCAAACCGCTTAAGCGAATGCTACGCCTGAAAGTCTGTACTCAGGGTTTACTATTAGAATTTTTCGTCACCTTCCGTCGTGTTCCCTTTCAGTTCGACTCGGAAACAAATGTTTCCCACCATACCAGCTCCTTCCAGTCCCTTAAGTCTCCACCAGTATACACTTTTATATTTCTCTCTCTCTCTCTCACACACACACACACACACACACACACACACACACACACACACACACACACACACACACACACACACACACACACACACACACACACACACACAAATAGTATATATATATTTTTTACTTTACTGTCATGCATGTATCGAAAGGTAAGATATGTATAATTTGATCTATATTTAGATACATATTTAGAATTTTTGTGTTTTTCTTCGATGTAACTTTTGAACTACACATCCCATGATCCATTGAGGTGTCAGTTGACACTTCCGATATTTTCACATGACTAGCAAACCAACAAATCCCTGGCGAATGAAAAATCCGGCTGAACAAATTATAAGCAGCAACTTCCATTCCAGAAAATAGCATTTATCCAGAGGTCTAATTGAGGATCACACGCAAAGGTATGATGAGAGTTAGATATGTCAAATGTTTCCACAAACTACAGAAACTGCATTGAATATTTTCATGTGTTTTTTGTTTATTCGTGTTTTCTTTCTGTTTATTCTATATAGAATAAATAGAATGTTGGTTATATGAATATTATAACAAACGTGTTTCCGTTTTTGTTATTCTGTAATGCACTAAGATTAAACTGATTATGTACTCACTAAAATACTCAAAACCACTAACACATTTGTGTTTTATTTTATTTACTTTATTTTATTAGTTGATGTCAGTGTTCTTTTCTGACATCCTGATTGATAGATCAGACGTTTTTCACCATCCTATGCATGTTAAATGTTACTTACTAAGATAGTAAGTAACATTAAGTAACAGAAATATCTTCAAAAATGCTTAGTTAACGTTTTTGGGGAACGTTGACGCATGCTTTATTGTCTCATGTTTTTATAGCAAAGCCCAGAGTCAGGACATTTTTGAAAGGATATGACTCTACAGGAAGTATTTAGGCAAGGAAAATGGTGTAGAAATTTAACACCATTTATTACAGAGTGAAGGAGATAGTGAAAAAAAATTAGAAAAGCTTAGTGACTTCTTGAAGACAACTAAAGGAATAAAATATCTACATGTTGAAGATTAAATTGGCAAAATGCGTGAATAAATGTGGACATAATTAAAATTAAATTGTAAATCAAGAGAAGTGGAGAATAGTCCAAAGTTACCGAATAGGCAGACGCCACATGAGACAAACTATGCCACGCAATTTTCCACAGGTTGAATATTTTATATGTATTCTGGAAGACTGAAGCTAAACCAAGTTGCTGAAAAATTTTGTTGCCTCAGGGGTTTTTTAGAGGACATTAACAAACAACATCATGACGAAGGAGCGCAACAGAGAGGCCATGGAGAAATAACAAAAGAACATTCAAAAAGTGTAAAAGAGCATTTGTGAAGCATTGAATGTGCTGATGGTGGAGAAAGTGGAGTAATATATTTCAGTAGTTTAAGGTCTCCGTAAACACTTCTGAAAATCAAACTGATTGTGTTAATGTAATGTTATAGAGCCCAGTAATGAGAAGCATTCTGTACTTGAATACTTGAGACATATAGTTGTAACAAATTAAACATCTATAACTCAAAATAGTCCCACATTTAACTTGAGCTGCCACTCAATGCTTTGCAGCGATCCCACTATATTATAGATATTGAAGGTATTAAATTACATGGCATAATGCAGGACTTAAAAAAAGGAGAGACTCAATTGGAGCAAAGAACAGAGAGTAAGGTAACTTGGGGAATAAACTTAAAAAGGAGTTAAGTTTTGGTTATTTAAAGAAAAATCATGGTAAAATGAAACATATCTGGGAAATATTAACCTCAGAATCACCACAGGTGGTTCTAAAAACTATCAGGAAAGCGCATCAATTAATTTTAATTTAAACATGAAATGTATGAAAGAGTGACTTATCAGTTGGAAATATTTGCAACAGATATCTTCACAGTTATCTTTGGCTTGCAGGGGGACAAAGAGGTCAGGTCAGATGAGGTGAAGGGATCAGACTCAGTTGCCATCTTAGAAATGCTACAGTGTACACAAACTGTCAGAGCAGATCATCTTGTTGAACAATTTCTTAGCATATTTTGGACTAAAAGGGCTAATACAGATAAATAATTCTGTTTGGTGTCACCGGCAAACCAGGGATTAAATCTTCTGATGAAATTGACTTTAAAATAGATAGCAATCGGCTTGAAAAGGTAAAAGAAAAGCAGTGATCCAAAGGAGCAGATTGGTGGAATAGGGAGAAAACAAATGGCATGCCATTGTACAGTTGTTCACAGTAGATGGCAGTATGTACTCTCAAGTTGTTTTGGAAGATACCAGAAGTAAACAAAAAGAGGAAAAAAATAAGTGGAACAACGTTGGGATTTTCTGGTGTTTGAACTGAGTAGACGCCTTAGTATTCTTCTTAGTACTAACAGTACTAAAAATGATTAGGAAGCTCAGTCCTATGCCTTTCTTTTTAAACTCACAGTTTAGTTGTACTTCCTTTTACTTTTATGTTTGACAGGTTAGCTTGTTATCTTAGCCATGGCTCCTGGTGACGACAGAAAGGTGACAGGTCTGGTTGCTGCCACATTCACTCCTTTGGATGCTCAAGGGTAAGGAACCTTCAGAAGCTCTTCTATCATTTCAGACCATCGCAGCTCTGACTGATACTTGTGTGTGTGTGTGTGTGTGTGTGTGTGTGTGTGTGTGTGTGTGTGTGTGTGTGTGTGTGTGTGAGAGAGCACGCAAACACACACCAGTTTGTGCGTGTGTGTGTGAGTCTCTCCTACTTCCTTGTGAGGAGGAAAGAGGAATAGCGCACGTGTGTGCATGTGTGTGTGGAAAGATCTGACAAGATGTGTGACCACCATCATGATGTGGAGTTCTGTTTGATCATGTATTGCACCGTGTATGTAGGACTGTCTTTCTCCTATTTTCTCGAAACAGTGAGGTCAACTTATCAGTGATTGGACCTTATGTTGACTACTTGACAGAAAAGCATGGTATAAAGGGCATATTTGGTAAGTTTAAAAGTGGGATGCCTTCTGTTGACGTTTGTCCTGTTTTATGTTCCCACTTGAGTCAATATTAACAATGCATAGCTACTTGATTTATCTGATTGATATGTCGACACTGTCATTCCTTTGTCAAAAGAGTTGTGTTTCCAGATGCGCGTCTAGTGTGAAGAGTGAAGTAACCCCCCCTGCCCTTTCCTCCAAAGGTTATGATGGTCAATAAAGCAAAGCATTTGAATTTTAGTTTGCAACATGCATGTGCTGTTGCTTTTGGAGCAATGGCTTTTTCGTCTGTCTGTCTGTCGGTACTGGAATCACTTCACTGTGGAGTATTGCAATCTCTCACCAGCTTCAGCCAGCTTTGAGGTCTTTTGATTTTGTCCTGGGGTTGTCACAAAACATGTTGGCTTCCTGAGCTGTTGACCAGTCATTTCTGAGGTGTTGCACATAATTTTTTGAATGGATGAACTTAGGCATCTGGAAATTGTTTGGATGAACAAGACTTGTGGAGGTAAACAGTTATTTTCCAGACACGTGGAGTGATTTATGTTTTATTCTCCCATGATATCACACAAGGAAGCAATGTATTTGAAGTTTTACCGTACATATTATACAGCCAACGATTCGTAATATACATATTAATTTCCAAAGCCAAATTGAATGTTGCAACTCAGATTATCTAGGCTTTGTAGATATCACTGGAGTCATTGATGGTTAATTAATCAGAAGATTACAAAGTCATAGCATCATCCTTGATTTCCCAAGCAGTTTAAAAGTGCAGCTGTCTTAGTCTGTGGACATTGCTGAGTTTATAAAAACGGTAAAAGTTCTTAAAATAAACTTCCCTCTTTTTTTTTTGGGGGGGGGGGGGGGGGGGGGGGCATTAGCAGAAATAAATAAATTAGCAATCCTCACTGACCAAAAAAATAAAAAAATAAAAAAAAACATTTAGGTTTAGATAAATGTTCCACAGTGAAAAAGAAATACTTTAATGTGAACCATTTAGTGTGATTAAGACATGCCTCATGTTTCTTCCAGTCAATGGCACGACCGGAGAGAGCATGTCCCTCTCTGTTGCAGAGAGGAAGGTGCTGGCAGAGGAGTGGTGTCTGAGAGCAAAGGGAAGGTGAGCGATCTTACACTTTGGTTGGCTAATTTTTCCCTCATTAATTTACATTTAGCAGGTGCAAATATTAAATTCTGACATTTTCTCTTAACAGAATGGATAACGTGATTATACATGTCGGATGCATGAGTCTCAAAGACTCCCAGGACCTGGTGAGTTGTTGGCTGATTTACTGACTAATGCGAGATGAAATCAAATTACCACTGACCAACAAACCAAGTGTTGAGCTAAGCTTACATCAGTAACTGCTGCATAGTAATGATTAATATTCACACACACCAGTGTTTCGCTAATGAGAGTGACGTTTTTATTTCGGACTTTCTAATGGCTGAATATGTTTTTGTTGTAACGTGTGTGTCGAAGCCTTCTTTATGCTGGTTGATCAACAGTGTGCAGCAACAAGGTGTTAGAATCGCAGTATAACATTACTCTGGTTTGACTAAACTTAACTCTTATTTTCCACTCCAGGCTCGTCACGCAGCAAAGATTGGAGCTGATGGGATAGCGGCCATTTCTCCCTCCTTCTTTAAGCCCAGAACTGCAGGTGTGACATACACCATTGTTTTAATCTCTCATGCTATAAGACTTTAGCATCTGCCTCCAGATTTAATTCATGTATCAATGCTGCTGTACGATTCTCTATAAGATCCAACCATTTCTGTGTTGTTGTTTCTTGGTCTCCCTGTTTCAGAGGCTTTGAGGAGATTTCTGCAGGAAGTTGCTTCAGCTGCTCCAACTCTGCCCTTCTACTATTACCAAATCCCATCCTTTACGGGGGTGAATGGTCAGCGGTTTGATTTGTGCTTTGCAGTAAAGTAATATAGAGCTGAATTAGTCTTTAAGCACATGTAAAGACCTAGCAGGCGTCTACTGCTGTAAATTTGACATTTTTCCCCACTCCCCGGTTTTCTTCAGTTCCAGTGAGAGATGTGATAGAAGACATTGAGAAGCTCATTCCCTCCTTCAGAGGAGTAAAGTTCAGTGGGAGCGACCTGTTGGACTTTGGCCAGTGTGTCGGTTACAGCCAGCCTCACTGGTCAGTCCTGTACGGCGTAGACGAGGTCAGCCTTCCCCCGCATACTCATCTGGTCTTGTGTCGCTGTTGCTCTCAGTGCCATTATGAATTAATATGGATTTTTAAGGTGTTTAAATTGTTTAATCACATTGACTAGAATAATGTCTTCTCTCAGCGCTTTTGCAACTGTTTCAAACATCTGGACTCTTGGAGTGCTTAACAAACTTTTCTGCTGATTTTCCCCAAATTTTCAGTGTGAGGTTGTGAAACTGCAAAAAAATATTAATTGATTTAAAGGATTTGAATACATATTTACTGGGGTTAACAAATGACATCTCTCTTTCAATTAATGATTTTGTTCAATAAAATATAAACATGTAGCGTGGATGAATCCTTTTTTGAAGGCACCGTGCACTGCTTGTTCAATTCAATGTAAACCTCACAGATCATCACTCTAAAACTAAAGATCTTATATATTATTTTACTGCAGCAATTGCTAGCTGGTCTGGCAATGGGAGCTAATGGAGCTGTTGGCAGGTTAGTAAACTTTCACTTTCATAGTTCTTTGCTATAGTTCAGTTATTTTATTGTTTTAATTTAAGGCTACACATTTATTTTCCTGCAGCACATATAACTACGTGGGATGCTACGTCAACGAGATGATTTCGGCCTTTGAGACGAAAGATCTAGTCAAAGCCCGAACCATTCAGGTAGCGCTGTCCCTCTTTACAAACTCTCCTGTCATGTTTCTGACATATTTGTTTAAAAATCTGGTCTGATTTCTACATCCAGTCCAAAATCCAAGAACTCCTGCGTTACGCCATAAAACTTGGTAAGTGGTAACCGCAATATTCACCTTTAAAGTGAAGTCAGACTGAGGAATTCACCAGCAAACTGCATGAAAAACCATTTTGGTGTGTGTGTCAACAGGTTTCGATACTGGAGTAAACAAGCAGCTGATGTCCGACGTGTCGGGCTTGCATCTCGGGCCGCCTCGACTCCCTCTGATGCCGTGCTCTCCTGATCTTGCTCAGCTGCTCTTACAGAAATACCACAGCATTTTTGACTAATGGGTGGCGTGTCTCAGCTTGTACAGATTAAACAATGAGAGTTCATCTTTTACCTCGTTCCTGCTGATTATGTTCACAGTACTGCAACGATGAGGCCAGTTACCGTCTTTCACACGTATCAACTAATCAGCTATTTGTTATCAGATGTGCAGATTTATTTTTGGAAAAACGTAAAATGTTACAAATTTTGCAGGTAAACTAGTTTCTATTCTGTTCTCTAATATTGGACCATTTCTAGAAAGTAGTGACTCTTTTAACTACTTAAATGAGTGATCAAACTGACTTTCTGGGAAGTATTTTTTCTTTTTTATTAATACAGGTTTAATTTCAGCCATATTTTTGATCCGTTAGAAACAGGTCAACATTTTTATTTTTCTGTTTTAATGTTAAATATTCACATTAAAATAAATTAATGTAATATATTTTTATTAAAACCGTTAACTGACTTGAACTGTGACAGTGAAGGCAATGTGTGAAATTGAATCATACAGTTATGTAAAAGAACATTCTTACCAAACATCAAGGAGATCATAACATGTTGCTTTTTGTTGTTGATTAATGAGTTTGTGCTTATTGAGAAATAAAAGGGAAATTAACTGAGTGATCTGTGTTTTAAAGCCTTTGAAAAATTACTAATAAATATTTTTTTGTGATTCTTACTCATGCCTTTTTCTTTATTGCTTTGAATTCAAAAGCTCAGATTGTTGATGTTTTAAATTCTTGATGCAGTCTATAGGAGGTTGTGTCTTTCTTTTTAATCTTATTTATTTTTCTTTTAATGATATGGATAATAGACTAATTCTGTCTGAGACAAATAAATCAATAAAGTAACATACCCTGAATTTCAGTGATGAAACAGACTTCTCTTTGTAAAAGCTACAAGCTAGGACGATATTCCATTTTTTGTAGTTGGTTGTTGACTGGAATCCCTAAGCCGGTAACTTTTTATTTTTATATTTTCTTGTGTTTTAAAACCAATATTGAGTGAAAGCAGCAAGATATCTGATCAACTTAATTAAAGACATTCCAAATATTTTTTATTTCATCAATTATTTTGTCTGGCGACTTATTTTTATTTTGTACTAGTACAGCACTGTCCCAACTTTCAACATTCACAACCTCAGGATGGAATTCACGTGATGCGGAACTTTATTTGTGAGCGCATTCAGTTCCGCGTCGGCGGTATTTGACTGTGACGTTAAAAGCTGCAGTGTTTCCGGCCAGCTCAGCGCGTCTCTCCTGTGGTGTTGTCACTTTTATAGCCCGCCCGTCAGGCTAACGCTGCTGCCAACCAGCTGGGACTTTTCTCCGGGCCGTGGACACACAGCGGGACACTTTGCAGAGATGTTGCTGCTGACGATGATCGCTCGGCTGGCTGACGGTCTGCCGCTGGCCGCTTCAATGCAGGAGGACGAGCAGGTTAATTTCTCAACATTTCTACCCGTGTAGCTGATGTCTTCGGGGGTGTAATGCAGTGACACGTTAGCTGACAAAGATCAGGTGTGACCATCTTAGTAGTAGGAGGCAGGCTTACTCAAGATGTAAGGATCCTGGGGCATTCAGATTTCATTATAAGTAGCTAATGGGCTGAACTTAGTTTGATCAGCTGAATGACTATTTGAAGTAGGCCTGCCTACCAGGCAGCTTTTTACCCACAACAGTAATCAGTCTCTCTTATTGTGAAATCTTCTGTGCTTGTGATCAGAGGTGTTAGTTTTTGTTGACGTTTTCACCGAAAGAGGATAAATGAAAGGGCTTCCATTAAAAGATCTTAGTTCTGATAAATAAGCTGACTAGGAATGGCAGCACAGCAATGTAGATAAATATTTAATGCAACTAAAAAGAAAAGAAATCTACCTTTTATATTGTAAATCATGGCATATACTTCTGAATCACGTTACAAGAAATGTTCAAGAAATGTGGATTTTATTGTAGACAGTCGTCGTACAAATTTTGTGTTTTGCAAGTTCTTAAGTTTAGATTTTTGTGGTCAAAATTAAGATTATTTTAGATTATTGCGTGGATTGATCAGACAAAAGTATATTACCCTAAAACTAGGTGTGCTTTATTATTCAAACCAACTTTCTGTGTTTCATTTCCAACGCTGACACAAAGCTATTAACTTCATTTCTGGAGTCACTGAAATCAATACATAACTCTGTCGGCGTGATAAATCCAGTGCCTTGCAAAATCATTCGTTTTGCCACATCCTTCAATGGATTTTACTGGGATTTTATGAAATGGACCAATTCAAAGTGGATGGAAAACACATTGTGTTTAATGATAATCTGAAGTGTGGCATGTACTGTAATTTTAACTTTTGTTACTGTCAGATGGCTACAGCTAAATACAGGACTGAAGGACATGGGTGGAGTTTGCAGAACAACGGCCCTAAACATCAGGTCTACGGTGAAACGCTTTAAATCAGGGCTTTTCCTTCTTGATCCTCAGGACCCACTGTCCTGAATGTTTTAGGTGTTTTCTTGGCTGCCGCACACCTGGCTCAGATTGAGGGTCGTAGTTAGACTTGAAAACGGCCTTTCTCCAATCCAGCTTGACTAAATTTGAGCTATTTTATAACGAAAAGACAAACATTTCGGCCTCTAAATGTACAATGCGAGCAGAAACCTCGGCGACATAGAAACTTTAAATAAAGGACAGACTGAAACTTTTATCGGAATTTTTAGAAAAGGTCTCGTGGGTCTTGTGTTGTCGTCAGTAAGACATCAACCATTGATACAAGTTGCTTAACAGAAGATGCTTACTCGCATTGCCTGACTACCATGAATAAAATATCAAAACGTCCTCCAAGTACAACTATCTTTTAGAAGTCGGTGCATTCTCCCATTAGTAGAAATAATGTTACAGGTAAAACAAACAGACTAATTGTTAACCTCAATGACATTGTAGACCTGTTGCCAAGGAACTCCCACAATCTTATCTCCAATGAGAAGCTGTGCTCAGTTCTCAGAAAGCAAGTGGAGAAGAAGAAGAAAAAAAATTAAACCTCACCAAGCTTCAACTTGAAGCACTGTGCTTTCTCGCCATTGGATGTAATTTAATGGTGAGAAACCATTCTTCTCTCCCTTCACGTAAGTTCAGAGCAACTGTTAAGAAATGTAAAACGTTTCTCCACACCATAGAAACGTGTAAAAACTAAAGTCGTTAAAACTACCGACGCAACACGGCCACATTTGTGTTCCTGGCAAAAGCATCAACCATGACTGTGCATCCTGCATTGACACAGCTTTTATCTGTATGAGCCTCCAGAGGTCAGTATTGGTGTGTTGACGTTATCTTGGCTTCTTTTATGAAAAGTTTTGCTGTGTCATTTTAGACTAAAGGATCAGATGACAATTAAGAACTTTAAAACGACACTTCAAATCTGAAAACTGACTAAGGGCCTCTGTAACAAAATGAACTGTTTTACTTTGTGCATAGCTTCACGGGAGTCTAACATGTTTTTCTTTACTTTCTTGTGTGCTTTCAAAAAGGGAAGCGAGAAGGTTTGTTGTGTCTCTGCTTTGTGCTTCATCATCTGTCTTCCTGTGATGCTGCAGTGGAAACGCTGTCATTTATTGTTATCCAACCCAGCCCAAAAGGCCCTGTGCTCACTGTTAGAAATGGCATCGTCTTTCATTTAAAATCCATTCTCAAGGCAAAAAAGTGAGCAAATGTAGTACAAAAAAAGAGTTTTTGTTTTTCTTCCAAGTAGTTAAGGTGCCATTATCGCCCTCGTAGAGACATTTGCTTGTGCAGTCACTCTGTCAAGGTCTTCATAAAACCAGCATCCAAGTGTTTTATGGTAAACATAATCGCCAAGTTATTTGATAAGAGCTTCTTTTCTTTTTTTTCTTTTTTTTCTATTTTTCTTCAGGTGGGTCGAGACCTGCAGCAGTATCAGAATCAGGCCAAGCAGCTTTTCAGAAAACTCAACGAGCAGAGTCCCACACGCTGCACTTTAGAGGCCGGATCGATGGCATTTCAGTGAGTGTGAAAATGCTGACTGCCAAAAAATCAATTTATGAATTGAGCTTTTTTTTCTTTTTTTTTTTCTTTTTTTTAAACAAAACGGAAAACTATAGTTTTCTACCATTAGCTTTCTCTCTTTCAAAAATGCCAAATTAAGTAAAGCCCAATCAATGTTTTCAGAACTCTATGTGGGCAGTGAAGCTAAATCCGTACAGAGACCAAACTAATTTATAGCAGTTCAAACTACTGTATCATTAAAATAAGTGAGTCTATTTTAAATTATTTTTTTAAACAAACGGTAAGAGGAAACCAAATTAAATGTTTATTTTAACTTTCTTTTAGATTCAAATCTCTTGAGGAACCCAAACCACTTTTTTTTGTTTAACTTCTTTTATTCCTTTTCTAAAAAGGAAAAAAAGCTCAATAAAAATAAACAGAATCAACTCATCAAGCCTAAATAAGTTGCAAAAATCTTGATTTTTGCAACTTATTTTCACTGTTTATTTTTTTCACTCCTCCCTGGATTATGAATTGGTAGCTCAGTAAGGAGTGGCCCCATCCTCAGTAATCAGAATAAAACATTTATGTAACCTGAAACAGTTGCACAAACACAGAACGAACTTTACTTACTCCACACTTGATAATTCTTTCACCGTGTCTTTTGCCGCTTTGAGTTTTTTTAAACACGAGCCACGTTTTGGTTCTCCCCGCAGCTATTTCATAGAACAGGGAGTTTGCTACCTTGTGCTGTCTGAAGCCAGCTTTTCCAAGAAGCTAGCCTTCGCGTACCTCGAAGACCTGCAGGCAGAGTTTCACGAGCAGCACGGAAAGAAGGTCCCCACAGTGTCCCGTCCTTACTCCTTCATCGAGTTTGGTAAGAAACAAAAGACTGACAGTATGAGTGACGGCATGTAAGAACCTGCTCTGAAATTTTTAAACATACTGATCTTTATTTTTTTAATATTCAGCTTTGTTCAGACATTGACTCATGCTCATGAATGTCATTACAAATTTTTAGCTGTAATCGATGAATTTTTTTCCCCCCAAATATTTCATATTTCCATTCTTGAAAATTTGAGTTTATTGTGATTTTTCACTAATTCACAAAAAGTCGACATTTAATATGACTTAAAATTGACATGATAAAAATTTTGAAATGTATAATTTTTTAAAAATATTTCAACTATTTTTATAATCGCTAGTTGCAGCCCCAACTCTGAGTTATGAGTCTGAGCATCACGATTAACCACAAGGTAGGAATCTGCTCACGATTGCCGTTTCCTCAGACACCTACATTCAAAAAACCAAGAAGTTGTACATCGACAGCCGAGCCAGAAGGAACCTGGGCAGCATCAACACGGAGCTGCAGGACGTGCAGAGGATCATGGTGGCTAACATCGAGGAGGTCCTGCAGAGAGGGGAGGCGCTCTCGGGTGAGTCAAGCGTTTGCTCTCGTGTCATTTAAAAAAAACAAAAAAAACAAAAGTCTGCTTTTGCTTTGCACTCATCGTCTCCTCCCTCGTCTTCCTCGCGCAGCACTAGACTCCAAGGCCAGCAACTTGTCCAGCCTGTCGAAGAAATACAGGAGCGACGCCAAATACCTGAACACCCGCTCCACTTACGCCAAGCTGGCAGCAGGGGGCGTCTTTTTCATCATGCTCATCGTGTACATTCGCTTCTGGTGGCTCTGAGTGACGGAAGAAGAGGAGGAGGAGGAGGAGAAGAGGAAGGATGTAGAGAAGTGGAGAGTGAGCCGTGCGCAGTCTGCGGACGTGAAAAAGAAGCTTTCGCTTTTGATGAACAACAGGATCCCTGCTTCTTAAGGAGACTTTACAGACATACTGTCCCACTGCTCTCTGTCTGTTCTCACCTTGTCCACGTGTGGGCGTCTGATCTGAAGCTAAATGATGTCTGAATGCTTTGTTTTATTATTATCATACAGTAATGCCCTTGAAGTCGCCCCGGGCGCATTTCAGAGGAAATGAGTAAACGTGTGAGTCTCTGTGTGCATGTGGGTTGCCTGTTTTTGAAGGTGATTTGTGGGTTAGTGAGGAGAGAGAAAAAAAAAAGAAAATTTCCTGTGTTATAAGTTTCTAAAGCTCTTCTGTGCTATAAAGGAGTGTGTGGCTGAAGCCTCTGTATGTCTAATTATACAGATGAAAGAAACTAATCACCTTTTTTTCCCCCCCTTAGAAGCCTGATCACGTCACTTTGGCAGTTGTGTTCATTTACTACATGATAATGGTAGGGATAGCTTTAACGGATTATACTCCGAATTCACAAATAATTAGAAAAACCTAAGTAGAGGTACATAGTAGACACAACAAAGGAAAATGCAGAACTTCCTACTGTTAAGGCGAGTCAATAAACCTTTCTGATTTTTGTGTTTTTTCACGTTTTTAGGGAACGCTAGTGACACTAAGGTGATCTGCAGCTACAGCTTAATTTGGCCCAAATTCCAACCTTAATTTCAGCATTTTCTTACAAAGTAAAAACACATTGCATGTTGGATATTCGCTCATGAAGGTGCTTCTTATCATGCGCAGAAGGCAGCACTGGAGATGCACCGATCCATCCGCCGCAGGAAGGAATCGAACCGGTTTTGTGCAAACGGCAGATCGGGGCTTTTAAAAGATCTGTCACAACTAAGAGCTCGTGCTATTCTCGGCTTGTGAACTCTGACAGGATGTACTTATTTACACCTTATAAATCAAGCATACATAACGGTTTGACACTTATATTATTTTGGAGAAAGGAAAAAAAAAAAAAGCCAAAATTGGTAGGTTTGACCCTGAGAAAACTGCAAAAGCCTGATCGGTGCATCTCTAACACGGCAACCCTTTTTTTTTTTTTTTTTTTTTTTAATATGTCGAATTAGCCAACATATTCACTGGACTCATTCTTTTACATCAGTTCTGTCTCAAGTTTTCATTCTGTCATTTCTCATCACATTAAGCTTTTGCAGTCACCTTTTGAGAAAACTGCGGTGGGAGTATTAAAAATTTTAGGTTTACCGTAAGTGAAATCACTTCCATCCAGCCTCTGTGTTGTAAGTTATTAAATTACTTAAAAGCTGCAATCTACGTAATCCCTTTCTTAACGTTTATGCATTTCCTTTTTATAGCTGGCATTAATAAGTTGGAACTAAGCAGAAATGGAAAGTGCTGTTTGTCTTAACGGCAGCCCTGAACTGTAAGCAGAATAAATGACGAGATAATAAATGACCTAACTTTGTAGCGACTGAGGAGTTTAATTAAATGTCTGAAGTTGTCATGTTTGATCAGTTGACATTCGGAGTCAATTTGCAAGTACGACTCGTGATACTTACATGACCTGTGTTGAACTCTTGGAGGTTTTGGTAAATATGAAGCAGACTGTCTGCCGAGGTAACGAGCCCAGCCGATCAAAACGTTGAGTTGTTCAACCACATTAATCCGTGCCTTCAGATAGCAATCACTCAGCCGAGTTTCACTTTAATTACAGACACAAGTCTTCTGGGGTGTTTCTCAGCTAACCTTGCACATCTGGAGTCTGAACGATCTGAGATCAGGTAGAAAGCATCACTATACGCTGCATGCTGCACTCTATACGCTTTAGTCTGAAGGAAGGCTTTGAAACTCTGCATTAAGTCTCAACTTTGATCATGATACCGGCCAGTTTCCCTGTGAGTGCAAAGGCGGATTTTACATAAAATCGAGCAAATTGTGAATAATCCTCAGCGTCCTCTCTTTGTGAGACTGTCATAGAAAAACGGAACGTCTTCAGTCAGAGGCTTGTTCAGATTCCTAGCGATACAGACTGCTACAATAACTCTTTAATTAAATGCGTTACAATAACTTTTAATTTCCTTTTGGCATCGATGAAGTATTTTTTTAATTGAATTTGAACCAGTGCCAAGGAAGGCCATGTCCACAGCATAATGCTGCCATTACCATGCAGCACTGAGACGTGTTCAAGACGACAGGCGGTGTTACTTTTCTGCAATGCTTGTCGTGTTTGGGTTCAGTTTTGGTCTGTGGATTCGTAGTTTGCACTTGGCAAACTGACAAAAACAAAACCCAACTAATCAGGTGTTTTAATATCTGTGCAAGGCACTGTAAGCAGTTATTCGAAATGATGTAATTATGATATTGTTTGAGTCGTTTAAATGGAGAGGAGATTAATTGAACCCACAAAAGTGACTCAAAGTGGATTCATGCTGAGCTAATTCTATCTCACAGCAGGAAGGGACATCTTCTCTTTTTCAGTTCTATGAATAAAATCATTTGCACTAAATGTGCTTCCTTCCTGTCACAGGGCTTCAACTTGAGCTGATCCGTATCACGATAAACAAGAGTTTGAAGTCCGGACTGAAACAATCAGCGTTAAAAACTGCCACTGGTCGAAACGGACACGTTTCCCTGAAACACAACCCGTTTCATCTGTGAACTGATTCTTTCTTTCTTTGAATTATTTAAAGCAGAGGTTCTCAAAAATGGTTATCTTTTGAGCCACAAGCCAACCCCAACTTCAGTTGGTTTATGAATAGAAATGTTTCGAATACACCACTTAAAACAAAATGATGGTATTTGGAAACAGTGTTTCTGTTGAAGAAACACTGTTTGTACTGCATATTTGCTGTATTTGTAGTGCAAAAACAGCATATTTGCAAGTAAAGCAAGTATGCTAAATATTTGTTGTAGCAAACTAATGTTTGCTGGAGGAAATATTTAGCATATTTCTTACAGTAAATATGCTAAATATTTTTAGTGTCAGTCATTTTAATTATTTATTTTAAGAGTTCATCATTAAATCCAGTTTTTCAATGAGGCATCGAGATTGAGGGCCTCTAGTAACCTTTGGGTGGGGCTACATCAAATTTAGCAGTGGCCAGCAGTCTTTCATGGGGACAAACAAAACCAGATTAATATATTGCATTTTATTATATTACCACACCAAAATTAAATGAGCCAAACAGCCACTTACAACTTCCGAGCTGCAGGTTGCAGATCCCTGATCTACCAAATGGAAACTGTAATCCTAATGGCAGAACCCTAATTTTTAATTCACTGTTAAAGTAAAGCTGTGAAAGTAAAGAGAAAAAAAATGAAATTGGTCAAAGAAACCAATTACTTACGGTATCTGTGCCAACACACTTGAATGTTTTAGATGATCCAACTCATAATCAACCTCAGTAAACTCAATGTGCAGTTTAGATTTCAAATGATGATTTCGTTCATTAAGGGAAAAAGTTTTTAAAACTCTTCTGGCTCTTTGAAAGAATGCAATCACCTCCTTGGTTTAACCTACTTGTTAAATCATTGGTTAACTGTAATTACCTCCATTTTTTTTTTAAGTTCAATGTTTGTGCAAATACCCAGGGTTGATTACTGTCAGATATCCAGAATAAAAGAAATGTACTTAAATATCGTTCCCACACTGGGTGCTGTCATTGTTTATGAACCGTTGTTCTAAAAATATGCAGAATACTTCCAGGAAAAACCTTTGATATGGACATATGGGGGAAATATAAGTAAAACAACAAGAGTCAAGAGTGGATCATGAAAACGAAACTTTGTGAGTCAGAGTATCCTCCCATGGTGCAGCATCTTAACGTTCAAAGTGTGTTATATTTTCCAATACCAGGTTTTGTTGGGCAAAAGGACATACTCTGTCTCTCATTTGTTTTACGGAGCAACTTCTCCTTACTTTCTTGTCTTAAAGCAAACTAATGGCGTTAAGGCGCTCTGCTTTAACATCCTGCTCATGCTGCTTTTGTCCAGCAGGTAGAGTGCTTTGCTCACTGTTGCACAGAGGGAGCTGCAACAACACAGGGCTCAAAATCGTCCTCCCTCCGCAGCTGATGCCTTTAGCTTTGCTTTAAATCGTATGTGAAACTCGATTTAACTATAATAATTTCTTTTTAAAGTGTCATAAAGTGGAGTGACAGTGTAGGATAAAAGCCTGATGTTGCAAACAAGAGCTTCTGGCTCTCAGACTATAGCGCTCTGAGTCTTTGACTTGAGATAGAACAGGAAATGTCAGAGAAAAAATGAGAAGCAGCAGAGGGTAGCGTGCCAAAAAGCAAACCACAGGGCATAGGCTAACCTTTTCACCTTTCAAGGGAAGTTGAGTTTGTCACTGTTGTGATCACATTTATCTCTCTTTGTCATCATGTTCCATTAAAACAGCTCGGAGGCTGTTTTTGTAAAAGCTTGTTTTAATGGCACTGAAAGTTGTTTTGTTTTTTTTTGTTTTGCTTTTTTAATCTACCGTTTGCTCCTAAATGCGTCACAGTGAGCGACAGTGCTGCATTTTGCAGTTTCGTCCATCCTGTCTGCCTTCCTCTTAACTTTCAGTGTCTCCCGCCCATTGCCCAACCATTCTCTCTACTTCTAAGCCTGGATATGCCCCGTGTCTGAATGTAACCGCACGAATCTTGCCAGTTCTGCAGAAAAATAAGACAGGACACAAGTGCACACAGAACCTTCAATTTTGTTGTCTGGGTTCAATCAATTCCTTATCATAACCAAGCATAAATTGTGGTGGTAAAGGTCTTAAAAAAAAAAAAAAAAGAAGCCCCTTCCGTTGTAAAAGAAAGTAAATAAAACCTTGTGTAATGTGTGTGTGTGTGTTAATTTCACAGTGATTAAAGAGGCGACAACATTGCCTGGTGTTTCTCAGAGCTTTCTTTCCTTCCTCTGCACGTTACCATGGCAGCAGCGAGTGTGTGACAGTCATGTGAAAACGAAGCTGATTGGATTAAAATACTTTATGTGATCAGAGGTCAGGAATACGGCACATGTACTAAACACACAGAGCCGGATTCAAACGCGCACACACGTGTGACTTTTGTCAGTAACGGACTGAAACCTCAACTTCTGCACATTTTATCTGTGTTTTAACGCAAACTGGAGTACGCTATTGCCCACTCGTATTGACATATCTTGATTAGATTTCCTGTCAATCAATAAAATAAAAACAAACAAACAGATGGAACCACAGCGCCACACACCCACACTTGACTTTGTAGTCTTAAAGGAAAAGCACCTTAAATTATGAATTCACCTCAACCTTCACCTCCACCCTGTACTGCATTTCAGACATGGCGACTGCAGGTTTTAATTTGGTCTGCTGGCTTTCGGTTTCCACAGAGGCAAACATAAAACTTAATTATAAATCCCTTGATTATTTAAGTGCAAGGGGTCCTAATTTTATCTCGCTGGTTGATGTGGAAACATGCAGTCGTGTCTGCTCCTAATGAGTTAATGGGCCGACGTTACTGTGACCCACGAGAAAATAGAGCGGAAAGGTGCTGTGTAACATTTATTTATGCCCATAAGAAGGTTATTTGATCAGAGCTTTACTATTATGCTACATGCTAATGCTAGTATTGCAATCTGTTGCAATTAAATGTCTGACATACTTTTGTATTCAACCCATGTTACTCTGATACCCATAGATAAAACTTTGCTGTAATCGAAGTTGTCCTTTGGGTTATGACGCAGCCATCTTTGCACATCTAGAACCTGAAGTCTCTCCTAGCTTTGGTTGGTTTGGTTGTCCTGCTGAAAGGTGATGTTCAGTTTCCACAGCCTCTAACAGATCTTCTTTCAGCTCAAAAGGAAACTCACTCCACAACATTTAAGAGGCCTTAGTGTACTTCACAGTTTTCTAATGTGCTCAATGTGATGGGCAGTGTAAATTTTGCACCACAGTTAGTTCTGCATTTTTGTAACCCCTACAGAAAACCATATACAATGCACCTGTAAAATACTCACAGTGCTTTGCGTTTTTCCACATTTTGATTTGTTACAGAATTGTACTAAATTAATCTCTTCCCTTAAAATTATACACACAAATTTACTCCTTTATGACAATGTGGAAAAGAAGATTTAGAGATTTTTGTAATTTCATTAAAGAAGGCAGTACTATGTAAAATCAACCTTTTTGAGCTTTACATCATGTTACAATTATGTCAAAAACATACCTGGAGTGTTGCTTTGATTCGTTCATGCCTGTTTGAGAAATCCTTTAATCTCCCATGTCCTTTGAGAGTGGAGCTCGTCCTCAGGGGGGGAGGGGGGTTGAGCTTATGAGTGGTTTAACAACTCAGGAATCAAGATTTAAAGTTTGAAACTTTTTTACATCCATTTTTCTCATTCTTTTTATAAAGCAAGCTGCCTGGATGGTCAATGCCGTTGCCTTGTTAGCAAGAAGTTCTCAGTTCCCAATCCAGTTCTGTGTGAAGTTCCCAGTGCATGCCTGGGTTTTCTCGAGGTACTCCAGTTTTCTCCCACAGTCCAAACAACGTTCACGCTGGGAGCTGTGCGCCCCTTTGTTCTGACTTCTGACGTGACCTGGGTGCACAACCTGTGACTGCTGGAGATAGGCACAGCTCTCCTGTGACCCTGCACATGATCGAGTATATATATATATATATATAGGTCATACATACCTATATATATATATATATATATATATATATATATATATATATATATATATATATATATATATATATATATATATATATATATATATTAAAAAAGGCAGTATATATATATATATATATATATATATATATATATATATATATATATATATATATATATATATATATATATATATATATATATATATATATATATATATATATATATATATATATATATATATATGTATACAATTTAGGTCAGAGCATTTTTTTCTGTCTGGATTGCTCGCCATCAAATCTGACTGAGCACAAATTCTTCTGCAAACAAGAACAAGGAACTGTTTGACTCTCAAGATGTGCAGAGCTAATCAAAACCTGCTGTACATGACACACACTCACCTAGAGACCAGTGTGTCCTTGCGTCCACGTTCAACAGGCTCCGGAGTAGCTATCGGTGCTCCTTTCAATACAGATAGCTGCTGACAATGTGGGCAGTTTAAGTTAAGACAAAATAAAAAAAAAAAAACGATTTTGGTTGATGCTGGTGTTTTGACGTTCCTCCAATTTTTTTTCATCTTACTTGCTTTAATTTGGTTTAATTTAGTTTAGTGGTCTTCTGCTGTAAATAAATGTTATCCTCAGTCAGTCTGGTGGGCTGAGGATACTCTTGTTGGGGTTACAAGAGCAGAGCAGTCTGAAATTAAACATTTTTCAAAATTTTTTTAAATCTTCATCCGCCCAAAGGGTATGAATACATTTGCAAGGTACTGTAAGTGAGGATCTACAATATCATTTTGCACAGATGCAGTGTGGCGGGAAAGCGAAACGTAACAAGGATCCGCGGATGTGTCCATCATCTCATCCAGCTTCCCACCTCATCCCAGCTGCTTCCATTTCTCTTCCCGATCGCCATCTCCTGTCAAACTCCTGCATTATCCAATCAGAGCAGAGGGAAGCTGCAGAAACAGCAGCTGTATGGCAGAGATGAGGTGCCATAAAACACAGAAGGCCGAAAGAGGAAGTTGAAGGGGGGTCTGGTGCGTTATTGCCACACAAACACACACAGACACACACCGGTTCCTGGGAACTAGGAACTTCTCACGGGAGGTGAAGGTGCGCCGGGAGGTGGAGGGGGGGTGGATTAGTGTGGAAGTTTTTTCTTTTCTTTGTTTTCTTTGGCTTGAACCTGCATTGCATATTGTCTCAAGTCTACAGCATCACCTTAGATGACTTTCCTCTCAAGATGTGGCATGTCTACTTCAAAAATAGCTGAGCTGAGATCTTGTGGGTGTCAGGAAGGCGTGAGAAATATTTATACATGTTCACAAATATACGATTAGGATTAGAGGAGAGAAATCAGACCCAAAGTTAGGAGGTTAAAAAAAACAAAAAAAACAAGAGGCTTGTAAATCTCCGTCACATTTGTCACATTCACAGAAAGGTTAACAGCGCAATGAGTCACAGCCCGGTCAAAAAACACACCTCTGCATTACAAGTGAACAGGTTCCGATATAGGTCAGGATCCTGGTTAACGTGGCTCTCAAAGGTTTACACACTTGTGCTGGCTTGCACTTTTTTGCGCTGTAAAACATGAGACCGTAAGATTTCTGTTTACAAAAGAACAGAACCTGACCAAAGTGTTGGACACACAAAAAATTTAAGAAGAAAATTGAGAAAAATATGAAAAAGAATAACAAAGATACATCCTAATGTGAAGAGGCAGGTTATTTCACTTTAGGTGCAGCAAATGGCGAAAGTCAGATCGCCTCTGTTCATTAATCTGCTCCTCAGAGCATAGAAGAGTGTCTGATCTTTGTGACCTTATGGGAGTGTACAAAGTTTGAGAGTTTGACAGGTATGTGGGTGCAAATGCTTTTAATGGTTCAAAAATCAACAATAAACTCTTAAACTAAATGCTAAAATGAACTTTTATGATAAAGTCAGTATAAAAGGGCCAGGACAGGTGCTTAAGTGTTCCAGTCAGAAGTGAAGCTGCTTCATTTTGGATGAGTTGAAAACCAACAAACAAACAAAAAACAGAGACAGGGAAATACCAAAATAAAGGATGTTAAAATAGTACATTGAAGAAGAAATTAGATTTTCAAAATAAAAGAAAATGTGTTTTTTGTCAGTTGCATTTATCTGCTTGGTGAAGGAAAGTGTGTTGTAAAAGATAACACCATCAGTTTACAACAGTTTTATTTCAATTAAATTAAGAAATCCAAGTGATGAGAGCACAACGTAAAAAATTTCAGACAGTCAAGCAACGTGTTCAGTGGAGATTCGGTGCACTCTTAGAGGGTGGCATAGAGAATCGTGAACATAAAATAAAAATGAAAGTAAAAATAATGATGTCACTTTAAAATCAAATCAAATTGAACCTTTGAGAACCCCACAGGGAAGAAAGGCTGTGGAAGATGATGAGAACTCAAGCAAAAAGACGGCCGTATCGCTTTATACCTTTAATGTGAAGTATGCCCAGGACAATTCAAACAAAAACAAGAAAAGAAAAATACAAAGAATTAAAAGGTTCAATATCTGTGTTGCAAAAGTGTGCACTACAAGTAACAAGTACAACAACGGTACTTTTTGAAACACCTGTTCATCCAGCCTCACCATTAAGGAGGAGTCCATCAGCATCCCACATCTTCACTCCATCACACTTGCAAACACTATCTTTCGAACACTCACCTCATCCATCATTTCCTAAAACAACTTATTTCGACATTTGTTTAAACAATGACGGTGCCCATTCATGGCAGGGGCACACACTCACACATACAGACACACGCATGCAATGTGAAGCTGTTTGGCTGGGAGAAAGTAATGGCTCATGTGTGAATTCCAGCCATGCCTGTCTTTTAGCAGCTTGTGAATTTATGATACAATTAGCCCTGGAAGATGAGCGCTGCGCCCTCATTTTACACTCCATGACTTGTGGCGTGCGAGTTAAGAGTGCAAAAAAATGCAGACGAGCATGGGCTGGAGGGCCCAGCGTGTTACACTGACCGGTCTCTGGCCCTGGACCCAATAGAAAAATCTTTATTTATATCCATTAACATTTTTGCAAAGTTTTGCATAGACTTCAATGTATTCTTAGAGCTGGGCATTGATGTGATATTTAAAGTGTTTCTGTCTGTGCACACATGTTCGCAAACATGCTTCCATACATTTCCATACATAAATATGAAATGTACAGATATTTTAAATATATACATTTGGTGGAAATAATAGTTTTTAGCGTCTTTAGAAAACAGGAAGATAAGGTTGAAGGCTGCGGTTTTCTTGTAGTCTTTGTGTGGACTTGCCGGTCCACCTCCTATTCCGACCAGTGTAAATGAGACAACAACCCTCAAGAGATTTTTCTGTATAAATGAAAAATTAAATATAACAGCAGCAGTGTCGTCTGCAATCTTTAGGAGTCCGCTGATCAAACGGGTCGACAAGAGAGAAGCAGGAGAAGAGATTTATTTATGCGAATTAAGCATTTTACATCTAATACACAGAATAAAACAACTGAGAAGGAGTATTCGCTTTTGAAATATACACATTTTTTTCAAATTTAATTTCCAATTTATTAAAAAGGGATGGCGAAGATGACATATTTTTGTCAGAGGAAAAATCTTGACTTGATTTGCAGAAAATAAACCTTCATTTAACCAGCTATTTTAATGTTTCCACTGGTATTTTGAGAATTTATCTTTGATTCTGAGCTTCAAGTCTCCACAGAACCTCCATCAATCAGTAATATTATATCAAACGTTACTGTACTTTCTTTCATAACTAATCTCAGCCTGTGTTTTACCGAGTCTTTGTTCAGGGTAGAGTTATTCAGTCGAGGTCTGAGCAGTCTCCTTAAAAACGGCTGTGAACTGGAAGCGATCACCTGCAGTGGTCTTGAAATGAATCAGACACAGACTCAAGCATCACCACACACTTGTGGTGTACACCAGCACTTTTTTCACACAACGTGGGAGTAGGAGTGGGTAAAACGGGGGGTTTATGGTGCCGCTGCTTGTGAAATCATTTAAAGTCCTCTTTAGCTTGGCCTGTGTCTCTGTAAATATTTACTGCAACATTTTTTTTTTTACAGTTTGTGGTCCAGGTTATGTAAGACGATATGGTGATTTTGGACTAAGCTGACCCGAAGCCACAGAGCAGTTAATATCACCACCCTGTATTACATTAATCATTCAAGGGTTTGTGACTTCCTCATCGAAATTTCAGTTAGAGGAGCCCACAAAAATAACACCAACTCAAACAGTTAAGCTGCTTCGCAAAAGTATTCAAACACGGTGAACCTTTCTCAAATTTCATCACATTGCCACCGCAGATTTTGGTATTTTTTGTTGGGGTTTGATGTGATAAACCATCACAAGCAGAATATAGCAAACTGAATGAAAAATCTACTTTCAATTTTCTTTTCTAAATAAAAATCTGAAAAGGTGTGGCATTTATTTAGCCTTTTTATTTTATTTTGCAATCTCCAAAATAAAACCTACTACAAATGAATTGCCTTCAAAAGTCAGCTAAGAAGTAAACAGAGTTCCTCGGCGAAGTTAAATAATCTCAGTGTAAATGCAGCTGGCCTCAGAGGTTTGCTGCAGAAAATTAGTGGGGAAAACACAGCAGACAGGTCAGGATGAAAGTATTAGATTAGTTTAAGATGAGGTTGTTTATACTGGGGAGAAAGAAAAAAAAAAACTGGCGAGGTCTGCACATAACCTGACCAAAGAAGGTGGTGGCTGCATCTTGCTGTAACGATCATTTTATTCCCCGGGAACACTGGCTAAACACAGGACGGTCCAGAAATAAATCTTATTAGTGGTTTGCAGACGACTCGAGACTGGAGGAAAGGCTAACAGTCCAGCGGGACAACAGCACTAAACACACAGCCGCAGCTACAACGAGATGTCAGAACGTCCTCATAAAAGTCTAGGCCTAAATCCAATCGAGATTTGTTGGAAAGCAGCGATGCTTACAGGCGTTTACTATCCGGTCTTATTGAGCTTGAGTTATTCTTGCAAATAAAAGTAGGTTAAATTTAATGCAATAATTTCCCTCTGTAATAATTTCCAACTTTGCAACTGCGCACTACTTTCTGTTGGCCTACATAAAAAATCCAGTTGACGTGTTCTGATGTTTGTGTTTGTAACATGAGCAAATATGAAATAAGAGTTTGGAATACTTTCACGTGGTCATGAGCTAAGTCCCTACCAGGAAAAAAAAAAAAAGAAAAGATCCGTCGAATTATATTCATGCTGCAAGTTAATCTTTGCTTTTTTTTATAATCTGCTCAGGATATTCCAATCTGAGGTGCCTCCATTGATCTGAAGCGAACCCATCCTCTGAGAAGTGACCATGTGGCTGAGCGGAGTGTTTGAGCGATGTAGAGATTTCATAACCACGCCGGTGCTTCATCCCTCGATGTGGTTACGTGCTGCAGTTCAGCCGGGAGCTGTTTGTGACCGAGGGAGTTGGGAACGAGGGTGGTGTTTTTGCATGCATGCGTGTGGGTGGAGAGCATAAACCTTGCAGGACCCAGATTGCACTGCTGGGGATGTTATTTTCCCACAGCGTGGTATAAATAGCCCGCTGGTGTGGGGTGATGGCGGGCATGCCGGGGCGCTCAAGGGAGGATCCCATCCACACACAACAGCAGCACATTCCTGTCCACCTGGCCCTGCCACAGGTCAGCTTACAGGATGTGTTCATATTCAGACACCCTTTCTCTATTCTGCTCCTCCTTCTCACCTGTTCAGTCACCCCTCGGCTCCTCAAGACGTCCGCCATCGGGGGACGTCTCCGCCAGCGTCATGTCATGCCATGGCGGTCACTGACTCTCCACCTTTTGACCGTCGTGGAACGCTGTGACGCAAAAGTTTCACCCATGGACGCTTGGCTTGGCTTCTGGCACAAACATACTGATACAGTTCCGTCTTCCCAGCAGGAAACTGTCAGACACTAAGTCAGTGTATCAAGCTCTGGACCATGCTCTTCACTGTGCATGAGTATGACCTTTCGCAGATGCCCTGAGATGCGTGTTAGTAGATTGTACAAACAGAGTAAATCACCTTCAGACTAAATTGCCTGAAGTTGAATCTGAGAATTTTTACGTTTTTTTTTTTTTTTTGTTTTTTTTCAGATTTATGAGTTGGCTGCAATCTGTTTAATAAACATTGAAGCTGAAGCTCTTAAAAAAAACTTCCACAGGTATGTTTGCCTTCACTGGAGATTATCCCATGCCTCGCCGAGTGAATGATTACACCGACACTGAGTGGATTGGTGAGCTTTTTTTTTTTTTTCACCTATGAAAGCATTACTGTCCCCAGTGTTGACACTTGAGTCGTAAAACTTGAAGTTCACACAGGAAAATTATTTAAGTCGATTAAATACCTGGAAACCTCTGAGTCTGATTTACATCGCCCTCTAAACTAGAGGCGATGCGGCTTCTTGTCGACTCGATGCTTATATTGCCGGTGCGGAGAGATTCGACTCTATACCTATCAGGGCATCAGCTTCAAATTTTACGCAAGTTATTTACTTTCAAACTGCGGCAATTGATACGTAAATTATACTTTTGCAAACAGGATGCTAGTGCAAAAAAGATATACTGACTGCTCTTTTTTCTTTCTTTTTTGCAGAGGCCTTAGCATATCACTAAAAAGGGAAGAGGTGATTATCAAAACCTAAATATACATTCTCTAGTTTCCTGTCAATGAGGCAAAGCATCAGAAAGGCAGCTTCATATTAATCAGAGTTTGTTTGGAACAGAAGTCTTGATGAAACGCACATGAGTCATGAAAGATTTACTCTGGGCCGTCTGAGGTTCGTAGATCTCTACAAAGCTGCAAAGTTCCGAGTTGTCAATAATTAAATGAACCAAAACTTAGTTATAAGAACAGCGACAAAAATTGCGTCGACTCAATAAGTGCACAGAGAGCAAAAAGGGTCTTTGAAGCTAAAGGAAACCAGAACCTCTGTTCTGTTCAGCTGCTGATGCGTGCAAATCAGCTGCCAGAGCCAAGAAATGAAAAGTGTATCATTCCCTGCTGCTGCTAATTATAGAAAGGCATCAGATGCACACTTCACACCGGCTCCGATGTCCAAAACGTAAAGGCAGAGATTCTTCCTGAGCAGCAGGTATGGATGTGGTTTCCCATGGCTGTGGGACTGTGGGAAGATGGCATGTTTATGGTTAGAGGGAGCACACCAGAGCACACATATCCTCCCCAGCGTAATCAGTCAATACTATCTGCCCTGCGAGAGCCGTGAGAGAGAATAAATCTACAGTCTGACAGCTGGAGTCACCCTGACTGATGAAGCTCCATATCAGTGTGAAGAGCCCCCCGACACTGATGAAGGCAGCTCTCTCACCAGCATGGCAGCTGGTGAGAGAGCTGCCATGCTGCTCTCTCACCAGCTGCTGATGGCTGTGATCCAGGCCAAGTTTTATTGCTGCTCCGCAGTACACCTGATATACAAAGGCTTACTAGTCACGGGAGGTGATTTAAAATGAACCGCATTAAAGCTGAAGTGGTGAGGTCACAGCTTTGGTTTTCTTTCTTTTCAAAGTGGACTTCATGCCGATGTATATTTGCAGTGTCTTGCAAAAAAAATATTCCTACCTCTCTTTCCCCCCTTGAACTTGGTCACATTTTGCTGCTTCACAGCCAGAAACGCAGGTCCTTCTGTTGAACAAATCCATGTGAATCGTCAACACAAAATAGTGCAAAACTATGATGTCTTAGTAAATGAATACATTTCAAATAACAAATATTTTCCTAATAAAAATTTGAAAAGTTTGGCATGCGTATGAGTCCGGTATGGATTCTGTGTCTTTCCCCATAGCTCTCTTATCTAATTGCACACATACTGCTGCTGCTCACATAACCATTTCACATAAGACTAGTGACAGGCACACATAAACAAAATGAAACTGATTACACTACCGTACAGAACAAAGAGCAGACTAAAAGCAGAACTTGTGCTACAATCTTTGCTTCACTTGGTGTCATCCCTCAGGTGAGCTGAGTGAATGTCAGCTCACCTGAGGGGTGAATGTCTCTCTGTATCTCTTCCATTTATATGACTTGCATGGCTTGTAATATTTAATCATTTTTTGGCATTAAAGCCTGTTTTATACTTAACCAAATCTCATTATTTCTCAAGGTAAACATACTGAGGAGTTTTGCTCATGTTTCAAACCTGGTAAACGGCCCTGCGTGGTGCACAGAGGGGAAAATGGATCAACTACAACAAGTCAATATTTCATATTTCCGGGCAATTTTCAGCTGCTGCTCTTTTTGGGTATGTCTCTACTAGGTTTGCACAAAATTCTAGCACAAGAACATTGAGGCTCTGGCTGAATGTAGAGGGTCTTTGTCCTGCTGGAAGGTGAACCTTCACCCCAGTCTCAAGATTTTTGTGGCCACTAATGAGTTTACATCTAAAACATTTTTGCATGTAGGCCAAAAAAAGTTCAGTTTTGGCCTCATCTGACTACAGTACCCTTTTTCCACACATCTTCTATACCTCCAAAGTGACTTGTGCCAAACTGAAAAACAGCTTTGACTTCCGTCTAACATTTGCTGTCTTCTTGCAACTTTTTCATAAACGTCAGATTTGTGGAGTGTATAACTTGTTCTTTTTACAGATTATTCCACCTGATCCGAGGATCTTCATCGGATTCATATTCTTTTCAGTATTGCTTTCAATATTGATTGCTTGAACATTATTTGCATGACTTTATTATATTATTTTAAGTGCTGGCTAGTCACATAAAAAAACCCCCATAAACCACACTGAGGTTTGTGCTTGTGACATGACAAAATTTTAAAAGTTAAATGGATTGAAAGTCTTCTGTGAAAGCGAATAGATCCCCCCCTCCCCACATAAATCCAGAAAATTGGGTTTTGGTGAATTCAGTATGACCACTTAAAGAAATACATCGCTTTCTTAGCTCCTTGTTTTCAAGTGTTTTCTCACAGACCCTTCATCAGTGCAATGGCAAGGAAGAACTAATCAGTATTTTCTGCCTATGCGGCAGAGCCGCACCCTGCTCTCAACTCGTCTCTCCCAAACTACAGAAGCCCACATCTGGAGTGACATCACTAAGAAAACAGCCCTGCAGACAGAGTGATCCTTGGACCAGATGCATCTCACATTACTGTACACTCTCAGACTGAGACTGGATCCACCAAAGGTTCATTTATGACCCTACAAACAAATTTAGAGAGGATCGTCTTACAACAAATCAGTGAGCGGATAGTAGGGGCGGGGGGAAAGAAAACACAAGGCCAAAAGGCAGACCTTTTGAATATGAAGTGCGTCTAACCAAACGTCTGAGCAAAGCCGCTGTGCCAGCACCTGATAACAAGCCACACATGAAGAGCAAAAGTCTGACACTGGCCAGAGCAACAAAAGCACTCTTGGTCCGAACCCCCTGAGGAGATCAATTTGCTCTCCTCTGGTTCCAGGCTTTTCAGCGGGGTTGAATAGAGGACAAAGGGCAGCTCGCAGCAGCAGGAGGTTCAGCAGTGTTTTTCTAATGGGGTGTAAAGATAAACAAATGACCAGGAAGAGACATGAGAAGATCCCAGTCATTTTGGGAGGAACCTGTGATTTACACCTGGATTATTCACCCTGATAAGGGATAACGAGTCTGAGATTACTGAGATTTATCGTGGCTTATAAAGCATAAGAGTGACAGTACTATAATTATGCTCAAATACAGGATTGCAGGGATAACAAATCAAAAAGTTTAACTTACTGAGACTTTTTTTTACATAAAGAAAAATAAAATATCATCACCTTCCTAAAATAATGGCCTTTGTCATTTTTGTTTTGTTGTTGAAAAAAAAAAAAGATGTTGGCAAAAATATCATCCCCTTTTTATTTCCAAAAGATGATTTAGGGAAAAAAAAAAATAATAATAATTTTTTTTGGCAGAAAAAGGGCTTAGACTATTACATTAGGACGGTGTATATGTGATCCAGAAATTCAGCAAGATATTAGGAAGAAAATTGTGGATCTCCAGAGGTTAGTTTCATCTGTGGGTGCACTTTTCAGATTTCTGAAAATGCCGCCTGCCCAAGCAAGTATGTATCATAGAATCATAAAAAATCCATAGGAATGTCAGTGTTCAGGAAGGAGAGGGGGTTTTCCTGTTCCAGCGATGAACAATCATCTCTGTTAAATGTGTGAATCAACCCCAAATATAGGCAAAAAGTCCTTGAGAAGATTCTGGCTGAAACTGGTAAAAGTCCCCATGCATAGCGAAACAACCCACGTCCAGACACTCAGAAAGGAAGAACCTATGACTCCAAAAAGCATACAAGGCCAAAGGTCTGCTTGCAAACAGACAGATGGACAAAGGGTCTTAATTTTTTGAAGTGTTTGGCCATAATTGGAGTTGTTACTATAACATTTGGAAGAAAAGGAGGAAAGCTTGGAATATTGAGATTACCGTCCCAAATGTGAAAGTCCTGTGGGGTCAGCATCTTGTTGTGGGGGTGTTTTTGCTTAAAAACAAAGGAACATAATGGGTCATTATGTGGAAATATCAAAACAGCATTACAGCAACTTAAAGCATGCATGGGCACAGATGGCTCTTCCAAATGGACAATGACCTTAGTCCTATCTCCAGTTTAGTTACAGTGCAGATTGGTTTAAGGACAGCTAAGTCAATGCTTTGGAATGGCCACCACAAAGCCGTGTGAGAAGAGCTGAAATTCAAGGCAGTTTACAAACCTGACATAGTTACACTAGCATTATTAGAAGGAATGGGACAAAATTCCAGCAATACGGTTTATAAGGCAATTCAAATGAGTACCAAGGAAATCTATTTATATCTCTGAGTTTAAAAATAGGTAAAAAACTATTAACCAAAAGTGATCTTACCCATCATTCTAGGATTTAGCAAATACCTATGATTTCTGTACCTCCGAATTATTACAGAAGAACACAGTATATTCTTATTTAATTTCATACAGTGAGAAAAAAAAGTTATGTGTCTTTTTAAACAGTATAAGTAAAAGATGTATATTTTTCCAGTATACACTGGAGCCAGTCATCAGCATTTGGAGAAAGTGTTATATATTTCTGAAGTTATTAAACTGGATACTTTTACAAAATTCCAAAACTGATGAATAAGGAAAATTGATCAAAAAGGCTGCCAACATACCAACAGCAACAGAAGCTGCAGAAGTTTATTGCAAATATCGCTTCATGTGACAAAAGCTTTCATACAGTTCTGAGAGTAGCTGCGCTTTTTTATTTCTTCCAATAAAACATAAAGATACTGTGCTTCAAACTAAAAGACATTGTTTTTAGTTTAAAAACAACAACAAACAACGACTGGGGATTGTTTTTTCAAGTCAAATTTGAATGGATGCTGAAGCTGAATAACAAAGTCGCCCAACAAAGCGTCAGTTTAAAGATTTGCACTGTTAATGCAGCTATTTTATTTATTCAATTTCCCACTGGAGCAGGTTTGTTTGTTTTCTAGTTATTTGGCATTATGTTTGGAAAGAGGGGCAGACGAGACAACGTTTTAAAATAATGCATCTTTGTAATTTAACCTTGAGATATTGGACGTTTATGCTTTTGAAACGCACTGTAAATTTATTTTGTTTGGTAAACTTACCCAAGTTCTACTCAGAAATGTTAATTTTAACACGATGAAAAATGCGACACAAGTTTTTAAAAATACTAACAGTTTATTTTAGTAGTGTGCGGACAGCTTTATTGACTCTATTAGTGCAGTTATCAACCATTGTTATATGTTCTAGTCTGCTAATCCACCACTACTTTGTATGTAAACTCCAGTTTTTTTTGCAGCTCAGATTACCTGGAAGCAGTGATTGACACCTCACTGTGGACATGAACCCTGGCTGCGCATTATGGTGATGATCAGGGTAACTTAAGGTTACTTTAAAAGCAGACATTTAAGGCGTAGGTGTTAAAAAAAAATACCGAGGGAAACCGTACATTTCACGGTGAGCAGAGAAGAAAGAAAACTCATTGAACGGGTTAACTTTGAGTCATACCAGACTCCGCCAGAAGTAGAAAAATGAGAAAAAAAATTCCTCCGCCACAACGACACTAAGAGCGACTACTTGTATATTTTCACACCTTTTACACATCCTATCTACGACAAAATGTCTCTTCTCCCGTGTATTTTTTTAAAAATGCCGATTAATGCTGCCTTAAATACAAAGACCCTGTTATTTTAAAGACTAGCCATCTTTTTTAATCTAACGAATAGATCCCCTGGGTTTCAGCGGAAGGATATGTTTTTTTTCAGTGGTAGTGACACTTCAGCGCTCTGGCAGCGTAGAGAGGTGCGAGACTTTTTCAGCGCCGTGTCTACGCAGATGAAGTTAACTTTTTTGACGGGGGTATTTTTTTCACCGTTTTAGAGAAACAACCCGTAGAACACATGTAGACGAGTAATGGGGTGTTGTAAGTAGCCGCTGAAGCTGATTTTAAACCATTTAAATTTCGCGTTAATCCTCCACTGAGACCTTTTTTTTTTTGAGAAGTAACCGTTGAAGGGGGACAGCTCAACTTTTGGGCTGGCTGCCCTATGTGGATTTTACAGAAAATATGGAACACATACCCGGTTTTTGCCTTGGCAAGGCCCTAGTCTTGGTCTTCTACTTCACTCGGCTAACTTTTGGTAAGTTTTCTACTTGTTGAATTGTACAATTGTTTTGGCACAAGTTCATAATTTTTGTGAAACACGTTTTGTTGCCTCGGCATCTGAGAGACACGGGGCAGGCATAGCATCACTTTGCTTCGCTCACCGCCTATGTGCTGCTGTCTGACTTTATAGTTACGCGAAGAAGAAGTTGAGCTAAAGTTAAGATAACCCTCTAACTTCAAGGGAAGTTCACATTACGGTGAATATGGTTCTTTTTGCCTAAAAATAGGTGCAAGCGTGGTTTTTTTATTCACACCTTTTACCAAACTTTTTTTTTTTTTTACCTCCTACTCATGCACTGTAAATGTGTGCGTAAAATGGTTGCCTTCTTCCTAAAATGTTACAGGAATGTATTTTACATTTAAAATAACTGAGCAGTTTAATTCTGATAATATGGGCATAACTTGAGCTGTGTTGCACCACTGTCCAGATGTTTTCAAGCGGAGCTAAAAAAAACCTCAAAATGGACACTTAACATTCATTAGGCTGCTGTGCTGAATTAGTAGAGCTGTCAGTAACGATGGATCAGATACTGTTTGAGTTTTATGGTTCATATGCTGCAAAATCCTTGCCTTTTCTGTCTTATCAAAAACAGTGAGCTACCACTGTAAGGTTTTCAACCTGCTGGGTTAAATGTCAAGTGCACATCTTCACAGTGTGTGGGATAAAAGGGCAGGAAGGGTGAAACATAGCGATGCACTCCTGACCTGGTCAGATCTGACCGTCTGACTTCAGATTTTGACTGATTCAGATTGCTTCATTTTAAAAATACTCATGCAGACAATCACAGCTTTATAGAGAATATGTAATTTGTGAATGTAATGATCCCTTCACGTAGTTGGAAGTGGGGATGAGACTTTTACTTTTGAATACTGATTTCTGGTTTTCTATGAGGTCTGAGTTGTCGATTTCTGATTTTTTACCAATTCGGGTACCTTTTATTTTAAGTACTTTAACACACATAAAGCAATAAAACGTCCTGCAGGTCCTTTTATACAGGTAGCCATTTTAAGTTTAGGAATTACAAGATTATCCCCATTCACCCGCCAAAGCGTGTATCCATTTCCCTGACCTCCTATCAGATTTTCAGAAGTTAAAAAAAAATGCTATTCGTTTATGAGCTATTGACTGTAAGTAGGGAATGCATAGTTTTGATGTATTTACTGAGTAATTCAATAAATAATCCTAAAATGGCCTCCAAAGGAGGAGCTGTACACTACTGTGTTTTTGACACAAATCAAAACAAAGTCCCCGTACATTATTGCTTATTGGCTATTAGTAGATTTTATAAACAGAGCAGCCATATTGGATTCTGATATCGGGTTAGGTTAGAAACCTTTCACTCCCCAACTTCAAATTGTGACTTGCATGTAATATGTATTCTCATATCAAGCAAGCAGTAAGTAGAGGAAAAGTCGTTTTCCTTCTTTACAACAAAAACTTTTTTTATGATTTTAATGCAATTACAGCAAATCTGCACAATATATCATCATAGCAACAACAGTGTGTGCACTATTGCAGTTGTAAAGGATGCAATGTTGTTAAAGCTATTATATTTCAGGTGACATGCATTAATTATCTGTATGCAAATAACATATTTGGGCAGTTGAAACAACTCTCACTGTGTATGGGTCAGCTTTCCCATACACTGGATGGGAAAAAAAACTTCAACTCATGGAAAGTGGTGGAGAAATCATGATGATGATGATGATGATGATGATGATGATGGGAAAACAAAGAGAAAATTTAGGGAAATGTGGACTAATTGCAACTGATATTATCATTGCATAATTAAATAACATAATCAAAATTGCATATTTTCCTAAGATGCAGGCCTCAGGCACATGGTGGGAAAGGACATATTTACAACTGGAATTAGCTGGTTCCACGAACAGAAACATGAATAACAGAATATCTTCAGTATCTAAGAAATTTAACAATTTCATATTTTTGTAATTGGCTGTTTTATACCTAAGTCTTTTGACTTGTTCTTATCCAATGGGGGAAGGTTTTGTACCTCTTTAGCAATCACTGATTTAAAGTAATTTTCTAAAATCTGATCATAGTCTACTGTAAGGAAATGTGATTATGCCACTCTGATTAAGTGTTGTTGATCAGATATAGGTTACACAGAGTTATTTTTGATTTGATCAGGGCTCATAATCCTGAAGCATTATCTGATCTATCCATGAGTCAGAACCACAATCAGAGGAAGGAGAGTTCAATTTAAAGTCGGTTACAATTCAATTATACAACAAAGTTTCATTACAGTTTAGATTGAAGAATTTTATGTCCTTACTTTTTGTAAAGTATCTAATTACAATGAAAAATAAACGTGGTTTAGTACATGGTAACAAAAGGGTTTGTATGGGTTCAGAATGGTAACACATTAGTACACAGTGGGGTACAAACTGACCAGGATCCTTAATGAACTGATCTATGGATAATAATAATAATGCAAGTGTTGGACCTTCTTAATGTGTGAAATTGACTTGTGTGCTAATTTGCTATTTTTCTTATATTTCTGATTATGCCAGCTTTGTATTTTCACAGGGTGTAGTGTGACACTGCTGTGGATATGAGTTAAAACGTTGCTATGCAGTTTTCATGCAAATGTACCAAAGTGGTTAAATATATTTTACATCAAAGGTCTTTGAAACTATTTAGCTCACATTTGATTGATGTTCGTTGGTGTTTCTTTTTTTTTTATTCTCGGTCATGCTGGGTTTTTTTTCATGCGCCATAAGTTACTTATGAATGGTGATATCACACAAAGGACGAAAACACAATATAGAAGTGCTGCAGGCTGTGCAAGGAGAAACACTGGAATGCTGTTGGTGTTTGACATTCCTCCCTTCTCTGTTGTTTCCCTCCCCTTCTTTCTCTTAAGCACACACGCACACACACCCACGCACACACACACTTACACTCGTTGCACCGGGATTTTCTTTTCTTTCTATTTTCTGTGTTTTTACCTGCTAATGATTGTTTGAGGCACTGCGCTTTTCCCGTCCCATTTAAAACTATTGCAACCTTTAGATTTTAACCCCTAATGGAACAGTGTTTACATTTTTTGAGTGGAAATAGCAAAAAATATGTGAAGTGACTCCTTAATTGTGATTGAAACACTCTTGTCAACTACTTTTTAGCAAACAACTGATGAATCCATTCAGTGTAAAAGTTATTCTATAAGCGTAAATCAGCAATCAACTTTTGCTCATACTGTTAAATTGGTGATGATTCAGATTTGTTTATTCATTCAGCCAATGTATTCAAACTGGGTGACATATACAAAATGACAGTTGTCTACAACATTCCTTTATTTTGGTGAATTTGATTTATTGACTTAGGCTCAAATACAGACTTGTTTAATTTATTACTACCAATGTGAAGGGTATTAAAACCTGCTGCAATGTTTTTAACAGAGTAACAAAAGCGGAAAAAGCTTTATTATCTGTTTAGTTAGCGGGTTGTGTGCTTCGGTAGCCAGCCTGCAGTCCGCTGCTTAACATATACTTGTAGATTCAAAACTGTGGAGTTTTAAACAGTTTCTTAATGGGAGTGACGTGTTGCATTCCTTTAATGTCCACACCAGGACTGTATGTGTTTTTTGAGACTGGAAATATTTTTAACACTGAAGTACCTGACATTCAGCAAGCTGACAGGCTGTGCATAGCAACAGGTGGGATGCTGTGTTAATCAATGTTTAATAAATCTGGAGATGAACTTCAGTCACTTCAGCAATTTCTCTGACATCCCATTAAAAGCACTTGGTAAAGAGAAGTTATAGCTTGATACATGCCTCATCCTAATTTGTATACGCCACTAACATTTATGAGCAAAGACATAGACAAAGTAGCAGTGTAGTTTAGCCTTTATGTGGTAAGAAACAAACAACCTGTTAATCTTTAGAAAGAGAAACTTCACAATATCATATTGTAGAAATACATTATAATTTATCATTCTTCTTTCCAGGTTGGGTATTTCACCTGTTGGGTGAAATATTTGGGCCAGCATGCCTCTGTGGGTTTTAAATTTCTGGAATATTCACTGTTATTTAGAAATATGCCAGCTTTTTTGGTCAGGAAGCACAATGCACATATATTGTCTTTCCATTGTTAGAATGGTCATATGTGGTTTGTAGAGATCCAACAAGGTCAAGCTTGTAAAAAATGTGCTTTATATGTGGGGCGTGGCACCAGTAAAGAAAAACGTCCGCAGTACGTTTGCAAGATAATTTAACGTATGAATGTAGCACATAGTTTTCTGGAACATACAGACAGTGACTTGGTGTGCAGGCTATTAAAGAGTTGCTCCTTTTGTATTGTGGCTGCCAGCATGTATGCTTCTTTTCCCTCATTGGGGGATCATGTGAATGACTTCAGTTACAGAAATCCTGAAACAGTCCTTAAAGGCCATTGTTGTATTTGTTGAAAGTAACACAGATTCATTTCATCCTCCTGTGCATTCCATCCAAAGCTTCCCATGCATTCCCTATGAATTCATCTGATATTTTTGAAGTTTATGCAAGAAGAGCAACAGTTTGAATTGTCCTGACTAAATTGTGAACATCTCTTATTCTCATTAGTGAAAACAGCTAACCCCCCCTTGGCAAACTAAATTAAGATCATATGTAATTGTGTAAATATTAAGTCATCTTCTGGTGTTGCAAACAACACTGATTAAATCTTTCTATGTGAAACGAAGCCATGGTATAATCATACTGTTGATTCATTGCATTCTTGCATATAAAAGCTTTCTAGGGCATCTTTGTGAGAACATATGCCTGGCATAGATAAAAAGGAATCAATAATCTCAAAGCATTTAAGTTTGATGGCTGGGAATATTTGGAAAAGTCTAAGATTAATGCCGTCATTGCTTTCATAATTACACAAAACAAAGCGATAAAGCTGAGTGCCTCAGAGCTTAGCGAGGCAGGGGACAAGCAGTTTGACTCACGAGTAGGTGCACAACGTTCTCCTTCTTGAACAAGCGTTGGTGTCATTGTTGTGCCACACGACATAGTGCCACTCTTTGGGTGTGGGCATGTGGATGGTTACATATTTTAGCCCAGTGTGAACAGTAGACAAGCCACCATGCATGTGTGTATCTGTTTGTGCGCGCGTTACGCGCTGCTTGTGCAGACCGACAAAGGCCATCAATTGTGCCGTGCATGGTTTACTTCCATTTGACCCAAGCCGGAGTGTGGTGTGAAATGTGATTTATCTCCATCAAGCTTTGGCCTATGCTCTGGAAGACAAAGATTTTCATTGAACAGCCCACAAGACAGCATTATTTACTGACCTCCAGATTGGAGCGTAACATTGTGGCTGTTTGTTGTAATATAAAATATAATCATCTCTGTCCTCTCTGAACTCTACACTGACATCACAGGTTGGGCTTAATTCTTCAGTTTGTTCATGCAAAAGAGACCTGTAATGTTGCTTTTGCATTGATAATTTAATACCAGAAGGCAGAATAAAAAATGCTGTTATTTCATTCTTCTAAATTAGTATTTTTATTTATCAATAGTTGTGCAAAAATCCAGAAACAACATGCTTGTTGGATCTTCCTTCACATATTTAGAAAGTTTCTTTGATTACAAATTAGTTCATTTTTTTAAAGGTAATGAAATTTAGACCAGACTTACACATCAGATTGTAGCATGGAGGAGAACGGGAAATCTTTAAGGCAAAAAGCTTTCCCACAGACAAGAAGTGGGAATGTTTTCTGATTTAGCTAATAGTTCTCATCATAAAAGTACAATTAGACATTCATTTTTATGACCTATTTCAATGTAAAGTGTTCAATACTGATAGCTAAATAGATAGTAACAATTATACCTTGGATATTTTCTCACAGCCTGTAATCCTGGCTATTCAGATATATTTACTGAAATATTAATACATTTAGCTACGTGGGTGAGGAATGCGGTGACCGAGTAGCCCGAGTGTGTGAAAATTTATCAAAACATCCAGATAATAAGATAGCAGACTATGTATCATCTTTAGCCACCGTGATTGAAACAGAGTAGAAATGATTAGACATAATGCTTTGAGTGGAGGAGAATTCTGAATATGAAAAAGGGTGGGGAAAGTCCCGAGATTTGCCTTCTCTGGACTGCTCACCTTGTTTTTGTCTGCTTTTCCAATCACATTCTGACGCACGCTGACTGTAACATGTGCACAACAGTATGCTCTGGTGTCCTGGTGTTTCAAAAACAGCTCAGCCCAACATTATATTCTGCTAAGACTCTCCCTAGTTTTCCAAGCGTTTAGCAGCAGGGCCACGACTGACACTAGGTTTTTTTACCTCGAACTTAATGGCTTTCTTTTGTTCTTTGTTTCTACCACACTTTTAGTTTTTAAGAACCACTGACCTGTTTTTATGCATTTTGATTGTTACTGGTGACTTATCACAGACTCTGTGACAAAAGGCTGTGATATTCTTGAAACCCTTTGTACTCTGAGTCTGCAATACATTAGGGTTTAGAGTTCTGAAAAAAAATCTAGAGAATTAGCTTAAGACATCTCAGTTAATCACATGATTTACCTGTTTTTGCTGGCATTCATCTATCTGTACAGTTAAGACACCACCCTGAATCTGAAGCAGCAGACCTTGAAGCCTGTGTGAGGTTTAGGCTGAGATCGTCCGCTTGGCCCCAGTGCTGTTTGTGTGGGCCAGCAAAGCTCCCTTCGGGGTAATACTGTTTAGTTAGAGGTTTCGCTCTCATACTCTCTCTCTCTACTTCACGCTGAGCTAAAAGTATTTTATTGCAAATTGCCATGGCAACATTTTTTTTTTTACCTTGCTAGATAAAGAGGCTTGTGGAGCAATTCCAGGAAATGGGGTTACTTCCTCACTCAGCGCCAACAACTTCCTGCCCTCTCCTGTATGGATATGTGCCAGTTGTCAGCGACAGCCGCTTGTGCGCTGCCTTTTGACTCCAGTTTCATAATTACTTCCTCTTATCAATCCACAGCTTTTAGCTCAAAACCTCTTTTCTTCATTCTGCTTACCTTCATGACTTTAATTTCTTTGTGGATTGAGCAAACCAGAGCTAGTTGTTTTTTTTTGTTTTTAACAGCAAAGGATGTCCGTCCTACTATCCTGCCGAAGACATTGTGGTGTCACATTGCAGTAAAACACCAAAAATGTTAAAGAACTAGAAGGAGCAAATGAAACAGCTGTTGTGTTGCACTGCTGTTACACTAAAGCATTTTTAATGTAGTCCTGAGTAGTCTCTGGTACAAACTAGCTAACTGCTTACTGGGAAGACTACAGTAACTGCTCAGCTGTGATTTGTCTGTGTTGAAAGTGCTGCACACAGTGTGGGGTATCTTTTTTCAATGTAAGCCAAGCTGCTTTGCTGAATTATCACAAGCATCTCCACTCTGTAGAAGAATTCATACCACAAACATTCGTCACACGTATTTCAGAGTATCTGTGATACACCAGCATGCCACATTACAGATATATCGCACAGGTTGTGGCAGGTTTTAATACTTGCACAGTGTAACAACATTGATTTCTTCTCCAAGAGCTACTGCGGTATTTAAAGACGTACAAGTGCCATTTTAACATGCAGCTCTTGACATTCATTTATGACACAGCCTAGTTAATTACTGTGATTCTTATTTGAAATGATGGAAACAAAAACAAAATCTTTTAAACAAAAAATTGTGTCGCGTATTTGTCTTTTAGCTGCTGGAAAAGGTGTTGCAATATTAAGGGCGAGGGCCCGGTTTGATTAAATTAGGTAAACATGGATTAACTGCATTGTTGACACAGGGCTTTGTCGTACTAACTTCTTTTCCTATATTTTTTTCACCCAAAACTTATGAAAATACAGCACTGTTGATTTTTAGCTTTTGAAGGTTTTTAGAACATGTAAAAGGACTTTCTACATGTAGTCATTTTTGCTTGGTTACCTTTTCTAAGTGAACAACTGCTTTCTGATGCAATTACAACTCAGGCCTTGCAGAAAAGTCCTCCATCAGAAAACAGGGGCGACGCGGTTTGCTAAACCTCCCTCTGCTATTATCCGCATTATGGGAATAGTTGGTGGTAAATGAAGCACGACAATAATTTCAATGTCACACTGAAATAAACTGACGATAGAAACAAGAGTGAACAATTTTGTTTATCTGCCATTTCTGTTTTATTCTAAATGTAAGCAAACCTGTCTCCACTGTTATGATTTTGGGGTGATATGTGTGTAGTTTTCATTCCTGATCCCTAATATTAACTGCTTTCAGAATGCAGTTGTTGAAGCAATCAGATGATATACTGTGACTTTCGCACGTACACACCCCTTTTAAATTCCTAGTTTTGAAGCTCATCAAACTAAGAAAATAAATAATCTGTAAAGCTTTTCTACTGAAATAACTTTGGTGTCATTAGTTGATTTAATCTCAGCATTTAGTCCTCTTTACTTTGCACTTGCAAAGTAAAAATTCTAGTGAATTTGATAAACCTGAAATAAAGTTCACATGTCCTAGTATCCAGTGTTAACTTTAGTAGTAGTTTAGAGGTTGCAGAGCATCAAAATAGCCTGGTTGTACAAAGATACTAGATAAAAGGTGGGAGTCTTTAGTCATGATTCAATTGGATTGCACTGCAGAAGGCTACGATGTGATTTTAAACTGACTAGGCGTATCACACGCAAGCACACACACATGCGCACGCACGCACGCACACACACACGCACACACACACACACACACACACACACACACACACACACACACACACACACACACACACACACACACACACAAAAACAAGACATTTTCATTCAACCACCAGATCTGGAAAAAAAGTAGTTTTTGGAGAAAATGACACCAAAGTGAAAATATTGCTGTCATGTTTTCTATCTGTAGCAGATGTAACTTATGTGCTAGAAGACTCAAGAAGAAGATGTATCTAGCTTTTCAGCATCATGTTGAGTCCAATCAAATATCCAAATTGACACAAAAATGAATTCACTGAAGAAATGGGAAGCTTTGAAGTTGCCTTGTTAGAGAGTCCAGAACTAAATCTGATAGGAAATCTTGGAGGTCATCTCAAGAGAGCTTTGGACAAGAGTTCACCCCACAATCTGATAGAAATGCTGAACTTTTGCAGTCTCAAGTGGACAAATATTATCAAGTTCAGATGTTCCATGTTGATAGACTTCAACAAAATAAGACTGTATGCTGAATTTTAATCTAAATGTGCTCCAGGAAGTAACAGTTAAAGGGTGTACAAAGTTATGACACCAGCTTATTGCGCCTTTTCTTTTGTTTTTATATTTCAACCTGAAAGATTTGTTTCCTTTTCGAGAAATTGTGGAGGACTTATGGTACTGCAAAGAAAAAGCAGTACCGTAAGTTATACAAGTTACAATCATAATCAAGATTTCCCCCAGAAAACTTGCTAAGCACTGTAGTTGGTTGCCAGGACAATCATTCATCCAGCAGCCTGTTGTGTTTTTGAGTTAGAAAATGTTTAAAGTTGTCAGGAAATTTGAAAATAACACTTGATAATTACATGTTATTATAATGTTGGAAGATTAATACTTGAACACCAACTATAAAGTCTTAAAAATGCAAACATTTTAAAAAGACTTAAATAAATAACCAGTGCTTAGCCTGGTGGGGGCACAAGTAAAGCCTGGTGGCCCACCAGTCTTATAATACACCCAGCATGATGTCATATTTTAAAGTTTAAATTTTAACAGGAATGTGTGCATACTTGAGTGAAAAGGAATCTTTATCCACACAATATGATTAGATGTTATGCTCTAAACAAAGCACACGTGTAGTGAAACAGGTCAAAAACTTTTTAAATGCTACTGTTTGTGTTCATGTCCTTCCCACAGTCGTCAAAACATCTGATGGAGTTTAGCAGACCACCCTGACATTCTGTGTGTTCATTGATGTTATCGTCTGGAGGTTATTGACAACTGCAAACCGTAATCTGTTATTTGCAGTCTGATAATATCTGTCAAGACCCAGCTACTATCAGTCGGCTTCCTTCAAGGCTCCTCTGTCTCATCAAATTGTAAACACTAACATTCGCTTTTCACTGAGTTTGTTCATGTTGATCATACTTATGCAGACCAAAAGTGCACAAAGCTAAAAGGTGAGCTGGAAGTTAGACAGAAATAAAGACTTTTATTGAAATGACAAGGTTCCATTTCATGGTTGAAGTCAGTCAGGCAGGTAATGTCGACACAGTCTGGTTTTTGTTTTACTGTTGACTTGGTCGATCGGGCCAATGTAGGTTCTCACTCCTGGGAACTACTTCTATCTGTGCTCCATTGATAGTGAGGTGTGAGAATAGCCATGCAAAAAAGCTCTAATGCTGGTGTTCACATTCAGGATCACAGTGTGTGAACTTCCTGCTTGTTTTATTTTCCAATAAGTCTGCTTTGGAAACATTTTCCAATCGTTCAGTCAGAGCATTGGTAACCCCTGCAGGATAAGGTCGTTGACCTTTATGTGTCTGCTGATGTGGTATTATGCAGGATGTCCCAAATTTGGTAAGACTATCGCGTCTGTGGTTACAACAGGTAGAATCGGAAGCTTGTCAAACCTGCTGGGGTAACAAAGGCCTTTGGTCTGAGCTTCTGTTCTTTGTTTATCTATGTTTCATTAAAATGGATGAACTAAGTAACAAGTAATAAAAGTTGTAAGGCCAGAGTGAATTTCATGTTGTAGGCAGAACCACTTATAGACATAAAAAGTATACATATTGTCTGAAATAAAGCCTTTTTCTTCATTTTGATTTTTTCTTTGCTAGAGATCCATGTCTATTTTGGATCTTTTGCTGTGTGGCTTACTTAGGGTGTTTTTAGCTTTCTGGCTAGCATGTGTGGTGCTGTAGTCAGCAACAACATGTTTGAAAAGCTAGTTTGAAATGCTACACAACTTAAAGAGGACTAATGTTAATTCAAAATCTATAAAGGTTTTACCAGAAGAATTTCTGTCTAGATTAGATTTTGTGTTGCTGTGGATCCATACATACCTCAAGTTGGTAATTTTAACAGCAATAACTTTGATAAAAATATATTCTGCATGACTACATCAGCGTCAGACATCTCTCCAAGGACAAAATTGAAGAGCAGTCAGGTTTGTGGACGTGTGTTTATGCACATTAAGTTCATTTGCATTGTTTTAATTAGCTTCTTTTTTTATGTTTTTTTTTTCTACCTGCTTTGTCTATTAGCTATTGTGGTTTTGTCAAGTTATGCGATGCAGTTTCAAGGAGAGGATATGATATACCAGTCAGACAAATAGCCTGAGATTTGACCCCTGACTCAGTAATTGCCATATGGTTGGCATATGGTTGCTGTGGCTTTAAAAGAAAAAGCAAGAAAAGTTACCCCTCCTGTTGGAATGAATTGCCTCTTGAAAATGTTCATATTAGCCTTGTATTTCTGAAGCACAATTGGATGTTTTTTTCAGGCAGAGCTTTGAAAATTTCAGGGAATGCTCTTTCAATGTAACACATCCAAAGAAGCGATGTTTGTTCGGCTATTATTCATGCTGATTGGTACTGGGCAGTTTCTCTTGATCAGCACTGATTAAGGAATGAGCAGGTTAAATGCAGAAAACCGGAATAGTTGCATTTAAATATATCAAAACTCAGAACTCCAACCATGTTTGACCTGTAAAAACATCAAACTTTGTGAATTTTGATTCAGTTCTGAGTTTATTGGGAGATGGTTAAAGGTTAGTGAAATGTTCTCTAGTTTTCTCTTAGATTCAGAATTAATAACTTTGTTAAAGAACCTGGAGTACATGTATCTTATGTTTTATTGGTTATTGCCCTGACCAATATGAGCAGACCGGACCTAAAACTCACTATCATCCAGGAAAAACTTAACCGGTTCGTCTTATTGCTGATGCATTTTCCATCTTGCTATTGAATTACCACATTCTTCAATATCTGAGAGCAGCAACATATCAGGACTTTTGTTCTTTTTAACATACGTGATGATGATCAGTGAATGGAACAAGACTTCAATTCTACTTACTCATCGAAACCATAATTTCACTCAATACTTCCACAATGTGGTTTATTTATGTTAGTGTAATGGTTGCTATTTATCAGAATTTGTGTTTAATAGATTCATGTACTTGTCTTGTTCTGATGTAGAAAACATTAAAGTGAAATAAAATTCTACTTACTTTTGCCAGGATGAAGAAATTCTTGTTGCAGTATTTGCACGATCTACTTCTGCAGTCCTAAAATAGCTAAGCATTTTCTGTGGTTTTCATTATGCAGCAGCCTACACTTTTTTTTTTTACTCAAAAGATATCTAGTAGTAGCAAAGGCTGAGTTTGTGTGTGTATGCGTGAGTGTGTGCATGTGTGTGTGTGTGTGTGGATAGCTGTAGGATTATAAATTTCACAGGGGTTTGCGTATTGTATCTCCATGTCTAAATGGGTATGCCTGTTTGCCACACTAGAAGGCATCAGTTTGCAGTTGCTCTCCTGCCTCAGCAGTTCAGAGATACTTCATACACAACCATTTGCAATAAACGTCTGACACTTCATAAGTACATGAAGTAGCCCAAATATTGGTGTTTGTGTCATCACAGGGACTTCCTAAGTTGAGTGACATTGAGATTAATCTAGGTGCAGGAAGTAACACAACTGCTGAGTGCACTTCCTGTAATGCAATGACTGTTTTGCGAAGACACAGTTTCTTCAAAATCAGCTGACCTGCCCACGTGTTTTGAAAAAAGCATCTTAATACATTAGAGGCTATTTAGGAAAAAAATACTTTTTAACTACTGGTAATAACTCTAGCCAGTTTTCTTAATAAAAAACATCCATTAAGCGTTGCTTTCCAGCTATATCACAATTAATAAATAAAATCTGAAAACTCCACTTCTGCTTGGCATGTTGTCTTGGCCTGGTGCGCGTGAGGACCTCTTGAGCCATGTGTCTCTGGTGGCTTGAAGGCACAATGGCTGATGTGTCTGGCAATAAGTGTTTCATTGGAAGGGGAATAGTTGGCCTTTGTTGTCTTCAGCGGGATCTTTTTTTTTTCCCCCTGCCTAGCCATCCGGCTTGCTCGTGGCTGATGACTTGTTCCAGGATGGCTTTGCCAAGCTGGGAAAGAGAGTACAGTCTGCTGCCTAATGTTACTGCTAAAATAAGCAAAGAGAGGAGATTTAGAGCAGGCTTTTGGGATCTTACCATTTCCTTTGAAAGATTTCCAGGATTAACAGGCAATGCTATGTTTAATTTTAACTCAATTTTAGCTCGCATGTTCCTCCTTGTAGAAAAAATTTTTTCACTTAAAGCTGTAATATGTAACTTTTACGTTTCTTACTTTTTATTTTGTGACAGTATAATGGGAGACACATAATCTGTGAAAAGATCAATTTCCTCCACTTTCTTCTTGAACTTATTATTGCTGTCTGAAGAAATGCTCCACTCCCAGCCAAGAATAACCAATCAGAGCCAGGATTGATTGACAGTGCCAGGAGGAGGGTCTTGGCACTGTCAAACAACCATGTGTACTAACTACTTAGTGTGCTGGTGGCAGAGAAACACCTTAACATTACAGGAAAACTGTGTATTTGCCATCATCTGTGGTCTTGCTAATTAGCCTGAACATTCACGACTGGGGAGAAGCCACAGCGTAGCAGAGAGCTGAGGGGGAGGGAGAGAGAAGGATGAGCACCGCCACACGAGATGGTGATTGATTGGTTCTGATTAGTTGTATCTAGTTAGCACTTGGAGTACTTGGAGAAGGAAGTGGAGTTTGATTTTTTCCCCACAGATTATGTGTCTCATACTGTCATGACATAGTGACAGTTTCAACAGATGTAAAAAAAATCATTTTTTTTTTTTACACAAGTTACATACTTGTGTATTGAAGTGATAATATCTCACATTTACATTGGTATACATAAAATAATGTTAAAACAAATTGTCGTAATCTCAATGGTTGGTTTTCTAAATACAACCTGTAGCACATATTGGAATTTCATTTAATTAATTCAGAGTAGACAACAATTAAGTCATCCTGCTAACACAGATGCATTTCAATAAGGAAATCAATGGTTCAATAAGAAACTCAATATTTCTGCCACTGTTACTTTTTTGTTGCACTGTGATACTGTGAGAATCGTCAAATCTTACCTGCAAAACATGCTAAAGCAAACATTTCCGTAGTTAGAAGGGGCCTGTTTAATTATATACAAGCTATCTTGTTCTGATTTTTGATCTGTTTTCAATATTTTGACCGAACCTTTAGCAGCAAATTAATGACTGTTACTCTAATTGTCTAACATGACTCATGTCTCTTGCAGGTCTGCAGTGTGTGGATGAAAAGGCGCCATGTGTTAACAACGCAACATGCCTGACCTTTAACAATGGCACAGGATACTGCAGGTAAGATCCACTGGCGAGATTCACAAGCATTGCAGTTTCATTTCACCAGGTCACACTGTGCATGTCTACAGATGTAGAAGTGCATTTGTGTAATAGTTGGATATGAAAGCCCAAGCCAAAAAATATGGCTTCTAGGCCAACCACAGTCTCTTCAGGGGATCATGAGGTTTTGTTTGATTGACAGACTGCTTTGTTTGATTAAGTACTTTTCCATTAGTAAATAAAAAAATAAATAAAAATGTGTTTTTTAATGCCTTTATGTTAGCATCATGTTTGAGGTTTGTTGGAAACTATCTTGTTGCAATAACATTTTACTTTAAGAAGCAACAGACATATTTCCTCTCTCCATGTTATTACTTTTAATGAGTCCAGACCAACACACACACACGCACACACACATATTCAGTGTGAACAGAATAAACGGAAACTGTCCAAATCCCAAGGAAATTGAAGTTATCAAAGAGTGCCAAGTCCATGTCAGCTAAAAGCTAAAAATATATATTTTTTCTTCTACTGGAGTAATCAAGGAATCCATGTAGGAAAAGGACTGCAACGTTAAGAGTGCAACTACTACTTTTTGATGACTTATCCTAGTTTGTAATTAGGCCTGAGCTTTCTTTTTAATTCTGTTGCCACTCCCAAGCCCAATTCCCGACAAAAAACGCACCATAGCTGGTTCATGAACCTGATCGTGTTTCATCAGATGTGATGAGAATGCTGAAACGTGTCTGTTCCCAGAGCTTTTGGAATGTAAGTACTTGGCTGCCGTTGTAGAAAGTGAAGATAAAACCAACAGCTCTTAATCAGTATTAAACATTTTCTCTGTTTAACTGAAGGTCAAGTAAACATTTTTCCTGCAGGTGCAAAGTTACCTGTTGTCAGTTTGCATAAAGCTTTGTTGGAGTCAGTTAGGCTTTGTCATTTCTCTAATCAAGGCTTTGCATTGTTTAAGGCAAAAAATTAATTGGATTTTGAATTTAAGTCACAATGATAAATGCAATGTGTGAAGGAAGGTTGGTTTTGATATGATATTCTGTGGTCTTCATTCAGGTTGTTATATCTCGAGAGATAAGAGATGGTCATGGTGACCACTTAAAGGATGTACATAGTGAGAACTGTAATATTGGTAGAAACTTTTCAGCAACCAAAAAAAGACCTGACTAAATGTGGAACTGTGTGTGCAGTTAACACAAACATGAGCAGAGTTTTAGGGAACCGATGTTTTACAGTATGGTTATATTATTTTTATTTAGTATAAACATTATATATATATATATATATATATATATATATATATATATATATATATATATATATATATATATATATATATATATATATATATATATATATATATATATGTGTGTGTATATATATATATGTGTATATATATATATATGTGTGTATATATATATATATATATATATATATATATATATATATATATATATATATATATATATATATATATATATATATATACACACAGTATATGCTAAGCAACATTTAGATCAGTGCTGAGGATGATGATGAGAAAGACAGTTAAGGCAATACGAATTAGACCGAAAATTTACAGACACTGGAATTTATGACAGTGACCATAAATGTCTTTTTTGGCTGTATATCTGTAGACTATGTTCATATCCTGTCAAGATGCTGTTCTATGTGTGCCGTCTGTAGTCACCTTACTCCGCTTTTTATGGTTTTACTGATGCTAGTCTTGTATTGTTTTCTTAATAGAAGATGGTAAACCCAGATTAAAATGTTGGCTTGGTAAACATGTTGTCTTTTTTATATTTTACAACAAAGTGGCAAGTGGTGACATCATATTGTGTGTATGGGAATGTATTTGGTGCAAATGAGGATTTCTTTAAAATATAGGAATTATTTAATTATGCACTTCACCTATTTAAATAATGAATGATTGCTCACCACAGAAATACTAAAAAACACTGATTTGAATTACCAAGATATTGGTAGAATGGCTAGCAGCCCTGAGGTCATACATGAGTTTTTCAGCATAGAAGAGTCAGCTGACAGAGAGCAGGCCTAGTGTTAGACTGATTAAGTTGCCAATTTTTTTCCTACTGCCTACAAGCAGAACAACATGTGCATTATCATACAGGCATAGTGTATGTACGCATGTGTGCACAGTTGCCTCTGTTGAACCTCTTGGCTTCTAATTCTACTATGTTGTTGTTCAAAAGGCACATTGTCCAAAAATCTGATTACACGTTTATTAAACTCTGCTGCAAGTTAAACTCAAATAAACAGTCACTGTGGCCTTTTGACATCAATCAGTTACAACATCACATGGATCCTTGTGGAAGTCAAACTGAGTTGCTGAATAATTAAATTAATCCTCATTAGGAAAAGCTGGAGCTATAAAATGCATACAATTATGCTATGTTTGATATTAATTTAAAAAAACCAGCATGTTAGAAATTGATATTTTTGTTCTACCTTTTATAAACAGAAAGCACAGAAAAATGAATTTCTCTGGTTAATCTCAAGATTAGCTTTGAATTGTTTCCCATTTTTGATGTATTCCTTCCATGGTTTTTATGTCATCAAACCTTTAGAAACTTCTGCTGTTAAAACTGCACTGTTGAATCACATATTTCATATGTGCTCGGTGTTGGTGTTTTTTTTTATCAGACATGTTCACCTGTTGTGGCATGTTAGGCCATTTGGGTTGCTGATGTCTGTTGGTTGCACGTGCGGTTTTGTTGATCTTATTTTATTATCTTAATCTCTACTACTGAGAGGTTAAATTGGACAGAAAGTAACAAAACAATGGACGGAAACTGTTGTCCAGTCTAGTTATTCACAGACTATTCAAATATAATCGTGCACCTTCGACTTCCCACATATCCCAAATTCCACATAGGAATTTTACAAAGATGGGCATAACTATGAAGTGGTCAGAAAATGACATGTTTTTTCAACATTTTTTTTGTGAAGACAAATTTGAAGACTGGGAAGCACGTATATCCCTTATTTTGTCCACCATAATTAAAATCCAGTTTAACCAAATGTCTTCAGATGTCAACTAGTTAACATATAAATTCCCTATTTGTGTTTGATGGGTGGTGGGTTTGTTTTGAACATTACTGCACAAACAGTATAATAAGCACTAAGGAAGACATTAGACAATTTAGAGCAAGTTTAAAGCAGAGTTAGGTTTTACTATTTCTCAAGCTTTGAAAATCACACAAAGCGCTGCTCAATTCATCCTCTTATGAAGGGAAAACATGGGAAAACCTCAAGCTTGCCAAGAAGAGGTTGTCTGACAGGCTGGGTAAGGAGTGGTTTATTCAGTGAACCAGCTGAATCATCCATTACTAACTGTGCATAAGCTGCATAGATTCACTTAGTTGAGAGAATCTGTTGACAGGAAAAAGCTTAGTCTTTCAATCCCCAAATATGGGGAAAGCCATTCTTGAAAGAAAGGCAAAAAAAGTAATTTAAAGATTGCCACAAACCTTGTAAAACAGAAACTGTGTGTAAAAAAGTGCAAATTGACATCATGCTTGTAAAAATCTATTTCTTCTTTTTCACAATTATGTACCATTTTGTGTTGCTGAGTCTGTGTTGCTCTTTCGCATAAAAAATAGCAATGAATATACCTGAATGTTGTGTGGAGTATGATTATCTCATAACCTTGCCTATCTGCCTGCTAAAGTGGAGGCAGAAGAAGCTGCTGCTCACAGTTCATGACTTCACTGACCTGCAGAAATCCAGCACATTCTATGAATTCTGAAAATTTCATTTTAGTCATGAGAATTTAATTTCTTTTTTCTTTAAACTCCTATTTAAATGAACAAAACATTTCCGCTTCCTTAACAAGTTAAGGAAGCAGCAGCATAAACTATGATATGTATTTCCTCAAAGACTTGACGATATTGTGGAATTTTATTTTACAATCATGTCTTCGTGGACTGAAATATTTTGTCAGACGAAGTTAACATTCGTGTGAGATGTCAATTGGCTGCTTTTGCAGGGCAGGGTTCAGAAAAGCTGTCTAACCGGTGAAACTGCAAACCATCGGCTTTAGGTGTGTGAGGTGCAAGCTACGAGTCAGTCACTGTGAGGATCTGTCTGTGTTGTTAGACTGAATGGTTAGCCTGTTTACTTGCATCACAGTAAACAGGTTACCTGGTAACAGAACTAATGTCATGGTGTTGTTTTCAGGCCTGTGAGAATTCATGTTTAACTTAAGCATGAGGTTGAACACCATATTGTCCAGATCCTCTGAACAAGACCTCTTTGTCTTGCGTTGGCTTCGGAGCAGACTGATTACTTCTTCCTTCCTCTCTCACTTTGTGAAGCAGTTTTTCTTTGCAAAGTTTTTCTGCAGCATTTTTGAAGAGATTTATGGTGTTGTGTGGGTCTGCTCCCTGTTTGATCTGACAAGTAGAATTAACCTGCAGGGCAGGCAGAGGAAGAGAAAGGGCCAAAACAAAAGAGGATGTCTCTTTTTAGGTAATTTGAGAAGAAATACCTCAGAGCACAACTCCTTACTAAGGATGAGAGACTGTCGAGTGGGGGGGATGGGAGGCTCGGAAGAAGTGGAGAGAGGAGTGTAATTTCCCTTCTTGCTTTGCCTCCTTCATCAAACTGTCACTCATCCATCCATTTCCCAGTTCAGCCCACTGCTGAAGGGATTTAGATGCCTCTAGACAAGCCACCTGGTCTGTTAATCTTTTCATGACTATTTCCTAATTCTAGATCAGGTTTGGAGGTCATAAATCATTAGTCTTTGTTTTAATAGTCACGACATGATCTCTATTTAGAATCTCAGGGCTTTGTGAGCTTTGTTCTGAACTTTCCCTTCCTCACTAATTTTTTTTCTGTTAGTCACCTTATAGAATCACAGGAAACCTTTTTGATTTAAAAAGGATCTCTCTCACACACACACACACACACACACACACACACACACACACACACACACACACACACACACACACACACACACACACACACACACACACACACACACACTTTCTAGACATCCACTCTAAGTTTTGGAAATGGTTTCAGTACAAAATTCAAACAAAGCTCCCCATACCCAGATGTGGGGAACTGTAAGCCAAAGCAGTGATTTCCCAATCTTACACTCCAAAGTTTTATCTTCTTCCCACAGCTCAGCCAACAGCAGTGTAGTTGTGGTTCAGACTGGAACCACAGTGATAAGAGTTTCATTGTGAATGTGTGTTTGAACTCTTTTTTGCTGTTTTATCTGGAAGTCTAGGGCAACCAGAGCCGAGTGCTGGCTCACATGCTCCCACTTTAAATAGCTAGCTCTCAGTTAGTACATAAAGTCAATATTTGGATGACTGAGTTTTACCTTTGCATGACTCATGGGGTGCGTGACACTTCATTAGTACAAAACAGCATTGCACCAACCTTGTGTTGCTGTATCGTTTGCCCTTAACTCCTTTTTCTTGCACAGTTCAGTGGACTGGAAGAAATTTGGATTCCTCAGAAAGGGGAAGACTTTCAAAGCAGTGGGGAATGTAGCAACCAGACCATAACCCACATACGGTGGAGTGGCAAGTGTCCCCTGTCACACATGAATGTCACACTGTGAGGTTAAATGTACGTCTGTTGTGTCGTAAGGTCACACACATTGTCCGCACATGCGTTGTGATGATGAGTCCTTCTTTGACACTACTGTAGTAATCTTATTTTTATTTTAAATGAAAAAATTCCAAATAAAGGGCTGTTCTAAGATTGACAATAAAAATAATACCTTAAAGTTTGTTTTGGTATTTGAATAAACTTCTTAGGGTAATTGTGATAGTTTGAATCTACATATTTATTCTAGTCACATTTAGAGTTCTGTGATATTTAAAATAACTTACATTAACCTAAAACATCAACATTTCTCAGTCTTTTAATTCAAAGGTAGTTTTCACAAGAAAGCAAATTGCTACCCCTACAGCCTCAGAACAAATGTCTCAAGATTTTTAAACAAAACTTTTAATAGAACATTCATTTTTTTGTCATGAAATGTGAGTTTGTTGATGGGCCACAATGCACACAGGAGCTGGGAGCACGGATCATGCTGAATTTTCTTTAATGGTAAAACTGAAAATTTAATAATTATAATAATGCATTTTATTTCAAAGGCGCCTTTCTGGCACTCAAGGACACCGTACAATAGTAAAAAAAAACTGTGACAGAAACAAATAAAATGTAACAATTAAAAATAGATAAAAATAAATAAAACAAAACAATGTATCTATATAAAAACTATGTAAAATCAGGCAAACCAATTGTGTCATGTGGAAAAGGCAGATCTAAAAAGGTGTGTTTTGAGTTCGGTTTTAAAATTTGATAATGACTTTATGTTTCTAAGGTATGGTGGTAATGAGTTCCATAGTTGGGGAGCAGAGCGACTGAAAGCTCTGCTCCCCATGGTGGTGAGACGGGCAGAGGGGACAGTGAAATGGATTGAGGAGGATGATCTGAGGGAGCGAGAGGGAATGGCAATATGAATAAGATTTGAAAGATATGGTGGGGAGAGATTGTAAAGGGATTTACTGAAATCAAAGGGAATGTAGGGAGCCAGAGCAGAACAAAAGCAAACGTCAGCATGCTAAAATGGGGAAGCAACAGGGAAATAATAGGATTAAATGGAAAGAGCCAGCAAGGAGTGTGAGCAGGAGAAGGGTTTAAATACTGAGGATGAATGCTGGAGCTAAAGACCTGGTCTGATTAGCCAAAAGGTTACAGGTGAGACGGGAGAGAGTAGGCAGAGGCTGAGTACAGAAAGAGAGAGAAAGAAAGTAGCATAGGGGGCGAGGGAGAGTACACAAATGTGTCTAAGAGTAACAAAGAATGACTAGACACACATAATAGACTAGAATCACTAAGAAGAACTGAAAAAAGGCTAAACCGTAACAAGGCTGATCTAATCAAAGAAAGACTAAGGAACGCATACTAATAATAAAACTAGAACCAAATAATCAAAACACCAAAACAACTCAAAACAACCCAGGATCTGACGTTTTTACATTTTTAAATTCATAAATAGTTTTCTTCATTGTCCTGAAAAAGCAGTACCAAAAACACATCTTCCAGTTTAGTAAACTAAATTTAAAAACTGAGAGGTACCTATGAAATACATTGAACTTCATGTTTTTATTTGTCTGTTCAAGGAATCACAGGCAAACATTCAGCCAGACAGTATCTCAAAACGTCCTGCTTTTTTTCAGTTTCTAACCCTATCATAGGCTGTCATTATTCTGTGTTAGTTAAAACAGTTTTTGTAGCGTACTTCCAAATTAGCCAGTGGTGTCCTATGCATAGTGTAGAGCTAGATGTGGAGCTTTTATATGTCGACCGGCCCATTGTTGGAAACCTGACTTTAAGCAACCACAGGAACAGCATAATGACAGAGCAACATACAGAAACGGGCACTAGGAACATTCGCAGGCTGAACGGGACTTGCGCTGTGTACCACGGCAGCTTGGATGAGTCTTTATAGATGCATTTCTAAACATGGCCTGTGATTTTACCACTTGATGCTTGTGTGGACTCCACCCAGCGCGACACTCCTTTTTTTGGTCAACACTGATGGTTTTAGTCTGCCTGCCCGACTTCCTTCTCTTTCTGGTATGTCTCGCACTCTCTTTACTTTACTTGGCTCTTTAGTTCCACCTCATTTTTAACTCTTTGCTTTGTCTTTTGCCGTCATTTGATTTGTGTAACTTTGAATAACCTTGACAGTTGCCATCCCTCCTCCACTCTTTTGTGTCAGAATGAGAAGAAAATATTGGTAAATCATAATGTGGCGGTAATTCACTTCCAAATCATGAAAAAAAGACGCAATGTATAAGTAAAATTAAATTTTGTTTCCTCATTTATTCAGCAGGCCTGCTGTCTGAATTTAACCACTCAAGGCCTTTTAGATGCAACTTTTAAGAAGTTTTCAAATTATTTTGTTGTTGGATATTTTTATTGTATCTGCCCTGTTTTTAAGCAAAGGCCAGGCCAGTAAAAATTCTACAATTAAGGAAAAAAAAAGTAGAGCACTGATTTGTATACATTTACTTATTTACTGGGCTTTACATGAAGAAGATAACTCTGTACGTATTTCTGTGAACTCATCATGATTTAGCGCAAGTCCTTCAAAATGTTTCACATCGCCAGTCATTTTTTAACAACAGCATCACATTGTGAGTGTAGCTACAAATGTTGATTCACCAATCAGGCATTTCATGTCCCGCACTCTTGTGGGTGTTGTTTGTGGTCTGTTGTGCCATTTCCAATTTTTACCAGAATGAAATTTGTCTTTAAGTGAAGAATCTCATGCGATGCAAACTTTTATTAATCAATAATTTTGAATCCAACACGAAATGAATGAATCGCACTAATGTCTTCATTTACAGATCAAAGCAACTGCTTCCAAAACTTCATCTTACTTTTCAAAAAGTGCTTGAAAATACGTACTGTTGGTTGATGCTTTTATAGGCCCAAATAATGAAAGTTTTTAGTTGTGTTGCATTTCATGAATTGGATAGAAAATCTGATTTCTCAGTGTTTGACTTGCTGATCAACAATCAAAGCCATTGAAGAGGCTTAAAACCACTAAAATAATGAGCTTATTTCTCAAAAACAGCATTAAATACAGCTGTCTTTAATTAATTTATGAATCAAAAGGGTAAGACTGTTGCTGTTTGCTTTTGCTGCATTTAGTATTCTATGAAAAAGATACAAGTATTTGATCTGCTGATCACCAATCAGAGCTGGCTGAGGAAACACTGACTGGCTCTGATCAATTATTGATTGCCTCGTCTCTAATACTTGCTTTATTAGTTTTTCTCTACATGAAATGAAATATTGTACAAAGCTCGATCTCCATGCATCCTTGCACAAACATTCAGTGAATAGGCCACCTCTGCTCCAACCAAGTAAGGGGATGATCCGGGGATTGAAATTTGAGCTGGTTTTTACCCTGTCTTGTTTCTCTAACACCAAGTCTTCACGATGGCCGCAGGGGTTGAACAAGTTATTAACCGTAGCTGAGAAAGGAAAAGTAGCAAGAGGAGGTTGTGGTGACATAACTGTAGCTGAGAATGCAGACGTAGGTCGGAAGATTTGGCAGCAATAGAAACATAATTAGGCCGAAGAAAATCTTAGGCCAAAGGAGTGGGGAACAAAGAAATTTTGATATTAGATGGGTTAGTTCACTGCTCACTGAAAACCCCCCCACCACTTGCCAGGAAAGGCAGAGGTCAGCATGAGGTAGAGGAGGGGAATGAAGAAAATGAAGGAGCACAGAAAAAGAGAAAAGAAGGGTGTGCATGAGATGGGGGCGTTAATGTGAACCAGCTGTAGAAACCTGACACCCCAAGAGTGGGTTTGAAAGGAGAGGTGGAGGACTGAGAAAGAGAGGGAAAGAGGGGCTGCAGGAAACGGCATGAGACGAGGGATGGAGAAAAGAAGAGGGGGGGGGAGTCCTCATGAAGTACAACAAAGAAAGCCTTAGATGAGTGAGGCAGCAAAGTCTTTCTCTGGCAGGCTGTTTTATAAAAGTAAAGGTATTGTAAAGGTATCTGACTAATGATTTGTGAGAAAATATTTGACTTTGTTGTGTGTTTAGAAATTTGTCAAAAGAGTCACATTGGGACCTGTGTTGTTTTTAACCACAGAGTGTGTGTGACAGAGTATTTGGTTAGAGCTTCCTCGGTGAGACACCACTCCCTGACAATAATGTGAATCATGCACAGCCTTGTCTGTTTGCCTCGGGCTCTGGTGATACAGCCAGCGGCTAATAATGAGCTCTCTATCTGGCAGCAAAACCTGAAGGACAGGGTATCGCCTCCTGACGCCACTGCGTTTAGCTCTGTCAACACTGGTTAGATAGCAGCGATTGAATTTTAATAGAGCCTCCCATGCATCTTTCCTGTCAGCACTTTTAAATTTCACAAAAATCCATGACAAGCAACTAATTCTTGACAGGTGGGACTGAGTTCAAAGAGACCCCCAGAACAGATGTTTTAGCAATTGAGTTCTGCTCCCTTAAAAAAAACAAACATTAAAAACACAATAAATCACCAGCAAATCCAGTGATTTATAGCACATTTTATTTTATTAGGTCTGATGAGGTGGTATTGTCTCACTTTGACGATTTTGGCTGTTTCCCACCTTTAAAAAAACGAAACAAAAAAACAGTTTTAAGTGATGAAAAGTAAACCTTGTATTAACCAGGACACGGGGCTCTTTGTGTGACAGTCTGCTAATGTGATATATGTTGCAGGGCAGAAGGCCATGTCATTACCCTAGGACAGAGGGCGCAGAGGTGGTCCGAACAAAAACGAGTGAGCTTATTTCCCAGGACGGCCGTCTTGTTGTGACACCGTGATGAAGCTGTGTTTGTGTTTACAGTGGGGAGTCAGACTGGGGAGGAAAGTGTGTTTATGTGTCGTCTTGAATACTCGTGTTGCGGGGGAGTTGCGCTGCAGACCAGCTGATACAGATGGGGAAGATTGAGTTTGACCATGTCTAATTTGAAGTTTGTCCTGTTTTTGAAGATTTCACATCTCTAATTTATCATCTTGCCTGCCTGTGTGCTGACTTCACAACACTATTTACGTTTCAAGGGAACTTTTTAGACCTTCAAATCATATTTCCACGAATACCGCTTATGTTCTTTGAGTTATTATTTATAGGCCCCAAATTTTTGACACACAACGAATATAGCTTTCTAGGATTTCATTTTGTTATGACATTGTATGTCAGCTTGTAGAGTCTTAGGCATACAGATATTTTACATTAATTTTAGCATTACTGGGAAATTTTAATAATACAAGTAAAAAAAAAAAAAGGCTAGAACATTCTGTAAAATCTAACAAAGTAATGACATTTCTGATCAAGGATAAGTTTGGACACCAAAACCTTTATTCCCATGTAAAGTGGCTAAAATCACACATTAGGCCTCTCACATTAGATTCACATGATTAGAACGTCGTTACTGTGCATTTTGAAGGAGATTTGCCAGTAAACCTCAGACACACAGTTTGATGCGCTCCTGGCCGATGAAGTAAGAGTGACCTTCATGGGGAGATTGGAAGAGCTGTCTGAGGCGTTCGTAAGGAAGATTGTAGCAGCTTATGTCAACATAGTTGGACCTGAACAACCAGTAAAGCTCAAACAATACAGCAGACTCTTACTATTGTTGACATGAAAGTACATGTCTGTAGAATCTGAAAAACTCACATTTGACTTTTTCATACAGACATGTCTGGCAGAGAATTTGGTCAGCATAAAATCTACCTTTAAAATCTACGTTGTATTGGAGGGTTTCTGAAGAAATTGTGAGACCATCTGTCAAAAAGCTAAAAAGAAAAAAGCTGGAGCAGAAGTGAACCCTGCAACATGTCCTAATTTATACTAGTGACCCCATCAAGAACCGGCTGAAAAGTAAGAAACTGAAAGCCAAAGCCAGATGTGGCACCGGGGCCTTGACCAATGTCAGAGACTCGTAGATGGAATTGATTTCAGCCAATGGGGGAAACACTAGCTATCAGGGCATTGAGGGTTTGTTGATGCCTTGTATAATGGATGAAAATAATATTTAATGAGGTGTGACATTTTTCCACATGGTTGTGTTTTTCCTAACATTTTAACTGTTTTATCCAAACACTTAGAGTGTTTTCTTCAGAGAAATTTTATTTTTATTACAATTGTAAGTTTTTTTTTGCAGCTATTCCTAAGAACGTCATTCTTAATCTGCCAGGAATGTACTTACAATTCTCTTATGAGTGAACGCACTCGCATAACTGCTGTCTAGTTTAACTGCTAATAACTTGTGAGAGATAATTAATTAAAAACGATCCGATTACTGTCTTTCTGATTTATCTGTGCATTCATGCATAAAGAGACTGAAAAGCATCAAAATAAGCATATAGGGTTGTACTTTTTTATTTATTTATTTATTTTTAGGTCTGTTTATGTGTCTGTTTGTGCCTTTCATCTATAAACAGGCTCCTTTAGACTGGGACTTTAGTGTCAGATGTTTGTTGTTGTGAAGATTTTTCTGGTGACTCACACATGGTACCAGGCAGAAGCTTCTAGGATGTGATCGATCTGTGGGCCTTTGGTTTGACGTGATTCATAGCTCCCCTCCTTTCTCATGCGCCTACAACCTAATAGCTTCAAGCTGCTTCGGGGTGGAGCAGCAATTTCTAACTATAAGTTAAGTGTGAGATTGAATTTCACACAATTCTCTTCTCCACTACCTCATTTAAACGTTATACTGCTGTTTTTGGCTTCTCTTCATTATTATTATTATTATTATTATTATTATTATTATTATTATTTGTTTGTTTTTTTACATTTTATTAACCTGCTTATTTGTAAAATGATTTAATTATACAATATTTAATATTAGTGTGTCCTTGTGTACATGTGCGTGTTAGTTCCTGCGATGTGTATGTCTGCTCTTTATTGTATTACCTCAGCTCCTCAAGGGAGGAAAGTTTAGAGGCCTCAGAAAGAGGCAGCAGGTCGCGCTGTCGCCCACGGTCCCCAGACAGCGTGTCTGCCATGTGCCACTGCCGACACAAAGATGACGAATCTATGCAGCACGCACAGGAAACTACCTGACTACTGACATTTTTGTCACTTACAGTGTATTATCTATGCCCAAAAACAGCCTCGCATAGAGAAGTGATGAGTGAGAGTGGGGAGTGGGAGTAGCTGTGAAAAAACAGAGGAATAGAAAGTCACAAAGGGAACATTGTCTCGGATAAGATCCCTGGTGGACACGTTGTGCAATATTATAAATGTCTCCAAGCTGCCCTGCATGTGGATGAATCACATTACTGAAAAAGAGCAAAATCGAACCAAAAAGGATGATGAGTGTGATTTTGTAAGCTGTAATGAGTAAAAGGGAACATTTTTTTTAGGTTGAGCAAAATACGTCGTAATGAGAAATTTGCTATGAAGTGTTTATGTTGGGATTTATGCTGCGGCCCGATCACTCTTCGGAAATGTCTTCTTGCTTTTGTTTATAGTTTCTGCCAGGCACATACAACAACTTCCATATAACCTTACTCCACATCCTTCTGCTTTTCAACTTCTCCTTGTCATCAATGACCTAGATTTAACCCTTTCACAGAACCGAAAGGGTTGAAGCCCCTCTTAGTTTCTCTAAGAGGGCCTTTTGGTGCAACAGCTCTGGGCTCAAAACACTACCTGTTGCAATTTTTGGGTTAGGGAATCTATGCCAGTCAGCTTCTCTGAATTAATGTTATGTAGCAAAACACAAACCACTAAAACGAACATAAGAAGACTTTTAATAAGTAAAATCAATTACCCCTTAAATATTTGAACTAACTGAGCACCACTTTCTTTCTAACTCTCCTAGAGGGATGTGGTTCCCCACATACTGCTCTTTAGGCCACTTTATAGCAGCAGAGAGTAATTAGACACAAGTATTCACTGGTGCTCTTTGATGTGTGTTTTAGAACAGGATTTATTTTGCAGATGATACTTGCAGCATTTGGCAGCAGCTGTCTGATGTGGTGTACTACATCCACCTCACTGAAACTCACTCTTGTTTTGTCTGTTTGCGTCTCTTTAAAGCACAGACACACACACACACACACGCATACACGCACACACACACACATACACACACACACACACACAATTGTCTGCTTCTTCAATTCATGCTTTCTTGTTGCATTGTCTGCACTGAGTGCTGGTTAGCTTTAATTCCTTTGTGATTTTGTCCGTTTGATCAATAATTTCTATGTTTTTTTTCTCTGTGTATACAGGTGTGCTCCTGGTTTTTTGGGAGAGTACTGTCAACACAAGGACCCTTGTCAACCAGGATACTGCCTGAATGGGGGGAACTGTTCTGTGTCCATGTCAGCTGGGGTTCCTGTTCCCGGTAGCGCCATCTGCACCTGTCCTCTCGGCTACGCCGGACAGCACTGCCAAACTCCCCAAAACTCCACGTGTTATCCAAACAACCCATGTTCCAACAAAGGGGTCTGTACCCTGCTGTCCCTTGTCAAGTACAAGTGCGAGTGCACCAGAGGATGGACAGGTGAGATGATGTTTAATCAGCTCTTTCATCCCAGAATTATTTGATACAAGGAAAGATAACCCTGGTGTCTGTTTTTGTTTTTGTTGCTTCTGGAGCTTTAATTCTGGATTAATGGTTTTTAACTTGCTGACAGTGGCATTGCTCTCTTCATAAGGATAACTTCCCTAAATTGTTTCAGCTGTGCTTTTTTTTGGCAGTGTCACAAGAAGAAGGGAGTTTATGAAGTGAAAAATGGCTTTATTAGCAAAGATTCAGTTTAGGAAATTCCATCAAACATTTTGAAACTGCTCTGATTGCCTAATCTATTGCATTTTTCCCCTTTAGTGTCACACTGTTGAGTCATCTCTACACTTAATATCTGGCTGAAAAAATCTGACTTTCTTTTGTGTTAGGCCCCATGAAAGCACACATTCTCACAATTTGCCCATCTTCACCACTTTCACCCACCTATTACCTCAATACAAAGTTACTGAGAAATCTAGAACATACTAATGGGTATAAATTAGTCATGGACCATGGGTGATTCTATGACAGCCTTTTGTAAAAGTACCACAATACATTTAAAACTTTCACATCGAACAAAAATATAATTACTCCCACTGCTGCTGTAACAATATGACATAAAGTTATAGCTGTAATAATTAACTTAACAGTATATAGTAAATAAACATTTATTGTTGTTTAGAATTCTCCAGCAAAATTGGAGAATTCAATATTGAATAAATTCGAGCCAACTTTTGTTGTAATTTTCAAATAAACATGTTTGTTGTGCAGAAAATTTTAACTTTTTGGTGTTCTGCTTTTTATAGAGCAGCACAAGTCTAACAATGAGACATTGCCTCTTAATTAATGGGCTATTTACTCAGGTAGCCAGCACTTTCCCATCTATCTATTTGAAAATGAATTTAATGAGAGCAGAGGTGTTATGCAAAATCGACTTTTTGAGATTTACATAATCTTAAAATGTTATTCCCCCTCATCAAAGACATAACTAAAGTGTTGCTTTGACACATTTTAAAACAACTGAAGGTAACATAATTATGTGACTGTGCCATAAAATGGCATTATGTGCCTGGAAAATACATAATACTGCAGGTTTGATATCTAACCCCTCGACATCTGTGCAGAAGCCAACATCTGCTAAAACACCGACTTTAAGCGCTTTGTTCCCCGATTCCCAGGTCCACGCTGTGAGCATGAGGACAGCTGTCTCTCCAGTCCCTGTGCCAACGGAGGAAGGTGCAGCTCTCTGCCTGGTGGCAGCTACACCTGTTCCTGTCTTCCCGGCTATCAAGGCCCTCGCTGCCTTAATGACACAAATGAATGTGCAGACACACCCTCTCCCTGCCAGAATGAAGGCGAGTGTGTCAACACCCCTGGCTCTTACAAGTGAGTATCCAGTGATTACGTGAAAAACGTCGCTACTTCCACATGTTTTTTCTTGAAGGAACAGCAGACAGTTTATGCTGAGTTTGAAGGAGTTGATTGAGTGAAGTGAGCTCTGCTTTTGCTACAGGTGTGTCTGTAAGCCAGGCTTCACGGGCCTCCACTGTGAGAGTTCATACATCCCTTGCTCGCCTTCGCCATGTCTAAACGGAGGCACCTGCCACCAGACCTCTGAAACCACCTACTCATGCCACTGCCTTCCAGGTAGGACCATTAAGCTTGCATCCTAACACACCTGCCACCACACTCTTATTGAGATGCAAACATTGGAAGAAAAAAACTAAAGCCTGTTACACTATAGTTGGTATTTAGGAAAAAATAACAGTCACATTTTAATTTTTTAATTGTTACTCTGTGCTGTTTGCAGTGCAAACAGTTTGATCTTGATCTTTGTTGTATTAACCACATAGCAGCTTGTTACATTTAGCTTGTAGAAACAGCAAACACACTCCTGTACTGTTTATACTGCACCAGGACATACTTTATTCTAATATCAATATTCAAAACAGTTGTTTGTATGTCTTCATGGACACACCATTGAATCGATGTGCGCCATATTTTGACAGATGTCTCTGTATTTTATTGATTCCAGGTTTTAATGGAACTAACTGTGAGAACAACATTGACGACTGTCCTGGCCATCAGTGTGCCAATGGAGGAACATGCATAGATGGAGTCAATACCTACAACTGTCAGTGTCCTCCAGAGTGGACTGGTAAGACAGTCGTATCTTTATCTGTAGTTAGGATTAAAATAATCCCATTTTTAGATCTGGACATGTCCTTTTGGGCTCATGGCTTTAAATATTTATTTAAAACTATACATTTGTAGTAATTTAAAATATCTGTATAAATATATTCTGAATGAAATATGTCCTCTGTTGGTAAAAAAAAAAGAAATATATATATTTATATATCTGAATCTGTTTTGAAGTGTCTGTCATGAGTTTCAAACCAGCCTGCAGAAACACAATCGAAGGAATAAGTATCTAAAAGAAAGCTGGACACTGTGAGAAAGTTAAATTATTATATATTTTCAATCTCTGTCCAAAGTGACTTCCTTGTGGAAGTGGGTTATGCTGTTTCACCAGAAATCGACCTGCCTCAGTTATGATGAAAGCTGGTACCCAGAGTGCTATTTTAACACGTCTTCTTCTGTGTTCATTTCCCATCCACAGGTCAGCATTGCACAGAGGATGTGGACGAGTGTCGGCTGCAGCCAAATACTTGCCAGAATGGCGGTACATGTAGCAACTTGATCGGCGGCTACGTCTGCGTGTGCGTCAACGGCTGGAGCGGCCCCGACTGCTCGGAGAACATCGATGACTGCGCGACAGCCGCATGCAGCCTGGGCTCCACTTGTATCGACCGTGTTGCGTCTTTTATCTGTGTCTGTCCACAAGGAAAGACAGGTGCGCTTCTATATTAAGAAGACTGTGAAAAAAATACTTTTTGGAAAAAATACTTTTTCTGTCACTTCAACTTGATACTGATTTTTTATTTTTTTTTATTTTTCTTGGAGATATTATTGAAATAGTGTTCCTGTCTACTTAGTTGAACCAATAAACCAAGTTATTGGTTTATTGGTTCAATAAACCAATAACCAATAACAATAAACCAAGTTATTGGTTTATTGTTACTAATTTAGAAAACTGATGACACTGCTTTGAAATTAGGCATGGACCTGTAAAAAATATCAAAAGTATCTCTATATGATGTATAACATGAGCTGCATTCTTCTATTTAAAACAGAAAATAAATTCTCCTCTTGCATCTAAAATAGTGTGAAATATTTGTTATTACAGTTAAAATGTTATTACAGTTAAAATGTATTTAATATTTTATTATTGATTTAGGCTTATCCAAAATGACTAAATATTGTGCTCTGTTTTACTGTTCCCTCTTTATTGAGGAACAGAAGTTTGAGAAGGCAATGTTAGTAAAGTAATTAAGTATGTAAACTTTATTTACATAGAAACTTTTGCAGGTCCAAAACAGCAGCGTGCTTTACAATAGTAACAAGCATAAAAACAAAAACGCAGAAGCTAAAGCCTAAAAGATAAATCAACATACTATATACTTTGTTAGGTCCTGCAGTCGGTTGCTTAGCAGACCTTTAGAGTCATAGATTGCACTCTTATAGTTCTCACCCCATGACTGCCTCTGTCTTTCTTTCAAAATTTGTCCTTCTGTAATCAAGTCATAAGCCTTGTTTCAGTCAGATCAGATGCATCACTACAAAACCTTGTGTGATAAGCTTGATACTGGCGGCCAAACCATGCCAAATAGAGAAATTACATAACACAGTGTATGCTTTCATCTTTCTGATCTTAACTGATGGCTAATTCTTTTGGAGCTTGACCTTAAAAATAATGCCGGATGTTTCTGTGTAAAAGCCCCATTAAAGCACAGGCAGGAGTTTCAGCAGTCGTTTCAAAAGTTTTGTTGCTGTTTTTTTTTTTTTTCTTCACATGGGAATCGACAATTTTTACTAAATGTTTCTAACATGTTGTTTTTGTCAGGTTTGCTCTGCCATAGAGACGACGCCTGCATCAGTAACCCCTGCAGAGAGGGCTCACATTGCGACACCAACCCCATCACTGGGATGTTTAACTGTAACTGTCCACCGGGATATGTAGGCAACACCTGCAACAAAGACAGAGATGAATGCAGCATTGGTGAGACAGCGTCTGGAAATATTTTCCTGCTTAGCTTTCTGCTCTTTATTTTTTTTTGTGTGTGTGTTTTTAATTGTTTTTTTGTTTTTTTTTTCTTTCATTAACAGGTCCCAACCCATGCGAGCATGGCGGTCAGTGTGTGAACACTGATGGCTCCTTCACTTGCAACTGTGTCAAAGGTTACTCTGGGCCTCGGTGTGAACAAGATGTCAATGAATGTGCCTCCAACCCCTGCCTGAATGATGGCACATGTCTGGATCGCATCGGGGAATACACCTGCATCTGCATGCCTGGTAACTTTTTAAGAAGCTGAAAATTACCACAAAAAGAAACCTTAAATGACGCTTTTTCAAGTAGTCAGTCTTTGTTTTTGTTTGTTAGTAATAAAGCAAGGCAACTTTATTTATGCTACGCCTTTCATAGATAAAATCACGGGGTGGTTTATTGAGATTGCGATGTGGGCTTAAGACAGTAAGAACGACTGATAAAAACAAGAAGTAGAACATTTAACTAAAAGCTTTGTCCGAATAAAAGTGTCCTAAGTTAATTTTATAGGAATCAATAAAATCGGCAACATGGTCTGTCTGACTTCAACAAACTTCAAAATATGTTTTGAAATGTCTGGATGATTTCTAAGCAACAATATGAAAACGCTTTAAAACAACACATCATAAGTCTGCCAAGTACTTTTAACTTAAATTAGTAAACGCAATGAAACCACTTTCATTTTGTTTGGAAAAGTAAAGTGATGCAGGTGGAATGGTTCATTTAAAAAGAACTGAGGAAAAAAATAATCAAAAAGTGTTTTTGTGCCTATTTTTGAGCCAGCTTGATGTAAATCCACTCACATAATTATTATTATTTTTGCTTCCCCTAATACCTACAGGATTTGAGGGGACTCATTGTGAGATTGACGTGAATGAGTGTTTGAGCTCTCCCTGTCTGAACCAGGGTAAATGTGTGGACCAGGTCAGCCGTTTCGTTTGCCAGTGCCCAGCAGGTCAGTTTGGCACAAACCTGTTTTCACCTATTTCTCTGACAGATCCAAGTCTTCTAGAATTTGCTTAGTACATTGCTTACTTCAGCTTGTTTTTCTATAAAATGTCCTCAGGATTCAGCGGAGATATGTGCCAAATAGACATCGATGAGTGCTCCAGTACGCCTTGTTTGAATGGAGCCAAGTGTATCGATCGACCAAATGGATATGATTGTGAATGTGCAGAAGGTGAAGGCAAATACCACGTTTGGCTTCAGCTGAAACAACATTTTAATTCCTTGTGTCTTCAGTTTAACAAGAACTTTTCTTCATAGGCTTCGCTGGCCTGCTTTGTGAGGAGAACATCAATGACTGCGATCCACCACCTTGTCATCACGGTGTGTGTAAGGATGTCATTGCCACCTTCTCTTGTGAGTGCTACCCTGGCTACACAGGCTCCATCTGCAACATCCAGGTCCAGGAGTGCCTCAGCAACCCGTGCCAAAATCGAGGGCGCTGCATTGACTTGGTTGATGCATACCAGTGTATCTGTCCATCAGGAACCTCGGGTAAGTGATTGGCCCATTTCAACAGTTACCGAATATCTTGTTTTTGTTAGAAAAAGCGATCTTTATTTATTCAGAATCCGCTTTATTCCCCAAGTTGGTGCATACAAATGAGAAATTAGATTTTGACTTCCACTTTTTCCTCAGTGAAGACATTTTAGATATGAATATATGAAAAGTGATTTTGTGTACATACAGTGTTTTTACAAAAGGGGAAGACACGGTTGGATTAGTGTGAATATGCATGGGATCTGTCTGGGCACTTTTCACTGTTAATTGTTTATCAGAGAAATGTTTGGGGATTTTTTTTTCAATTACTTACATGCTTTGAAAACCAATGGAAATGCATATTCTGATTGATTAATGTTTAATACTTTAAGTATTGGTTAGTTTTTATGGCTCTAAATTTTTTATAGTTGGCATTTAAGTAAGGCTTGTAGTTAATATAGTATTACATTTTCTTGTTAAAATTGAGATTTTTTATTTACCCAAATCCACACCAAATCCTTGATTATCTTTATAGTAGTAAGAGTTGTAATTAGATGCTTTGAGTCATCTTTGTTAGAAATAAGCTAGAAGAATTTAGTGGATTATTAATCCTTAAGCATAGAAAACACTGATGAAAGTCCTATTGCCACTAAGTATATAATATCTTTCTTTCCATTTAAAGCTCACATGCACAAATTCATTTCATGCATTCTATCTTGAACAGTTTAATGGAGAACTTTGTTGAATGCTAACTTGGTGAAAATGTGTTCCCAATTTGTTGTTGGAGAACTCAGAACTTTGTGGTGCATTTTGGATGTTTAGAAATTTAAATGCCTGTTGCTTGAAACAAGTGCCACCAATGTAAAAGCTGTGTGGATTATTGGGTTCAGTACCACCCTTAAAACTGGTACTGTTTTCACTAAGCCTAGTGTCAGGTCACCCTATTAGATTTTATGCTCCACTTCCTCTCCTCTGCTGCACCTTCCCCTTCTTTCTCTATCCCATTTCTCACTTCACCTTTAGTAAGCATTTTAATAATGTTAAGCACTTATGTTGTGCTTGCAACATTCCTGTGTGCTACTTAGTCTGTCTCAGTTCTCCTTTTATAAGGTCTTGCTATATGTGCTTTACTTTGAGTCCAACGCCCCCTAGTGTTGTAACCTTAGATAAAGTCTGTTTTCCACAGTAAGGTTTTTAGTGTTCTAACTCCAACCCTTATTCAAGTTGGTCATCAGCCAATCAACATGAAGCTTTTGCAGTAACAGCAGTAATGTATTAGTTAAACTGTCCTCATCTCTTCATTGCTTTCCTCTTCAGGTGTGAACTGTGAGATCAATGAGAATGACTGTGCCAGCAACCCTTGTAAGCACGGAGAGTGCCAAGATGGCATCAATGAGTACAAATGTGTGTGTTCCCCTGGATACACAGGTATGTGCTTTAGTGAGTAAAATCACTAATAATGATCAATTTAGCTTTAGTCCGAGTGTGCTAATGAACGTTTCAATGTGGCGTACACCTGAAAAACTCATCAACAGGAGATCAGTGTGACGTCAACATCAACGAGTGTAACTCAAACCCTTGCATGAGTGGGGGAACCTGTGTGGACATAGTGAATGGCTTCCAGTGCCTGTGCCCACCCGGCACCTACGGCCCGCTGTGCCTTTCAGGAACTGATCACTGTGCTTCCCAGCCTTGTGTTCAAGGAGATTGCATCGAGCAGCAACATGGGTAGGCAAAACCACTGATTTTTTGCGTACAGCTAAATATTAATTTAGCTGTACGCTAAATTAATATTTACTTTCTGCTTGTTGATAAATTTGCCCTTTGGAAATTATGTCTGAAAGTAATGATTGATTGACAGCAGAAATAAGAATAAATTTAAATAAACCTTTTTAAATATTAAATACAACACCCTGAACATTTATTGACTCTACTCCTCACAATGAAATGAAGAGGCAGATTCAGGTTATTTTATCCAAGTGCATCCAGTTGCCATCTGAAGTTAAGTAAGTGGTGAATAGTCCTCCTGTAGGAATTAGACCAGAGACTCTAGTTAGTTTATTAGTCACTCTTTAGCTTATATTTTAGAAACTGTAGAGTATTCACTATTTAGATGCAGAGAGACTCTGATTATTGCAATCCAGAAAAGGAATTAGAACGAACTTAGAATCCAGAAAAATTCTTCCAGAACAGGAACATTTAGTTTTTATTATTACTTAGTGAGTGTGAAGTACTTATTACTTTTACAAATTTAGAGCATAATTAGAAAGTCCGGAGAATACTTACTTATACTTATCTACCAACCCTGAATAGGAGTATCTAGTTTATCTAGTTTATTTACTTTAAATCAACATTAGATTAGTTTTCTTCTTTTGCTCTTTCCTTTGGTTTGCTATTTTGTTGTATTTCCTTTTTATTCCTGTAAAGCACTTTGTATTGCCTTGTTGCTGAAAATGTGCTATATAAATAAAATTACCTTTACCTGTAATCTGGTCATTTTTATTGCATTATTAAGTTGCTTATTCTATTCTTAATTTACTGTCTGTTATTGTAAAAACCAACGTCGACAGTGATTTTCTGACATTTTCTGAAGTTCTGCTCATCTTGTTGGTTGTTCTTGCAAACAAAAACACCTTGTAAAAACATATTTATAAATTTCAAATGAATCTCATCATTATTTGTCATTAAATGAAAGACTTAAAATTAAAAAGTAAGGACATGGCTGTCTTGACTGGACATGACGAGGGTAAAGAGACTTGAACAATGAGACTGTCCCACCAGTCTGTTAGCTACCATCAGATGTTTTGATTGTACCTTTACGTGTTATTGATTCAAATGTAAATAGCAATTTTTTCTTAAACTTTCAATATTTTCCACACGTTTGCATTTTTACATTAAACTGACTTTACATTCGCACATGGTAATCAGACTAATAGCTAAGGAAACAGATAACTGATGCCTTTAACTGACTTCACAGTCTGAATTATTGGTTTTTCCTGTCATCAAGGTACCGATGTGAGTGTAAGCCCGGTTGGGTCGGGCAACACTGTGAGCAGCAGAAGAACGAGTGTCTGCCGAATCCATGCTTAAATGGGGCCATCTGCCAGGATCTGCTCAATGGCTACGCCTGTCATTGCAAACCAGGATTCAGAGGTAGAGCTATACATTAGGCAAATTTTACTTCCCTGGAACCTGGGAATGATGTTCCCATTAACCAGAGTGTATTTCAGGAGAGCCAGTGAAGGCTTTATAAAGCAGTCGTTGGATGAAAGCGTTCTTCTAAAAAGGTGACTTCAGGGAGATGTGAAAACTAAGCAGAATTATTTCTCGCCTCGTTAGGGGTCAACTGTGAGAAGAATGTAGACGAGTGCGCATCAGGGCCATGTCTGAACCACGGCATTTGTAAAGATGGAATCAACAGTTACACTTGTCAGTGTAATCCTCCATTCACAGGTTAGAAATGTTACATTTACATCACCATGTAAATCCAAGCTCCATCAGAAGCAAATGGCCGCAGCTTGAGCTTTATTATTGTGTGAAAAGTGTTTGATTGTACATATTTTGTGCCACAACAGGAAAACACTGTGAGGTGGAGCAGGTTCCCTGTGCCTCCCATCCATGTGAGAGGGGAGGGGTTTGCCTCCCGTCTCAAGATTACACCTCTTACACTTGCCGATGTCGACCTGGCTGGCAAGGTACCTGTCTGAGACAGACATGTGATGTGGTGCGGTGCACAACATAAATGCTGCTGGCTTTGCTAACAGACTTTATTTATATAAATAGGAAAACGCTGCAATGAAGACGTGAACGAATGCATGAAGAGCCCCTGCCTGAACGGTGGCCGCTGCATTAACACCCCAGGAAGCTACGTGTGTCAATGTCAACGTGGATACAGCGGACACAACTGTCAGATAAACGTAGACGACTGCTCGCCAAGTGAGTTTCACTCAAGCTAATGTATTCCCCTCATTTGCACATTTACCTACATAAAACCCGTACTGGTAATTTCTCTTTTTTTAATGTTGTGTGCATAAAAGTGAAGCAAGAGCCTCATACACATGGGATGAAAAATGACATTTAAATTCTAAGAAAGAGGACAAAGGATTTAGGATTCCAAAAAAGTGTTGTAAACATTATTGATATTTGTGTCACTTTAAACAGACCTTCAAAACTATGTGAATCTAAACAACACATTTTTATTTAACAACATTTAACATCATACTTGTGAATGTTTTAATCCTTTAAGGTGCTTTGTTTACTATACTACAAAGTTGCTTCTAGGAAAAATAATACTATAAAAATCTATAAATTTGTTTTCCTTAAGTATTTGCTTATTTTTAATTATTAAATCCGGAGATGGATGAGTGATTAGGAGGACCATTAATTCTGATTGATAATTTTCTTTCTCTGCAGTGTCAGATTGGGACAAAACTAATGTAAAAGTAAGAATATTGTGTAAAAATATTGTCTTTTAAGTCTATTCTTCCCTAATATAATCATATTTATAATTTATCTGTTCACTTAAAAGAAAACAACAGAAGCAAAGCAATGATCATGGATCAATGATTGGCAGCCACATTGATTATGATGACTTTTATCCAGCAGCGAAAGATTTAAAAAACACTCACCTGAGTCCCTATGGTCTGACATTTTTCTGCTTTAAACAAATTAGTCTTTTAAAACTACTTCAGCCTGAAATATACATATCAAATACACACATATTTTCTGGTAAATGTCACCATTAATTTACCAACATTAATGGTGACATTTATTTTAGTAGAAATGCACCCTTGTAGGAAAAGTGTAACATTTCAATGTTTTTTTTTCATGTTCTAAGCTATTTTAGGTTATTTTTTATTAATTTAGACAATAGTTCTAAATATAACAAAATATTCTTTTTATATTAATATTTTTAGATATTTTTAAGTATTAAAAATATGAATATTTTTAAACGGTCTTCCAGTTTTAAGCAATAACCTTTTAATACAGCAAAAGTAGCATAGAGATATTGCTGGCGTTTCTGAAGGGGTAATTAAAGACTGAAGTGAATTCTAAATTGCATCTAAATGATCATTTTTGTCATAAATCACCTCTATTTCCCTAATTCTGCCCTGACTAGACCCGTGCCTGAATGGAGGCCAGTGTGTGGACAAAGTGGCAAGTTTCTCCTGTGATTGTCGCGCGGGTTTTGAAGGGGATCGCTGTGAGACTGATGTGAATGAGTGCGCCAGCGAACCCTGCAGGAACGGAGGCGTCTGCCACGACTACGTGAACAGCTTTGTGTGCAGGTGCCAACAGGGCTTCAATGGCATCCAGTGTCAACACAACATTCTTGAATGCACAGAGAGGTGAGCCAGTTGATCGACTTTTTATCCATACAAAAGGGATGTTACGATAGAGAAGAAATATTCTGCTGTCAATCCTTAAACAGACATTGAATTTACATCAAATTCATATTTAAGAAAACTTTACTTTCCTGTTATTTTTCTCTCCAGCTCCTGCCTCAATAACGGAACTTGCATTGATGACATTAACACTTTTTCCTGCCGTTGCCGACATGGTTTTTACGGAACGTTCTGTGAGTTTGAGCACAACGAATGTGATTCTCAGCCCTGTAAAAATGGAGGCACTTGCACAGACGGCCTGGGGACTTACCGCTGCACCTGTCCTGTGGGATACAGCGGACAGAACTGTCAGGTAAAGTGCTTTGTTTGAAAATGAGGTGTTGCAAAAACTTTAGCTTCAGTGCTGAGAATAACAAAACAAAAATGTTGAATTTAAAATATTGCAGTGATGGTTAGGGTGTACTTTAAGAAATGTTCAGTTTTTGTTTGGATGATGAATCAACTGATATTTTTTCAGTTATAAAGGGATGACTACTTTTTTCCAAAATATTCTATGTCTGGGTATTTTTTGTTTTACCTTGTGCTGTCATCTTTACATTTAAAATACTTTTTATTATGTTTTTTTTTCTGCAGAACTATGCAAACTTGTGCAACCAGGTGAAATGTAAGAACGGTGGCACCTGCTCTCAGACAGCTACATCCTGGACCTGCCGCTGTCAGATGGGGTGGACAGGACTTTACTGCGATGTCCCCAACATGTCCTGTCAGGACTATGCTGCCAGGAGCGGTGAGGGATTATTTCAGTTTCAAAGCAACTGGCAATTTATGCCAGTGTCACACACGAACAACCGTTTTATCTGCAAACTACCCGTTTTCTATAAAAATCTAAATCTGATGTTTCTGCTCAATATCGTTGTCCTAAGTTACATTCTAAACATTTTGGTCCTTGTCTACATCACTGCAGGGGTGGTAGTGGAACGTGTATGTAAGAATGCGGGTCACTGTGTTAACGTGGGGAACTCCCATCAGTGCAAGTGCCAGTCAGGATACACGGGCAGCTACTGTGAGGAAATGGTGGACGAGTGCCAGTCGAATCCCTGTAGAAATGGCGCTACATGCAAGGATTATCAGGGCACATACGAATGTGTAGTGAGTACATTTCTTGTTTTTTTTTTTTTGTTTTTTTTTTCTGCACATCTCTGAAAGTGGTTGTTGGGTGAAAAAGAACAAAAAATAAATCTCATTTCATTGTATCCAGTGTAAACCAGGCTTCCAAGGAGTGAACTGTGAGTATGACGTTGACGAATGTCACTCTAAGCCCTGCCTCAACGGAGGAAGATGTATCAACCTCATCAACCGCTTTACATGCATCTGCTCATCTGGAACACACGGTAGGTCTAAACCCCTAAATTGTTTTAGGTCTGTTCGGATTGGCTAAATTATTTATTTTTGCTAAATCCCAGAATAAAGAGCAGAATTGTTTTTTGTTTTTGTTTTTTAACTCAAAAGGTTTCATACATTTCTCAGGCTAAAAAAGATATTTTCCAAACACTTTAATTTTAGTGTTATTAGAAAGTGAAGCTATTGTTCCCTAAGTGTTTTTACAAACTTTAATCAAAATTTAAAAGTTTGTTTTCTAAAATTGTGAATTTGAAAAATGTAAGTAAAAAAACCCCAATAAAAAACAAACAAATAAAATATTGCACTCATTACTATTCCGTTTAATAAATAGAAATAATTTTGGTAATCTTAATTGACCTAAAACATGAGAAATTTAGCCCGATTTAATGTCAGACAGTGGAAAAAATAAACTTTGTTTCTATTAATACAGTGTACGTAAAGATCTGGTTTTAGCTTTCTGTTTTTTTGAAGGCCTCATGTCTTTACAACTAATATTGTTAGGATGTTTTTTTTTTTTATCTTAAATGTATTCATTGCATTTCTTCTGTTTGAATGTGATGGACGAAAAGTTCAACCACACCACCCTCTGCTGGTGTCTGGAGCTTTGACTCTTACATTTCGGCTGTACAGATGGCGGGAAGTTTGTGTAAAATTCTCCCTGAAAGATTTGCTTCACTTGGTGCATGTGTGAAGTAAAATCTTTGCGCTGTTCTGCAGGAGTCCAGTGCGAGGTGAACGATGATGACTGTGCCCCCAGCCCAGGCTCCTCTGAGCCGCGCTGCAGAAACGGAGGACAGTGTGTCGACGGCGTGGGCCGCTACACCTGCTCCTGTCCTCCAGGGTTTGTTGGGGAACACTGCGAGGGCGACGTCAACGAATGCCAGTCTGGACCCTGCAGTGCTGCTGGCAGCCTCGACTGCATTGAGCTGGTCAATGACTATCAGTGTCTCTGTCGCCTTGGATACACAGGTACGTGCATCTTACCTGCTCAAACTGGTGGCACGCAAGTAGAGCGATTTTCTGTTGTTGGTGTGAGCATCACGCAAGACCCTATTGATCTTTCTGCCTTTTGTTGCTGATTATTTCTTAACCTTCTCACGGGTCTGTTTCTCTCCTCCTGGTTCCTTTAGGTCGCCATTGTGAATCCATGGTGGATCTGTGTGTGTCGAAGCCGTGCCGTAACGGCGGCGTCTGCACCATGAATATGAGCTCAGTACATGGCTACATGTGCACTTGTCCCCCTGTAAGTCATTCTTAATTTTGCTTTTATTTCCATCAGTGTGCGATAAAATATTACAAATTTTTAATTCTCGTATACTAACTTATTAAATGTATTTAATGGCATGCAGCTATGTTTATTTTTTAAGATATCCAACATTCAAAATATGAACTCAAAGTCTTGTATGAACTCAAAGTCTTGTATTTTAAGTGTGTTCTTTTAGCAAATGGCCTTTTTAGAGTCTATATGCTTCAGTCAATGATTAATCTTTTATTAATTTAATTGATGAATATTTCAGTAATCGATTCATCACCATTAATCTGAATAATCGTTTCAGCCCTATCAACACTACTACTTTCTGTTTGTGTATCATGAGTTCAGGCTAAAGGTGACGATGCTGTCAGCTGTTTTCTTTTCTTTGCTGCCATTATCTCTCTCTTTACTAACCACTTTTGTTTGTCTACCCTAACTTCTTGCTGCCTCTATATTTTCATGCTTGCTTCAGAGGGCTAAACCATGGTTCAGGTAAAGTAGAATCTCATTGTAGGACCAACTAGAAATAATGGAAAATAATCTACAAGCTTATCCGGCGCTTTATGAGCCTATGAAATATCAGTGTAATAACTCAGCGGTACCACTGTGTTTCACAGGGCTTTTCTGGATTCAGCTGTGGTGAAATAGAGGATTTCAACTGCGCAAGACTGAGCTGCCAAAACGGCGGCCGCTGCATGAAGTCACCAGTAGGACAACTGTATTGCCAGTGCCAGCCGGGCTTCAGCGGGTCACACTGTGAGAAGGAGCAGATGTGCTCAGTGGCCTGCCAGAACGGAGGAACCTGTGTCAAAGACCCGTCCAACCCGTTTCAGCATAGCTGCTTGTGTCGCGTCAGCTTCTTCGGACGATTCTGTGAGCACAAAATACGTGAACTTGAGCCTCCGAGATGCCCTTATGCACAGTGTAAGTTACGACTAGGAGATGAGACGTGTGACGAGCAGTGCAACAACCATGAATGCCAGTGGGATAGAGGCGACTGCTCGCTCCACTTGCTGCAGCCGTGGGCCAACTGCACAGCCAAGGTCCCCTGCTGGGATCTCTTTAAGAACGGACAGTGTGACAAAGAGTGTGACAACCCTGGCTGTCTCTTTGACAGTTTTGAATGCATGGAGGTCCACACAAGCCCATGCAAGTATGTCATTCTCCTCCTTTTTCTCTTGATCTATAAAAAGCACCAAAATGACTTTAAGCAATTAAAAAAAAAACATTCCCTGTGTTTTTAAGGTATGACATGTACTGCAAAGACCACTTTGGAAATGGTATCTGTGACCAGAGCTGCTACACGGAGGCCTGTGGATGGGACGGACTGGACTGCTCTAACAACGTACCGGCTGATTTGGCAGCCGGCACGCTGGTTATTGTGGTCCTACTGCAGCCAGAGGAGCTGCTGGAAGACCTGAGTGGTTTCCTGCGCTCCCTGGGAGCCCTGCTCCACACCAACGTGCGGGTGAGGCTGGACGAGAACAAGGAGCGGATGGTGTACCCTTACTATGGAGAGCAGAGACAGACTGACCAAAGCAGAAGCAAGCGGGAGCTGGCCAGAGAGGTTATTGGGTAAGAGTGGCTTGTAATGGGAAATGGTTTCTGTTCAGTCTGGCAATAATGGAAAAATACAGAGTTTATTTTCAGTGCAAACATCTGGTTAAATAAGAAAATAAAAAACTACTTTGGAGAAATATGTTTTTTCCCCATAATTTCTTCTCCCGGTGTGTAAATGTTGTTATCATCTGTTGTTATCATTTTTCCTCCCTTCTTTGTATACTTACTTATGTCCTCTTTCCTGTGTCTTTACTTCCATCCTGTGAAAAGTTCAGTCTGGAAAACTGTTGAACTTTTACATGACAGTGTGTGTAGGAACTTTGTAGTTCCCTAATCAATGGGTTAAAATAATCAGTTGATATTTTATTGCTAACTAGTTTGGTGTTTTGACCTTTGTCGACGCAGCTCTGTGGTGCACCTGGACATCGATAACCGTGAATGCTCCAAGAGCTCCACCTCCAACTGCTTCTCCAACACTTCTACAGCCGCCTCCTTCATTGCAGCGGCTCACATCAAGGCCGACCTGCCTTACCCACTGGTGTCTGTTAAGAGTAAGTAGATCTACCATCACACACCTGCAACATGATTGAACAGTTTCTCTTTTGATAAACAACACTTTCGCTGAAATCTGTTTTTGCTTCGCTACATCATGTCTCTTGATTATCCTGAAATTGATGAGTAAAAATTACATTCATATCTACCTTCCTCTTACAAGCAGGTGATCCACCAGTGGAGGAACCCACGATATATTGGTACCTGGTAGGAGTTGCTGCTTTCATCGTTCTCCTGATTCTGGTGCTGGGGATGCTGGCAGCCAAGAAGAAACATAAACATGGAGTTCTGTGGCTCCCCGATGGCTTCCTGGCCACCAAGAATGACAAGAGGAGAGAGCCTGTTGGACAGGACGACTTTGACATGAAGTGAGTCAATATTCACGCCAACTACAAGGGAAACTCAACGTATAAGAAACTTGTCATTCATTTCATTACATTATAAAATATGTTTTCATCTTGTGTTAGGAATTTCAAGACCCATGATGGAAGCATGGTTGATGGAGGTCAGAGTCAGAGATGGCTCGATGATGAAACTCCATCCAAAAAACCAAGAGTATGTGGATGATAACGCTTGCGTAACGGTTCGTCGATGGTTAAGGGATGTTTTTTTTTTTTAAGCTTTTTATTTTTTTATTTTTCCCAGACTGAAGACAAGCCTCTGCTTTCCATCCCAATGGATGGAGGTATCGACCGTAGAGAGTGGACCCTGCAGCATCACAAAGCTGCAGACATCACTCTCACTCCTCCCCAGGCTGACTTAGATGCTGACTGTCTGGATGTTAATGTCAAAGGACCTGGTGAGACGCCGCTTATTCTATCATTTTACAAGATGAAGTATGAGCAAGTGTGTTTAGTTCTTAATTTTCTCTTTCCTCACTCAGATGGCTTCACCCCTCTGATGGTGGCGTCCCTGCGTAACGGTGGAGGTCCGGACTGCAGCCTGCATGGAGACGAGGAAGACGAGAGCGGAGGAGACGAACCGGGACCGAGTGTCATTTCTGATCTGATCGCTCAGGGCGCGAATCTGATGGCTCAGACCGACCGCACAGGCGAAACCGCTCTCCACCTGGCCGCCCGCTACGCCCGGGCCGACGCCGCCAAGAGACTGCTGGACGCCGGAGCAGATCCCAACGCTCATGACAATATGGGCAGAACCCCGCTTCACGCCTCCGTGGCAGCCGACGCCCAAGGAGTCTTTCAGGTAAATCAGCTTCCTGACCACAGGGACGAGAAGTCCTGAAAAAGAAAAACAGTTTTTTAGATTATGAGACGTTACAACCTCAAAATTCAGTTTATTTTAGTTGCTCTAATAGCTGGATTTAGAGCTTCAGAATTGGTGAAAGAGATGGACTCTTTTTACTTTTTAGCTGATATCTGAGGGAAATTAGTTTCACTGAATTTTAATTATATTCTCTAGATATAGTAGGGGAGTCAACACAAACGCATGCACTGATCTTGTCAAAAAATATCCCAATAAAACACACTGCAGTGTTTGGCTGCAATGTGGAGAAGTATTTGCAAGTCAAAACAAAAGTGAAAAATGACAGTACAAGTCAGTCATTAGGCCTGTCACAATAAAAAATGTATTATTTATCACTGAAATTATTTCAATAAATGATAATGTTGTTTTGAGACCATTTTAAAGTGTAATAATACAAGTTCGCCCTCTCCAAGACAAATAAACTCTAATTTTATAAGGAACACACATAACACTGGAACTGGAATATATCCAAAGTAAATCACAGCCAAAAATAACAAATAAAATGAAAATGAAAACTAACAATTGAAACCATAAAAAATAGATTATGAAGTCTCTTAAAATAAAATTTCCCTTCAAAAAATATTAATCATCAGAATGTAAATGATCAAGCTCATTTTAGTGTATCATTCTATTAATTGTAGTGTATTTAATTATGGTATCAGCTTTGTTTAGTCCAAGACACATTTCCCCAGGTTTGTTTTCTTCACGCATCGTTATGTTTGTTTTTCCAGATTCTGATCCGGAACCGCGCTACAGAACTGGACGCCAGGATGAACGACGGTACGACACCGCTGATCCTGGCAGCACGACTCGCTGTGGAGGGGATGGTAGAGGAGCTGATCCACTGCCACGCTGACATCAATGCTGTAGACGACCACGGTAAGACAGCAAATGATAATGTTGTTGTTGGTATGCTTGCTCTAGGTGAGCAGGGCGGACTACAACATTAGCTTCATCAACCAAAATGTGACTGCAGAGGAATTGCGCCATTTTATAAACATTGTGGTCATTTACACTCCTTTTTGAGTCATATTGTTCATATTTTGGCTGAATTTTTAAAAAGCAAAGAGTAGAAATGGAGATCTGATTTTAAATTTCATCTGAAGAAATAACATCTATTTAACGAACATTTTTTTTTTTTATCAACGTTTAGGTAAATCTGCTTTGCACTGGGCGGCTGCAGTTAACAATGTGGAGGCTACTCTTGTGCTTCTGAAGAATGGAGCCAACCGCGACATGCAGGACAATAAGGTATGTCGTTATTACTATAGTTATATTTTTTGTGTGTTGTTTTGTCCAATAAGTGGTTTAAAAGCCATTTTTTTCTGACAGATAAATGTATCTATCGTCATGTGATGAGTTTGTTTCTACACATTTGTTACTGTATAAATATTGAGGGGTGTTTCTGTTGGATCATTGTAGCCTGACATAAATTAACAGGCTGCATCGTTGTTTGTTTCAGGAGGAAACCCCGTTGTTCCTCGCAGCACGAGAAGGCAGCTTTGAGGCGGCTCAGGTTCTTCTCGATCACTACTCCAACCGCGACATCACCGATCACCTGGACCGGCTGCCCCGCGACACGGCTCAAGAGCGCATGCACCATGACATAGTCCGCCTGCTGGACCAGTACAACCTGGTTCACAGCCCACACAACGGCGCCAACCACATGGGTGGAGGTGGAAACTCTGTGATGTGTGGGGCAAACGGTGGAGGCTTCATCGGCATGCGGCCGGGACCCCAAGGCAAGAAGAGCAGAAGCAGAGGAGCTGGATCGAAGTCCGGGGGCGTCGGTGGGGGGCCAAAGGAGCTTAAAGACTTGAAAGTAAAGAGAAGGAAGAAACCTGCTGGAGGAGAGGGTCCGGGTCTGGCTGCGACGGGTGGAGGAGGTGCAGGTGGAGGCAGCACTAATGGTGTAAAGGCAGCAGGAGGACTTCCTCCAGAGAGCTCGGTCACCATGTCGCCTGTCGACTCCCTGGAGTCGCCTCACTCCTACGCAGGCGACGTTTCCGCCGCAGGCTCCAACACCGCCAACTCCCCTCCCCTCCTGAGCAGTCCCACCTCCAGAGCAATGCTGCCCCCGGTCAGCCACATGCTGGGGCAGCAGCAGGGCTGGGGGGGAGTGGGCAAGCACGGCTACAACGGTCACATGTTCGGTCTCCTCCCGCACGCCATGAGAGGAGCGCACCCCGGCATGAGCCACGGCCAGGGCGCCATGATGACCCCCATGAACGTCACCATGATCAGAGAGCCGCTGCCCCCCATCGTCACCTTCCAGATGGTCCCCACGGGAACGGGCCAAGCCATGCTGAAGCAGCCCCAATCGGGGCAGGTACAAGTCAGCCAGAACCAGAGTCTGTGTCACACCCAGCCGGTCCCGGGACACGTCCACTGCAGCCAGGGGATGATCTACCCGGACCAGATGAACGTGGTGCAGGGCCCCTCCCACACCCTGCAGCATCCCCACAACATCAACCACTCCAACGGGATGGAGGGCCAGTCTCGACCGCTGCCGCCCTACACGCCCATGCAAAGCCCAGTGGATAAATATCCTACCCCTCCCTCCCAGCACAGCCATGTCCCCGCTGGGTCAGAGGGCACCACCCCGGGCCGCTCCACCCACCCGCAGAACGAGCACCCGTACCTCACCCCCTCCCCCGAATCCCCGGACCCCTGGTCCTCCTCCTCTCCACACTCTAACTCGGACTGGTCCGATGTCACCACCAGCCCCACCCCGCTGGGGAACTCGCACCACACACTGCCATCTTCACGCCACACACACATTCCAGAGCAGGCGCAGATGCAGCCGCCGTCGCAGCAGATGCAGCCGCCCGCGCAGCAACCTCAGCTCGGAAACATGCAGGTGTATGCATGAAGGCGCCAGAGGAGGGCAGAAACAGACTGACTCTTTGGTTCAACACATAAACACACACCCAGTGCCTTTCTTGTACTCTCTGTCCTCTAAAATCCTAGTCACCCACCTCCCCTTCTGTTTCCAACTAAGGCAACAGTATATAGTTTGTATAGCGTAATTTGGTACTTTCCGCTAAAATCACATTCTCTGGAGCAGAAGCTTGGCTCTAAAAACTTTTCCACATATTTACATTCATCAGCCAAGACTTCTTCCTCTTCATTTGGAACCAAATTTGCACAATAATAACCACTGCTACGGCATCCAGGTGCATCACGAACTGGTTGTGCGATTCCCGAGGGATCGCAAAGAAAAACTATCGACCAGAAGTTGTTCAGCTCTTCTTGCTTAAATAACAGAAAAATGAGACTAGATGCTAGATGCTACCTTTTTGTGTTCTTCAGTGTTATAAACTTGCCGATACTAACTTCTGGTTGACACCGTTCACTCTAAATATTTTAATTTAACGAGTCTCAATCAGCTGATGCTTTCATTAACTAAAACAAAAAAAAATGTTTGTTGGTTCCTCTTTTTTGTTGTTGTTTTTTTTATTTTTATGCCTGTTTATTGTGCCAATGGCTAGGTTTTTAGCTTTTGTTGTATCATGGTTTTACATTTTCTGTCTGTTCAAGTACATCGATTATGTCAGGAAGTTCTTTAAATGGGGATTTACAGTCAAAAACAGGTGTTGAGATATTTATGTTTTGTCCGTTTCCACTCTTAAGAAGTATCAGAGGGATTCATTCTGTTGCTTTAAAGCCGTTTGCGTTGGTTTTGTCCGTCGTTGCCGTCTCCATTGTTATTATTCTCTAAGAAGAAATGTACATACACTTAAAGCAATTTCTGCTTGTTTTAGTTGAGCTAAATGTGGTGTTGTTGCCTTCTTAAAGTGCCTGTTTTTTATATAAATATCTGCACTTCCTGAATGATTTTGAATGTTACAAAGGTGTATGTTTTTACCGTTAAACTGCCTCTAAGCAGTTGTCTTCCAAAAATGTATAAGATTTGTTTATCTACAATCAACGTTTGTCATGATTCATAACCAAGTCTGACCACAAGCAGTAAAAGATGAGTTTTTTGTTGTTTTTTGTTGTTTTTTGTCTCAAAGCGGATGGTGAGTTTGGGCTGTATATTCACAGACAATCATAAAATCGCTGATTATTTTCAAAAAGGAGTGGGAGACCAAATTGTGTTTTGTTAATCCAAAAATGCTCACTGTGTACATATATTTGTAGCTTGTAAAAGTTTTGCATCTGCTCAACGGTAAGAGACGGAGCGCTTACATCCTGCACCAGCTGAAACGTTGAATCGCCGTGAGTGAGGTCGAGCTCAGCAATATTCCTGACCTTTGCCTTCGTTTCTGTACACACAGTCTCTTTAGTTTCACAAACCCATGTACTGTACGATGTGATGTCAGTCTGTATTTTTCATAGTCATAATCATCTGGTACCTATTCAAGACTGTCTGTGTTCTGTATATAAAATCTTTTTTTGTATGTTTACCATTCTTTTTTATGTTAACCAAATAGCCTATGTTATCCATGCAGTATGAAGTAGTTGTCACCATGCTTGTTAAAGGTAGAACCAACGTCGATTCAGGAAGTAATCTGTTCAGAAAAAAAAAACAATAATAAACCAAATGTGTTTACTTAAATAAAGCCCTGATCTTCATAGACCTCTGCATGTTTGCCCATTTTTCTCATCTAAGCTGGAATATTCTATAGCCTATCGCAGAAGTATTCACGTTTACACTTTTATTGGGATTTTATGTGACACACCAACACAAAATAGTGCATAACTATAAAGTACATATTCTGCTGCTGTTCCCTAAACGTGTGATGTCACTTAAATGGCTCACATCAACAAACAAACATAATAAAATACTAAGACGGCTTCCAGATGATCAACTCATTTATTAAGGGTTAATGAAGCGTCACTCATCTTATGCCGTGTTTAATCAAGAACTGTGATTAAGCACCATTTTGAGAAAGCTTTTGTTTAATATCACTAGCAGAGCTCAGACCTGATTACTGTCACACCTGTAGAACCTGAAAGACTTGAATAATGTGGAACTTGTTTGAAAACATGAAGTAGGCTAAAAGGTCTCAAAAAGCAACACAACATGCTAACATAACGTGTTTTTGAATTGAATTTGAACCTTTTAAAAATATTTCTTGGGCATATGAGACTCAAAAAGACATCTCGATAATCCCCAATTATTTTGAGAAAATATTCTGTGCACTAGTGACACAAAAGTGAAACTTTTACGAAAGTGTGTGTCTTGTTACATCTGGAGTAAAACTAGATGTTCCCGGTGTTTCAGGAGAAAAACAACATGATGGTGGTATTGTGATGTTCTGGTGCGGCTGCTACGCACCAGAACAGAACCGGTTCAGAACCTGGACATGTTGCTGTAAGCTGAGGAAACCATGAGTTCTGCTCTCTGCCAGAAAATCCAGGATTAGACATCTGGCCGTCCGTTCGTGACCTTAAGCTCAAACAAACTTGGGTAATACAGCAGGACAGTAATCCAAAGTTCACCAATAAGTTCACATTGAAATATCTACAAAAAAAAAATGAAACAAGGTTTCATGATGTCCATATGGACTCTGTTTATGTTTGAAAACCTTTTCAATGCAAAACAGTTTTCAAATTTACCTTAGGTTGTCTTTGTCTCATATAAAAAAAAATTTTGGGTGGGAAAAAACAAAAAAACGGAAATATGCCCAGGGGAAAATGGATAACAAGAGAAAGACTTAGTCAGAGACCTATACGTAAATGTGCATGTAAACTTCTGGTTTCAACTGTGCCCACTTTTCTCCGAAGCTCCTAAAACATCCAGTTCCCTTCAGAAGTTGAATAGAGTCCATTTGTGTATTTAATAGTATATTAGATATGTAGTGTGTTTTTGATACTGTGACTAAATAAAAATAAACTTTTCCTGTAGATAAATAAGTAGAGTCATATATAGAATCAAAAGGCCTACAAATATGGCATATTACTTTTATGTCATTGAATCTCAATTTCCTAAATGTTTTTTTTTTTTTTCCAACATGTACAACAAATTCAGCATGATTAAAATTAGTGGATGAACAATCATTATTTCTTTAAATTGCGCAAAAAACTAGTAGGCTATTAACAACAAAAACACCAACAATAATTGAATAGTAATGTTAAATACTATATCCGGCAATAATCATATGTTTATAGACAATTATTTTTGGACACTGTCTAGTTCAATATTGAAATTATTCCACGGTATGACTCCACTTACTGATACACAATACGTTTTTTATAGTAGTTCTGATATTGCACATTTTAAACAGTGATTTCCTCCTTAACTTGCAAATTTGCTCCTTAAACTTGAGCAATTTTTGTTTCTTTTAGACTTTGTAAATAATTAGCGCCGTCTGTAATTTCACTGTGTGAAATTTAATTTTAATCATTTTGATTTTATTTTACAAATAGTGTGAGTTAGTATTTCCTAAATAAACCCACCTTACGGATTATTCGACCACGCGTTTAGACTCGAACCAGCAGGTGGCGCAATATGCAGCAGTCAGTCGTTAAGGAAAAAAAAAAAAAAACAAGGAAGAGACGTGAACAAGGAAGTGATCCAGGACCTTCAGAGGCATGAGATTCCTCCAGTGAAGTGCTTTCCTGCGGGTTGTGCGCGTCTCTTCTGAAGCGTGGTTGAACCGTAATGGCTCGGAGCTTCCCGACGGTCGGTGCGGAGAGCCTGGAGGAGATTCACCGGACATAAAGGGACGGACGAACGGACGGGAGAGGAGCTGCTGTTTTGACAGCTGGGATTATCCTCCACTGTCCCTCTGTCTGCCTCAAAGAGACAATCCGAACCGAACTGAGGTAACAACTTCCAGGAGAGGAATCCACTTCATGCTGAGGGGAACCTGAAGGGCTGACGGTAAAGGAAAAGGTGAGCTCACCTGTCTGTTGCTCACCTGTCTCTGGTTCCACGTCGTCCTCCACGTCAGTCTGACTGTCCGGTTTTTCCTCAGGTTCCCACCATGGCTTCAGCCCGGCTGAAGTACCTCTCCCTGGGCGTGCTGGTATTCCAGACCACCTCGCTGGTGCTCACGATGCGATACTCCCGCACCCTCCAGGCCGAGGGCCCGCGGTACCTGGCGTCCTCAGCCGTGGTGGTGGCCGAGGTCATGAAGATCCTCGCCTGTGTGCTGCTCGTTTTCAAGGAGCACAGTGAGTGGGGTGTTCAGAGGGCTCCACCAGCATAGAAGTACTGGTCCTAACAGGGCCGATCCCAGGAGGTTTAGGGTCCTACCTAGTCCTTGATTTGGGGACCATATCCACCTTACTGGAACCTGTTCTGACATCAGTCAGTGTCACACAGGGCAGATGTTGTAGTCTTTTTGGGGCCCTAGGCAGATTTTAATCCAGGGCCCCTAGATACTAACACATCGACATTTCTATTTGTAAAAACACAAAACTTTTTCAATCAATATTAAGGAATTACTCATTTAAAGCGAACTCATATTTCCTGTAAGTTGGTTTTGTCTTGTTTTAAGTGTATATTTGCTCTAGAAATTAGACCAAAGATACTTTTGGTCTAATAATTTTGTGTTTTTTTGCACTGAATCTTTTTGAACTGGTGACATTTTGGTAATGACAGTGTTTGGAAAATATGTACACTGCTCAAAAAAATAAAGGGAACACTTTAACATTTAAGTGAACACTAAAGTGTTCCCTTTATTTTTTTGAGCAGTATATATTTTTGTTTGCTGAAGACTTGAAAATGCAAAATGTGAGAGAGTAACGGTAATTATGATGCAACTTTAACATTTTTATCATACTTCCTGGATGTTGTTAGAATTGTGAGGTGTGCAGTCTTCGCACCGATAAGCAGACGGTTTCTAGATGTCACTAAAAATTAAGTTTTTGTTTTGCATAAAAAAGAAAATGTCAGCCATTAAGCATGAATCAAAACCTCCAACCAGAGCTGCTACAGTCCCCGATTTGAAGTGAACTCAGTTTCCATCATAACACAGAAAACAGAATAAAATAGCATTTATTTCCTTACGCAGGTGTGCATGGTCGATGTTAACATATAGCAACATGTGTGATTTGAGGAGCTCATCTGTTGAAGACGCTGTCGGCGATCGAGAGCTCCCTAGCTCGTTCCCAGCTTGTCGTTCTCGTCTCAATTAGGTTAAGACTTTTAATAAGCTTCTAAATCTTTTAACTTTTAGACCAGTGTTTCTCAACCTTTTTTGGGCCAGCGCCCCCCTAGCCTTTATCCAGGTCCCTCACCGCCCCCCACCAAAGAATTTATAGGTTACTTTTCTCTGACTATTATTTTATTATTAATAGGCCTGTCACGATAACAAATTTTGCTGGACGAATAATTGTCTAAAAAATTATTGCGATAAACGATAATATTGTTTCAAGACCTTTTGACACTGATTTAATGGAAATGACTAATAAAGCATGCCATTTCCTGCCATAGATGGATACACTTTATTTTCAAAAGAACACATAACACTGGAACTAATAAACTAAATAAACAAAACAACCAAAAACAAAAATAAAAAGGATTCTTAGTCTCCATTAACAAAAAACGTACTTGAATAAAAACTAAACAACATAAAGCCAAAGTGGAAATAAATACTGCATTCAACCAAAAGAGTGCCTCTGCACTATGAAGTCTGTATACTATATTGCCCTTCAGTAATCACTAGATTTAAATGGAGAAGATGAGCACATCCGACTACCTAATGCAGTAGTTCACACTACACGGTTTTTTGCCCCTATTTTCCCCTTATGACAATCTTAGATCGTTGGCCGATCTGAGATTGTCGCGGGTGATTTCGTAACCGATCATGCTGTGGTGTGATATAGATCGTCGTGGCCGCTTCGATCTAAATCGGGGGTTTTCCCCGACTGGGAGCTTAACGCAGCCTGTTGAATGTGACAGGTAGCCAATCAGAAAGCGCGGATTCTCCTCCGAGCTTTCTGAGGGAAAATTACAAAGGGGAATCCAAAACAGCTGACACGGCGCAACCCGAAGTCCAGCGGACATCGGAGATGATATGTGGAAACAACATTAATATTTATTTAACGTTTCCTGCAAATAATGTAGAAATGACAAGAGGGGGCGTTGGAGCCAAATTGCTACCCGGTAACTTTTCAGCTGTTCTTCGTTAACGTGACATAAATAGGTTATAATGATTTTCATTCAGTCAGGACTTTATGCTGACTCTAGCCACATGCGTCACAGGTAGATTCTAGTAAAGCATTGATTAATGCCTGATTTTAAAATTAGTTAACTGGACTTGTAGCCATTATTTTTCGCTACAAGTCCAAAATAATGGCTGTGTGGCTGGACACCACACAATTATATCTAGGATTTCTGTCGGCTAATGTGTGGTCTCTCAGGTTGTGAAAATGGGCCGACAGTCGGCCGATAACTTGTGTCGTGTGCGCTGGACTTTACACTTAGGAAATGAGGAAGGGAGGGTCAGTGGAGAGCACTGGAGTTGAGCTTTTTTTCATTCAGTGTCATCAACAGAATAAAAGGCAGGAAGAGACGATAAAGCCGATAATTAAAATGAGGTCAATAGGTTTAATTTATCGTGCGATTAATTGATTTATCGTTTATAGCGACAGGCCTAATTGTTGATATTACTATCACTATTGTAGATGTTTTGATTTTTATGCTTGTTTCTGTATCATCAAAAATAATTTCACAGAGATCAAAAAATTTATGGGAATAGAAATTATTTTCACAGGTGTCTACGAAAAATGCAATGAACATTCAAGTTAAAATCTGTAGGCGTAACAGCAGCCAATCAGAGTGGAAAAAATATTCTTATTTTGTGCCATTTTCTAGTTGTTAAATATTCCACAAAATGACCCGATAAAAGATGTTCAACATGCCAGTTTAAACTTTGAACTATTTGCAAAATGACTGCAGCATTAAAACATGGATAGAACTGTAACTACATTAATCATAGCTCTTCTTTTCTTCAGTGTTTGTCAGTTTCTGGTGGTGCAGCTCTGTGCTGCCTTCAGGAGAATGGGACATCAGAGTATCATCCATCAAACTTCACCCACATGGCATTTATTGTGCAAACCAGAGCTTTCAGTGGAAAAACAAAAGTTCCAGATCCTTTTAATGCCATGAGACAGAAACATGGATTATATATTTATATAGACCTGTCTATTGATTTATAGATTAATAGTTTTACTGGACAGAAATGACAAAGAACAAATCTGGTTCTTAATCAAATCCTAATGAGTCAAATTGAAAGTGTCATGGAGTCATCAGCCTCATGACATTAACACTGACATGAAAAATAATATTGAAGAAATAAATATATCAAATCTAATTAAACACATAAATAAGTGATAAGTTCTTTACTGTTATGGTCTGTAAGATATATTTATTCTCAGTATTATATGTGGTTTCAACAAACCCAAGACATTTCAACAATATTATTTTACCTTTTATCTGGAAATAGTGTCTGTTTATTCTTGCCATTCTGTCCTCTGTATGAATTATTGCTTTAAAGGTCTTGTCATACCAGTTTATTCCTCTGTATTTAGTTTAGTTTCTTAGTTTATTCTTCATTCATTTCCATTTAGTTTCATTTGATTAGTATTATCCTCTCTTGGTTTATTGCTGTGTCCACTTTAGTTTCTTTCCTGTTGCTAGATTTATTTTATCGTTTATTGACGCTTGGTAATATTCACTCATCACCTGCTGCGCCGCCTAATCGTCATGTGTTTCACATCATGTGTTGATTTTTCACATTACGTGTTGATTTTTCACTGTTCAGCGTCGGATTCTCTGTTTTTATGTCATAATTCACATCTAGTTCGTAGCTCCGTTTTAAGTCCCGCTTTTCCTGTTTCAGAGTTTTGCGCAATGTGCTCGTCTTTTTTTTTAAGCCCCTAAGGTGCAGGGCGGTCGGGAAGCGTATCGATGGGAAAAAGAAACCTTAAACCTTTTAAAACAACCGAAACAATTTCTGCATTCTGATTATTGAAATTTAAAAGTGCTGTGTTGTTCTATCACCCCCGTTTCATACCGGACCACTTACAGATCCGTGTTAACGCTATAAAATGAACGCTCTCTATCGTGGTATCACTCATGGGGGGATTTCTTTATTTAAATGGGTTCATTTTTCAGAGGGACACAGTGAGGGTATCGTGATTTTAGCTACCAGTAGCAGGAGAACGGAGCTGCGCCAAGAAGCTAACAGAAGCTAACAAACACTGAATAGAAGAAGATACAGTTGCAGCCAAGCATGATTTAATGTTACACAATACAGTTTTACCAAGTTGCTCAAAGTCTAAACTGGTATTGTTGTGCATTTAAGGTGAAAAGTTTACCTTCGACCAAACGCCCCCCAAAGACACCCCAGCGCCCCCTGCCGTCCTCTGAACGCCCTATGGGGGGCGGTAACGCCCACGTTGAGAACAGCTATTTTAGACCAAACATACACCAAGTTTAACCTTGACGTCTGCGAACAATTAAAACAATTTGGAAAGGAAAGACTCAGACTTCACCAAGCTGTGCTTTCATTGTTGCTGGACTCATGTGAGGGCAAGCAAACTCCACTTGCCTCTTTTGCTCTGTCCCCGCATACAGACATTTTAACGGCTCTCCCTGCTCTGCTGCAGGTTACAGCATGCGAGCTCTGAACAGCATCCTGCGTCAGGAAATCCTCCATAAACCCGTGGAGACGCTGAAGCTGGCCATCCCCTCGGGGATCTACACGCTGCAGAACAACCTGCTGTACGTCGCCCTGTCCAACCTGGACGCCGCCACATATCAGGTACGCCCAGAGGACCATGGGAGTGACTGACGAATCTGTGCTTTTAGATTAAATACATTTCCCTCTTTCTTTCTTTTTTTTTTTTAACCTCAGGTGACGTACCAGCTGAAGATCCTGACCACGGCCCTGTTCTCTGTCTCCATGCTTGGCCGGAGGCTGGGGATCTACCAGTGGCTCTCCTTGCTGATCCTGATGGGCGGAGTGGCTCTCGTGCAGGTGAGGTACATTGTTTGGTTTTAGTTTGTTCGAATGAACCAGAACAATATTGCTTCAGTTTAAGATGTCAGAGATAAAGTCCTTTAACTGAAGCCAGGCAGTGGCTTCGTTGTTGCTGTCTTTACTAGTTTTGGAGTGATGGCTCTGAAATTTCAGAGCTGGAAGTCTTATTGTGCCACCGGTTGAAAAAAATGTTACTAAATCAATTGCAAAGAGTAAATGAAAATGTCCTTGGTCTTCGTGTTTTGCTTTGCTTTGTCGTAACGATGCTAACTGGTAATACACCTTATAGCTATGTATTTCCTTTTAAGAGTGTCGGTATTCATAAGTTGTGGTATGAGCAGCTGATATGAGTAAGTGATCCTTCCTCTTCGTCACTTGGATAACAGGGTTTTGTTGTTATTGGAGCCAAACAGCCTAAAACTGTCGACACAACCAAGATGGCTGATTTGTGACAAATGCTTGGGTGAAGAACAGGACGGTGTCCCACAGCAGTGTCCGACCAGAATAACGAGGTGCTTCCAGGAACTGGTTGCGTCTCCCCTGCTTGTTAAATGAGAAATTTAGAATTGCCAAAAATGTCTTCTGGCTTCAAATTTCAATACAATCCAATGATTTAAAAAAAAAAAAATCAAGAATCACTAGCAGAATCATGCATATTAGCCAACAAATATATTTCTTTAACAAATGTGGCTCCGTTTAAAGAAACAAAAAAAAACTTTTAAGTAGTGTAAGAACTGCCTGGACCCACTGTAACAACAAAGTCACAATCAGCCGAACACGTTTCAAGGCTGCGGTTCTTAAATCGACTGATATTTGTTTAAAAATACAGGATGGATATTTCTGTGTCATTGTCTACTGATAATATTTCCGCTTTTAACATTCTCTATAAATCTCTAAACAACAGTTTTGTCTCTAATCTGTCTCAGCTCTTCACTTCAAGGTTTTACTCTGCTTACGTTTGGCAGCAGATTCCAGATTCGGAGAAGGAAAATAAAAGAAAACACTAAACGGAGCAACTGCCTTGTTTTCAGTTTCTCTTCCGTTCGCATTGTGGTTTTTTAATGCGACTGCCTGGATATTACGTCTAATCCTGCAATTCAAGCAAATGATATTTGTATCTAAAACGAAGCTTTCGGCCTATTAAACAAATTCCATTTTTATTTCGTCTCTCTGCACCACCGCGGCTCGTCCTTTCCCTTTTTGTGTGTTGCCACCTTTTTTCCAGCTGACGGCAGCACAAAGAGCACAAGAACAATTTTCTCACAACTCAGCAAAACCGTGAAGATGCCAGCGTATGGATTTCAGACACCTAGTGTTATAAATCTACAGACCTGACTGCGAATATTAATGACTAGAGTTTGAGCCCTTTTTTAAAAAAATTGAGTTATATATGTGGTATCATAGTTGATCCAAAAGCACAGAGTTATGACTCATTCAGGGCTGTTTAAGTCTTCTCTTCTCTCTTCGTGTTGGCACGGTGTTACTAAAAGTCAACCAGCTAAGTTTAACACGTGATTATTTGCATTGGTGGGTTTTTCCCTTCTCCGTTTTTCGCTTGCTGTCAGAAAACAAGGTCGTTCTCTACCGTCTGCAAACCTGTCAGCTCAACTTGTCAGCTTGCAAAAATTCAAATGAAAACAGAAGTTTGCCCGAGATGAACATAAGGCGTACTCGGGCCAACTCTGTTACTGAGCCAGCGAGTGAATCCGTCTGCTTTGGTATTCAAAGTAGGAAATTTAAATAAAAGTTTTAGATTACACGTGGATATGTTTTTTGTGATGACCTTGTTTTCTACAAATTCCCCTGGTGTAGTTTTCAATATTTACAAACCCTGCAATAAATTAATGGCAGCCCAGTTTGGTATCATAACAAAGAATAAAACTCCTGCTCTTCATCCATCCATTTGAATGGATCGAACGTTTCTTAAGCTAATGCTGAAGTGAACATCATCTCGGATGCAAAGCCACATGTTTGACCCACTTTGACACGAGTTCTCGGTGTTCCTATTATTAACTTACTAAACTGATGCTGAAGATCAAAATGTTTTCCGTTCTTGCCCCTCACAGTGGCCCTCTGAGTCTGCGGCGGCCCCAGAGAAGGAGGCCCGCTCCACAGGCTCCCAGTTCGTCGGGGTCACGGCGGTCCTGGTGGCGTGCTGCTCCAGCGGCTTTGCCGGCGTCTACTTTGAGAAGATCCTGAAGGAGAGCAAACAGAGCGTGTGGGTCCGCAACATTCAGCTCGGTCAGTGGTCAACGGGAGACGTCGGGTTTGGGGGTGTTACTGCGTGGCGTTGCGTGTGCCGGTGTTTCCAGAGCGAGAACAGAGGCAGCTGGGTTTTCCCTCCCTCCTGTGAATTTCTGTTCAGACAAATGTTCCTGTTTGGGTTTATTTTTACCTTGGAACATGTGAGGCATGTGCTCGGTCTCCTGTGACTCCTCCTGCGAGCTCAAAGCTTTTTTTTTTTCACCTGCGTTAAACATTTGAGAGCCGACCTTAAGGTTGTTGAAGCTAACCTGCTTATTTTGACTCGAGCTAAGCTATGCTAACTCATAATTCTACAGGCAAATCTTGTTTACGATATTTACACTTAAGCGCTTTAAGCAGCCATCAACAGTTAAGGTCCACAGCCTCTGGTATGTGCAGTGATATAAAAATTATTGCAATTTATTTATTTATTTTTTTTACATCATTCTTTTCTTTAAAACTCATACAAAAGCCTAAACTGCTAAGAGTCTTGAGACAGTCCTTGAACCTCAAGGTAATTTAAATGAGCTTCTTTAGTCATTAGGTTAACCCAATTCTAGAGTTTAAAACTCCTGAACTATAAATTACAGCACTGCTAAAACTGTGAAGGCCAAAAATTAAGCCTGATTAAGATATGACTTTAACTGTCTTTTTTTTAGAGAAATTGTTTTATGTTGTGTTATTTGAAAATGAAGTCTGCGCAAACACATTGTTGCTAGCTAGCTGAATTATTCGGACAAACATTCTCAAACTGGATTGTTTATCCTGAACTGGTGACCTACCAATTTGGGAAGCATGCAACACTAGGGGGCGCTACAACATACAGAGCTTTACTTTGAACATTCCCCATAAAAAGACTTGTTTTTCCTGATTTTCGGCATGGAATTTTTTTTTTGTCTGAACCCGATGCAGTTTATCTTCTGTCTCAAACTCTACTTTTTAGGAATTTGCAATTTTCTTTATACAATCTTAATTACATGCTGCGCACATCTTCTTAACAGTTTCCCTTAAAAATAAATTCTCCCAATCTGTGCTTCTGTTTTCATACACTTCTATAATATTTGTTGAAACTGGTGTGCTGGGGATTATTACAACCATTGATAACCATTGCAGACAAGTTAAACTAAATCTTGCACCAGACAAACCTGTTCAACTGAGAATATTTTAGGTCTTATTAAAGAGTTTCTGTATTTTCTTTTAAACCATTAGATTATTGAGAGTCCTCCTCAGCGGATACTACAATTATTTTTAAATTTTACGTTTAGAAAAAAAATCCCACTACAAGTTGAACAGTGGGGGCGCTAGCAGCTACAGTAAAGAGCCCAGAAGCAACCTATTAGAGCAGATCTACCACATTCACACTTCCTGTGAAATGTGGACTGCTGTATTTATGCTGTTTTAGCAGCTGGTGTGTTTTGTGTTGTTCTGTTTGGGTTATCCCGTTTTATTTATTTATGTGTGTGTGTTTCTCCTTCCAGGAATGTTCGGCTTTGTGTTTGGCCTCTTTGGCATGCTAGCATACGACGGGGAGCGGGTGAGAGAGTCTGGGATGTTTCAGGGATACAACACGATCACCTGGACGGTCGTAGCCCTGCAGGTAACTCCTCCTCCACTACCACGGGATCCGATGTCATTTCCCCACCAGCAGCCATCCAGTTCTGCTGAAAGCGGCTCATCGGGCCCCTTCAGGTCGCGCCTTCGTCCATCTGCATCTGTGTGTTTGTTGTTTCTCCAGGCGCTGGGTGGTCTGGTCATAGCAGCGGTCATCAAGTATGCGGACAACATCCTAAAAGGTTTCGCCACGTCACTCTCCATCATCCTGTCCACTCTTATATCCTACTTCCTGCTGCAGGACTTTGACCCCTCAAGGTAGAAGAACCTGTATTTTTTTTTCTTCGTGTATATGGATGTTTTTTCTTATGGTTTCCGGAGCTCATTGTTTCGTTTCCACAGCGTGTTCTTCCTCGGGGCAGTTTTGGTCATCACCGCCACTTTCCTGTACGGCTACGAAGGCAAGCCGCCTGCCAACCCCAGCAGGGCTTAAGCTGACTCTATGGTGGCTTCAGGAGGTCCAGTTGAAGCCTCAAGACGGCGGAGAGGAGGAAGGACAGACGAGAGCGCTGAGGGGACAGAAAAAAAGGAGGGATGAAGGGGGAGGGGAAGGAGGTCTTCATCACATATTGTGATCAGAGGACAGAAATGCAAGCACAACACTGTGGTTGGTCTCGCACCGAAAGTGCCTCACTTCTGAAGGAGAAGCGATTTTTTTCTTGTGTGGGGGGGGGAGGAGAAAACACAAGAGTGTGTGTTTTTTTTCCTTTCCTCTCTTTACTGTGGCAGAGATGTCCTGGCTGCCACGTCTACAGGAAACGGACGGACTGATTGCGTTCATGAAGGACCAGTTTGACAACCAGTAACCGTTTACTGCCACACCGGCCACACCCATGCAGTAAATGATTGCAGAGGAAGAGAGCACCTCTACAGCCATAGTATTTATTGCTCTTTTTGTCCGTTTTAAGCAAACATTAGAACCTGATGTGAGATGCTAACAGATCACTAAACTCAAACAGGTCAATAACTCTGGCTGAAAAGGGTCCAGTGTAGCTCAGGTGTTACACGCCCTTCACACACACTTGAACTGCAGTGGCCTGCACACTTTATGGCACCCTAATGAAGATGGGGAAGGGGGAAAAAAGGCTCAACTTAAATTAGGCTGTTATTTTTAGAAAATCTAACCTTTAATTTAAGCTGATGTATCCCACATTGCAACAGACCCAGTTTTTTTCCTTTCCCTGATATTTAAATATGACTCTTCAAATTGGGTAACACTGAAAAACATGTGGGTTAGTGAAGACAGATGTGCATTCATTGTCAGTCGCTACTGAATGACTGAAATGCTACAGGAAAATGGCTTCCCAACAACAATAATTAAAAACTTAAATTAAGGCTGCAGCAAACGATCTAAGTTTATTTTACCAGTATGCTTGGTGAAGAGGATGGGAAGGGAAAGTCTGAACGACAACCAGGAAAAGACATTTTCTGGTAATTTGGGAAATGGGTTAATATTTGTGGAAACCTTTGCATAACACTTGCTGTTGGGGGTCAAAAGACTCATTTTGTTAAAAAAAAAAAGAAAAGGGATTTGGTTTCAATTATTTCCATCCTCCTGGGACTGTGTGAGTTAAAGTTGATCTGAGGGACATCATTTAATATTTTTGGAGTACTTAGTTTCCCATTCCCAGCGTGAAAAAAACAACTGTAGTTTGTGGGAACCTCGTTAGATTGCGTCCCACACAGTAATGGTGGAAATCATATGTTCAAATCTAAACGGATACAAATCACCAGTCAGATCCAACTCACTCCACAGGCCTTAATCATACGGGAAAACCTGTTTGGTGAGCTGAGAAGAAGAAAACTTAAGAGCTGACCCAAAACTGTGGATAACCTGGAGAGACTGTACAGGTGCCAAAAGAGGGGATATGAGCAGCACATATGGCAGCAGTGAGTTTAGTAAAAAAAAAAAATTATTTCACAATATTCTAAATATTTTCTAGTGTGTAAGTTCGCCTAAACGAAAGGTTAGATTCCTCTCGTCTTTGCCAGGGGTGCCAGTCAGTTTGAAAGGTTCCACAAACACATTTTCTTAAGACACAGACGGTTTCATTGACTACAACTTGTGTTTTCTAAATGACTGGTGTCTTTCTTCAGTCCGTGAAATGTCTCGTCATCAAACTCAGAGAGACTCTGTGACGGGATCGCTCCGCCGTCGTCTCAGCCAGCTGGAATCAAACTTTCGACTGTAATTTGGATGCCACTTAAAGTAAAAACTGGTGATTTGGTTCATTTTGGAACTTGAAATAATTTTTAAATCAGTCTTTAGTTTAACTGCAGTAATTTGGCTTAGGTTTACATTGTTCCTTTAGGCCAATGATGATGGTGAAGCTCTTTGTTTTATTTAATTATTTTTTTTGCAGTATATTTTATTGACTCTGTGGCCAAACAATCAAACACAGAATCCTTTTAGGGAATTTATGATTCATTATGTTTGTTTTTGTTTTCGGAGCTACGTTGGGATAAAGCGGGTATAAATATTAAGTTTATCTTAATTATCTACATGTGAAGCTTTTCTGTAACGACAGTGTGTAACTTATGAGTATGGGTTATTGTGTGGCTCCTGTTTGAACCTTTCTGCTGTGCAACACATTAACAGGTATATTCAGACTGGAATGTATTAAAACAATATAAAGGTGACAATATGGAGAGGGTTTTTTTGTGCGGTTTGGTAAAATGGAAAGAAATTCAAGAACAAAAGCCTGATATTCTGAGTTGACGTCACTAAATAATTAATCGATAATTCTCCTTATGAAGACTCCTTTTTACAGAGAAAATGATACTTTTGAAACCCTCATACACACAGACAGCAGATATGTTCGGATATAAATATATTTCAGTTTATTTTTCCTCATTAAAACATTACAGTCGTCACTATTTTTACACTAGAAAAGCCACGATTCGTTGAACAATAATGAACTCCTCGGTCACAAGTGCTGCTCTGTTGGGGTTTTTCCTGATTGTCAGCGTGACTTCAGAAGTTTGAATCCTCTGATTTTTCACCGACCGCTCCCGGGTTGAGGTTAAGGTAGGCGCATCCGTTTTCCAAACCACCCGGCTGCCCGCCTCTCTGACAGTGAGGTGTGTGTCGGTCTGTGCGTGAAGCCTCGTACAGCTGGCGCCACGATGAAGAAGCAGCATGGGAGTGATTTTTGTGGGAACGTCGTCCATTCCTCCTCTGGCTGGGCTCGGCGCTCCTTCTTGATCTGTCCGGGTTTTTTTGTGTCGATGAGGCGATATGGACTGATTAAACAATTGGCAAACAAGTGACTTTTTTTTTTGTAATAGTTTAGAAAAAGACATGATGCCAGGAGAGGCACTGTGATTGTTTTTAATTCACTAGGACGTCTTTTTGAATTTATCCGTTTGAGTTTTGAGCAGCAATTCTGGACCACTTTTAAATGGATTGTCATGAGCGTACAGTCAGCCTTACTGTGCCTTTCAAAAGTATTCCTACACTGTCATATTTTTGACATTTTACTTGTTTTTTATGATACACCAGTCAAATTTGAGTGTATCTTTGGGTCTATAAATCTAAAAAAATGGTGTGGCATGCACCTGTATTCAGCCTCCTTTATTCCGATACCTTTAAATAAAATCCAGTGCGACCTTCAGAGGTCATAGATTAACAAACTGGGTGAAGTTTCATATAAATACAATCCCAATAAAACATGTCAAGGTTTATGGCTTGTGTTTGGGCTGGGCATTTTCCTTTCATGTGAACATTGGTTATTGATTAGGGACAGATGTGGCGTAAGGCATGCAGCTGCCTTTTGTTTAATCAATTGTTTTGATTGCACATGATTCATCAACGTGGATTTCTTCTCATTTTTTCGTCATTGTCACATGACAAAATGTTTTAAAGAAAAACATCAACAGATAGAAATATTTTTCAAGGCATCGTGAAATGGGTTGACTTGAGTCGAGAGCAAATTTTCTAGTAATTTTCTCATTTTTGGTTTCTTTGAAATATTCAGTGGTTACACTGAGATGGGGAGCGTGGTAAATATTAATATAATCGTATCACACTTGAGTGCTTTTGCATTTTGACAGCAGCCATAAGTGCAAAGTCCCACAGCATTTAAAAGCACTTACGAAGGAAATTTTGTGCTCTGCATTTTATTGGGTGAGGAGCAAATAAATGCATATAATATTTCAAAAACCTGGAGCTGTGAACTATTTTAAATCCTATGTGGAAAAAAAGGTTTTCTAACTATTTTAAAGCATATTTAATTACGATTAGCCTGCCAGCAATTTTGTGCTGGAGATTTTTACAGATCAGGAATAGGACTGAATATATAAAGGAAACTGACTTTTGAAGAATCAGCAGGGAGAACCGATTTAGAGCTTTGTGGGAAATCCTCAAAGACGAACTGGCTTAAAATTAGCATTTTCCTTTTTCAATATCCACAGAAAGATTCAGACAATCTTGGGACATTTCTACACAACAGAAGGCGGGAAGGGGGCGGAGGTACAAAACAAAATTAAAACTCTTCCAGCTGACAACACTGAATGTCTGGAAAAACACTGGTCTGTAGAATAAATCTTTTGGTCGCCACAAAGACACTTCCAAACTGACAAAGGTCAGTAAACAGACTATAGCCTCTCAAAACTTTGAAATATAAGGGGAAAATCACAAAAACAAACAAACAAAAAAAATCCCCTATAAACAAAACATACATAAGGTTGGAAGTAAAGTGTTTATGGACATGATTATGAAAAACTTAAAATTCTACTCAAATATTAAAACAAAAACTCAAGTTGGTTAATCTGTGTCCTCCAGGCTGAAGAGAAACCCGGCCGTCCCTGACCACAGAATAAATCCACCACAGATATCAGGAGGAGAAACGCACGAGATGTGGAGCTTACCAACCAGAGAAGGCACCAATAATACTGACTGATGCATTTATGCATGTACTGGTGCAACCCTTACTGATAATCCTGACCCCTGTTTCAAATGTTTTTAGCAAATATCTAGTAGAAAAAAAAAATCCATCTGTCAAATTGATCCACCTGGACGTCAGAGCTGACACAACAAGATGGAACAAAAATACAAGAACATTAAACCACCGAGCAACAAAACCCCTTAATTCACACAAGAATCAGACACCTTTGACTTTTAACACCCCAGCTGCTGTTTCTGCCATATTTTTAAATGCTTAGTGTTGTAAAAAAAAAAAAAAAAGTAATAAAAAAAGATACATTTGCCTCTCGTCTTGAATGTGTTTCAGTTTCCAGCCTTTAAAATAATCTTTGTATTATGTACAACTAAAGAAAAAGAAGAAATATTGTGCGTAGAAATTGTTCATTATTGGCTAAAAACACAAACATCTGTAGAAATCTTGTAGAATCTGGAGACTATCTAAAGACTGTGGCTGTAACACTGTCACACCTTGATACTCTGCTAATTAGAAACCAGTTTCAAACCCAGGGAAAGGTAAAGGTCTGTTCTCTGCCTGCCTGGATGAGAGCCACACTGTTGCTAGGTTCAACAATCAGTCGGATCTTGCTATGCAATAGCGGGAAGAGCAAATTTTTCCCAGAGAGGCAGGAGAAGTGTAATTCCTCAGTAGTTGGAATGCGCTCTCTGGTTTGCCTTCAGAGACATAAAAACTACGACAATGAGTTTTTAAACCAAGTAGTCGATTGTAGAGACAGATTTTTAAACCACGTTTTAAGACGGGATGTAAAGTTTAAGAGCGACAGGTAAGGTAGAGAGGAAAACTGAAGAGTTTTGAGTTCCTATACCACACTCCCAATCCCCAAACTCTGCTACATCCCATCCTTGTCACGATACCAGTCCGAACACAGCGCCCCCTGGGAGCCTAAAGCAGCATAAAGCCCCTGTAAGTAATACTGAAGGACCAGGAATTTATGGAGGTGGAAAAGGAGGCAGAGGGTTTGATGATGAGGCGTGTAGTTGTGATTCAACATGGTGGTATACTACTGGCTTCCCTTTGTAACAAACAGTCAAACCATTTTGGGGTACGTTTGCCTCCTTTGCATCTTCATTCTCTCCAAATCTAATACTAGGGGCCTGAAAATCCTAACAAAAAAAAAACAAAAAATCCGGCTTCACTGTCGACCTCGGCAGGCATCTCTGGATTTGCAAAGGCAGAACTTGGAGCAACTGGGAAGCTTGGATGAAGTCACTGTTAGAAAAGGAGAATCTCTCTGTAGGCTTCATTCACGTGTCAGTGTGTCCATGAGGATGTGTACGTATCGAGTCTGTGTTTCCTGTGATCTGAAAGTTGAATGTAAAACTAACCTGAATGAGGGCTCTGGCGTGTTTGAGGCAGTCTGGTGTGACAGCAGCAAGCCCGAACGCAGCCGTTTTAAAAAAACACATCTGCACAGACAAAAACACCTGAATACCTACATTCACATCATCCATCTGACATGAAAACGATCAATTAATCCCCCCACAACGGAGTTGTCTTTTGTTTCACCTTTACCTCCAAAACTTTCCCTCTGGAGGATCTTTAAGGCTGTAAACCATTTCGTGTATAACCGCCCATATCAAGGCTTGATCACGTCCTCCTGAGCCTGAGGAGCTACATCGAAGATTAATGATACATCCCAGCACTGACGGTGTTTTCTAAGAGTTAAGCGGCGCTCTGCTCGGGTGTGCTGGGCCAGAGTGCACCTCTGTACGCCCCACAGTTCAGCAGCACCAGAGGCTGAAACCTTCTGGATGGTTCAAAGGCAGCGGCGGGGAATTAAGGCAGAGTTTTAACACCAATTCAACAATTAAATATTTAACTCTGCTTCGGTCTGTCATTGCAAGTTTCAGTCGTGTGTGGCTCTCTGTGACGTCGTAGCAAAAAGAAACAGTTCTGAAGAGCCTCTCTTGGCTCTATTTAGGCGGTATGACAACAAGCGGAGGACCTCTCCTGGGCCTCCACATCAGAACCTGGGCGTCGTTGGCGTTCGGCTTCCCCATGGCGTTTGGAGGGACGGGCTCCATGCGGCTCAACACCCGCGGTTGTTCCTGGTACAGCCGGCCCACCAGCCTGGCTCTGGAGCCCAGAGGCTGGGCCGGATCCACAACTATGTCCACCCTCATCCGCCACTTGATGGTGTGTAGCAGGATCTTCTCCTTGGACGTGGTGTTCAGCGCCACCAGCCATGTGGTGAAGCTCTGATCCCTCTTGATGTTGGTCAGCAACGGCGTGTTGGACTCGCTGACCGGCACGGCCCAGGTGACACTGGGGTAAAAGTTATCATTCATGCTGACTGTGAAGCGGGACGGCTTGGAGGTGGGCCCCACTATGGTGACCGTCTCCGTTGTGTTTCCGTACCAGGGGTAGCTGATGCCATCGGAGTCGCTGATGGCCCTCACCAGACCTTCCCGCAGCTGAGGCAGCTCCCAGCTTGACCTGCAGGGAGACAGAAAGGAAATCCCCCTTCTGGGTAACCAAGCTTTGGTTTTACAAGCTCAAGAGTACAAAAACAAATAAAAAAAGAAAAGTTTAACCTAAGTTCAAACTTTTGTTGAACTTTTGTAAAAGATGGAGTCTAAAGTAGAAAGTCCCATTCAATGTTAAAATTTTTTGACATGCAGGCGCAGAGGTGGCGACTCATACGGAGGTCTTAGCTCTCAACATGGCCGTCATGGGTTAGAGTCCCGACCTGTTGACCTTTCCCCCCATGTCTTCCCTCTCTCTGAAAACCCACTTTCTGTCTGACAGTTGTTAAAAAAGGCCACTACAGCTGGAGAAAACCTCAAAATAAAAATAAAATTAAACAATTACATAAATATTTGGAGGGCTCTGCTTGATCCGCATTTATTGTGAAACTGTAAAAAATGAATGGTTTACCAGTCAACAAACTGAAAATGTTAGCTTCATATATCATCAGCCATACCACATAGCGCATAGGAACACAAAGAAAACTAGTTTTCTTCAAGCTTTATGTTTGAAGCTAGAAAAAAAAACTACTTTCTACATCATTTTTGAAGGTGGGGAGTTAAAAGATTGAGTGTTTTGCACCTACTGGTGGAGGATTTTTCTTTTTTGCAAACACAAAAGTCCGTGTTTGATAATACTGTTTGTCAGTTGAACTCATTGACTTCTGCCTCTCACTTTTTATTTTGCAGATGGTTTTATTTGTCGGTCTTTGAGCACATCCGTGACTGTGTTACTAATTTGGTGTTTGAGTGTTTTCCTGTAGGAATTTTAAAACCTTTTGAGGGCTTTTTATCCCAACTGGTTAAAGATCATTTTCTCAAACGTCTGACAGCAGAGAACTTCCAACACTTCAACACCTCAACCTGTTTTCCACTCTCAATGCTTTATGATGAAAAATTAGGAAATTCGGATGAAGAATCTTGAAGAATTTTGGTTATTATTGTAAAAATGTTTTTTTTGTTTTGTTTTTTTAAGGGACAAATTTGACACTGGTGTCAAAGTCACTTTTTCTGTAAAAAGATAAAAATATAGACTATGACTAAAAGACAAAGCATTTTGCTTATCATTTTATGCAACTTTGCTGTTTACAACCATTTATCTGAAGCAATATTTAATTGATTTGATGTAATGACTTTGAACTCGCTCTGTAACTCAGTCAAACATACATTTTTGTTACTAAAACATGCAAACCATAAAACAATAGCACAGATGTTGCTCAAATGTTTCCTCTTTAATTCTTTTTGTATATCATCTAATCCTAAACTCACTAAAAAAAACTGTAGACTTCTTTTGAAGGTGTAATTTTTTTTATTTTGATTGTTTTGCGCCTGTTATCATCCTGTATATTATCTATAACTTTATATTTATCGTTAATATTATCAGTCTTCTTTGAAATAAATAGCATTGGTGTAAAAGGGGGGCATGTATGACCCCATTCACTCTCTAGCCTTTCCAGACTGTGTGAAATTCACTTTTAGCAATTCAGACAAACAAAATACATTTTGTTTGTCTCTTTTGATTTGACTAACACCGTTATCTCTGCTGTTGGAAGCCTTTTTTAGTTAGTTAGTTTGTTTTACCTGGATCCCCAGGTAACAGAACAGCCTTAAAAATCAATCCATCTTTTACAGCTGCATTCTAACCTGATACATTTTTTTTTTTTTTTGCCAGCGGTGCCAATAAAAACGGAAAGCACTGCAAAACATTGACAATGCAAACCAAACTGCTGTCAGTGCACGATCATCTCTTTGTTCTTGCACAGTTCGCTGCCCTCTCTTCCTCCACTATTTGTCGAGCTTTTATGATTCCGAAGCCCCTTCCCTCTCCCCCAGTTTATGCGGTACACCCACCTTAGACCTGGACCCCGCAGGATTAAACACCCCCTCACATATGCCTTCGCTGATAACGCGTGTTCGTGCGTGTTGTGGGGGACGGCATGTCCCCGTGGGCACAGTTTGAGTGCCAGAGAGCGAGCAGCAAATGTTGTTTCATCTAATAGCAGCTTTTCTATTTACGTGCCAGAGTCACAGGAACAAAATCTGTCGGTGGGCGTCTGAATGAAGAAGGGCTGACAAGCACAGTGAACCTGCTGTGTGCACAAATGCTCCAACTCCCAGAGCCATGCGCCAGCATCAGCATGCTGGCGCAGCTTTGCCCGGAAAACTGCCCACTGTTTGCGCGATAAATCACTCAGTGAGATGGAGACTCCGGTGACTTAGATGTTAACTTACATGCCGATGTCTCCGTAGGTGTTGTAAAACTCCATCTGAGTGCACGCCTGGATCCAACCCACTACCCAGGTCTCGTTGCGCGGAATGGGGGGCATGACAATCCGCGCAGCGGCTTTGAAGTAGGGCGTCTTGTATCGGAGCACAATGGGGGAGTTTTCCTCGATGACAGTCGGGCAGTGGTCTATGGTGGCGGACAGGTCGTGCACCACGATGTTCTCCCGCTTGATTCGCGACTTGTTGCAGGCTATGCTCTGAATGCAGCCCATGACTGCGCAGGAGAAGGAGAACCTCACAGGCCCGGGGAACCTCGCAGCTGGCTGGGACTCGACCAGTATCAACACTATGAGGCCGTACATCAGATGAGACTGGGAGGCAGAGGTGGGTGTCACCACGCTGAAGGTATACAGATCAGAACAAGGATCACGGGGACTTTCTGACCCCTCTGGAGACTCCACGCCAGTCGAGCGCTTCTCTGCTAAGACACTCTCAAAGGGAAACTTTCAGTTTCTTCGCACCCTTCCCTTGAGGATCTGACCCATCCTTCTGCAACCCCTACCCACAACCTTTGATCCTGCTCCTCCTGCCCGGAGTTGTCATGTCATGAGAGGCTTTGGGGGACCGGCGGACACCGGGGCGCCGGCAGGGAGACCCGGTGTTCGGGCGGCGGCAGCTGTGATAGCGGATGCGGCGTTGTGCATGAGAAGATGAAGCAGCTGGACTGAACCCGCGGGATGGTGTTAGTAGAGTCCGTCATGCCTTTGGACTCGAAGCGAAGCAGACCCGGCGAAATAAAGGAAATCTGTGAAGCATCCGAACATCCGCGACGCAAGATCTCCTCTGAAGACAAGACGAATCCGCCGATCAAACTGAGAAATGTCCTGGCTGGGAGTACTTCCTATGGATGGATGGAACAGTGTCATGCAGAGTAAAAAAAAGAAGAAGAAACCCGGTGTCATAGTAACCGTGTTGAGCAGCTTCCGCGGCATCCTAATCCGACGAAACTGCGGAGTGTCGCTGTTCACCCTGCGTGGTGCTGAACCCGCTCATGGACCAATGAACTGCAGAGGGAGACTCGGGGCGTAGGAGTCTACACTGTAGTAGATCTACGACCTGGTTCCTCCATATTGGAATAATGCTTTCTAATCCCGCAATAATAAAAAAAATACAAGCCCCCAGTGGATGGGATGAAGACTACACCAGTCTATAGGCGGTGCCCTGCGGGCTCCAGCTTTCAACTGGTTTTAACCTCATAAAGACACCTCTGGTTCATATAGTGCCAGTCTACTGTATTGCTGCAAAACAGAATTTTATACAACCCAAACTGGTAGACCGCTGCTAGACAACTGCAAGGTACCGCTAGAGTTTCAAATAAAAAGGCAGTTATAAAAAATAAATGAGAAAATTAAATCTTAAAACCGTGTTCAATGTTCAACAGTAGCTGGTTTACATATGAGCTCAATTTTAGTGAATTAACAACCACTGTTATCATCCCCGCCCCCATATAAATGAGGTTGTTTTAACATTTTTTTTAAAAGAAACTTTCCAAGCTAGATTGTAGACTTTATTTGACTTTACGGGTTCAAATCCAGACGGTGTGTCCTACAACTTTTAGATAACCTCTGGTCCATCACACCTGAATTAAATGGCTCAATCACCTCCTCGGTATGCAGCCAAGTTCTCCAGAGTCCTGCTATTGACCTCATTATTTGATTCAGGTGTGTTGAAGCAGAGACACGTCTAACAGTTGCAGGATTTTACCCCTGATCTACATTTTGCGGCTTTGGCCTAATTTTATTGAGAAAGAACGAAGGCAATAAATATATAAATAAATAAAAAAAACTCCGTGCTTTTACTTTGAAGGTCAGTTGTTTACACCGAACTGAATCGTCATTTCCGGTTTGCTCAGCATACACGCTGCTGAATCGCAACACTAAAGAAACACAGAAACGACCTGAGTTTGCTACATGTAAACATGCTGCTGTCATAAAACAGCTGGAGCTGGTTGGCGACATTTCGTATTGATTACGACAACATGGTGAGAGTCCGTTTCATTTGACCATACATTTAAACATCTCAAAGCTAATGCTAAGCTAACCAAGCTAATAATAAGGTAATGGGGTATGAAAAGCAAATATTTAAAACAACGTCAGATATCCGGTTTGATTTAGCTTTTACTTTTTACTTAGTTTTTCCTTTATTTATTTATATATATATATATATATATATATATATATATATATATATATATATAGTTGGTGTCCATATTGGGTGATTGAAAGCTGTTTATCCTCACTACAATTCATGGCATCTTGCATCTTATGAAACCTTTCTTTATTCATCAGGTTCCATCAGACTGTAAGGCCCTGATAAAAAGGTTTTATCACCTTCAGTCTGAGCGGATAGAGACGTATCAACTATTTGAAGAGTGAGTTTGTACCTCCTTTTAATGTCTCAAGGCTTCACACTATCGTATATTTTTTTCTGAAGGTGATGCATAAACTTTAGTTAAATTAAAGACGCTAAATTTTCTTGTAATTTTCAAGTAAGCATGCTTTTTGTGCAAAATATTCTACCCCTTGTTCCATTAGGCCCTTGTTATAGAGAAACAGAAGGATAATTAGTTGCTGCTATTAGTTCGGTCATTCATTAAGGTATTGGCACAGTTTCCATGACGTGACTGATAGATTATGTTCTTTTAACGACCAACAAGGACAAAAAAACAAAAACATATTTGGCTTTCTTTTAAGCAAGGAGGAAGTGAGGTAGTCTACTTTCAGCCAGCTGACTGGCAGTGCTCCCAAACATGTGGAGGATCAGCAGCAGTGTGTTTTATTAATGCTCCGTTTAGCTCTGATGCTTCATCTGGAATCTCAGTAAACACACCTTCCTCTTGGAAATTGAAGTTAAAGCGCTAAAAACAGACATAGCATTTCATGTAAACACTAAAGAAAAAAATACAAAATTAAAATAGTTTGATTTGAAAAAAAGATAGTTAAACTATTAAAATGAGTGTGCAGGGACACTTGAACAGACTGATTTCCTGCCCACACACTTTGAGCAGCTTTTATAAACGGAAAGGAGGCAAAAATAACAAAATCACTTTGTTGTTTTTAATAGATGATGTAAAGGTTTACTAATTGGAATGTTGGAAAATGTGGTTTTATTTCAGTCAGATTACATGTCTTTGTTGAATTTTGCGAGACACAATTGTTTGTGATTTGCTACTCGATTGCAAACCAATCCCCCGTTTAGGGAATGGAGGGACAACTGAAGTACTGCTATAAATGTGATGTAGAAAATTAAAGAGTTTCAGCATTTTACGCACACTCTGATGTGTGATTTCTCCTTCTGCAGGTATCTTAACACAGTCAAGGACTGTGAGGAGGCTAATTTGGGTTTAGAAATCAGATTATGGGCTGAAATGATCTGGTCTTTGAAGGAGATTTTTAAAATAATTTTTAATTTTAAACTAAACCGTTACTTTGTTTATTAATCCTTGTTTCCTAATGATCAAATCATTCAATGGTAAAAGCCCATGTGAAAGTCCAGATATTGACTGGAGATTTGGGAAAAAATAAGTCAATTATTCTTTTTTTCCTGACATTTTATTTTAAATCAGATCTGCATTTCTGTTTACTGTGATCACAGCAAAAAAAAAAAATAAAAAAATCAAGAATTAATCCTGAGACTATTACATTCCATAACCAATGAAGTTTGTGAAAATTGTGAATAATATTTATTTAATGTTTGTTTGTGGCTGCCGTAACTGCTCAGAGGACACGAAGCCTACTTGAGGACTGGGCCGCATTACGACTTTGAGCACTATAAGCAGTTGGTCAACGAGATAACGCAGGCCTTCAGTGGCATTTCTAAGGAAGTTCTGGAGATCAAGGCGAAGCTTCATCGAGATTTTGACCGAGCTGACCTCTCGGAGCACATCGAAAAGCTGCAGAGCAAAGAGAAGCAGAAACTCGAACTGGTGGGTAAACATCACTGTTGAACACAACGAGCAAAACATTCAGCCGTTCATTGTCTATACTCGTGTCTGTGCCTGGTCAAAGACTCTGAACAAGTCACCAGTTTCATCAATGGACTTAAAATATTCACTTTTTTATATTGGTTTTTATTTATTACCGCCTTGTACGTCAGAAGTTAACATGCATATCCTCTGTATTTCCTTTATGATTTGGTAGAATTGTCTTGTAAGCTGCAAAACTTTGGTAAATGTTTCGAGATCTCTGCTCACAAATTTCTCACAATATTTAGCTGCAGATTTGTCCTATTTCTCCCAACGTTACTGCTGTAAGTGAATCGGCTTCTAACACAGCTGGTTTGTTCAATCTAAAGGGGAAAAAGTTCTCTTTGATAGAACGTCATTGTTTAACCACTGGGAGGCAGACTTCTCAAACATCAAATTATGTCTTTCTGTATGAAACATATCTCACTGCTTTGCTTTTCATCAGACGTTTTTCTAAGGTATTACGTTCTCAGCACCGATGTCAGAAAGTTATTTCAGAAGCTTTGAGAATAAGCAGGAAAACAGTTTTTGGTATTTGTTTCCACACCATTTCTCAAACGATTCTTTCCTCTTTCAAACCTGCCTCACGCTCTGTGTCGGATTTTACTTCCCAAACATTCAAATTTTCTCGAGCTGCTTTCTAGAAGGGATGAATTGGAGTTTTTTTTTTTTTCTCGCATGTACGTTTTATTTTTATGAAATTCCTGTTATCCCTGACTTTTTACCTGCTGTTGCCTACGAACAGACTGCCAAGCTGCAGCTGGCCAAGCAGCAGGCCCAGGATCAGCCGGAGGACGATGGATGTCAGGAAAGAATTCAGGAGCTCAAGCACGAGTACGAGACGCTTTATTAATGCGTTGTTGACGTCTTTATTCACTTGTCTACTGATGTGCGAAATAAACGCACTTGGTGTAACTGATGTGGTAGTTATAAAGAATGTCTTTTTGTCTGCCGTTGGACAGGATCATAAAGAACAAAGAGGCTCTGAGTGAAATCATGCAGGACTTTAAATACGACTCAGAAGAGTGCGATTGACAGCCGACTCCCTGGACGTCTGCACCAGCAACCCTCTCTCATGACGAAACCGCGGGGCGACAGGCCGACTTCGCCCTGATGCAACTTCCCTCTCAGCTCTTATTGATTGGCCTCAGGCTCCGCCCTGCTCACTGCTGCAGTCCGATCCCACCCAGGGAGGGGGGGTGGGGGGGTTGCTAGTCCGCCTCTGTGTGTTTTTGTGTGGAATCATGTGTTTGTATTTGCTGCATTGCTCAACACATGGAATATTCATGATGTGATGAAATGTTTGTCAAAAGCGCCAAGATGAAATCATTATTGGTGCTCGTCCAACTGTTTCTTGCTTATGTCATTACTTTTATTTTTTTAAATAATAAAGACGCTTGGAGTTGAGTTGGAACTTTTTACTGGATGAACTGCATAAGTAATAAAACTCGATACAAAAATATAATCTCTTACAAAGGTTGGAAACAATTATTCTGGTTCCGACAATAAGACTTGTCATGTTTTAAATTACTGATGCTTTACTTGAATATCTGAATATGTTTTCCGAAATATTGAAGTAAACAGAGATCATTATTGCCCCTGTAGATATCAGTCAATTCCCCTTAATATCAAACAAAATAAAATGAACAGATTTTACCTAAAGTTTATCAACCACAGGAGGATTTACAGATCTGACCTGAGGGGAAACAAATGGCTGCAATGGAACCAAAAAAAGGTTGATGGGGCACACCTCTCCAAAAGTTAAGATCAATGATAATCCAAGTAAAAAAAAAAAAAATTATAGTTCTTTTTATTTTCACACAGTGATGACTTATTGGGGAGGGGCAACCTGACCCTGTTGGAGAAAGTCATTTGTCTCTTGGCAAATAATTTGTGACTCATTTAATTAGGTTGTTTTGATAGTTTCCTCCATATTTGAAAACTGCATTATGCTATCTTTGTCAGATGTTAAAATCTGTTTCATGATCTGACAAAAAACAGAAGAAATCCATAAGGAGGCAAATAGTTTTTCACAGCACCGTATCGGATGTAAGCATTGCTAATGATAGTGTATCTTTTCTTCTTCTGTGTGGCATGTAGCCAGACAGAGCAAACAAACAGCTACTTAGTAAAACACGAATCCATTCATCAACTAAACATTTGGCCTAAAAAAAACAAAACTTACAGTTCGACTTTCCTGATTTACATTTCAAACATCACCTTAAAAAATAAACATCTTTGACAATCTGTGTTCTTGTGGATGCCCCCCACCGGCTCTGCTGTTTCACAAATCTTTTTTTAAAAAGTCAGGGTCAAATCTTCAAATCCTGGACTTCTCACCCAACTGGAACCACGACGACCAGTTCGACTCCAGAGCAGCACTGAGTACCCGGGCTACGAATTATTGTTTTGTGGAACCTGCAAAGAAAAAAGTAGGTGGTTCATCCTGGAAAGAATATTAGAAAAAAACATGTAAAAAAATAAATAAATATATATAAAACCTCCACTAATTACTCTGTCTGCCAGCCTCTTTTATCTCTTTCTCAGCTTTTCTTTCCTGCTAACTTTCCTTCGAGGTAATCAATGAGAATCTGTCACTCTTGGCGAACAGAGACATTACTCAGGAGACGCCTTGTGCTTTAGAAAGCAGAAAATAACTGAGCCCTGCTGAGCGAACCCAGTCAGGTGGACTGGAGGTTTCTCTGAGTTCATGGACTGAGGATGTGGCTGAAGGATCTGAACTCCTCACACAGGAACATTCAGAGCTATTTTTTCCCAAAAAAGAAATTGCATGCTAAGGCAAAAACAAAAGAGATGAGAATGGACTGTTAATTATATGTAAATGTTATTTTTTTTCCCTTTAGTCTTTGTTGTGGTCATCAGCTGAAGATCACAAGTCCGCTCATTAAAATATGAGACAATCAGGCGTCTTGACGAAGAGCATGTCCCTCTCTCCATTCCCACTTCTGAGCCCGTAAAGTTCAAACCGCACATTTTTACCTGATCATAAAGCACAGACTGAAACTCCACAGAGCCAGTTCAAAGGAAATCTTTCCTCTTTTTGCTTGTAAAAATGCCGAGCAGATGGCAAATGGAAAAAAAGGCCGGGTCAGAAATTCAGCTCGGCGTATATTGATAGAGTAATGGGGTGTTTGCGAAGGGCATTTCCCACAGAAGAAGAAGAAGAAAAAAGAAAAAAAAAGAGTGTGTGCTGCTTACCGACCTGGTTGCGTGTTTTGTGGGTTTTCTGCAGCCACACCCTCCACTGATCGTACAGTTTGATCGACATGCTGCTGCAGCCCGAGGCGTGCTTGCGGACCCAGCCGAAGAACTGCTTGAGTTCCCGCCGCAGGGTGGAGTTCTGCTCACCGGCTTTAGGATCACAGGAGCCTCTTTGTAGCAGCTCTGATGGGAGGAAGGAGGGACAGGATGAGGAGTGGGTGGGGGAGGGGGACGTGGGAGGAAATGTCAGGAGCATCATGGTTAGAGTGTCTCGTACGCAGCTCGAGTATTCTCATTTTATCGCCTTGAAAGCAGAAAAGTAATCCACGGTTTTAAAGTGAGCTTACAGAGTTTTAAACAAAACAAACGTCTGGCTCGTTTGAGTCGATATTCTTTTCTACAGTCATCTTTTTCTGCAATTTTAGCTGGAAATCCTTTGAGCAACATGTCTCTACCAGCTGTGCACGTCTGTATTTGTTGATTGTTCTTTGTGAAATACCTCAAACTCAATAAGCATCTACATTTTTAGATCTCGCCACAGCTGGTTAATTAGAATAAGGTCTGGACTTGGACTGGGCCGATTTGACCAGGGAGGTTAATCCACCCCAGCCTGGTTTGCTCAGTTTATCATTCTCCATCTTTCCCGTAAACTCTGATTGGCTTCTCTGCTCCTGTTGAAGGAAAGCATCTCCTCAGCATGATGCTGTCACCACCATGTTGCAGCATGTAAAAGAGAAAGAGAGGGCTGGAAAATGTTCTAAACTATTGCAGTGTAAGAAAAAAATTATGATTTTATCTGTTTAACCACAAACATGGTGGTGGCAGCATCATGGCTGTGGGGAGAGACGTAATGAGAGAAAGTGCATTAGCCTGATCCGCGAGGCAATAGCCATCGACATACAGAAAATAAATAAAATAATCAAATCAAGCCAAAGTTCTGATCAAATCCATTGTAGAAATTTGCTGAAAATCTACATCCAATGTGGAGTTACATTTTAAATGCAAAAATAAAAAAGACACAAACCCTGGTGTCTGCATGCTGAGCTAACAAACACACAACATGATCTGAGACAACTACCGACAATTAACATCAGCATTTTTGATATATATTTTTTTTTAATAATGAAGAGTGTGTCAGCATGAAGCACAAAGAATCTGCTTAACTCAATGTATCTAATTAACAATTTATGAATGAAGAATAAGTTCCTAGTAGCAGAATTAAAATTAGAGTGGCTTAAAACAGAAACATTTCCCTCGACCTCAGCCGAAGAGGTGACATTCCATATTTGGGTTTCAGAAAGAATTTTGTCATCTGCCAAAATCAATCCTCTATGGCAAACGACAGAGCCCGATAACGACTTCCCCCCCCCACCCCCCACCCTCCTGCCCCACTGGGAAGTAAATACCACCATAACTTATGTAGCTCATTATCTGCTCCCAAACCTGCTTCCACTCAGCCTTTATAGGCTCTGTGTGTGCCACAGACTGACAGCCAGCTCCGTAACTGGATCAATCTTTGAAGCGGACGAGAGAACTTCACCAAATGTGCCCCCCCGGCTCTCTGCAGTTCCCTCTAATCCTCGGAGAGGAGAGATCTCTATCTAGCCAGCAAGCCGACTGATGTTTGGTTTCCTGCGGGTCACATGCGGTTCGGATCTTCCTGCGCAGGATGTTTAAGGGACACTGTTTCTCTGGCTTTAATTGCCGGCGAAAGGTTGATTATTAGAAAAGAGCAAATGGTCCACAATCGGGAAGGATTTCAAACATTTGGACTCTTTGCGGTCCTGTCCATTTGAGCATCAGAAGACATTACCACGGAGCTCCCATGAATTTCAGTGAACGTAGTGTGACGAGGTCTGGAAAGTCCTCCTGCTTACCTCCGCTGGGTGTGGAGGCTGCAGCCGGGTGGCTCCAGTCACTCCAGATTCCAGGTTTCCTGGAGCCAAAGATCCCCACCGGGTTGCACCTCACCTGGACAAAGTAGACGGTCCCAGGCCTGAGGCCCGCCAGCCGGCATGACGTCAGGTTCCCGATGTTATCCACCGCCTGACGGAGGAAACAGCGTCATGATTAAAGAAACGAGAGGTCAACAGAAATGCTTCTCACGGAAACATTCTTTAAAGATATACTTTCACTACAGAAGATGGTCGGATGCTTAATATCACAAGGACAACGAGGGTGAATCTAAAGTCCTCATATTTCTATGCAGACTTGTAGCTAAAATGTCCTCCGCTTTCTTCTCGGTCCATCCTTTTCACTAACTATTTTAGAAACGTCGAGCATTCCCGTCTTGAAAACATCAAAGAACGACTTCTGAAGGAATTACATCTTCAAAAAAAAAAAACAAGAAAAAAAAAAAAACCTTCACTTCTGCTGACTGCGATCAAAGCCCCGCGGGTTCAGAAACGGCGAGTTTAATTAAAAAAAAACAAAAAAAAAAAACGAAGACACGAGCGGGAAACTTCATCAAGCTTGGTGTGAGGAGGATCACCTTCCAGTCAGCGCCGTCCTCCATTCTGTAGCGGATCTGATATTTGGCCTGAAACAGGAAGTCCTTGAGCTCGGGCGGACTGGCCCAGCGGACCATCAGCTGGTCGTCCAGGCTGCCGACGCGACTCAGCCGCACGTCAGCAGGAGGGTCTGTTGTCACTGCAGGGCAAGAGCGTTGCAGAGTTTCTACACGGCTCCCCTCACTGTGCACACTGACAGGACATGAGGGTGAAAACTGGACAGACGATGGTTAAAAAATAAAAAATAAAAACTCTAATGGACGCATTAGGAAACACTGAGGAGGAACAACGTGCAATATCCATAATGTGTGTTTTTGTTTTTCACATTCTTTTGCAAAGGTAAATGTAGGCTTTCTTGAGTTTAGCTGATGTTGAGCTTCAATAAACCAAGAAGCCTTAAAGACAGAACCCCATTACCTACAGCTCCTCTCATGCCTTCTGCACAAATGAAGACAACAAAGAAGGTCTAATAAGGGCCTGTTTTATGTTTAACCAAGTTAAATAGTAAAAGGAAGCAGATCTTTACTGGTCTAAAGTTATCCTAAAACCCAGATTCTTGAAAATACGAAGATCTCAAAGATTTCATCTGTGGCAGTCAGGTGGCATGATGTTGTGGACTTTGGCTCTGCTCAGCCGGCGTTTCCTGTGTGAGCATGATGTTCCTCATTAAGACACAACGGGGCTGCGATGAAATAATTCAGCCACTTCGAAGGAGAGGAAACCAGAGGAAATACGAACAAGATAACAGGACAGGAGACAAATCTGATTTATGAACCTATTAAATATCCGTTTGTAAACTTCTGCTCGACACACTGCTGGTGGGCAACATTATTTAGAAGGTATGCTTATTCTAATCAGAAGGACAAAGGAAAGCCACACTTTTTGCTTTTTTATTATTTGCTGTATCAACGCAGCAGACGAATCCTCCATTTTGACCCCAAGAAGCTTACGACCTCCAGGCTACTCTGCAGTTTGGAGAGGATTTAATGCGGAGCGAATGCTCCAGTTATCAAACACGGCTTAGGAGAATGTGGTGTTTGCAGAAGGTTAGGGGACAACAGTATATTAGTGCTTTAGTGTTACGGCTCTAAACCTAAAACCTCAGAAGTCGTTAACTGGGAGGCATCTGCTGAGTCCATACTTTTACAACAAAACTTCTGAGAGTGTCGCACGCTGGGAATTATTCTTCCTGCCTGACTGGAGTGTTGTTATTTATTGGCAGGAGATCTGAACAGCTGAGGAGAAAATAACTAAGCAATAAATAAAGTGTATAGTGGCAAGTGTTCAGACTCCTTTGAATTTCTTTCTCTTGGTTTCATTGCAGTCGTTTCCTAAAGCCAAAAAAAAAAGTTCATATTATTTCTCATGAATGTACGCTGAGCGTCCCATCTTGACAGAAAACAAAAGAAGCGTAGAAATGTTTGCGAATTTATTAAAATATCACATGGTCATCATTCCCTTTGCGGTGGCATTCATATTTAACTTTTTTTTTTTTTTTTTTTTGGCAAATGGCTGCAGTGAAACAAAGAATGAAAAATTTAAAGAAGTCTGAATATTTTCTGTACCCACTGTAAGGGTAAGATACACTACCATGCAAAGTGTTTGCCCCTTTAAAGATGAGATTACCAAACTAATTTTAATACCAGATCATTTATGAAGGGGAGAAAAAAATGTCCTCATTAAAGCCTGAATTAACTATGATGAACCACAAATGCTTAGTTTAATTTTATTAGTCACACTCAGGCCTATCGAAATGAAGTCACTATACAACCTGACTGATGACATGAAGCAGGCCAAAGGAAAGGATTAGAAAACCATCTTCCAGTGAACCACAGTGAGAGCCTTTATGTTCAAATAGAGAAAACAGAATAATAATTGTTCTCAAAAGTGGCCACCCTACCAAAGTTACCAGGAGGGCATCAAAAACTAATCCAGGAGGTCAGAAAAGACCTAAGAACAGCATCTGAAGGACTGCAGATTGAACAGAGAGAAAGAGAGACTAGCTGGAGCCAAGGTGAAACCCAAAAGAGATGCCAACCTTTTACAAACAACCTCTTGATGTTTGAAACAACTTTTGAGACAAATATTCTGTGGACTGAAGAAAGAAAACTCTTTGAAGTTTTCGTTCTTCAAAGAAAGAAGAAAACTTGGGCCGCTTCCTTCAACAACATTTTTGAAACTTCACCATCTTTAGTTACTTTATGACGTTCCTGTCGTATTCAGCTGCTGTGTCTCCATGTACCAATCATCCCACCTCCCTACCCCCATGAAACAAAGGCCAAAGAGTTTCCTTACTGACCTACATCCAGGACGTCGAGCGAGCTGATGTCGGAGGCGGCTGAGCCCAGCTGATTGGTTGCCTCCACCCAGATCTCATACGGCGTGAAGAGAGCGATTTTTGCCGAGATGCGACAAGCGTGACCCTTCTTCTCTGAGCTGTAATTCTCACACTCGTTTTCTCTCCCATGCCACCTGAACACAAAGCAACGCCAAATCATTTGCTCTGGAGAATCACCGTCTACCAGCTTGTGACTCATAAAGACTGATAAACTATGCAAATCAGACATTTTATCTGTCTAAGTGAGGAGCCGCCTCACCTCAGTTTGTACTTCAGGGTGTATTTGGTTGGGATGTGGGTCTCTCCTTGCCCACCGACGCTCCACCTGCAGCTCAGGTCTTTTGCGTTGTGGGACCAGCATGTTAAATTTACTGGCTTCTCTGGAGGCACTGGGATATAATTAAAGTAGCAGAATTAGGTTTAAGCAATCCAAAAAAAAAAAAAAAAAAAAAACGATAATAATTAAGTGTGCTCAAACATGTCTATAATGACCTCCTTTTGACTTTTAAAAAAAGCAAAAAAGAAAGACGTTGAAAATTGTTACTGTTGTTAAAGGGGCAAAGAGGTAAACTCAAAGTGAAAGGTCAAACATTTCAGGTGAAGTGTTACACGTATTTCGAACAGTTAAGGTTTTCATATTTCCCATTTTAATGAAATCTTACACCTACAGTCAGAGTGGCGCATAAAGCTGTCCTTGTGCTAAGCTGCAAACTAATTTCATTTAAAGTCAAACACCATGATGTGTTTTTAGCAACGGAGTCCAGTCCTTGTAACTTCAAACTCGTATTTACGATGATTTCTGCCGATGTTTTCCAGATTTCTTGTTCCATCAAAAGTGGCTCTATAATCAAAACAAACAGCTTCCGAGAAGCAATTTCTTTGACTCAAATTTAAACCAAATGCAAGCAAGATTTGTCAGTTTGGAGTTGAGGAAGTCATCTCGACTCAAATAAATATTTTACTCCTATTTAAATGCAGAAATTCAAAGCAAGCAGGCCCAAATATCTGAAAACAGCTGCGACTGTCGTTGCAACAGGTTGTTGAGTTGGACGGACGGATGTTTTAGAAATAATTCTCAAGCTCAGTCGTATTGGACAGACAGAAAACCTGATCACTAATTTTCAAGTCACCTTCCCAGTCCCTGCCGAAAATAAGTATCCCCCACAGCATGATGCAGCCACCGTCATTCACAATGAGAATGGTGTATAGTTTTCATGTGTTTTCTTCTGCTTTGTTTTCTCTCATGCTTTTCTTCTGGCCTCTTGATGTGAACTAGACAACAAATATTTAACACTAGATTGTATTTAGTCACAGAGAGATTTAAATTTTGAGTCGTGTCTTAGTTTCCTTCCACTTTGTGATTATACATTTTGTGTTGGTCTGTTGCGAAAAATTCTGATAAAAGCATCCAAGTTTGCTTTTCAATGAAGTGTCACAAAATGTGCAAACGTTCGAGGAAGATCAAGTCTCTATACGCACTTCCCACATGGAGACAAGAACCAGCGAGGATCCGTCCGTCTGCTCCGTGACACATCAGGTTGTCTCCGGACTTCTGCTGGGAGCCGTTCAGGCCGCGCAGCTCGACGCTCAGGATGTCGGAGGACACGACGCCGTAGGCGCTGCTGGGCAGGCGGACTCCGTTCAGAGTCCAGTACAAGGAGCTGGCGTGGAGACCCAGCTCCGGGCTGAGCCTGCAGGAGGCCGTCAAACCAGAGCCGATTCTCAGGACGGGATCCTGAGGGGAGATCACGGCAACATCTGGACGAAGGAAGCACAAGCGCGCAAGCTTTTAGGCTGAGCTACTTTTTAAAACGCTTTCTACGTGAGCAAGACTTGATCCTGAGTAAATTAGACAATACAAAAGAGTTGCATCTGTATATTTGCAGTATGTCTGGATATTTAGAGAATTTTCTATGTAAAAAGTAGTGCCTAATGTTGCATAAGACCTTGTAAAATATGTTGATAGAATTATGAGCAGATGTAGAACACTTTTAATTTATTATGATAAATATAGACCTTTAATGATCTCTTCTATGTCAGCAAATGCTTCAAGGAACTTTCAGTTTTGTTATCAGCGCCTTCGTATTTCTGCTTCTCAAAATAGGAAATAAATTACAATTAAGTTCACATAAAGCTTTATGAATTAGAGAAATCATAAAGTAGCTTCTCACTTGGCCACATTCAAGCAACTGGAAATTCAGCAGCATTTATAAAAAACAAAAAAAAAACATTTAGAGTAAACTACACACCAAACCTAAATACTAACTTTTTTAAGCTATTCTTTAGTGTTGATTAGTTCTCAGTAAACATTTAATTATCAGCAATTAGTTAAAGGGTTACAGGCTTTTTGTCTGTAGTGTTTGATTGGTTTCAGTGTTTCTCACGAGAAGCGTCCTAAGGAGTCACGGCCACGTTTTAAGAGATCACTCATTTTAGCAAAATGTTTTGACTGTTGTTTTTTTTTCTTTAATATTTAGAGATTGCAGTCACACCGCCTAACAACAAAGCAGGAGCTCAGATCTTATTTACGTATTCAGCTCATAATGAAGAAGATTTATGGAGCCACAGCAGTTACTCAAAACGATTCCTCAGATTTTTCTGTAAAAAGTGTTTTGCTTTTTTTTTTTCCAGTACCAGCCAGAACCACCTGTAAAACATAAAGATTGCTTCCCTGATTGATGTCCATGAAAAACTCTTTGTTGAGTTTTAAATAGTGTATCTGGGTTTTATTTACTGGACTTCAGATTTGTGACGGTGGTTAACTTTTTCATGTGTCTCTGTACTTTAAAAATCTGCTCATAATAATATAAATACTGATAATAATAACTAACTCAAGCTAAGAAGAAAATGGTTGTGTGCCAGGTTGAGTACAAATATTGGAAAGGCTTTTGATTTTGTCTGAAAAATGCAAATAGGTCATTGCTCAGTCAACAATTAAATCTTTCTTTCTTAAAATATTACTTCATTCCTTAAAGTGTAAGTAGAAGATTTTATTAGGATAAATTATACTGCCTCATATTTTTGCACTGTGCAACTTTTTTTGAATTTCATTTCGATATAGATGAATTGTGGTTAAAAAGTTATCTTTTGTAATCTATTAGTTTCAAGAAACCACCCAAAATAAAATTTAAATAAGACAGCTTGCTCCACTGACCATGCAAAATAAAGTTGCACATTTAAAGTGCAGTCGACTCAGTGTTTATTTACCTTTTCTATGTAAAGTAGTGCATGTGACAGCTACTATATGTGATGCCGTATGTGATAATGAAGCAAATAAAAACAATGAAGTGGCTGAAACAACATCAGAAATGTTTTATCTTTTGAAGCGCAGTTCTGTCCGTCTGCGTGGATCAAAGTTTGGAGCGACAAGAGATAAAAACGACCGATCCCTTACGTGTTGAGGAGAGCAGCACGTCTGGAGTGAGGAGCAGCAGAAACATGAAGAAAATCATAGTTTGTGAGCTGCTTCTCTTCTGTTTTCCTGCGTCTGTCTCTTCGTCCCTCGCTGGACGGACGAAGCGGAGGGAGGACCTGTCCAGCTTCCCAGTTTGAATTCTTGTGACAAAGAAAAATAACTGCTTACAATCCGAAAAACACAAGTTGTACCTCGTTGCGTCTCCAGCTGCTGCGACACTTAGGTTGGGTTTCCTCCTCCTCCGACTCAGATCTTTAGTGTTTCCAAGCCTGTTCCCTCCCAAATACTCACACACACACACGCATACACACACGCACGCACACGCACACACATCCTCAGATGGTAAAACAAGTCCTTGGCATAGAGAATGACAACCAATTCAGGAAAATGAAGCAAAACATTTTGATACATTTGTTGACATAAATGTTTCTTCAGAACTCGCTGCTCATTTTCTGTTGGGATTCAATTCACAGCTCATCATTTTGAAATTACAAAAAAAAAAAAAAAATCTGCTAATTTAAATTTTGAATAAGGAAAAGGTAGTAAAGTAATAATTGTTGTGATTCATGTTTGTTCCTTTTCTCATAACAAGAAATTTGCTTAAACACAGAAATATATGTTTTATGCATCTTAAATCCAAAGGCTCTACATTGGTATGGTAACACGTAGTTCGATGTATTTTAAAGAAAGGTTGTTTTTTAGTCCAATTATTCAACAGCTCACACATTAACGCAAACATAAACCAATTTGAGAGGAACCTTTACTTTTTATAGATCTTAAACTCGAATCTCTGACACATCAATTCTTGGGTTTATTTGTGGGGAAACTCCTGGAAAAATCAAGGTATCCACATATTTTGCCATTAATTCATAATCTTTCTAACTTAGTGTTTCCAAGTCTTGGTCATTACTCTGCTTTCCGTGTCTTATGTGTTGTTTCTGCTTTCAGTTGATGGGCCTCCAACTACGTCATTTCAAATGTGCGTAGAGAAGAAGAACAAACTCTGGTTTTCCAAAACAAAGCAGATTAAGTTATTCATTGAATCTAAAGTGCCTATAAATATAAATGTGTCTAAAGATGTTGGATCCCATTAATGCACTTTTGACCTGGGATAGGTTTCTGCCTCCATGGTTAGATAAGGGATGGATGGATGGATGGATGGATGGATGGATGGATGGATGGATGGATGGATGGATGGATGGATGGAAGGATGGATGGATGGATGGACGGACGGACGGACGGACGGACGGACGGACGGACGGACGGATGGACAAATTAATAAAAGCATATCACCGCAGTTAAACAATATAGGATAATTAAGCAACTGTGTTGCTCAGATTTGTGCAAACAGTTAAAACCAAAATATTTCATAAACATGTATTTTAATATTTAACATATGATTTGTGATGTTTTCATTGCTCTGGTTCAGTATTCAGTCTTTTCACACAAACAACACGCAGATGTAGCACAAATCAATATAGCCTGTGACTTAATGATGACATTTGTTAAATTAAATGAAAAACTGAATGATTGATTGACTGAAATATGAATTTTTGTTTAAACTGCAGATATGGTCAGTTATTGGGAACTAGGCGTGTTTTATGTTACTCCTATCTTAGGAAAAGAATACATGAGGTATAAGATACAATTGGCTGCAATATATAAGGTATCTGTGCAATAACATAAAGTAAATGTCATAGAGAATCTTATAAAGAATCATATGAACAATGCCGATATCATCTGGGCCACACAGGAAGTGACTGATGACTAATTAAAACTCAATGTGAAGGTTGCTTTGCTGTGTTATGAGAATGTTCTCCCACTGCCATGTCGCTTAGCAGTTGTTGAAGAATTACTTTAAATTTTTCGAAATGTTTGCTTATTAATTTGGAAATATATACATATGTACCACTTTTTATGCCACTTAAAAAAAAAATCAATGATAAAGAAAAATGTATTTTACAAAACCTATCGTACATTTTTAAATAAGCATTTTAAGAATAAACTTATATTATTTAAACACGGATCAAAAGACACAGATCTATGGACAGTGAAGAGTTTTAATAAATTATTGGCACACTTCAATAATTATTACATAACTTATTTATTGTCATTTGACACTCTTCACTCTCCATAAGAGTCTCTCTCTCTCTACATGTTTGGCATTAAGCTCTGAAAATACAAAAACAAATTTATCCCTCTTAAAGTTTATTCTGATCGCCGTGACAGAAATGTAAATAACGGAGGGAGGAAAGAGACGCGCATTTTGTTGCTGGGAAAACAGGAACTATTTTGAGTTTCTGTTGCCGAGTCCGATTATTATAAACAGTTTTGAGCTTGTTTTTTTTTCTAAAGTCACTTGCAAATTTAATGAGTTGCAGGCTGCGCTTTTTTTGGACTTGTTTTTGAATGTGAAGGTGCTTATTTGGGTTTTGAAATAGGCAGAAACACAATAAGCCCAAGAATTTGTCTGACAACCAGTTCGTCTTAGTCAGACTCTCCCCGTCCATCACTTCCCGGATGATCCGTCCCGCTGTGTTTTCACGTCAAGTTAATATATTTGCTGTGAATGACGTCGAGCTTCGCGTTGCGCTCCAGAAAACTGCAAACATCGGGACTAATATGAACAACGCAATAAACGTGAAAACAGCAACGAGTGAACGTGTCCGTGGAGTTGAGCGACTAAACGCAATTATATTAATTAATATTAAGATAAGTGTCACAAATCTGTGCAGCGGGTCATCAGAGCTGTGGAGCCGCAGGAGGAGCGCTGTGCGCTACGCTGTGACGGCAGACGCAGGGCCGTAACGCACAACCTGGAGGTTGGGGCAGGGAGGGGGGAACTCTAAACTAGAGTCTTCCAGACAATAGTGGACCACACAAAAACATGCAAAAATGACTAAAGTTAATTTTTCTTCTTCTTCTTCTTTTTTTTTTTGCACTCTCCCCTTCAGTTCAACCTTATAAGTTAAGACACATACAGGTCCTTCTCAAAAAATTAGCATATTGTGATAAAGTTCATTATTTTCCATAATGTAATGATAAAAATTAAACTGTCATATATTTTAGATTCATTGCACACCAACTGAAATATTTCAGGTCTTTTATTGTTTTAATACTGATGATTTTGGCATACAACTCATGAAAACCCAAAATCCCTGTCTCAAAAAATTAGCATATCATGAAAAGGTTCTCTGAACGAGCAAATAACCTCATCATCTGAATCAACGAAGTAACTCTAAACACCTGCAAAAGATTCCTGAGGCTTTTAAAAACTCCCAGCCTGGTTCATTACTCAAAACCGCAACCATGGGTAAGACTGCTGACCTGACTGCTGTCCAGAAGGTCATCATTGACGCCCTCAAGCAAAAGGGTAAGACACAGAAAGAAATTTCTGAACGAATAGACTATTCCCAGAGTGCTGTATCAAGGCACCTCAGTGGGAAGGAAAAAGTGTGGCAGAAAACGCTGCACAACGAGAAGAGGTGACCGGACCCTGAGGAAGATTGTGGAGAAGGGCCGATTCCAGACCTTGGGGGACCTGTGGAAGCAGTGGACTGAGTCTGGAGTAGAAACATCCAGAGCCACTGTGCACAGGCGTGTGCAGGAAATGGGCTACAGGTGCCGCATTCCCCAGGTCAAAGGTCAAGCCACTTTTGAACCAGAAACAGCGGCAGAAGTGCCTGATCAAGGCTACAGAGAAGCAGCACTGGACTGGACTGTTGCTCAGTGGTCCAAAGTACTTTTTTCGGATGAAAACAAATTTTGCATGTCATTCGGAAATCAAGGTGCCAGAGTCTGGAGGAAAACTGGGGAGAAGGAAATGCCAAAAGGCCAGAAGTCCAGTGTCAAGTACCCACAGTCAGTGATGGTCTGGGGAGCCATGTCAGCTGCTGGTGTTGGCCCACTGTGTTTTATCAAGGGCAGGGTCAATGCAGCAACTATCAGGAGGTTTTGGAGCACTTCATGCTTCCATCTGCTGAAAAACTTTATGGAGATGAAGATTTCATTTTTCTGCACGACCTGGCACCTGCTCACAGTGCCAAAACCACTGGTATTACTGACCATGGTATTACTGTGCTCAATTGGCCTGCCGACTCTCCTGACCTGAACCCCGTAGAGAATCTGTGGGATATTGTGAAGAGAAAGTTGAGAGACGCAAGATCCAACGCTCTGGATGAGCTTAAGGCTATTGAAGCATCCTGGGCCTCCATAACACCTCAGCAGAGCCACAGGCTGATTGTCTCCATGCCGCGCTGCATTGAAGCAGTCATTTCTGCAAAAGGATTCCCAACCAAGTATTGAGTGCACAATTGAACATAATTATTTGAAGGTTGACTTTTTTGGTATTAAAACACATTTCTTTTATTGGTCGGATGAAATATGCTAATTTTTTGAGACAGGGATTTTGGGTTTTCATGAGCTGTATGCCAAAAATCATCAGTAGTAAAACAATAAAAGACCTGAAATATTTCAGTTGGTGTGCAATGAATCTAAAATATATGACAGTTAAATTTTTATCATTACATTATGGAAAATAATGAACTTTATCACAATATGCTAATTTTAATTTAAGGACCTGAAGTTGATGTTACCATCATACAATAACTTGCAAAGGTATTGGCAGAGCTCAATGTAATTTTCACAGGCGGGGGAACATTATTGTCAACAGCTGCTGAAAGTAACTAAAAAAAAGTAACTTTTAATGTAACTTAGTTACTTCCCCAAATCAAGTAATCAGTAATCTGATTAAAGTTACTTTTTCAAAGTAACTATGCCAGGAGTGTGTGTGTGTATATATATATATACACACACACACACACACACATATATATATATATATATATATATATATATATATATATATATATATATATATATATATATATATATATATATAAAATGAGAGTAATATTCTCATTTTATTAAACTGATTTTTAAGCAGGATGAATCACTGCTGCCAACCTTATCTTTGCTTACCATCTTCTAACAGTTTGTGCCAAAGTCATCAGACACACTGCAGTGAAGGCTGCTCTGCAGGTTCAGTTTAAAGAAGAACGGCGCGCGTGCGTACGTGCAGAATGGTGATGATGCGCGTGACGCCACGAGCAGGAGCGGATCGGAAGAGCAGCAGACAGACAGGACCCGAGCCGAGCCGAGGCAGCAGCAGCAGCAGCAGCAGCAGCACCATCCCAGGTAGCTCAGTGCGGGTTGAAGGCCGACTCTCCGCTCCTCTCTCCAGGCTCCCTCAGATGCTCCGGTTCGGCGGCAGCATGCGCGGCTTCTTCCCCGCCCTGCTCTCGGTTCTCCTCGCCGGGCTCGCTGCCGCGACATCCTCGGATCTGTTTGACAACCAGCTGGGTGACATCAATTACTGCAAGAAGCAATGCCAGCTCACCATCAAAAACAAAAGCCCCGCTAAAGTAAGTTGCTCCCGTGCGCTTAGCTGTCTTTGAAAGGAAAATCCCGTTAGCACTGGCTGAAAGCGGGTTCGATCCTCATCATAACCTACATTTCATCAGCGACATCAGCGTCTTTTATAACGAGCTGTTTTCGGTTAGTTACAGTGTGAAGAATGAATAGCTGAGGTAAACGCATTTCTGCGCAGCTAGATCCAGGCTCGGACATTTCTCTGCATCTTCTTGGATGCGCTTTACGGCGCGCACAATTTAGGCCGAAAAGATGCAGCTCGCTTTCGTCTGCGCCCTGGAGGCAAGTCCAAGATGTGGAGTGCATCCAAGGCTCGCACCGTGATTTAACCTACTCAACACTGCACCATGACAGATTAGGATCAGGGGATACCAGTTAGTGACAGTTTGCGGTTCTGCGCACAGAAGGAGGCCAAGCTGGACCCGAGCGGGATGCGGGGATGGAGGACATTTTTCTTGCGGTTTCTTTGATCTAATGCGGCTAAATCCGCAGCCTTCATCCGCTCTCCCCTCCCTCTGCTTCTCCGCTGCCTTCAGGTGCGGTTCAAGACGTCCTGCAAGGCTGCGAGGAGCAGACCTGCAAAGAGGGCTTTAGGTTTTATCGCACGCTTGAGAACTGTGCGACGCGAAAGAGTAAGGATGTTTATGATGCATATTAATCGGCCTGCTTTTGCTTATCGTGTTTTTGGGAAATGCATTCAAACCAAATATCGTTTGCTGAAAAACGAGCAGTTCTTATCTCGGTTTTCTCCGAATCGTCAACAATCCCCTCCAGAAAAGATGCTGAAAAAGCTGCAGCAAATATTTCAGAGGATCTCTTTGTCTCGCCCGTGCTCGCAGTGGACGCTAGAGGGTGCTGTTTCTACCAACCGCTCCCCTCCCATCCCCCTTCCCCCACCGTCACATTAAACTCTTCACAAGTCTGAAACAGCCAGCTTGCTCATTACCACACGTTTTCCCTGACAGTGTCTACGGTTCTGTTATGAACTGTATATGACAGCCCATAATATGACAGCCGCACTGTGTCATTAACTGATGCCGTGCTCCATCCGTGTCACATTCTCAAACAAACTTAAGTGGACTTTCTCCCAGACTACCAGGGGATGTTTCTAATTTTGTTTCCCTCTCTGTCTGGCTGGTAGGACTCCATAATGAACGCCTGTCACCGCGGCTGCCGCCTCTACTCCATCTGCCAGTTCGTCAATGGGGACGCCGGCTTTAATACCAGCAAGGAGGAGTGTCAGGGAGGTGAGTCAGTGAGGCGATCTTTGCATGGGACTGTTTGTCTTTTTGTCCCCAGATAGAATAATTTCACAGATATTGCATCACTGATGGAGACTTAAGTGACCGATGGGTCAATTTGGAGTGTTTTTTTATTGATATTTTCTTCCAGCAAGAGGCTGCTCACCTTTTTCAACTGTCATATTTAAAAATCAATCATGTAATTTGCCATCCATGCAGGTGTTCGGTTTCAGTGGAGAGTGAATTCTCTCCAGCAGAAGCAAATTCTCCCTCGTTATCACGCAGCCTGTCCGTTATTCTGTCAAATTTTTTATTATTTTTTTCATACAACTGTCCTCCTCTTTTTCTGTGCAGCTTGCCAGGAGGCATACATCAAGCTGCTGGAGCAGGAGGCCTGCAGCACCGGCTGTGCCAGCCAACCCTCTGAACCTGAGATCATGAGGAGGAAGGTGAGGGAAGGCTGCTCCGTACACAATAAATTCACACTCCCATACCTACGTGCTGCTTTTCAAAACGAGCGTGACTCACCAGTCGCCGCTGAAAATTACCATTGCAGACACGTTTGCATACACACTGAGGTCAGCCAGGCTTTTCTGGGTTTAACTGTTTGACCTGTTCTCATCTCTCTGGCAGCTGAGGGCCATGACCTTGCGCCCGAAGCCCCCCTCTGTGATGGAGGCCGTGTCCAGCTGGTGCAACGACATCGTCAGCTCTGCCCAGAGTTTCATCTCCTCCACCTGGACCTTCTACCTGCAGGCCGACGACGGCAAGGTTGTGGTTTTCCAAGTAAGAGGCCCCGACGAGATCTTAAAAAATTATTTTTAATTTAAAAAAAGACAACTTTAATGCAAAGTAATTATTTACGAGGCAGCTTGCACTTAGGTAGAATATCACCGATTCCGAAATGTTTGTTTTTATATTTTCTTATAAAATCCCATTTTCTTATACTTTTTCAAAACCAACAGAGGCTTGTTCGATTAACTTCAGTTCGGTAAACCTGAGCCACTACGCAAGGCAGAAACATCCAATTCTTATTTGATTTCTTAACAGAACGGTTTGGTTTAAATTCGGCTCACACCAATCGAATTAATTCAAAAATACTCCAGTGAAATACACAAGTGATACTATCACTGCACTGTGAAATGATTTCACCCTCTCACAAACTTCTTATGCACTTTTTCCTCATACTTTAATATTTCAAATGATCATACACATTTTAATATTAGATCACAAAATACATTTTAAATTCCCTTCATTTTTAAGGGAAAAGATTTCAAACCAAAATGACTGCATGAAAAAATAGAATTTCCCTTCCCTTATTAAATCATAAATTAACAGTTATTATCTGAAATATTGGCTTTGTTTTTTTTAGTCACTTTTAAATTATAATCAAGTCAGTATAGGCCAGTATAATCAAGAAATTCAAAAGTACCCGTCTGACAACATGAAATAGGCTAAAAGATGCCAAAAGGCAACACACTTACACAGATCTAAAGAAATTCAAGAGCAGATGGGAATCGAAGGCTTACCAAACCATTTCTAAGCTTTGGGCACTCCAGTGAACCACAATGAGAGCCTCATCCACAAATGGAGAAAACATGGAACTGCGATGAATCTTCCCAGGAGTTGCCAGTTTACCAAAATTACTTTGAGAGCATGTGGACGAGTCAGTCAGGAGGTCTCAGTAAAACCCAGAACCACATCTGAAACTCTGCAGGCTTCACTTGCGTCATTTAATGTCAGCGTTCAGGATTCAACAATGAGAAAGACGGCACATGAATATAAATTGCATCCCTCGTGTTCACAGGGGAAAATCACCACTAACCAATGCAAACACAAAGGATGCTTCTCAAATTTACCAAAGAAAATCTTGATTTTCCAGAAAATGTCCCTAAATGACTAAAATGTTTGTGGAGCTATTCTGCGGAGAGACGAGACAAAGGGAAACCTTTTGGAAAGTGTGTGTCGCGTCACATCTGGCATAATAGTACTACATTTTTCACACACACACACAAAAAAGATCAAATTAATTGTTAAATATGGTGGAGGGAGTGTGACGGTCTCTTAATGCTTCCTTAGTTCATCACCTGGTTGACTTGCTGTAGGTGATTCCATTAGAATTAGAATTGGCCTAGTCAAAGTTCAAACCTAAATCTGTAAGATTTGAAACGTAAAATGTACAGGAACTCTCCTCCTTATCTGACTCAACTGGTACTATGTTGCAGGGGGAGAAAAAACATGTTTCAAGATTTCTGTCTCTTAGTGTGACAAGTTGGAAGAAAAGATCCCAAACATTTCCAGCTTTACCTGCAGTGGAAGGTGGTTCTATAAAGTAGAAGAGATCTGAATATATATATATGAACTCCACCCTTTTCGGGTTCTTCTCTCTTCCTTTCTCCGTAACCCTTTTCTTCCACTTCATGATTATGTTCTACATTGGGTTGGTCTATTTGTAGAAAATGCTCTGAAGTTTGTGGTCATATTTTGCATAAAAATGTATCAGTCCCTTGGATTCTCTAGTTATTCTATTTCTCAAAATGAGAGGTAGCCATTTTTTTTGTTTCACATGGTTGTAATTTGGGGTTTAAAGGAACCCAGCAGACCCCTGTAGATTATTTGATGCTGCACTCTGTTTCCTGTTAAGATTGGGAATTATACCCTCGACTCTATGCCTCTCTTAGAGTTGGGCAGAGTGCCAGCAGCTGTCTCACCCCATTTGGCGGCCATCGTGTACCGAATGTGCAGCATGAGTGAGCATGCAGCTGGGCAGGGAAAGGTGGCTGAAATGTGACAGTGACAAGCTCTTTTCCTTTATTCTCACACAACTTTAAGGTTTAAAAACATCCTCTTACATGATGCCATGACGCTCAGTTTTATGCTCTGATAACCTCGTTGGTGAAGTCACAATAAAATGGGACACAATGCAGAGGACTGCTGAATGTGGCAATTACATTATTATTAGAAGTAAATTCCCACACTTTAGAGAAACTTTTACCAAAAATCTTAAAGGGACAGCATATAGATTTGTTATAATTGCACTTTCCTGAAACATTTTGACCAGTTTTTCTTAAGCAACTAGGGTAGGTGTATTACATTTGAGATTGCGTCCATATAAAACATTCTTCGCCATGTTTAACTTTGAAAAGTAAGATTCATGCAACTTTATTTATTTATTTTTTTTACAAACATGCAACATTGCATTGCTTTCTAGAGGAGTTTTAAGAATTTTAAACTAAAGTCAACACAATAAAACATCTACCTATTGAAGCTGTAAAAAAGATTTGCTTTGCTAAACCACCAGGCTGCACAATCAAACCCTGCAGTTTAAAAAAGCGGACCAGAAACCTGCATCTCTGTCGTGTTTTTTTTTTTTTTTTTTTACTGTTTGGATGCATGGATGACAGTTTTAGCTGCATAATTGACCGTTTCAGAGGGAAATGATAGTGTTTATGCACTCTAACCCTCACAGAAGTGCTTCTGTATGAAAAGAGCCCTCTTCATGTGGGAATTCAGGATTGCGTGTGAGGATTGGTGCGCCGACTTGGCTGTCGGGCAATGCATCCATCTCAGAGTTGCTTTTGGACTCGGTGACGGATATTTGCATGCAGAACAACACTGTGAAGGGAAGTCTGCCTCAGCAGGGCTGTAGGGAACTTATCAGGCCTATGTTTAGCTTGCAGTTGATACACTGCCAGAAATGTGACAGGTTCAGACTTAAAAAAAGAAAAAAAAATCCAACACACTGAGGGATGGCAAAGGTGGGAAACGCTCTCTGAAATACAAATTACAGTATGAGAATATCCACAAAGACCTGACAATCTACAAGCAACCATTGCTCTGGTTGTGTCTAACTTTGTTTTCAGAAATACACATTTGAAATGAGATACCAGATGTGCAAAAAAATAAAAAAAGCTCCCCCCTCCCCAACTCTCTGTCATTAAATCAGACCGCACTTCTTTTTTTTAGGATCATTAAGATGACCATGACCATAATTTTGTTGTTTCTGTTTGCTAATTGCCAAAATAATGAGAAAATAATGAGACAGAAACAAGTTTTTATAGGTTTCCATTTGGTAGCTTTGCCTTTTAAGAGTATGGCTTGGATGAACTTTCTCAGTGTCCTTCTACAAGAGTTTCCCTATTGTTTGCTGAAATTTTGGCCCATTCCTGATACAACCTGTGTAACCGAGTCAAGTTTAAATTTATTGTCTAACTGGAAGACTCATTTGTATCCAACTAAAAGTTTTTTCTCATCATGATGCAATGTACGTTTATGAAGTAGCTAACACTTGTCCCTCCTGCAGCAAACAGGCCCATCTGGGGATGTGCTTAGCAAATTAGCCGAGGCTGTAAATGTTTTGTTTTTAGCACTTATCCCCATGCAAGTAAACAACAAGGAAAGATAGAAGGAACGCTCAAAAGCAAGATGCTGCTGCAATTGTAGTTTCTTCAGAGCACAGGGCACGTCTCCCAGAACGAAAGGGTTGGTTTTAAGTTTTTTGAAGCGAGGTTCTGTCAGGTCAACATCAGTAATAATTCTAGAAAGAGAGAGAGACTTGGGTTTGGTGGGAAGGTGGAGAGCGGACAGGTTGCACAGAAGAGTTGAACAATTAGGAGCTTTGAGGTCGTCAGTCGTTGGGTTTGGGATGACAAGCAGGTGGGCAAAAGTTGAGCTCTCCATGGCGCCCTCCAGTGGAGATGTGAAGAACTACACAGAAAAACCCAACCACAGATATCGAAACGAGGAGTGATCAAAGCCAAGAGAGACAAAATGTGTCTGCAGTCTAAAATAACTAAAACAAAAAAAAAAAAGATCATAGCAATAGGATAGATCGCCATGTTGGCCGATTTAAAGAGTCTGCAGTTTTAGCTGTACGATCCAGTGTGACTCAGTGTGGATTTGTCTTTGTTGATAATGCATCTAGCACAGGGGTCTCAAATCCCGATCTAAAAACTGGTGTCACGTAGCTTTTATATGTGTTTGTTTCACTACACCTGGATTAAATGACGAGGCCATTATCATCGCTCCGTAGCACTGGATGCTTCCTGAGGAGGCAATTCAGCCACTTGACGCTGAATTGTGTTTATGATGGGGTGGGATGACACAACTAACAGGCTCAACTAATGTAACAACAAATAATTTAATGTCAGACAGTTAGGGGAGTTAGCTGTATAGTTAGATGTGTATATATATATATATATATTTCCTGTCAGAGCGTTTTACACTGGTGCTTCATCTGGTTTCAATGCGCTCGGTCAGAAAAACATGACTCACGAGAGCTTTCCTGAATTCAGCTGTAAAACTGCCTTTTCATTTTGGCATTTTTGGGAGTTGAACTAACCTTTCATTTCTCCACTGTGACTCCGGGAAGCTGCGGCACTTTGTTGTCTCAGACTAGTGATTGGATTTGGTTGGCGCAGACCAACATTTTGATGCTACTCTAGGAGGTTCAGATCTGGATGAAAACACATAAATTATTACATGAACAGGGGAAAAAATAAACCAGTTGGGAGGATTCAAGCTGCAGCGGGAGATGATTTACCGTTAGGTGCACATGCATGTGTGTGTTGTTGCTGAGGCCAGCAACGCTATTATTAAAAGTGACTGCAGCTGCTGCTGTAGGGAAAAGAGGGTCAGCAGTGGGAAAGCAAAATCCTCTTTTAATGAGTCCTCTGGGTGAACCAAACACACAGCAGTGAAAACAGTGACGACAGGCAATCTGTGTTTTAGATGCATTTTTTTTAAATAAACTACCTCAGTACTAAGTTAAAACCCATTTAAGTGAGTGAAATGAAATGAAGGAACACAGAAAATCTTAAATAAATAAAAACTGAGCTTCAGGGAAAGTTATTAGTGCTCATAAAATCCCGATGTCAAGATGGAAACATTTAGTTTACCAGCAAATTATTGTATTCAAAAAGTATGTATGTATCCCTTACTTTTTCTGTATGCTTTCTAGTCACATTTAAACATTTCAGATCATCAAACATTTTTTGTGGGATAAAAATATGATCTGAGTTAATACAAAAAGCAGTTTGGAAATGGAAATGATATATTTTTGCACCAGAAGCTAAAGCTGTCAACCCAATCTTGAGGGATGCCATAAAGGTTACAGATTATTATTTATATAATTCTTGTAGAACAAGGGGCATAACATGCTTTGGTATGATCTTTTGAACTATTGTCTTAAGTGGTTTATCAATCATGTTCTGTCTAGAATAACAGCACAAATCCAAAATCTACATAGTAATGAAGAAGTTTGGAAAGTTGTGCATGAAATCGGTGAAAGTTTCCTGTCTATATTTCCACTCATGGCTAAATATCTTTCTGCTCTTGCTTGTTGTGACGTCAGAGCCAGCCAGAGATGGAGTACTCCATGCCGGAGCTGCAGGCTCCTCGATCCAGTGTGGCTGACAAACCCTGGCCTCAGGTCCACTCCCACACCCAGAGACCCCATGGTAGGAACCTTTTCACAACGCTTACAAACAGTGACGTGACTCGGATCAACAGTTTGGCCGTAACAATCTGTCCGTCGAGCCGTCCTGGTTTCCTGCATGAAATCCCAACATGTTGCATTGAACGTCGTTGATGTAATGTGGCAAAACGTGAAAGAGTTGAGTGAATATTGAGCGTGTCAGCAAAGCGGAGAACTTCTTCTAATTGCCTGGCAGGCGTTAAGGGGCGAGGAGAAAAAGGAGCAGGCAAGTCGGCGATCAAAGGGAAGCGCCCCGTCCAGCACGCAGAGGACGCTGCAGCTGACCACGACTTCCTGGGCTGCATGTCAAGGTCAGAAACCTTTGAGAGAGAGAGAGAGAGAGAGAGAGAGAGAGAGAGAGAGAGAGAGAGAGAAATATATATATTTCTGGTGACCTGGTTCACATGATTAAATGATTCAGAACTTGTTTGTATCGAATCTTATTCAGAATCACCACAGCTTTCCACTCGTTCTTTGTTCTTTTTCCTCCTGTTCGGTTGTAGCTTTTGATAATCTTTGTGGCACCAGTCCACAGTTTGAAATGCCTCCTGTTGGTAATATTTGACTGAAAAAAAAATGTCAACATACGATCATAACTGGGATTATCCCCATCTCTGGACACCGAGCCGTGTACCAGTAGACCGCACTGGTTGGCTTGCAGTAAACAAGTGACAACATTTGACAGAGAATGTTAGATGTATTTTTATTTTGGACTGGTCTGGTTATGAATCTTTTTAGTGTTTCAGTGTCTGTCTCCCTCTTCCTTGTTGCAGACGCTCAGGTCTTCCACGGTGGATTTTAGCCGCTTGTCTCTTCCTGTCCATCATGGTCATGCTGTGGCTGAGCTGCGCCAGCCTCGTCACCGCACCGGAGCAGCACATCAAGACGCAGGTACTTATTCAGAAGAGCATCGCCGTGTTCTGTCCCCTGCTGTATTCTCCTCCTCTGCCTGCAGTTTTAGATCACTGCTGTGATATTAGCGGAAATCCAGGAAGATGAATTACAGTGTTTTCTGTTCAGTTTATTAAATCCCTCTTCATCGTCGAATCCTTGTTATGCAACATATATTTTAGTGATTAAATAGTTTTAAGCCTTGCCCTATGTCGACCCTCTTATGCTGTTTGTGATTCTGAATTATTAGTTGTTTATTAAAATATTAACAAAGTATTAGCAGTGCACAGTACTGTTTCACTGCTAAAAATGTGCAGCAGCTATAAAACATCTATTAGACAAAATTTCTTGTTTATTATCTCTCTAAATGTGTCATACTTTCTCCTCTGTGCATATCAAATAGGTCGATACATGTTTAGCTTAAGTTGTTTTCACAAGTTAGACGATTAATAAGGCTGCACAATTTTTGGAAAACAATGATTATTCTCCTTATTCTCCATTAAAGAGAAAGTACACCCTCCAATTTATAGTTTTAACATCTAAACGATTCTGTCTTATTTTATCTTAAAATAAATATCCCTCTGACAGCAATTTTGATTGCTACATTACTGGATAGAGCAAAAAATGAAAAAAAAAATGCCTTCATTTTCATTTGTTTTTAAACACATCAAAATAAATGGCAAGATAGGGAACAGATTTGCTTAAATATGACTGGGTTACAAAAACTATTTTTTGAAAGTTGTCTATGTTTTTTCATCTGAATTAGGACTGTTTTGCACCGTTGAATCCAAAAATGATCAATTTTTCTCAATCAGGTTTGATTTTCATTCTAATTTGATTTAGAAACTGACTAAATTGATTACATTTTTGTGACGTTATCAGTTCATTTCCATTAATATTTCTCATCCAAAAAAGGATATAGGAGAAAAAAAAAGTTTTCTAACAGAGCGTAAATGTTTGCAACTTGGATTTCTGTAAATTGTTGCAAGCTGAATGTTGACCTGATTGAGCAAAAACCAATGTGATTTTTGGATCCAGTACATCAAAATGACCCTAAAACAGTTGAAAACCCAGACAATTTTTTTGGCCAGTCATGTTCTCGTTCGCTCTTTGCTATATTGTCTTTGCTTTTCCTTGCATTTCTCAGCTGAGCATCAATGGAGATAAGGAGTTCATGGAACATGTGCACAAGGTCAACCCTTTCCATCTGAGCTCCATGATCGCCGTCAGCGTGAAGCAGTCGGAGGAGACCCAGGAGGCAGGACCGCTTCCGGTCAAGGTTGATCTCAACAAAACCTGCGTTTAGAGAGAAAGCGGCCGTTTCTCGTTACTTTTGGTAAAACATGTGGCCTGTCATCAACGCGCCACTCAGCAGAGTTTTTAAAATACGTTTAATATATATATTAAAAAAAAGCACGGCTCCATGTCCTGTTTACTCAGAATGATCAATAACATCTCGTGTCAGCAGGATGTTTTTTTAATTTCTTTTTCAGTTTTTCATTGTACAGTCCACTTTTCTGCAAGTTCATCCTCACATTACCATTAACGATCCGCTTCGCTCACCGGCGGAGAGACGCAGCCCTCGTCTCACGTCCACACACGAGACGAGCAGAGAGAGGATGGATTACAGCCGAGAGCTCCGCCGTCATTCGTAATGTTGAGCTTGGACAAATGCACAGATTCGTGTTAGATTTAATTTATCTCATTTGCGCAGAGTTGGGATTAATTAAAACGGCTCGCTCAGACTCGAGAGATGAAAGGCGGCGCGAGAGAGGAAGATGAATGAAAGGTGAGCAAAGTACTTGACAGCGCCGTGGGAAACAAACGCAGTAACAAATACGCAGTTTATGATCTGTTTACATAATCAGCTTTATGAGCTCTTCAGAAATATCGCCTTTGCAAACGGCTCTGAAATTGAAAATCCTCTTCTTGACATCGTTCTCAGGTGAGTAATCCTCACCAGGGAGACAAAAACTAAATTAGCGTCTTTCTGTAATCTAATTCCTGTGCGTTTGTGTGCGTGTGTGTGTGCGTGTGTGTTTGAATAAATCTGCAACAGCACTCATTCATCTACGGAGAACAAATTCAAGCGACAGCATCTGGGCGTGCTGACTGGAAACGGGAAAAGCTGAAGCCGTTATTTATTTTCTTCTTCCCTATTTATTCTGAATCATCGACATAAGTAATCTGCTGAAGTGTTTTGCTGAAGTGCCATGGACATTTAACGCATCACACAAGTGTAAAGGCTCTTTTGTGTATGACCATTGCAGCACAGAGAAACACACAACAGGACAAGATGGCACCAGATACTGTATTAATATAGCTATGATTATTATGATTACTATGGCTCTTATATCACTTCAAGACTTTGTAGCTGTTTCCTGTGCCATGTGCTTTCCAATAGCTGACTATTTTGTATGTCCTAGGAGCACATATTGAAGGATAACCCCTGTAATAATGTGTAATGCAAAGCTTTGAGCATAGACCTTTGTTATTGAACAGAATTGCACAGTCTTAGAGAAGATATTTTGTTTTCCTCTCCGTGCTTTTGGTGTCCTGTAATGCTCTCTTTTAACCCCCCCTCTATGTAGACAATTAACCGTGCATGCAAGTAATAAATCCTTTTTTTTTGTTTTGTTTGTTTGTTTTTTTAGATGATAGTTTGTTCTAAGCACTCGCCATGCCAGTAACGACACTTCTCTATTGTGGACTTGTGATTTTTTAAATTTTTATTCTTATTATTTTTTAATGTTTTATGTGTTCATATTTACAGTTAACCTAAAACATATAATAATGATTTATAGCTAGGACTCTTGATTAAAAAAAAAAAAAAAAAAGCCATCTGATCAGTATATGTGCAGCTTCGAGCTCAAAGTTACAGGATATGAGTTGATTAAATCAAACTGTATTTGTTTATTTTTACCGTTTATTTCCAATGAAATGATACAACATGATGAAATAAAGTGTTTTCACTGTAAATCAATAAAATATGCAAGCGGAGGTTTTTTGTTTTTGCTAGTAAGAAGAATATTTAATAAATGGATGATTGACATTATAGATTCAGTGTCTGTGTTTTTCCTTTTTCAAAGTCTAAACTACTTCTTATGAGAAATAAGTGGTTTTGTGCAAAAGTTTTAACTCAGTCCTAATTTGGTGATACTTCCAGGAAGCCAGACTTTCCTGTATTATTTAAAAGTCATTGGAGGTTTTCCCCCGTTTAAGTTCAGATAATTGAAGGAACCAAGAAGAAGTTCTGGGTTTTAAAAACACAGCTAGAGCAGAAGGACAGTGTCTAAATGTAATGTCAGGAAAAAATAATAATAAAAAAGGCCTCTGCAAAAAGCTAACTGCTTGAGATATGTCTGGAGTTGCTTTTAAGTAAAGTAATGCATCACTTCTTAATCCATTCAAAGACCATTTAGAGCCACCCTCTCCTGCATATTGGTGGGGAACGTGGTATTAACTATCTTGTTTAAGAGCATTTTGACGTGTAGCAGGGAAAGAATCTGGAATCGAACTTGCAACTTTCAGATTCCTCTCTTGCAGTTGAGTCGGAGTCTCCTGTAGATTGTGAGTCACTCCAAGATTTTTGAGGTAATTTTGTCAGCACAGTTTAATTTGCTTTAGTCATAGTGTTTTAATTAAAATGTAGAGTAGCATTTCACCCATTTGTAGTCATTTTACTAGCCATTTCCTAGCCTATTTCCTAGGAGTTTAATCTGGAAAAAAAAAAAATAAACCATAGAAAAAATGTTTTATACCCAGGTCAAATGTTCATCCTACAATGTAGTATAGTTAGTTATGTTTTGCAATACACTATGTGCAGACTTTTTTAAAATATATTTAAAATAACTTTATTTTGATTTACCTGTTCAAAAAGTTCCAAACTCCAAGATCTTAAATGAGATGTTTATATCTTTTTTTTTTTTAAAGAGTGCAGTGCAACTCTAAAACTTCAATTTAGCCTTCACCTTCACCTCAAACATTAAAATTAGCAGCTTTTCAAAATTCATCAGAACTGCTTGACCTGAACAATGCGTTCATAAATGACAATATATTGATTTGGCAATGACATTCATTTAAAAATAATAAAAGCTTTGTGCAAAAAAAAATAAAAATCAAAGAAGCATATCTGAAAATCATTCAGCAACAAAATTATAGCATAAAAATGAAATGCTGTGATTAAAAAAAACAAAAAAAATTCAGCCAGAAATGCATTCAAATGGCGTAGTAAATAAAAAAATCCACTTGGGGGCAGCAAAGTTCATGAAGTTGGACAAGTGCTTCGCGCTTCGTGTTTGTTTTTTAAAATCATATTTAAGAAAATCTAAAGCAAAAAAAGTTCAGAGACCAGAGAAGAATCTGTGGAAAAAAATTCAAATCAAATAATCAGACAAAGAAGATTTGGAGTGCATGAAGGGTTTGTGAACTTGTTTGACAAACAGCTATGTAGCCTTTTGATATACACATTTTCATTAAGATGGTGGAGAGAGAAATCTCTGCAGAAAACATAACAGTTGAAAGCTGCCGCTACAACCAATAAGCAAATAAATGCTACAATTCACTGGCTGCCATCTGGAAACGACATGAAGAGGGGGGTGAGGAACGTGATTTTATTTTTTTACACTGCAGATAACAAACTGTAAATGTAGAGAATCCCAACCTGTTAAAAGGAGAAATGCGAATATGAGGAGAAATAACGGAACAAAGACAAAAAAAAATTGCGTAGGCCTCTTTGTCACGGCATCAAACACAGACCAGATACAATGAATTCCTAATCAAACAGCTCAAAACAAGGCCAGCACAACAGAGCTTCCAGCGCATGTGTCCAATTAGCATAACATGCTGGTTGGCTGTGTGAAAGACACAAAGACAGAAGGAAAATATCAAAACATGCCTTAGCTGTGACACATAATCAAAGGGTGGAAGCTGCACTATGAGAGGGTGTTACATTACATTACCCCTTGATGTCATGACAGACATTCAGAAGTGGGGTTGGTGCAGAGACTTCAGCTGGTCACTGTGCATGATGTGTCAATGTATCATCATCATCATGCATGCAACAAGATGTTCATGTCACAATGGACTATTATGCAAAAATTGGGCAAATGAAAACATCCATCCATCCAGCCAAGTCCAGAAATGTGCTGTAGACAGGAAAATGCAGAATATCTGCAAACTTAGTAACATGGAGGAGGACATGAAGAAACTGATTATGTGTTGTAAAATATTTACCTGCTTCTTCAGATCGACTCCTTCAGATGAAGGAGTGGCAACAATATTTGAAAGTCTTGAGGTGTATCGTTACTTACACAGTGAGAAGTGTGGTTGCATTTTGAAGAAGGGGATTGGGTACAACCTCGTAATATGCCTCAAAGCAGAGGTGGAGCCTAGTCAAAGTCCAGGACATCCCTCTGTTTTGGGTTCTACCATCATTTTCAGGAGAAAACTGTCATGGACAGCAGACATGGAAGCTGAAATCAAATTTAATTTGATAGTAATTCAGCGTTTTCTAGACTTTCCAATTGCACATTAATTCTTTATTTGACTCTTTTTTTCAGGGGCAATTTTTACAGAATTTTTACAGATACAGAATACCTGCTGTATCCAAAACCTAAAATCATACATAATCTACTCTCAGCATTGATGTTTATCCTTTTCAAAAGCCAACTTTTCTTATTGGGCAGTTGGCTGTAGGTGAATCGCCAGGTACATTTTCTTGCTCTGTGGGAAGTAAGTTTTTTTGGATGCACTTTAAACTTTTAAGCTTAATTTTTCTTGTTGTTTGCACCAGATGGTAAATGAAACACAGAGAGACGAAACCGTCCCATTTAAGATTGGGTGCACTCTTCACATGCTTATTGATCCCACAAGTTAAAACCTGTCAGGTTCCAGGTGCACCCAGGAGTAACAAACAGGTGGTGGAGCTTCAAATGGACATGTCGATGAGTTTGAGGAGCGCTGAAAGAGTCAACGTTTAGCCAACATGCAAATCAGTTATGTCAAAACTACAATTAGTCATAAAAACAAATCATTTCGCTGTTGCCTAAATTTTTTTTTTGTGGTAGTTGACAATGAATCCTACAGCACCACTGCCTGCCTGAAACAGCCTGGTTAGTCCTTTCAGTGGGTTCTGGGTTTCCTCTTAGAGGGAAATGTGTGGAAATGCTCCTCAGGGAGGCGCTCTCCGGATGAGGAGCAACCTCATCAACAGGTTTTGGGGAAGAAAAAAAAAATCCTACAGTAGGTTCACTTCTCAAACCCATGTGAGTAAAAAGGTCAAATCTGCGTTTTGAACTCCTCATTCCGAGGAGGATTGGAGCTCAAAATCGTCTGCTATACATTCAGACACTTTAGGTGGAGAGAAGACAATTACCTGCTGTAGCACCACTTCAGTAACTTGACCAGACCGGCCTTCACTCTGTGCACTCTCAAAGGGTTTTGCCTGCAATGGGATATTGTTCGTAACGAACTAGAGAGAGAGCCAGGACAGAGCCTGATGTGATTTGGTGAAATACATCCTTCTGAAGGGTTTATGAAAACTACAGGAACGGGTTGTACCGTCTGTGCTGGTGTGTTGACTCACTGAATGCAAATAGGCAGTGTTGTCCTACTCTTCCTCTGCCTCCTACAATCAGCCGCTCTCTGTTGACGGAGGAGAAGACAAACAGGGATTTTATGGCCACTGCAGCCAGAAACTCGGACAACACGTGTCATGCAAGCGGACGTTTATGACCGGATGAGAGTTGCAACTGTAAATTCACCCACTGAACGCGAATGGCTAATCTATACAACTGGTTCGTTTACCTTTCATTTCGATGATCTCAGAGCGGTTTTTGAAGCATTATTTTTTTTTTTTTAGAAATGCGATCCCTTTATGTTTTTTTTTAACTCACATACGGCATATCAAGTTGAATTATTCTCCCTCACTGCATGTTTTCCTACATCTCAAATCCACATCTCTGGTCATCTTCACATGCCGCTCACTTAATCACCCTCAGGGGGCGCTATGGAACCACGTTAGAGCGCTGGTGGCCCCATTATTACAATTTAATGGTTTATGTGAGTGAAGAGGCAATGTTCCTCTGTAGCTCTCCTCCCTCCCAGCCGCACAGAGCTGTGTGCTGCTCTTATCTGGCCAGACCTGCTGCAGGAGCCAACCTGCAGTGCATTAAACAAGTCACACACGCACACAGGTGAAAACACACACACAAAGCAGCAGCGTGAGTGTGCGTGCGTGTGTTTGGAAATGAGCAGAATAATGAAAGAGGAGTGTGAGATTGTTAAAAGAAAGGAGAGGGGGAGTTCATCAGAGGGACTGATTGGACATTGTAGTGTATATTTGTGAATAATTTATCAGAAATTTTACACTAAGAGAAAAATGATGAAACCGTAACGCAATGATGACGGGACCTGAAGATGAGGCGTACGTTGGCTGGTTTTAATTAAGACGCACACAAACTGGGTTCTGATATTCAAATCAAATTCAATTCACTTTATTTTCATTTCTTTTTTTAATACTTGTTAGCAGGCGGCAGAACAAGTCAGTGCTCTCCTGAGATCTGCCACACGGCAATGCTAAAATCCTTGTGCGGCCAATCGACAAACCCCATGCAGATTAAAACATAAGCAGAACAACATGTAAGACAAGAGCAACAAAGTAAAGAGCAACATCCTAACACCAATTAACACCACTTCGCCACCTGAAAGCTGCGCTGCGTGTCTGACGGCGGCGTGCGGTTCAAAAAGTTGTCGTTCGGTGTTTTGTTCCTGCGGCGGTTCGGTTCTGAAACCGATCCTGGACCGAGGTGCAGCGTAGCGCCACGTACGGAGTCACGATCATCGCCGCAATATTAAAGTGGGCAACAACTAAAAAGGTTCAGCTGACATTGATTCACTCTCTGCATGCAAATGTCCAGTCTAGCAGGCTTCCACTGCCCTTGATGCTCACACCTGCTATGGAGCTTACTGCAGGGGAAAGGAGGCGTCGAGACGACAGTCACCGGTATCAAGATTGACAAAGATTACAGTTTCAAAACAGCTAGTCACACTTCCTTTACAGTTAAAAGTCATTTAAATTGAGACCCATAAGGAAGTGACCAGAAGGCCTACCTGTTGCTGTGCTCTGCCAACAGCTGGTTGACCTGGGATCCATTTTTTTTTATCCCATTTTTACAAGAAAGATGAATTTATCTGTTTGGAGATTTTCCCAGTTGTGAAAAACACAGATAATAATGATAAAAAAAAAAAAATCCTTGGAGAACCGCCCAAAAGGCCGCTTTAAAGCTACATTTGGTAAACCAGGAGCAACGTGCCTGTAAAGCGGCGTACTGCTAGCTAGCTAGCTACGCGAACAAATAGCCTGACCAAGTCATGCAGCTTCCATCAGCTTCTGATATTGAATAGTTTTTACATGTCATAAAGCACTGAACAGCATTGAAATAAAACATAAAATCACAGGACACGTTTTGCACAAAGCCACGACATGCAACAGGAAGTGAAATTATAAGATTCAGCATAATTACTTATACTTTAAAAGTAACAATGTACGTAAAAGGGCCCAGGCAAATCTCAAACGATGGGTCGTTTATACTTTGAAGGATCAAGTCAATCAACCACACACAACCTGAAAGGGTTGACCTCCTTTAGTCATCAGTCTGATGTGTGTAATAATCAACAAATGTTGATTTTGTGAACGTAGATAATGACAGACTGAGTGTTCTGCGAGATCGGACAGGCAGACTGGTGCCTGACCATTTACTGCTTTGCAAGCAAGGGCTACTATTTTCAAAATAAACTCTGAACTCAAGGGAAAGCCAGGGTGATTAATATGAAAATAATTTTTATGTTACTTTAAGAGCAGAATGTTAAGAATGTATCATATTTGAAATAAAAATGACTAATTTCAGTGTGTGTTTAGTCTACGCTCTTGTCTAAGACTACACATCTAAATCAAAACAGTAGCTAAATGCTATTGAAACATTATTTCAAATGTAATAATCAATAGATTACATTATTTTAGCAACTGTATGAGTAATTTCAGCTCTTTTGTTTTAAATGAAAGCAACTAGATCATGTTGGATGTTATATTTAATTTTTTGGGGGTAAATACCCTGAAGCCTTGGTATTTGTACTTAAGATGGTTGTTTTGTTAGACTCTCATAGCGCCTCGTGCTGAATTGTGATGCTAAAAGATAGTTACTCAAATGAGAGTTACACTTCATATCATCTGTATGACAATACTCAGAAATAACTGCATGTTTTCCGAACATCACGCAGTCCCTCCAGTGGGGACACTCCACTGGTCTTCATATCCCCTCACTATCTTTTGCAGGGCCCTCTGCAATTAATGCCTAATGTGTACAAACAATAACTGGGTCTACTTTTATTTGTTTGATGAGTTTGCCTGCCGTAATATTACAAATAAATACTGAACAACCTAAATCTGAAGTCAGAACATCAGATTTAGTCCTCGCTTTTAAAAGAAAATAGAAATATCAGAGCTAGCTAGCTATGAAGCAGTCAATCCTGCAGTTGTTTGACTTATGGAAAGTGTGAGTGAGAAGTGCAAAAGTGAATCTGAATTAGTGTCACATCAGTTTTTGGTGTGGTGGAAAGTTTTGTACACTTGTAAGAGGATGAGATATTTAAACCCTCTCCATCAACATCCCTCTATGTCGGTGTGTGTGTGTGCCTGTGTGTGTGTGTGAAAGCGCTTTGTTTCCAACATGCACACCCTCACACTAAGACAACCAGCTAGACATCCATCCATCCGTCCATCCACCACCCACCGCCAGCACCGGACTTTGTTGGAGCACCAACTTTATTTTCACCTCGACATCTGTCATGAAACCGCACAAAACAAAGAATCAATCAATTCCGGGCACTTTTATCCCCCCATCTTTCAGCCTTTCACAGCCGCAGCAGTCATGCAAGTGCACATGCGGACACAGACGTGTACGTACAGCACGGATGCTACCTGGACTATTAAACTGCGAGCAGCCCGACACGCCGCTCTCTCCAAACTAAGCGCGCAGGCATGAAGCGTCGGTTTCAAGCTCCCCTCTCTGTGAATTGATTCTACTATGAGCCTACACGAACCTCTGCTCTCCGAGCCGGGGAGACTCGAAAGGAAAGGACAGAACCCGGTTCTGGTCAGAAGCGCCTCTTATTTTACCAGGTGTAAAAAGGAGGCTAACAAATTTCCTCAATTGTGCTTAGCGCGATAAAACAAGATAATTAGTCTGTTTCAGTCGGATTCGCGCCGGTTCTTATTCAGCGCCACCCCCGCGGCGTTGAATGGAACATTCCACAATTTATTCCAGGGAAAGACTGACAGTTTTTTGGGTCATGAAGCAGCTGTTGAAGTCAGCGGCCTGTCCCCCCTCCGCTGGAATAAGAAATTAGTTCATTTTAAAGTAAATAACTAAAGCCCGTGGCCGATAAGGAGGAATTATAGAATGACTCGGCCCCCAAAACATTTAAACCTATAAATACGATCCCCCCCCACTCCACCACCCCCATCTCCTCCCTATGCGGCTGCATCATATTATTAAACAGATTGGTGCCAGTCTAACAATTATTACTAACACAACACTGTGTATACTAAGCAACTTATGGAAGAATTACGCTGTGCGTGGTTTGGATCCTGATGGTTGGTATATGTGAGCATTCTAAAAAGGGCCTAATGTAAATTAACATTTAATAATATGAAGCTGATTTTCAGATGTTGGAATGAAATTTAAAGGCCCCTGGAGGTGATATAATGAGGAGTTTATATAAGTGTTATTTCCATGTTGCCAAAATAGGTTCCTGATTATGCTGTTAATGATACAGCAATGATAAAATGGTGTCTAATATTACGCCACCTTGTTGGAATTTGATGCTTGGTGGGAACTCGAGTTTTTCCACAGTGGGCTTTGTATTACTGAGGCTATTTTTATTCAGAACTGTGACATAAACGAGTAGAAGTGTCATAAGTGAGCGATAATTGATCATTTTTTACATTGCCTTACTTATGGTATAGTTACTTTCCTGCTGGTTTTCATTATTGGGTATCTCCCATGTAATTAATTCTCAGCTTCTGCATTTATCCACCCAGTGCAAATGTGATGGAAGTTTTAATGTTTCCAGTATAACATTAACATTAGAAGAACTCTCTGATGTTTACTGTATTTTAAGATGGTTGCGATGTCCACCAGGTGTTTGACCCACCCACATCAGCTGTGAGCTTCAGCCTCTCAGTTTTATTGAACTAAAAACCTGCAGGAAGTAGAACTGGACATTTGGAGTGAAGGAGAAAGATCAATGTGACTATTCAACTTTTACTTTTGAGACCTGTAGAGGTAAAAATAAGGTTCAAAAAGGCAATCTCCATGAATTACATAATGGCTTCATGAAAATATAGGTTTGATTCAGGACAGTTCTGGGACCCATATGGGTCCTTCATGTGCTATGCAATTTGAACTAATTTTCTTAATACCCATATAGTAAGGTTCTTTGTGTGTACAATTTTAATCCCTCTTTATTAGTCACCTTACCTCAGTTTACCTGCTCAGATAATTCTCCAGCTGCACCATATTCTTCTGGTTTAAACCTTTATGTTTTTCTGTTTTTGTTTAGTTTTCCCATTTTTTTATCAAAACCTTCTTTTTTGGAACTAATTTCCCAGGCTGTTAACCTGCATTTGGGTACAAAAAAATGACACAATCATAACAGATAATACCTGAGTCAGGTATAATCACCTTTATATTTTTGTGCAATAAAGCGGTGATAACAACCCAAAACTCGCTGTGACACGAGAAGATCTTTCTGTGACTGGTAGATGGTAACTTAACAAAATGTCAATTTGAAAATTTTTAAAGTATTTTGTAGAAAATAACACAGAAGTGTTACTCTAGTTATTACTCGTCCTAGACTTTTATATAAATTTAGTTTAAAAATTGAGTACATTTTGTGAATTCCTGAGCATAAAGCAAATTCATGAATGTATTTATTGTACACTTTGACTCTCTCGAGTTATTTATGTTTTTGACCTTTTCACAACAGGCTCAAAACAAAAGCCATCTACTCCTTGGACATGTTCCAAGTTTTAAAAGATTGTCCTTAAAGGTAATATAACTAGTGACATAACTACATTCTGATTTTCTGGAGCCTGCATAAATATTACTATAAAAATAGGAAATTAATGAAATTATCACGGAATCAATCAGGTGTGCCTCGTTAGTCCAGAGCAGAATCACATTCAGCATTGATTCTCAGTGTTTGGGTCACCTGGAAGCTCAAATTTTCAGCAGTCTTTTGTTAATGTGTTTCGACCGAATGGAATCTCTTGTCGGTCCCGAAGCGAACCGATGCATTCCAGAGCGAGAACATGGAGTCTCACCAAGCGCTCTGAGACAGCACATGGCATGAAAAACCACTGCTGCCTGTCTGAATCACATCATGTCTGTCACACATTTAACTAAAAACTAACTTCACTGCAGGCGTAAAACTACAAAAGTAAAACTGGACATTTGGAGTGAAAGAGAAAGATTATCCAATAAAAATGGTTTCTCTGTGTTGTTGCATACCTGACTTGGTCTACTGTGAGACCAAGCAGCAGCTAAACTCATCTGTAATCTGATTGGATTGTTAGATCTGAGATTGACATGGCGTCGACCAATCAGCTGAAAGGGAGGAAATCCTTTTTGGAATTCATTCTCGCAAGGGAACTTGAGTGCAGAGTTTTGTACGTATGTTTTGCTTTGTACCAGTTAAAAAAAAGTCACAAAAATGTCAAACCTATGTAATTGGTTTTTAAAATACAATTTTCTTCCACACGTAAATTCTTTGTGACAGGGTTAAACACTGTAAAAACACCGTCTTACAGAATGAGGATGTTAAGTTGTTGGCATCAGCGGCTCAGCCGAAGCCACCCCGCAAGAAGGTGTCGTAGTTAAGCAAAGTGCCAGACAGAGTAAAAAAAAAAGCACAAAGCTAAATGTTGAAATAACAGGAAAAAAAATGCAAAATTTGAGGGAAAGAGAATGAAGAAGAGCAAGAAAAAGTGTTCAGTTTGTCCACCGGTAGCCAAAGCTTGTAGAAGCATAACAATAGAGATAACTCAGGATAACTTAACCTGCTCTAACTATATGAATTTTGATAAAAGTAGAAGGGGTCAGCGTGTGCCTCACGGATTAAAACTGGGAGCTGATTCCACAGGACAGAACCCGATATCAAAAAAGATGCTGCTCTGACATAAATATGTTCCTTGTAGACGCACCATGAGACTGAGTCACTGAACTTGTGCACCTATAGGTCTGTACCTATTATTACCTCTGGAAAAAGTATTTATTCTTTTCTCTAAGCTGCTTTATTAACTACGAATAACTAGCCTTTATTTAATGTAAAACAAGGACTCAGAATTTGTATTAAGAAATAAAACATTTATGTTAAAATTTTTCAAGGTAATAAATGTAGAGCTTCATGTAAAAGTCTGCATTCATCCTTCATTATTGTATTTTCATTTCTGTGTGGCCTTTTCACTTTTTCTGTACTTCTTGTACTGAACATTTTCAAAGTAATATTCTTTTTGATGTTAAAGCCATCAGTCATCTGTGATCTGTTAATTGACAACTTTGCAATGAGAACGTTTAAAATGAGGTGTTTGGGTACTCTGATAAAGCCACAAAGCTAAAGAGAAACAATTTGCTCCAATGTGTTCAGTTGAATCTTTGAAAAAAAAATATTGCAGCATATATGTATACACATATATAGCATTTTAGTACCAATAAGGTAATTTATAAATGCCTGGTACTTCTCTTTTATTACTTGTCCATTGTCATTGTTTTTCTAAGAATACGATATATGTCATGAAAATGTGAGGATAAAGTGACCAAAACATTACAAAAATCATTGAAAAACCCAAAGAAATCATGAGGATGTGTTGTTCAGTGCTACTTTAGAGGAGACAAGAAAGAAATTACACGGGAGTTAAACTTTTTGCAGAGTACTTTCAAAAACTTGTTCTGGATTTCCTTTCCTTGACATCTTAAATATTAGTTTTGTGCCGAAAACCAACAATATTGTGATATTGTGCTGAACAAACGTAGTTGAATATTTATTACTATGTTAAAAACTAAGAAGTAGATTAAAGTTGGTTGCTGACGATCTACACTCGCTTGTTTCTACACCCAAATCCATTGACTTTCTCCACTTAGCACTCCAGACTCCTCTGTTTAATATTCTCCTCATGACTTAAATTGTTTTATGTTGTTAAATGCCCATCTGGGGAAGTGCATTGCTAATTAGCTAAGGCTATAAACGTTAAAGTGTTCTATTTTTGTTAATACTTAACACTTGTCCCCATGCAAATAAACAGTAAAGTAGAAAGAAGACTTGTCCACCTAAGCCAGCGGTCTCACATTTATTCCTTCCTCCATCTCTTCTTCCAGTTCCCCTCCCACCGCCCTTCCTGTCTGCCCAGAGTCACCAGTCATCCACCGGCATGCGTCCCTCCTCTGGTTATAATTGAGATCATATGCCGAAGCCGGCGCTGAAACCCAACACGGGACGTCCACATCAAATAAAACCTGCTGTCAGCAGCGGGGCCCGGCTCCACCAAGTGAAACCATATCTGAGTCCGCCTCACCAGCACGCCATAAAATGTTAGCCCAGAGGACCGACAGACATATAGACAGATGGACCACACCTCTGTTAAAGACATTTAATTCTCCGTCTGTAAGGCTGAAGGTTCCGTCAAGTACGGGTTCAGGTGTTCGTCAACGTCTGAGGGGGAAGTTCTCCGTCTTTTTCCCACTACTTGCTCTGTCAGTCACACACCAAAAAGGGGGATCCTCAATGCTCAATGCTGAGGGCGGCGAATGACTTGCTGATTGTTTCAACTTTTTAAAATGTTTACTATACACACACATTCAATGAATTGAATTATTTTGTATTTTTTACGAACAAGCTGAGAAACTAGTTGTGCAAAAAAAATGTGCAATATAGCAAAATGCAAACATGCCAGAAATTTGGATCTGTCTAATTCACAAAGTCTTCGCCTAAAGGAATATTTGTTGCTGCTAAGCTGATAGTGGCTCCCTGTGTATTGTGCCTGCATCTGGTGGATAATCCATTGTATCTTTTGTTTATTTTTATATTTATAAAAATTGCAGCCTGACAGATTAGTTGTTATTTGACTTACAGGGTGAAATAGTACTAGTATTTTGCAATCAGTGCTAATTCTGATGCACAACAGGAACAAAACTTTGTTCCACTGCTGGCTTTACTAAAATATTGCACTGATTTCATGCAAGGTATAATTCATCTTCTTTCCTCTTATATTTCCATGATCTCTTGAGTGAATTGCCAAAAACTTAAAACGTTTTTGTTGGCACCTTAGAAAGCAAAAGTTATAATTTTTAAAATTTCAGTCTATCACATTCAGAGGTTAGTAACTCAAGTGATATAACTCTGCATGTAAGACACGCCTTACCTGGCCAGGAGTCATGTTTAGGCCAAGGAAAATCCCAATTCTTCTAGTGGGAGAAAACTTGAAGAGCCTTTTCACATTTCCTAAATGAAGACAAGATGCAGTGGTGTCAAACAAAGCACAAATGTTTCTTTTCTGTTCCAAAAACATCTAAATTACTTGCTTATTCACAACAGCTATCTGCACATACATTTTTTTCAATAATACAGTGAGACGCCGTTCTAACGGTTTTGAGGCGAGTTCTTCGTACTGAAATATACTGAGATCTGAAGCTTGCAGTGAGGAAACCAACGTCTCTTTCTCTCCTTAATATTTGCGACTGGTGTGCTTGTGTTGGATTTTTGAAGCAAAAAACAACTGCGACTCGACGCTAAGAGTGCAAATTGCTTTCACCGGATCCCCTTGATTGGTGTGTTTGTGACATTCAGCGAGTGCCTTGCTTTGTCAACGAGCTGCTGAGACAGAGCAAATATTGTCCATTCAGGTTGCACGAAAATTGAGGTAATATGATGCATCAGTGGATGAGGACAGAGAATAAGTTTAGGAATTGGACGATAAAATCAAGATCAAAATGTGTCCAAAAATGTGGTTTTGTTGGTATATTTTGCAACAAAATACACCTGAAGTAAAGAATGAGTCATTCAAATCATTTTTTCTTTTGTTTTAATTCTTAGTTTGACTTTTCTTAGATGTTTTTTAAAATAATTTCCCTTTGCTTTATCAACAGTAGGGGCACCTATAACACGCAAACTGACTTATATTCAAATGCAGCACTGAAGTTCTGTCTCTTGTAATTTAATCTCACCCATTAAACTATTTTCTAAGTCAAACTTTTTTTTAAGATTGGCATGGGCATTCAGATTTTGAGGTAGGGTTGATAGATGACTCTGTCTTAAGGGCCTAGCATGGTCAAACCAAAGTCGAATTGTTGATTCACACACACATTTCACAGTACACGAGCTCCTGTGAAACCCCGTGTCCCCTGCAGCGGACGTCATGGTGTTTTGTCATGAGTGGCTTGCAGTAGCATAGTAAACAGTGATCATGGCAGAGAGGAACAACTGTTATGAGTTCACACGTCTGAAGGAGGAGGAAACGATGACTGACGAGCTGCAACATCTCATTTTATTTTCCATATTATTAAAAAAAAAAAAAAAGGCTGGAAGGCGTCAGTGGGACTCTCACCCTCTGGATTGGACCGGAACCGATCAAGAGGAGTTTAATGTTTCAGACCAACAGTTTGCATCGGACATTTGCTACTCAAAACTATCCTGGCTTCTGTGTTTTTGTGCATCTTCTAAAACCCCCAGTCTGCCTCAAAAGATGGACGCTCACACTGAACCACTTTGTGCTTTCTTCCTCGTAAGACCAAGTCATTCCTTCCCACCTTTACCACATGCTTGGTCAGCATGAGGGACTCTCCTGCGAGCCTCTTTATCCAACTGGCTAAAAGTCCTTTTGACAGAAAACCTTTCAAAAGTCGGCAAAAGAAACTCCACTTGACTGCAATTGTTTTGTAATTAGCATACTCTATGCAACTGAATTTGTATATTTGAACTGTTTTTTTAAACATGAAATTTAAGAAAAAAAAATCCTATTTCTAAAATGTTTTGAGATGACAATTGTGCTTTAAACTCAAATTAACAAATGCCTCAGTGCTGCTGATGCAATTAATGTACTGTGACTTTCACACCTTCAGAATACCGAAATCCAAAATGGCCTCATGGTGGCAGTTCTGAGCGCCATTGCCTTGCATCAAGAAGATCCGATATGTGATTGCTGCCTTATTTGCGTGGAGTTTACATGTTCTCCTTGAGCAACCACTGATTCTCTCTGTGTACTTCGACTTCGTGAAAAAGTCCAAAAACGTGACCTCTTCGCTAAATGGTTCCCCTGAGTTGCCCTGTGTGAGTGTATCTATGTTTCTCATAAGCAGCCCCTCCGCCCCCATTGCCAACCCACCCACTCATATTGCAGAGCACATGTAGGCACAGAGGAGCAGGTATAAAGAATGAATGAATGGTTCAAAGACCTCACAACATGTAATTGACCAGAACTATTGCAAAAAAACAAAAAAAAACAACTTGTGCTCAGCTGGTTGAAACAGATTCATCTAAACATGACTCTGACGTGTTAATAAGATATTTTCAGAGATTCTTGGACTATCAAAAATCTTCACAACATTAAAACACACACACACACACACACACATATGCTGTGCAGCCACTCCCCTGCTGTATATCGCAGATGCAGCAGCACCAACCGTTCCTCAACAGATACGACTGCGATTGAATTGCCCTTTAAGTCCACATGTCTGAGCAGAAAAGATAGAGATCCAGAGAGCCGGAAGATAGATGGAGCGCTGGCAATGACTGTACGGCCGCTGGAAGCCACGGTGTCCTGTTGTTCGTCAAGTAGTCTGGAGATCAGATGCTATCGGGCCAGGAGGTGTCTGCTCTGCGCCGAGTGCCACACACAGCAGTGAGTTTACGTAAGGGATAAACAGTGACCCTTGGGTTGTAATCCACTCGCAGGCCGAGCAGAAGCTGTGTGTGGATTACCAAAGACTAACTGCAGACTCTTTGCTTGTTTTACACCTCAAGAGGATCCTAATTGAGCCAAATCTCATTATTTATGGCTGGCAGCAGAGACAGTTAGTACTCAGTGTTGCTGGTGTATCTTTAAGGAGTTCAGTCAGGAGCCGGATCTGCTCCTGTAAGAGTGAGCACGCACTAGTTCGGCCTGCATGCAAGTGGCTCTCCAGAGGAGAATTAGAAGGTGGAAGCGGAAGCATTTGCTGGCCATGAGAGGCTCCGTCTTCACCGCGTTGCAAGTGAGCAGCGAAGGCTGCAGGCAATACGTAGCAAGGACAAACGTCAAAAACAAATTGAGTATTTAAACAAAAAAACAAATATTTTCTAGCTTTACTTTCTGTGACTTAGTAAATATTGCTAATGCGGAGCCATGCAGAGAATTTGCTGCGAGCGGCTTCCTCGACTGGCAATTTCCCCTCATTATTAAAACTCAAGAATTGATGATTTAAAGATACAGCGATATTAAGTTTCATTGCCGACTGATATGAGAATTATGAACGGTGACAGAGGGCAAGAGCTGACCTCGTGTGGAGCCACGGTTCTCCACACGGATAGACAAAAAGGAAAGACAACCTCCGAGAGGCGTCCACATAAATGTCACGCTTCTGGCCTGCTAATAATCTTTTTTTTTAAAAGAACACGACTTACAATAAAGGAGCGAGGGAGTAAGAAATTAAAGAGAACCAGAAAGCAAAAGAACCAGGAGAGGAAGAGGAGTGTGTTAATATATTTCAAACAAAGAACCAAAGCATATCAGATGCAATGTGAGATTTTGCTGATTTTCAGATGGCTGCAGTCAGGCGACGTGAAGCTGGGCGAGGTGGAGAGAGCGAGAAACAGAGAGAAAAAGAAAGATGAAGGAGACAGACAGAGGTGGAGGGTTGGGGGGGGGGAGATTTGGGAGTTAGAAACCTCTCAACCATATGCATTTCTGCATCTGCAATATCCATGCAAATGGTGGCATGCATGAGTGATAGGAAAGCAATGAGAGGAGCTACTTTTCAGTCGTGTTGCCCTGAATGATGCCGAGCTCCTGCCGAACTCACACACAAAACGCACAGAGCTGCAGATGACAGCACAAATGTAGCTCCTTAAGTCAGTATTTTTCTCCATCAGTCTTTAGAAGTGGACAGAACAGCGTCTGCCAACAATTCTCCATCTTCATAAGCCATAAATTGTTTTCACAATATTAAAAAGGCAAAGCCAGGTTTTGGGCTTTTGGGGTGATTCAATCATGATTAGATTTTCATGTGTAGTAGCTGGATGGGAAAAGAAAGTAGAGAATTCAAAATAAGTTAAACATAAAAAAACAACAACAGAGGACAAGCTAAATGCTGTCTAAAAGTTGTTTGGTTCTGGTCCTGGCAAGACTGAGTAAACAGCATGCTGATGACCCAAAGGATCTGGATGGTTCGTACCCGACAAGCAACTCTTTGAACTTAAAACTGGTTTTAGTTGTAGGCAATAAAAAATAAAATCTGTCCTTTTACAAACAGCGAGCCATAGCGGTAATTCAAACGCAGGTTAATTTTCCTGGTGATGGTCAGGACTCTGACAGCAGCAGTTTGAATGGACTGTGGCTGCTTGATTGATTTTGCATTTTTAAAGAGGCTGGAGCGATATTCTAAGACAAAATGTGTGCTTACAGTAAGTTCTGACACGCTGGTGCTCAAATATCCTGAAGCAACAAACGCACCATTTCAAAAGATGTAAGCAGTGCCATTAATTAGGCAGATGAGCTCACTCTGCTTTGTTGGCATTGTGACATGCAAACACAAGGGTTTGAAATAATTTTTTAGGAGAAAAGCAGTTCAGTGAAACCAGTGAAGTGTTACTTAGAGGAATGTCTCCGTTTTATATAAAAGTGGACAGAAAAAACTTCAAACTAGACGTATTATTTAGTTTGGCACTGGCTGGAGAAGCATCTATTGCCATCAAACTTTATGCTCTCAGTGTTTAAAACTTGTTTTAGGAACAAAAACAACAACAACTTAAATCTTTTCTGCATTAAATAGGAGGAAACTTTGACCCATCCAGGTATTGACATATGAACACACTAACTTAGTAGTGACTATTGTGTTTTTATTTAGTGACATATAAACCTATAGTTGTATATCATCAGCATATACACGGCTAGAGATCGCAGTACTCCTTAATCTGAGCTACAGAATCTTGTAGCTGTTGAATAAACTTTTCCCAATGTAGTCTCAGTGCTGTGATGTACGTTCATTGATTAAACAAATGGAAAACAGATGGCTGAACTTTTCAGCCTACATAAAATAACAGTTTCCAACTATGAATAATGCTAGTACTGACCCTTGGGAATGCTTTTCCTCAACAAGGACAGTGAAGCTCGTCAGAGTTGCTAAACAGATGAACGGATGCAAGGCAATTCTGCAAAAACCTGTTGGAGGGTTGTGAAAAAGCTTGAGACTGGGACAGAGGTTTGTTTTCCAGCAGGACACTGGCTCTAAACAAACAACAGAACGGTTTAAATTAAACAATATTCAGTGTTCGAACGGCCCAGTCAAAGTCTGCACCTTAACACAGATAAGAAACAGTGCCGGGACTTAAAAATTGCTGTCCAGACATTCTCTAATCAGCCAGACTAAGCTGGACCTGTTTTGTAAAGAATTGGCAAAAACATTGGTCTGTAGTTGAATTTTATGTGTAAAGGAAACGAAGACACAACTCGAGGCTGTAACTGCGAGGAAAGATACAGGAGTTACCAAAAAAAGGCAGTGTATTAGAAGGTTTTTGTTAAAAGAATTTAAACATTTGGGTTGCAATGTGAAATGTGAAAAGCGTTAAAGGAATGGGAATACCTTTACATTGCAGAAGTGTTATTCAGAGTTGTCTCAGGTTGGAGAATCAGAAACGGTTTAATTACGAATCACACTGAGGTCAGTGTCACTGCTTATTTCCGCCAAGCAGCTCCAGAACTAGAGATTTCATAAAGTTTAATCCGAATGACATTTTTTTAACACCTTTCCACCCAGGTGAAAAAAAAAGTACTTTAGTATACTAAATTTTAACATACCTTAGTATACTTTTATCGATGTACTTAAACTGTACTATTTTGGAACAACTAATTTTGTGCTTAGTATACTTTAGTAGTATTTAAATAGTATTAAATTACAACTAATAGTATAGTTAGTATACTATACGTACTTTTTTTGGAACAACTTCAAGTGTACTTTAAGTATACTTTTGAAATATATTTCAGAGCTTTATTATTATATTTTGATATATTTTGAGTGTAATAATTCTGTCTCAGAATTATATTAAAGTATATTTTAAATATACTATTAATATATTAGTAATGTATTTAAATTACACTTAATTTTTATTTTTGATTTCCTGCTATTGATAATAAACTACAATTTTAATTACTTGTGAAAGTCTTTATTCCTAAGTACCTATTTTGTACATGACATGCATAACTACATTACAGTACTTACATTGTTTTAGGCTACAATTACATGGAAAGATTAATTACACAAGATGTTCAAGGTAATTCAAATATTGTTTTATTACAGACATTTTAAAACTGTCTAATTTTAATCAAAACATTATAAACTTAACACAAATTATAAGTTTTCAGGTCAAAAGTGAACGCATGAACATGAAAATTTAAGTGTGACAATAAAACATGAAAGTGAGGATCAACGACAGAACATTCCCGTTCACTGCACCTTACAGAAACCTACGAAAAAGAACAATAGAGCAATTAAACAGAGAAAGTATTTGTATTTAAAGAGAACAGAAAAATGGCAAATAAAAAAATAATACTTACAATTTTAAGACGTTGTGGACTCGCCATGTGTGTGACATCATCAGAACTGATGATGATTGGGACCGGATGCCTGGGGTGGAAAAACATTTCTGGGTGTCGTCTTTGCCTGTTTATGTTAGAAGTAGAAAAAAATAGTCAGCAACGTCATAGAATCAGTTGATGTTGGCATTAACTATGAAGCTGTTTTAAGTGTGGACTTAAGGAGACAAACTACCTTAAAATCTTTCCATCCATGATCTGAACACACTGATCCTTGTAGGGTGGTGAGGGGGGTTGGTGGTGCCCATCTCCAGCAGCCATCAGATGAGAGGCAGGGTTCACCCTGGAAAGGTCACCAGTCCATCACAGGGCCCTGAAAGACAACAACAAATAAAATGTATGAAAGAGAAATGTTTAACAAGGAGAAAAATTCTTTCCAATTACCTTTAAATCAAATAATGTTTATTAAGCACTTGGTGTTAGTAACACACCAGTTTTTGTTGTTGAAAATGTAGCTAGCTCCTCATTGAAAAAACAAACTTACATCATGAAGACAATGTGAAGGTTCATCTTCAGAGCTGGTTGGTGATCTGGTGGAGTCAGAGTTTCTTCTGAGACAGAAAGTCTTTAGGTTTTCTAACACCTGATTTCTCTGGCTTCCTCTTTCATCTTCATTTGCTTAGACTGCAAACATATGTTGAAGATAAAATCATTGATGAACAAGTTAGAACAACAACAACCTCACAATATCAAAGTATCTTTGTCTTATGGAGCTTAATTAAAATCAGGTTAGTTTATGAATTAAAGTATAAGTCGGAACAAACAGCCTCCATGCAGTTATAACATGAAGCTGAATGATTCCTATTGTAATAAGTCACAATAAAATTGATAAAATAATTATTTATTATACCAACGTAAGTTATATGTCTTTACTGCACTGTTTATAATTAAATGAAGATAATTAATAAGCAAACTTACCACCAGCTAGCAACACTTAACAGCCGTCGTCCCTCTGGGCTCCTTTTGTGAAACACATTTCATTTCCATCGGTTGTTGTCTCGTTGTGTTGTCGTCTAACTAGGACTAGGACGTCACCAGCTTGAATTTACCAAAATTAGTAACTATTGTCAAGGCCCTCTCTACTTTTACGGCAATATTATGCGAGTAAAAATGACGAATTTGAACAGCGTCTGTTATCTTCCCTCCTTTCAAGTTTTTTCTTCTCTTTGTGGCGTTTTTTAAATAAATGAATGTGCAATACCGCCACCATCTGGTCTGGAGTGTGAACTGGAGCTAATGCCGTTGATTATAAGGTTTTACATCACACATCTGAAAATTGATTGGCTACTTTCCTAAAAATTACACCATTACACATCATTTTTTTATTGTATGCAATTTTAATAAATAGTAAAAGATTATTAAGGCACTTAAAAATTCATACATATTCATTCATATTTTGTTCACTTAAAGTATACTTTTATTTAATATATTAAAAGTGTATTTTGGTACAATTATGTTTAATTGTATTTAAAGTTCTAATTTCGAAATTGGTACAAGTGTATTTTTAGTATACTTCAGTTATACTTATAGGTAGTACACTTAATATTTAGTATACTTAAAGTGTACTTTCACAAATTTAAGTATGTTTGAAGTATACTTTTTTTCACCTGGACACGAACAACGATTTGTCTTTAAATGTTCATTTAAATCGAAGTCTGCTATTATCTTGAAGAACTTGTTGGCCTGCCATCTGTAACCAATTTGAGGTACACTTTAGGCCAGTGGTGGAAAACAGCACACCGAGCCGACGCCTGGCGTTCAGCTTCACCAGCCTTAAGTCAGTGCAAGACTCATGCAATGAGATGCTGTTCACTTGAACTGTTTGAATTTATTTATTTAGTATTATGTACAGTAACATCAATCTCAAATGAGAGGAAATCCAGGGCGCCAGATTCAGCCTCTGGCAATATTTCATCCACGTTCTTAAAGATTGATTGTAGCTGTATTTAATATAAATATAATAAAAATCCATAAAGCATTAACGTAAAGTAAAAGATGACGCAAAAACCTGTTCTGATTTAGTTTTTCATTTAACCCATGAACACAACAGAACATGAGGCAACTAATTCCTGTCGATAAACGTTGACAGTATTTTTAATTTTTTTTTACTTTATCTGAGTAGGTATGGAGATCATCACAAATTTTTAACTATCTGAGCACAAGTTTTATTCTTTAATGAAAATGTAAGCCTCGTTTTATCCGTAGTGTCTCAGAAGTGTCGACACGGAAGATCTCAAAATTTTTCCTGACTGTTTCCAACAATGGATGCACCAAACTGTGTGTTAATTGGAAAACAAGCATGAAATATGAATTCCCAATTTGCCAATCAAAACTCTGCATGTTTTCATAATGAATTTATTTTTGCATCAGTTTCACTACCCGTTTAGCTTCATCATATTCTGTTTTTCATATTTCAGATAGAAGATTTTTGGTAAGATGCCATAAAGCAACAACTGTACCACCTTTAGAGAACTAAAATGAAATAAAAAATAAAAAAAGGCTGTGTGAAGGTTTATGAATAGCATTTACATGAAACTGTTGCATTTTTGACTTTGGAGTCGGTTTTACTATTGTTAAAATGGACAAAGCCACAAGCTTTACATTACTGTCATATGTTTCTATTTATTGAACCTGAGAAATTTTTAACTCCTTTGGAAATCTGTGAACTGAAGGAAAGGAACTGTTGGGCCATAACTCTACAGACGTCAAACTTAAAAGAAAAAAAAGACAGAAGGATTCTATTAACTCTATTATGAGCAAAGGATTAAACGTAATGAATAGACACAGAATGACGTCAAATGAGGTTTACTTCCCTCTTTTTATTTTTTCTAATTGCTACCTTCAGTGTCATTCATGGAATAAAATTTCTGAGGAAATACAGTGTGTGAGTGAATTACTCTGTGGTGTCTGACAAGACAAACGTGGAGGAGCAACTGCGCTTCTGAGGCTTCTTTCTCACAGAAGGTAAAGAGCGCAGATGGGTAATGGAGAAGAGGAGTAAGTGTTAAAGTATTAATGCATGTTGTACTACGAGTTACGCGAATAAAAAGATTTCGTTTAACATGCCTTTGCATGCTTACTCCTGGACAAAGTCAGGGTGCGCCACTGATTGATATTGTTTTTAGTGTCCTCCCTTTTTTATTGCAGCTTAGAGGAGATGAATGCATAATTTCTTCTTTGTGTGCATGTGAGACTTTCGCATTTCTTGCAAAGTATGTGTATTTTGTGTTAAAGCTGTTGTGTGAGGAGCTGGCAGCAGCCTCCTCGCTCCTCTTTTCTCTCCTGCAGTAATCAGCAGGAGTGGAGGCCCGGGCTTCTCCACCTCTCCCTGCCTGTGGTTTCTTCACATACCGTCTCAGCCGAGCGGGTAGGAATGCTCATGTGTGTTGGTGTGTGCGTGTGTGTAGACAATCCTGTGTGCTCTCGTGTGTCTTTGTTAGGTGGGTGCATGTGCGCCGAAACACACAGACTGCACAGCAAACGTCAGTGCTTCGGTGTGTGTGTCAGACAGAGAGCGATCTGGTGCATTCGTGTGTAAGAACAAGGGGTGGGGGTTGAAGAGGCCCTGAAAGGGAGAAGACAGAAAACCTGATGGTAGTTAGTTGGCCTTTTCCCTGCAGTAAACAGAGCTTTGCACAGGAATTCAAAGCAGTTGTTTTTTTGTGAAGAGTCTGCACGTTTTATTATGGTGAAAACATTTTAATCAAACTGTACAGAATTCAGCATCCCCTCCTTGGAGGGTTTATGATGTGCGTTTTTTTTTTTTTTTCTGGTCTGCTATTTGGAGGGCAAGAATGGATTTGAACATCCACACATCTACAGAAACAGACAGATCTGTTGGCACCCAAAGTTAAGATGTTTTTACAGAATCTTTTCATCAAACAGGACAGATCAAGCAGAATGTTACTGAGGTTAGCGTTCCTGTTGTAGTCGTTCAGGCTCTATACAGCTAACAGAGCTTAAGGAATGAGCGAGTGAATCCATGATTCCATCATGATTACCACACAGTGGTTCAATATCCTGTCGTTTGTTTTAAGTAACTCCAATTCGTCTGTTTTAATGGACAACGAAGCATTGGTTAGGAAGATACTTTGATTGCTAATTTTCTCGAGCTAGCCTTGCTAGCAAGACAGCTCTCCATCCTCTCTTCTGCTTACTGTAACTACGCTGGCGGCATCTTTTCATCATTTCCAGTTCGTGAACAAACCATGGAGAGCCCGGCGTTCTGGAAATATCCTCCAGGATGTTGTGAAACTGCAGAAACCAGCTCATACTCTCCATGTGACACGTAAATCCTGATGGTTTCAGGAGCCGCTGCCTCAGTCATTTCATGGTCAACAAACTTACTGTACATGGGCTGGTGGCTTCAAAGTTATAGACCTCTGTCATGTTATGTGTGTACCTCTAGAAGAGCAGAAACCCTGAATTGATGTTTTACTTGATGTTCCTGGTAATTTAACCTGAAAAAGGGTGTATCCAAAACTGCATTAGTTACATTTGTTTTAAAATAATTGTTAGGGGTTCAGATAACCGTGTGATCGTTTTCTACAACTGCATGTTAACAGGATCCGATCAATCAAAAACAAATGTATTCAAATCAAATTTTGTTTTTATACCTTTCAGTATAAAATTATGTCGCAACAATAAAAGATCAATTCATTCTGACATCTTACCCATGGGTTCCAGTTAACGTGTGCTTCATTTTCAAATAGAATCAACCTGTTTTGTCTTTATTAAGCAGACCTAGAGCAGTCCCTCAAATCTGTGCTTTGGTACTGTTGTGTGGAGTCAGTTTTGGTCGATCGAGAACAGAGGGAAGCATAACAACTGTTTACAGCTTTTCCCCTCCGACTGTCTGTGGACATGCTGAGACTCTTAACCGTCTCCCAGAAACTGCTGCACGCACTCAGCCCGGTTCGCACAAGAACCTCTCTCCCTCTGCAATGCCACACACACACGTGATGGACATGCAAACAAAACTCTTTTCCTTTTCTCCTCTCACACATGTGAAAAGTGAAAAAAACCTGCCGTCGAGTTCGTTAATGAACTGCAGCTCTTATATTTCGCCGGCCTGGTACGACCACTCAGCTGATGTAATCACAACGTGATGAGAGGTTGGGATGACACGCGAACAGAGAACATTTGGTCCCTCTCCAAAATGTGTCACTGTTACGATAACCTGCTTAACATGTTACGTTGACTTCGCAGTCATGGTAAAAACATGCGTTACCTATCAGGAGCATTTTCTTTAACTCCCTTGTTGCGTCTTCATTAGCAACAGCAATGATAGCAATCTGGAGAACCGATCCTGGAGCGGATCCGCAGCCTGTGGCTTTTGGCCAAAGAGACGGATTGGGTGGCTCCTTTGAAATCACCTAAAATAAAAGTAGATTTTTATTGTGTGTTGACCTTGCGAGACCTGATAAATTAATTAAAAAGGAAATTTAAAAGTGATGATAGCAGTAGGTGAAATTCATACCAATGGCTTTCTTAAGGCAGTAGGAATGTTTTGGAGATCCAGGGCACAGTAAACCTGCAAAGCAAGTTTAGCTGATCATAGTAAGATTTTGATTTGGATTATTTCTCTGAATGTAGGTGTTCGGTGACAAACTGGAGCATAAAAATTGTCTGGTATGTGTGGGTGTGACCAAGACCAACACATACATGACAATCCCATTTTTTAAGTTATACACTGCATAAACCACAATGCATGTAGCCGTCTATGTTTAAGTTTTGATACCACATGCTGTCAGAATATTGGCTCTTATTGTCCAACTTGAATGGCAGACGGTCAAAATAAAACATATTAATTTATAGCTATAGAGAGCTCCTTCAGATTTACAATGTTTAAATCTTTAGTAATTGTATATCTACTGATGTTTCGGAAAGGGTGGGTGAAAAACAAACCTAATATTAACACTCGTGGTGTTGGAGAACAGTGACGTGTTTCTTTTTAAAATAAAATTAAATCCTTGGCATAAGTCTGCAGTTATCACCTGCTTTGAAAGTGGTGTGAGCAAGAGCAGTGACAGCAAGTAAGCTTAAGTGATTAAAAGTGTGTATATTCATTTAATGAAATTGGTTTATTCAGTTTAATTTTACATGGCCAAACTCATAAAAGGTATTTGCTTAATGGGTTTTTACACTCAAAATACTCAAAACATACACAGTCATGTTACTGGGTTATAGCAATCCAATCCGATTTATTTATAAAGTAGATGCAAACTCAACAGACGGTTGACCAAAGTGATGTACATTAAGAGAATAACTACAAACAGTGTGAAAATTATTTAAAGTTTACTTTTTAAGTGCAGGCTGCAGTCACTTTGCTCCATCAGGAGGACCAACTCCAGACGCTCTTATTTCACAAGATCTGAGTCGGTAAATGAACACAGTGAGCCACAGCATTCAACTCTGATGAAATACCCAGTCTGGATGCAGCCCTGAAAAAGAAGGTGAGGACACTGAGCATTACTTAATCCTCTTTGGTAGAGCTGCCCATGCCTGTCAGTGTTCTTGAAATTAGTGTGCTCTTCACTGGAAAAGCTCGTTCTGCATATGTAGTCATGGATATTGCTAACACTGTGGATGTAAAATTTAAGTATTGCTGTCTTGCAGAAGTTTGAAGTGAGTCTTGACACATGTTGAATGAGATTTCGTTTCGGTATGACAGGAGAAGAGGAAACGCCTAAGGAACTGCATGTCCACCTCCAATGGATGAATCCTGAAGCAAAAGCGAAGGAGGCGTCCTCAGCTTAGAGCAGCGTGTCAAGGTTCTTTAGACATTCGATAGCGCAACTCAAAGACCACCAAAGCAGAGCCGGCTGACGTTTTATCAGTGGCTCATCGACAGTCAAAAGACTTCAAGTCACACTTAGTCCAATTCCTGCCTCCTATCCAGCAAGTCCTTTGGTGACACAAACTTTAAAGTTGATCAAATTAGACAGCTGGAGTGACAAAAGTCATGTCAGATCTGAAATAAGAAATGAAGCCAATAAAGCATTTAATTTGTTTGCTCAAACAAGTCGTCCTGTCCATAAAAAGTTCTTGCGTTCTGCTCCATAAACTCTAGCCAGTAAAGAAGAAAAAAATTACTGTTGTCAGCAATATGAGTCTTCAGTGGGGGTGCTTATTAAAGATAAACTGTGTGTGGCTCGGTTGGTTCCAAGAACCAACAGGATCGTCTTGCTTGGGATGCCGTTTTTTGTTGAGCAGCGGTTGCTGTTTGCTGTGTTCACAGAGAAGAGGTTCCTTATTCTGCTGCAGAGGTAATGATTAAAGTTGAAGGCCAGTGTTACTACAAACATAACCACATCCAGTGGCTCTGAAATTCAATGCAATCCATGGATTTCAGATGGGGAGTTGCCCAAAGATTTTTCTTTAGTAGCCTGTCCTGAGTTTAATGACACTTTCAATGATTAGCAGACATCAGTGATCCAGGCTCGTCACTTGTTGAATGTCTTGGTCCTCTGCAGTCCTATATCTGTCCTAAATACAAAATGCTCCCATCAATGTTTTCCACTTGCTTTGAACACATCCTAGGATACCATCCAGTTTAATTCCAGTCTGTATTTCAACTCCAGAGGGGGAAAAAAATGGTCATAAACACGCCAGATTAGGTCAGCGCTGGTTTCGTAACCATTCCATGACCTCTCTCGTTAGATTTTTCTTTCCCTTCTGTTTTTTTTTCTCTCTCCTTCCTGCGCCCCTCTCTGCTCTCTCTTCCCTTCCTACTGTTGCTCCTCTCCACTGTGTGCAGCTCAATCTGTCTTCTGTTTGGCTTTGGTCTCCCTTTCAATCTTCCCCAATCCACAGCTCTCTGTTTAGGTGCTCTATCTTTACCATCTTTCACCCAATTTATAAGGTCCCACTGCTGAAGCTCTAAACTTCACAAGTACTGATTCATTGCAGTTTCCTTCTTTTCCCAGCTCTTTCTTTTTGTTCTTTCCTCCTCCTGCTCCCACTGAATTTATTTTCATTTTTCTACATTCACCACCTTTTTGGTGGCTGATGGCTTCTCATGGCTCAGTGCACTGAGAGGTAAAGCTGACGATTTGCATCCTTGTCATTAAGTTAAAAAGAAATGAGATATTCTCTGAACATTTTGCACACGATCTTTGATTTAGGAGATCATTATTCATCAAAACCATATCTATGCCCCTACAACAAAGATGCCAGCCTACTACAATATTACCAAAAGTCAAAAACATTATGAACATGAGTTTATTATGCACAAATGGTTGTCTTCCCAAAAATACACGCATAGATTTCAACGCTGCTCAAAAATGTTTTAGATTCAAATCAATTTGGCTCTAAATTGTAGACAATTGAATGTGTATGAAAACAAACAAGCAATTTAAAAATATATAGCTTCACAAATATATATTGTTTCTGAGTGGCCTCAAAAACAAATTTCAGGTTCCACCAATTAAATCAGTTCGTTTAGTTCCTGAAGCAGCAACGCAGTATCAGAACATCGCAATATCACCGCATCGCATTATCACCATCACATCTGACTGAAGGGCATGACGTTGTTTTTACGAAATGTACGTTTTACTGCAAATGTAAAGAGACAAACGCCTCAAAAGTAGTTCTAGTTATTGTCAAACTAGTCATCAGAATATTTTTGACAATTGTGTAGTTGCAGGTCTTTATTTTCATTTGTGTCCACAGTGGTTTTTCTTCCCGTCAATGCTGTTTCTGTATTTCTTTCTTACTGGTAAATGATGACCACTGGCCTCATCTGAAGGATGCGTGGCCTTCAGATGAGGTCAAATGTTGCTTTGGGTTCTTTTGTGTCCCATTGAAAAGCCGCTCTTGAATTGATTTTGGTAGCGTGGTCTCTCCTGGTAAGGTTTATGTTTTTAATTTTTCTTCCTTTGAGGATTATGTCTCGTACTTTGTTTCACCGGCATCCCAAAGCTTTGAAATTGACCCTACGACCTTTTCCGTACAGATAGATGTCAGGGATCTTGTTTCTGGTCAGGTCCTGAATTTCTATCAGTTGGGAGATGTTTTTGTCCACTTCACATCGCCAGTCTGGTTCTACTTAAGTTATGAATCTACATGTCTAGCTTTAAATGGTGCCTATGGAAATGTAACTTGTTTAATTACTATTTATTTATTTACTTCACACAGGACCAAGTTGGTTTGAAAGAATTTTTACCAAATACATTATATATATATATATATATATATATATATATATATATATATATATATATATATATATATATATATATATATATATATATATATATATATATATATATATATATATATAACATTATTTTGAGTGAAATCCATCTTAGACCACCAAGTTCACCCAGATTTCAGACGTTTAGGGGGATTGAAAACCAAATTAAATCTCATATTTACACCAGATCATGACGTCAAAAACAAAAAATGTTACACTCGATCATAAATCTAAAAACGGAAAAATTCTTGTTTACATGTGTCAGATAAAAAAAACAATTAAATATGCAACACTACAAAAATGCACATTGTGTATTTCAAATGAGAAAATTGTGAAATTTTATAATCCAGACATACGGACTATAGTTCTTCTAGGACAAATGTTTTTGCAGAAATCTTGTGATTACATTTTGTAATGCACATCGTAATGATTTAGTGGCAGTGAAATTCACTGATTGGAGCTTTTCAGAAATACATAATGCAACTCAGTTTAAAACAAACAGCGCGGCTGTTGGGCGTGTTTGTGGCTAAATATTCTGTAATCTCTTGCGGTAATTTAATTAGCCAGGAAAGAATGTGATTAATCAAATCAATTAGATTGCACGAGGAAACATAAATCATGTTGCCCCAGTCTCATTATCAACCTCAGGGTGGACATGTGAAGAGAGAGTGTGCGTCTGTATGCAAACATGTGCGTGTGTCTGTGTTGCAACGTGTCCAAGTGTGACGGTGAGAAAATGTGGCTTTACCCTTCAGCAGCAACCATTTTACTCTCTGTGTTTGTGAGTGTGTGTGTGCTGCTAGTGTACACTAGAGAGTAGTTGGAGAGGAGAAAGAGGGGGATAAGCGTTTGCAGGCTGCAATTATGGGTAATTTTTCCAACAGCAGCAAAATTAAAGCCCCTCAAAACAAAACAAAGAGGGCAAATTTACTCCCTGGACTAGTATGTCACTGATGCTCTTGGAGAGGAAGGGAGCACGCAGCTCCAGCCAACATGTGTCACGTATGAACTGATGTATGACTGTCATCATGTTGTGGAGCTGGTTTGGATCACGAACAAAGCTTCCTCGTATGTTTCCTGCAGACAGAGAAGAAAAGGAATTGGTGTGTTGGTTGCTATGCTACCACACAGTCTGACCACATGCGTACAAATGTTCACGTCCGCATCTCCTGGTTATTATTCATAACTGCGGCATGTTACCAGACACTTCAGCGACATGTCGTGGACGTGCATATTTGAGTACAGTTTTCTTTTCTCAAACACAAGTGGGTCTCTAAATTGATCCACTTCAGGACGTCAGGCACAAAATTGTGCACTAGTCTTAATCTTTAGCAAGTGATATGAGATTCCAATAAAGCTGGCTTATCAGGGTTTCCCCCAGAAAACGTTCCAAACCCGGTGGTTGAAGCACTAGGGCAGTCATTCATTCAGCAGCCTGCTGTGTTTTTGAGTTAAATTTTTTTTAAAGTTGACAGGAAATTTGAGAATATCAATTGATAATTATGTGTTATTGGAAGATTAAAGCTTGAATACTGACTATAAAGTCTCTAAAAAAGCAAACATTTAAAAAAACTGAAATAATTAAGCAATGCCTGGTGGGGGCACAAGTAAAGCCTGGTGGCCCGCCAGGCTTATAATTCACTAAGGGAAATCCTGGGCTTGTGCAACATCTGAGTGTTTTATCCATTTTGGAGTGTTTAAGCATTTCCTGTCCCAATACTCCAGACGGCCACTTTATAAGTAATGATTCAATTACTTGTCAGCACAGATAGTAATTCGAGGAATCACATCACAACAGATAAATGCTTATAGAGCTGAAGTTAAGATGTTCAAGGTGGCGCAAAAATCCTTATCTATAGGAAAAAGAGGGGGATGTTACAACTAAACGACATTTATAACAGCTTTGTTCTCCACTATCAACAACAAAAAAATGAAGATAAAGTCTAATAATTTCACACAAATCTTAAATGTTGGATGGAAATTAACATTCTTCACATTTTTATCAGCTTTCTGCACAACCACAAACAGTAGGACAGTACAAATGCACATTTTGAATAAGTATATTAATAAATAATAAATATAGAACATCTTTAAATAAAGGTTTTTAGTCTCTACATCTAATAATTTAAGTTGCAGTTCAGTATATATATATATATATATATATATATATATATATATATATATATATATAGTACAGTCTCACTGGAAAATGCAATCTTGTAAATACTTTAGCTTGATGAAATTTGCCTTCAGCAGTATTTGACTCTTGTTCTAGAAAAAGCACCATGAGTTGCCAGTTATTTGCTAAAATGTATCTGCAGAAAATGTGGCAGAAATTATTTAACTGGTGACACTATATTATAACCAATGACCAATTCTTTATCTTTATGTTTTATATTGTTTAGCTCATTTAATAATAATAATCTTAATTTAGAAATTCTCTGAGCAAATTTATTAGCTGCCTCATTCTTCATAAACTAGAAATCTGAAGTGTTGAAATCTAGTTCTATGTGAGAAGTCAAGGTCTCTTTGGAGCAGTAGCTAAGTTTGGTTTGCTTGGACCCGCTCAGGTTTCAAATGCTTCAAAAACATCTCATCTGTGCTTGAACTACTGTTCAGCCCATTTCAAAGCAACTGTCTGTAAATTGATTTTATGTTTATTCAAAGCACTCATGAAAAAACACAAATTACAGATCAGCTTTTCTTTTTTTTTTTTTTTATCTCTGCAAACAGAGATGCTGGCAACTTTTTCAATAGATATAAGGCAACCTTCAGTCACATAGCCAGAATCAGCCTCTGACCTTCTTCTCTTCCCGTCTATGAAAACAGATGACATTAGGTTGGTGGAGGTTTTACTGTGACGCTGTCATTAAACTCCACCTTTCACCCTGCGGGGGCTCACATTGTGATTTACCTCTTTGGGAACGTACAGTAGGAGGATAATATCTCCATACACTGATAAATCTCTCTTCCTGCCTTTTCTCCTGTCGTCACATCTCTTTTCCTCTTGTCAGGTTGAACCCGGATGATCTGTTCAATCACCCGAGATCGCAGAGGCAGGACCCCGTAAAGGTGATTCACTCCATTTCAGCCCTTCATACAACGTCTCTCCCGTCCCCTCTGTGTTTATAGCTCCCTTCGGTCAGCTGTTGTTAACCTAACTCCGCTGCATCATATTAAAACAAAGGCCACGAGAATCTTTTTTTTTTTTTCTTCTTTTTCATGTAGTATGAAAAAAGCGAGGTTTATGAAATGCACAGACACTCCAATCTATTTTCTTCGGAAAACACTTTTGTTGTGCAAGTGTCACTTAAACGAGCTTTTTCTGGTTCTGCTCTCCTAAACTTTCCTGTAAGTTTTGTAACATTTTGACATATTTGACAGTTTGAACCGCTGCAGACTGCTAACAGGCTCACTGTGTCTGCTATCAGTGTCTTGTTTGCAGCCAAGTGACTGGCATCACGCAGGCAGGTGCCCGTGCCTTCTAAACTTTTGTACACTTTTGTTACTGCTGCAAGTACTATAAAGAGATTAGTCTCCAAGAAACAGAACCTGACGTGTAGACGGATGCGCGCCGCATCAGCTTTCCTTTTCACATGACCAAACTGAGTTCTTGATTTGGACAAAAAGAAATAGTCTTTGTCAGAAAAACATAGTAAACAATTACCCTTGATCCCTTCGGTTTCAAGCACTGACCTGCGAAGGCGGGGAAGTGACTGTTGTCTTATTGTATCACGTCATGTCTCCTCATCTTCATTCAGTGTCGCCAGAGAATGCAGGAGAGCTGGGCAATTATTTCTGATGTATCTAGTTGGACAAATCTGGGCATCCTTAGCAGAGCTCTGGAGTCTAGTTGAGGTTTATGTCCTCATAATTGATGCGCTCCGTTCTGCTGCCTCAGTTCAAGCTTTTCCATGATGTCCTGTTTAGTCTTGTCGTCTGTGCCGCGTGACAATTTTTTTTAGAAGATTATCAGTCATGTAAATTAGATCATGGTCATTAAAGGCGACGATGTGCCCAGACATTTGTCCTAAAATGAGACACAACTGTTTATCCCACATTGGGCATATGAGAAAGTAATCTAAAGTATAAAATAGTAAAGTGAATTAGTGAGTTGTTTACCAAATGTTTAGTCAGATACCAGATCATTGGGCTATGTAAAGTTAGCGCTAGCTAGAATACACCTCTACGGATGTATTCTGGGAAAATTTAAGCAAAACGCTTTGTGTAATGTTGAAGTAGCGTCCATTGTCACACTTTTCACGATTTTCTAATATACTGGTATATTTTATTCTTTGAACTCAGAACTTCAACTGGGAATGTCTGACCATCAGTCTGGAGATCTCAAGTCTCTCAGAGAGTTTCTCTGATCTTCTTCTGGAGGCTGGGAACTTGTGATCAGGATGGACCACGTTCAGGGCCTCTTCTGAAACAGCGTTCAGGAGCTGTGACCTGAAGGTAGTTTGCGTCGATCATAGCAGCAACCAAGGCTGCAGTAATGGAAGCCATCATGCTGAAGATAGAAGCTTTTAGCGTTTGGTCGACTTTTCCAACAAAAGAGCTGGAGCAACATTAACCAAAACAAACAAGGCTGCCACTTGTCTCCGATCGTGTTTATGAATGATCATTGATCGTTCATCAATGAATCCCAAGGCAGTCATGGAGAGGCTGATGCCAGGGTGGAAACCTCATCGTAGTATCTTAAAATAAATTAAAGGAAACTGAGGCATGTCTTTTACTTTTAAACAAGCATTGATTAAAGTGTTGACAACTAGACCTGGAAATATTAGGTCTGGATTTTACAGAAAAAAACAAAACAAACCATCATCACACATTGCACATCTTAAATGCATCAATCTATCCAAACAAAAAAAATTATTGAATCACAGCACAATTTATTTACATTTTTTTGTGTTAGTATACATTTTGAAAAAGTAAAAAAAAAAAAAATGGTCAAGTTTTCTAAACCATAAGGACATTTTGGGATTACAATTTTTCTAACATTTATTTCTGTTGAGTTGGAATCATCATGCAACTTGTTGAACACAATCTGCTTTGCACACATTTTACTTTCCAGTTGACCCCCAATCAATGTGCTCATTAATACCTGTTTGATGCTGACATTATTGTGAAAAAGTCGACGCATTGGTGTGAATTATTGCGAGATTTTTTTTATATATTAAAGTTGTTTAAGGGGGCAGAAGTCCTCTTTTGATCAAGCCCAACCTTGACCAACTATAAGCTCAACCCTCCAGTAAGAACCATTTTCCATTAGCATTGTAGGTAAAGTACTGACTGCTGGAAACAACTCCACACAATCACTGTGCCTAAAATTACATTTAAATACATTTCATTTTTTACATATCAAAAGCCTTGATAATGAGGTAGTACTTTACTGAGTTCTCCACATTTTATACAGTCTGTATATAAACAGCAACGTAGATAAGAACAAAGCAGAGCTTTTTAGTGATTCCACATTGGAAGTGGAACTTCAGTTTTTCAGAGGCAGACTCTCTTTTAATAATCTCCAGTCTTTTATCCATTCTCCTTCACATTCTCCCTTGACCTTACCAGGTTGCCATCCTGCTGTTCTCCTGCTTCACCCAACCCCCAGCCCAGAAAACTGATACTACTCAACTCGTACTGCGTGTCATATTCTTTGTGGATGTGTGTAAAACTGCCTATTCAATTAATTCCCAAGCAGGCAGCTCCTTATGAAGCAAACCGTACAGGAAGGCAGGCAGAAAGGAGTTGTTGCCTTGATCGTTCATCAATGAATATATCTCTTAGTTGAGATTGGGACTTTCTTATAGAAACACATGCGGTTCGATGCCTCTACTTATGCCAGCCTGAAACGTATAACACACAACTCCAAGGTCCAACCAATGTGATTCAAATTAAGCAAAATAAGCTTAATGCAAGTAAACATAGAGAATCGAGAATTTTATTACATTCAGTTGCACTTTTCTTTGAATCTGAGGATGTTTTTTAATAACTACTTAGAGGGTCTTTTTCTGATGCTTTACATGATGTTTTCAATTTTACATCTGTGAAGGCTCTTCATTTAATTTTGCTTTATCTTTTACTTTGTGTGACTACATGCTTCCATTTTTCCTCTCTCTTTGCTGCCTATACAATGAGTATCCCCACTGAGAGACAAAGAAGGTTATTTCTATTCTATTCTATTCTATTCTATTCTATTCTATTCTATTCTATTCTATTCTATTCTATTCTATTCTATTCTATTCTGTTCTATTCTATTCTATTCTATTCTATTCTATTCTATTCTATTCTATTCTATTCTATTCTACTGCTGTAATCTCAGTGGTCATTACAATATTTACTACAAGTCCTACAAATATATCCATGTACGTGTGTCTTTTTGCTCTATTGGGATTTTGAGATAAACCAACTCAAAGTAACCAAGAAATGGAAGGAAAATTATGCATGTTTTTTAAAAGAAATCTTTTACAACTAGAAACTTAATAAACAAAATGTTGAGTTAATTTGTGTGAACAAGCAGCAGCATGAAAACCGAGGAGAACAACAGAAATGGCCAGGAAGGAAGTTGTAGACAAGATTTTGAATCAGAATTATTTTTGAAAACTTCAGAAGTTTTGAACGTCTTGCAAAGATCCATTAGGGAAGCACGATATGTCGCAGATCATTATAGCAATGTCAAGATATGCATCATTCAATCATTTAATACCTCTGTTATAATTTGTGATAACTGTTCAATGCAGTACAATATGTTTTAGAAGGTACAGAAGGTGAAAGATCACACAGTCGTTGAAATATCTAAGTTGCATAAATGCCAATAAAACGTTTTAGTTATGTTTATTACCATTACTGTGATAAATATCACAAAAACTTTCAACATTTTTCAGTGTACTAACCTCACTCCTGAAACAGAAGCAGTCACAAGTAAAGGAAACACAAATGGGACAACCATCTAGGGACCTTTACTCAAAACCAGACCAGAACATATCCAATAATTAAAATTGAAAAAAATAAAATAAAAATAAAGCAATTATTGTTAATTTTTTTTAAGTGGAAAATATCCTGATGTTGTTGCTGAGATTATATTGAAAAATTCTATAAAACCGGAAACGAGTGACCCTTAAAAAAATCTTTCACCCAGTTAATAAAGATTTTAAATCCCATTGCATCATTCTGCCATCACCATGTTTTACTTTGGTCAGGGTATTTTTAAGAGTTAAGCTTGTACCTCACTCAGGGTTTTTTTTTTTTTTTTACCTCTCTGTGCATCTGCAAACAATGAAAATCTTTTATGCCCTGTGTATAAATCTCCAGAGTTAGTTAAGCTTTATTTTTCCTCTCTAACAAAACCTATAAAAATACCGAGCTTCATCATTAAGAAAAAGTCACTGGTGTACCACAAGCCCAAGCCACAAGCTTTTTCTTTTAATATCACCCATCAGATACTTATATGTGGATCAATGCAAAATGTGTCTCTGATTAAAGTAACTTCTTCCACATGGTTAGAGGTTCTAGAAAAAGATTATCTGTAATTCCCTCCATACCTGCTTTGTGAGTTTTGTTGATCTGCCTTTTGTGCCCAGACTTGTTTTGGTGCCATTTTCTCTCCAACTTAAAAAAAAAGAAAAAAAGAAAAGGATTTGATGGAGCTGTTAAATGTGCTATTTAGCTTTTAATATTTATTACAGCTCACCCATAATTCATTGTGTTCTTTGTTTACTTGGCATCAGTTGAAATATAAGCAGTAAGTAGTCAACGTGAATATTTTAATGTCTGTTTTCTGGTTGTTATGTTATCTTAATATATACAATGGTTGTATTTAGAAACTGGGTTTAAAAGAAAGTAGCATGGAAATGTTTCTGCACCGTATGCTTCATTCTGTTTTCCTTTCCATTTTGCATACAATTTGGAGTATATTATTTAACTCCATTAAATGATATATGTGCATTTGATTTAAAGCTGAAAGAAGTGAACGGGGAATCGTATTTTACGAGCCGTCTGGTCCTTTGTAGGAAAAGAGCCTGTGTTGTAGATACGACAGTAGAATCGGTCCATTGTGGACTAATGTTTCCTAATGGAAGCTGATTTTTAACATCACCATTAACACTGACCAATACATGGATTTATTACTGTAACCTCACCAATGGAAGTATATCATTTTATCTCTAACCCTAATGTTTTTCCAAATGCAGCCCAGCTATGAATCTAAAAAAAAAGAAAAAAAGAAAAGAGCATACAACAGTGTTATTTCATGTTTCTTTCACCATCAAAACACAGAATCCAATCTGAATATTTTAAAAACATAAAGCACTTTGGGCATAACAAGCAGTTCCCTGCAAGCCAGCATGTGTAATTTTCAAATTTATTTATTTTTTTTCCAATTAATTTTAATTCACCTTTGTTTTATTTTTGAAAAAGTCTTTGGGTGCACAAGGTTTAAAACTCAACTCTACACGTACCGTTCCAATAATATCTAAAAACGCTCCCTGGCAATTTGAGGAGAAATCACACACTTCTTAGCAGAACTGATGGAGCTTTTTTTAAACTGTCCAGCTTCAAGCCTCCAAGTCTAGCTCTTCAGCATATTCAGCACATTTTCTATGTTCCGCCTTTTCTATATTAGTAATCAGCCACTAAAGATCTGCATGGTTTATTCATTTCAAAACCAGTTTCACAGTGCGTTTGGGATCATTGTCCTGATCAAAGCTTGCTCAGGTCCATTTGGTGCCTTAGGCAAAATTATAACAAATAAACAATAAGATCATTTTGAGTAGCAGAATATCACAGAAAATTGATGTTGTCTATTTTGTTTCACAGAAAACAATGATTTAGTTCCAGAGTTTCCATTTAATCTGGATGACTGACTAGTTTCTGAATAAGAGGAGCAGATGACAGAAATAAACACTGAACGACAGCAAAACTAAGCTTAGGTCTCCATAATAGTTAAAGTAATAATTTCTGGGAGGTTGAATCAAGCGGAAACAAAATGTCGATAAAATTCATTTTGTGTAATCACATGTTTGATAACGTTTTGAAGGTTTAAATTTAACCTGGCATGACTTCTGTTCATCTTGTATCAGATTTTTCAGGAAGAAAACTTGACATTGACATTTACATCTGATTTGAGAAATACAACTCAGTAGATGGCATGAAGTTTTTTTTTTTTTTTTTAAACAAAAAACTTGTGGTTTTAAAACCACCAATCATTTATTAGCTTTAGCTTGTAGGGACAACTTAACCTGGCAGTGGATGGCAGTGTAAGAGTTTGTACTGGGTAATTTTTAATTTGATTTTTGCACGTCAACTTTGATATAAGATGGGCTAAAATCACCTTTGCCTCCCACAGGAAATGTTTAAAAATGTTTATGTACTCATCTGTTTAGTTTATTTAAGTAGAGAGCAACAGGAAGGAGTGCCAGTCACGGCAAAGGATTAAAACTATTAATTATTATTTTATTTATTTATTTTGAAGTTTTTAAGCAGCTCCAGAAGCTCTTATCATCACAGGATTTGATGGCTAGTAAAAAAAAGTGTTTTTTTTTTCTAACTTGGCACAGGTCATTTTAACAAACATTGAATATCTTTGAAAACATTTGTCTAGTTTTTATTCTGCGTTAAAAAAAAACTTCAAGTTCTTTAAAATTGATATTTTGTGTTCTACAACCACGCCTCCCTAAAATCATGATTAGAGCTCCAAATTATTATCATTCATTATCATGAGTCTATGTGCCATAAATCTCTGGCCAGCAGAGTCTATTGTCTAGTAAAAACAAGGAATACTAAAATAACAACCTTGAAATCTAAGAAACTGAGTTTTACTTTGTTGCCCATGTGAAACGTTTCATTGTCAGGGAACGATTTTAAATAAATGCTCCCCTGAGAATCGCTTCTACTTTTCTGGGTGGTTGTTTCTGGTTTTTTCATTTTGGCTGTCAGCTGAATTATTTTTTTATTTTATTTTTTTTTCACCAAAAGAAAAAGTTAGAACAGGTCAACTTGCAAAACACTTCAGACGGAATGATTCATTGGAGGCTCAAGTCTGGTTTGCACTATTTATATACTGGTTTTACCGTTCTGTGAGTCACGCCTGCTTCTAGTTACAGTCTTTTTAAGAAGTCTTATGCCGGCAGTGACCAATGTTCACCGTGGAGCTCGATCATCAGCCTGCAGAAGAAGCTGCAAGGTGCCATGACACGCTATAATAGCAGATACTCAAGGGAGCTGAATCTGTTAAGTCTTGATTCTGCATCACTTTGGCAGAGGTTGTTTACAGAAGACAAGAATATGTGTGTTTGTGTGAGTGCATTTGTCAGCGTGCAAATATGTGTGTTCGTTTGAGTCACTCCTCGTTTTTTTTTTTCCCCGCTGAAATAAATATGCAGAGCACATCAACTGTTTGTGCTTAGGCAAAATAGATGGCAGTGCTGGTGAGCAAAACATCTATCATTTCTGCCTCTGATTAATAGTTGTCCTGGGGATGGCTTTTCTGCAGAGGGAGAGGGAGGAAAGAACGAGGCGGGGGAAAAACTGTGGAAAAAAAAAAATAAAAAAAGACAAAAAAGCAGAAAACAGCAGTGGAGAAAGAGTGAAAGGGAGGTGATGTGGAGAGGATGCCTCCTGGTTACTGATCTGAAATGGTTAAACGGAGAGAACTCGGAGAGCTAAGAAATGTCTGCAGATGTCTCCTGTTGTGTTGCAATTGTGTGTTAAACCGTTTTCTTTCTCTAAACAAAGCAAGACAAAGGGATCATGTCATGGTTGGGAAATCAAAATGGTGAATCAAAAACCACAGATAATTACGAGGCTTGATGGTGTGGAAATTTTTGTTTACCAAAATCTTCAACGCTGTCTTTAAATATCAATGCGCTGATAGTGAATTATTAAATTCATTTTCCTGTGTTGTTCCATGACCAACGTTTTCTCTGTAGATTTAAGCACAATTGCAAGACTATTGTTTGTCATGTAGTTGATAAATTATAAACTGGACTCAACAGAACTAATTACATGTTCGCTAACAAGCCCCTATAAAAAAGTATTCTTTGTCATAAAACAGTTTTTATCAATGATTACATTTTAAGTCTTATTAGTTTAAAGTTCTTGTTTTCTTCTGTTTGTCAGAAATGAGTGGTTTCTTGAATATTAGCACAGAAAGATAACTGTCAGATTACTAATCAATGTCAATTTAAACAGAATAGTTACCCAACATAACTCGCCCCTCACGTAACTCATGTCATCGCGGTTGACCGATTGTGGACATGGAGGAAAGGTACAAGCTGCCTAGATGACTGGGGGAAGTAGAATTGTTTTTACAAACAATTCATTATTTTTTACTCTCAAGTGTTTCAAATGTAGAATTTGACAAACTATGTTGACTTAAAACCAATAGACTGGACGATCAGTGGATGTTTTCAATTGTCTAAGTATGAAATTGGAATTGGTGAGTCTGAATTGTTTGTTTAGCATTAGCTGCTGCAGTTAGCATTAGCTGCTAATGCTTAGCTTCTAGTAGATCCAATGCTATTTGTATTGCATTATGTGGCAATTATGGATTATTTTTTGCTTTGTTCAAAGTGCAAACACAGTACATAAGTATTCCGCTGTAAATGGTAATGTATTTATTTAGAAGTGGGGATTAATTTTGGATTTATATTGACTGATAAGGTACACATTGCCATGCTTCAATTCAAGTTAGGATTTGTTATTAAATTTATTTATAAAACCTTACAAGTCCTGTTTGACCGTTGCCAGGTTGGATGAACTCGGTTTAACTCTGAAGAACCTGGATTTCCTCAACCTTATCAACCAACCTGAGGTTTGTGGATGGCAGCTAATCGCCCATCTAGGAGTATGAAATCCCAGCCTGAACTCGTTCTCTGGTCTGGTAGGAGGCTGATACAGATTAGCCTCCCATCTCATTAAACTAGCTTTGCACATATAAAAAAGAAACAGCTTCCAACACACTGGAGTCTTCAGACCACACTTCCTCATTCTTGAACTCGTATAAACTCTATAAACTCACACTTGGGGAAAGTTAGTTGTGTTTAAAGACATGAATTGTTTGGCACAGTTGTTTTCCTCAGACCAGGACTTGCACTGATTTGATTGATGTTTCTTTCGATGGTTAATTAAGCTCACGTAAGAACAATAGCAGCTGCAGCAAATTGTACACAATTTATGGTTTTTGGTTTATTTTTCTGATATATTTTACACCTTTTTGTTGTTTTTGTTTATTGTAATACATGGTGTCATGTATTTCAGTCTCTTTTATGAATTACTGTTCTCCAACTCCAGAAGATGAATCTAATCTTCTGTGTTTCAGCCGGTTTTAACAGTGTAGCTGTGTAAGAAAGCTAATTGGGTTCTGCAATTGTTTTATAAGAAAAATTTGAAGATAAATTTAAAATAAAGTTCTTGCTGTCTCTCTGAAGTTCCTGTCCTGATCGTTCTCTGTTCTGGTGTTCTGCTCCCTTTGTGACTTGTGTCACACTCTTGTGAATGAGACTTTTCACACCCCTCTCCCTTCCAGGTCACAGGTCAACAATTATCTTCCGGCAGAAAAACGTTTAATTCCCAAGTTTATTAAAGATGTTAACAATGGAAGACTTGTTCATCCAGCCTTAGATGTTGGAGCCAGAGTCTGACCCAGAGCAGGGGAACGAAGATGACGAACCTGCAGAACCACGCATTCAAATGAATGCATGTCAATGGTGTTAATACTGTATTTACTCCCTCCACATCCATACCAACTACCTACAATATGGAGCATAGTTTAACGCTTAAGTGCTCCGAGCAAACAAACTTTCCCCAGAAACATAAAATTTAACCAGACACTTTGAAAAGCCTCTAATGTAAGGAGTCCTGTGCTACATGCGAGAACCGAACATTTTGTCTTGTCTACTTGCATAGCTGAACTACAAAATCATCGTGAGGAAAAAAGATGGCAGATTCACAAAGCTAATTAGCCAGAAGTCATGACCTTGTTAAGCAGTTCCACAGCAAATGCAGTGACGTCATAGAAAAGAAAACGTTGGGCAATAGAGAAAAATGAACAGACTGAAGAATATAAAGATTTCTATTTATCACCAGGAGAGAATAAATCTAAAATTTTCACACTCATAGACACTCAAAGTGAACAAAAAATTTACTTAAGGGCTAAAAAAGTGGTTTTTGCATGATATGTCACCTTTAAATAGGCCATCACACCATCAACAGAAGGCTGCCATTGTTCTATCTCCATTTTGGTCCATTCCCAAAACACATGGAAGACGGTTACAACTTTTGCAAATATTGAATAGAACACGATATTTGAGATAATAATAAATATAGAAATAATAATAATTATTAATAAACAGCACAATTTCAATAGGCCTTCACGGTGCTTAGCTGCTTGGGCCTAATAATAAAGATACATTTTTTATCACTTTTTTATTTGTCAGGAAAAGTACGGATTGTTTACATTTTGGAAAGCCACAGAATGAATCTACTTTGCCAGTAAGTCATTAAAATCTGACTCAGATGTTTTCATATATTAGTAACATAGAACAAGCTGCTACAGTTAAAGATAGATTCAGATCGACGGGCCTTAGAATATGTCACTTCTCACTAAAATTACATCTAACAAATATTTTCTGGAATGTGATTACCTTGTACTTCAAAACTGATGAAATGTTGTTTTGCATCCTTGGTTCATTTGATATGCAGGGATATGAATATGAAAATTAGCCCCGCCTCGCCCGTCTCCTGCTCGTCTGCGACCCTCCCCCACTCTTCCTCATCCTTTGTAAGCAGACATCATCCCAATCACTCACAGTCCTGGTGTCACACATTATCTCTGGGTAAAGTCAAAGAGTCAGGTTCAAGGGTCGTCCACAGTTGATTTTATACTTGACATTCACAGATTCTTCCAGACAAATTGTGGCCTCATCTGAAAGTGACTCAAGCTGGAACATGTGCAGATTGTGAAAAAAAAAATCCTGCATAAATTCAAACGTGCACTACTTTAAAGTAATCTAGTGGTAATATGTAACTTCTAAAATGCTCTGGGGTGGGGGGGTTTTCTGATGATTTTTATTTTTAATTTTATTCACTTAGATGTCACATAAGTTTCCACTGAAATATAAAGAATGTCTCAAGCTTCATTTCTCGAGGGCAGAAGTCCAGCAGTCTTTATACATGTGAAGCATAGACATATCTAGAAGTTGCAGGACAGAAGCCTTCAAGGGTCAGAATTAGATTGCTGTTATAACATATTAATAATTGTAATTATTTATGTTCACTAAAATAGCACAATTAAAATATGTATTTGTGCTTACTAGCTTAACATTATTTTGTGTCCAGACAGCGTATTGTAGAAATTGGTGATTGAACATGTAACTAAAAAATTTTATTTGGTTTTAAGCTTTTCATCAGAAAAAAAGAAAGACTGAGTTGAGCAACAATTATTTCCCTTAAACCGAGACGACAGGACTCTGGCTGCGTTACTCCAAAGATCACGTCCAGTTAGAAGAAACATATCAGTCAAAATAAAACATTATGTTAAATCTAAATCTGAATGTATGAGTTCGCATGAAGCACACCTCCAAACCTGATCTGAATGAGTTGTTTTTTCACACCTGATCCTGTTAAAAATACCTGTTGTATCCAAGAGGAGAACTGAAAACCAATTAAATGCCACAAGGTACAAAATTTATACCAAGTTGACTTGGTGACAGTATCAGTACAAATCAGTATTAAAATGAAATTACAACTGCTTTGAATTCCTTCATATTACTTGTGTTGTGAGGCATTCACAGATATACTTCATGTGGCCTGATGTTACCATTCAAGTTGTTTCTTTTAAAATCTTCATCATGTAAATATGCAAGCCGAAGGGTTGATTACACATTTATTTATGTCCACATGTATGTGTGAGGAGCAGTATGCCATCTGCTCTGGAAAAGACACGGTTGAGTGCAGACAAAGAAAACAGTGCTGCTGATGTAAAGTAGCCTTTGTCTCTGCTGCCTGACACCGGTCACCATTCTTGATCTGTTAGTGATTTTCCACATGTGTCGATGTGGGAAAAAAATGGTGCAAGATAATGAATATGTAGGTCACATCAACTGACTTTCTGGAAAGCTTAACCCCCCCCTCTCCCTCCATGCAGCATAAACACATCCACTAACACACATTTAGAAATACAGCAACCCTGATGTCTTAAATCAGCCATTTTTAGTTACTGTAGCTAAATCTGAGGAGATAGACAGCGTGAGGAAGGGATGCTACAGTCCTAAAACAGACTACACGCCCACAGACTGTACAGTCTCCCCAGGAAACCAAAAAAAAAAAAAAAGCGCTAGTAAGCGTGTTGCAGAGCCTTCCTCTCAGTGTGGAGCCTGCAGTGGCATTCCCCTGGCATCCTGCGGTGTTGGCTCATTTTGATGTTTCTCTTTTCTGTGGAGTTAACTGCTCTCATTCAAACTTTTTTTTTTTTTTTTTTACAGTCTTGTTTAAATCGGGTGTAAAGTTCACATAGGGGAAACAGGCTTCCTTGGGTTCATGCATCAGGATGTTAAGAGCGAAGTATAGAAACAAGAAATCCAAACAATACTTCATTCATAAGTCTACCAACAGGAATGCCAGAATGAAATTTTGCATCCCTCCGTGCCTATTTTGGGAACCTAAAATATTTGGTATGTTTCACATTAAAGCGTCTCTTCTGTTTTTTTTGTGTGTGTCTGTCGCCCTCTCTTTTTAAATCTTCGTCCTCCTACAATTTTTTCCAGTTTGCCAGTGTGGGTGTACAGAATAAATGTTTACTTTCTGTGTGGTATTATTCATATCAGCACCACCCCCTCCTCTCCTCTGACAGAATCACAATCCAGCCTGCCTACCCTCCAACACACTAGCCATCTTCCTTGCATGACGACATGCACCTCCAGCTACCATGTTGTCTTCTGTCCTCCTGGTGACCCTGCCTCTGTATGCAGGGTATCCAGAACGGACAACAAGTAGGGATTTTGTCGGTGTGTCTTTTATAATAGACATCACCAGGACTAGTATTTACAGTTCCATATTGCTGGAAAAGATTTCAAAACTATACTTTGATTTTGGCACGCAGATTAAAAACCTGCCCTAAATTTCACATTATCAGCATCAATCCAGTACTATAGACTGTACAGCGATATATGCATCAGTGCTATGAAATTTACATTCAAGATGTCACAGAAAATGTGAGAAATATCACCGTAAGCTGATAATGACTGTTATAAATATGGAAACCCTCTGTCTGCACTGATGATGTTTCACTCACCTCTGCATGCTGACTGCTTAGAAGTGCTTCAACTGATGGCTCCAATTTAACCATTATGGGTCAACTATTGAGACGGTAAGTTGAATCTTGAATTGAAAAAAAATCAAGATGCTGACTTCATGGGAAAAGTAACCAACTCACAGAAACAATAAACAACTGAATTTAACCCCTTTCATCACAAATTAAATAAGGTCACATCAAAAGTAAAATACATACTTCAAAGGTCACACTATTGTTTTGATGCAAGTGTGGCTCAAATATATCACCTATTCCTATACTAAGCTATGCAGATGGTCAGTCTGCGTTGATTACAGTTCCCTCCCCTCAGCATGCTGAATGCATGGAGTGGCTCCAACTGAGGTTAGCATGAAATAAAATGCTGTAGGAAAGTATTTTCCTCCTCACAACCCTTCCCAAGAGCGTCCAGACTAACAAAGCCGCCCAAATGGCGCATCAATGACTCAAACGTGATCTCACAAAAGAAACAACAACATCTAAAGCACTGCAGGTGTCAGCTAAGAGTTGTGGGAAAGTCCCTTACATTTTGAACTGGTTTTGGCTGACAAACAATACAAGCAAATGTGCGACCATGAAAAGGTGTACACTGCCTTGATCAGGCTGATGAGGTTCACCTGTTGGTGTGATGCACAACAAAGACAGTTCATATAGTGAACATATACGCTTGTGGTTTTTCTTTTTTCTTTTTGAAGAAAACCACTTGCAGCCAAACAAAAGATTTTGCCCTAAGGAAAAATCCAGATATTTTGAAAAATAAACCGAATTGAAAATCTGACACTGAGCTGGCAGCTGAAGGAGGCACTGGACTGAGTTGTTAGGGGCAACCAGGAAAGAAGTTGCTTTCTAGATGGATTAGGAACATGGAGGTCCAGGTGAGCTAACTGTTGTTTTTCAGACCTGGATCAGTCCTCCTCCACAATTTATTACTTTTCATGCCTGTTCCCATACAAGAAGTTAAGTTCAGTTAAGGTTATTGTTCATGATTCAGCTTAAGAAACAGATATTATATTGTGCAATAGTGCAAAAATGTCATCCATCAGTGAGCTCTAAGCCCCAAAGCCACTGCTGAGCAAAAAGAACACAAAAGCCCGTCTCACGTTTGCCAAAAAGCATCTTCCCAAGACTTTTGGGAAAATATTCTGTGGACCGATGAGCCGAAAGTGAAACCTTTTGAAATGGGTGTATTTTGTTTCATTTGGATTTTGATTTGTTTATTTGTGATATGCCTTAATTATTAGTTGTATTCTGTTTCTGCCATCCATGCCTTATTTTATATCGGTCTCCTCAAACTAAGGTTTACTTCTGGTTAGTTTAAACCTTAGTTAGGCATGCTTTTTATTTATTTATATTTGTTAGATTATTTGTTTTCTCCCTTCCTTGCTCCTCACCTACAATTTCTCTCTTTCTCTCTCCTCATTCTGCATGCCTGGTCTGTCCTCAGACCTGCACCCTGTTCCAATCAGTCTTTTGTGCAGTAATCAAGCCCCCCAGTATTTAATCCAGTGACATTCAGTCGTTTCTTATTGGATCCTTCCGTTGCCTACCTCAATTCTGTTTGTCTTTGTTGTGTGCCTGTCGCGTGTTTTCCATGTAAGTACATTTGTTGTTGGTTTTCATTTGATCAAATGTTCAATCTCTGCACCGGAGTCCTTTGCAAACCAAACATGACAAAATGCAGCGTTTCAGAAGAATAACGTAAAAGGAGTCGTGTGACGTTCTCGGGCTGGTTCGCAGCTTCAGGACCTTCGTGACTTTCCATAATCTAAAGAACCAAGAAATGTTTTCCACCAGAAAATTTTGTCGGATGATGTTACAGACACTGCGGCATAACAATAAACGGGTCTTTCATGCACATACAAAAAAAATCTCCACTGTGGCTGAATTAACACAAATTTGTAAGGAAAAGTAGGACAAAATCCATCAATAGTGACATAAAAAAAAATCCTCATTGCCAAATGAACAATGGAAGTTGACTGGCACAACCTGCTATTAGGTTTAGAGGAAATCTTTTCTTGTTACGTTGGGCCAGGTTGGACATGATGCCATTTTTTGTTTTCAAATCTGTTTTACTGAGGTTATCTTATCTTTGTCCGATATTAAAATTTAGTGATCTCTATGAACACAAAAGGGAACAAATACAAAACTGTACTTTCTGGATTAAGGGAGTTAGTCATTATTTGACCACTCATGCGTTGGGAGCTTAAACTTTCATCCCTACATGGTTAATTGGTTCATTTATTTGAAACAAATAAATAAAATGAGACCGTAAAAGTATCATGAATTCTACACCCTTCAGCTCAATAACTCACACAACATACACAACAAAGGAAATCACGTAGAAATCAAACTTTACAAACGGTTCAACATCGGATTTTCTCATATTTAAATGAGCTCAAAACATGTTTTTTTTTTATCTTGCCAATACAGATGGCAAGAAAGAAAACGGTGTGACAAAAACAGTAGGCTTTTTGTAATTTAACAAAAATTAGCTTTGTGCTGCAGCTCCATTACTTAAAGGCTTGCGATGCGAGGTGGTGGGAAATGAATGATGTTCATAATAGCGCCGGTTCTCTCTTGGAGGACATGAAGGAGCAGACAACCGTCAATCCCCGACTCCCTGGTGTGACAACCCCCATTACCCGTCTGCTAAACCCCCGTCCCCTCCCCCGCCTCCTACACACAAACACATGCAAACACATACATATATGTTCACACACAAAGCGCCTTAGGGCAGTGGGAGGTCACGCCGCTCTGTGCTGGCTGCCAGTGGCGTGTGGGAGACATACAGCAGAGACTAACAGTGATGCACGGTGCATGCACGCGCCACTGTGGGCACGCACGCCGCCGAGTGTGCTCCAGAGCATGTCTTTGAGCAGAGAATTAACAAATGTGACAGAGTGAAGGGCTGGAATGGGGGAGGGTGTGGGATCGCACAGAGTGCAGACAAGGGACAACAACAGAAGAAGAAGAAGAGGAGGAGAAGAGATTTGACACAGCCTTGTTTTCCAAGTAAAACAGAGTCATGTTTTTGGTGTGGTGGTTGAATTTACACTAATGATGCAACTTCCTGTCGCGCCTGCCAGCCAGTTGCAGGCGCTACGTGTTTCTCTGCCACCACTGCTCTGGTCCTTATCTGATTGAAGCTGCACTTTTGTCGTGCCCACCCAGTGTGGTTGAGGGAGATGAGATCAAGACACCACAAAGCCTGCAACACAAATAGTGCGCTTCCACTTTAACTTTTAACCCACTCTGGGCTGACTGCGCCCTGCTCTCTCTTCTCTGTAATGTCACCATGGCTTTTCTAAGAAAGAGAAAGCCAGTGTTGCGTTGGTGGGGATGCAGGGAGATGGCAGGGTGGAGCGTGGTGGATAGTGGAAGATGGAAAAGAGAGGACCAGCAGGCCAGAATGTAACCACATATTTTACTGTGGTTCTTTTGGGTTTGGCCCAGTTTCTAGTGGTTCTTACTCAAAACTACGGAGGAAACCACATTGGAAAAACAGTTCTTCCTTACTTATCACCCAGGACTAATGAGACAGTATGTGTGGTGACATTATAATGCCTTGTTGCATCATCAGGACATATTATGGACACCAGAACTTAATTTATGGAAGCAATACATGCCATAAATTATAAGGTACGGTCACGCTCACCAGTTATCCCGAAGCCTGCATCCAAGTTGTTCCTTGTGCTAGAATTCAAAGTGAGGAGTAGCAAGGAGTAAAATTTTCCCCTATTAAATGTAAAGTCACTTCAAGAAGACAATACATCATTCATTGTCTGTGATTTCATTTATATAAATTAACTCTACTTGTATATCCTAACACTCTTTCTTGCGATAGTTCAATTCCCCTGAACCTTCTTGCATTCTCTCACTTTACAGCGGCAAACTTTAATGCATGTTATGTACTGCAGGCAAACCAGGAGACGCAGAAGTGTCCAGTGGAAGAAAATGCGTGGTTTTTAATTTTGTTTTGTAAAAATGTAATGTAGATTTAAATCTGGCCTGCATGGATTAGTGGAAAATGACAGTCATAAGAAGTGCTTTTTTGACAGTTTGTCACCAGCTATGAAGAGAATGCAGCAAATATGGGGCAGAACGTGTTCATGTCAGAGTTTTTATTTATCTGGCACAGTGGACCTGTGGTGGTCAGAGGTCAGGGACCACACATACTTGAGAACCCCTTTAAAAACCATTAGAACTGCCTATTTGACAAGTTCAAGTCAAGAAAAATGCCTTTTGTATGGCACATTTCAGCAATAAGGCAGCTCAAAGTGCTCTACATGTCAAAAACATGACACAATTAACAAATAAAACAAGTTTCTCAAAATCTAATTGGGACATCAGGTTATTAATCCTTTAAAAGAAGCAGTGCTTTCAGCTTTCTATCTGCATTTTCTTTTATCTATTTAGATATTCTCGACAAAAAATATTATAAAATAATTTGAAGTTATATTCCACAGAAGAATCTACTGACAGGTGAATCTGCGAACCACAAATAAACTGGAGTCTCCAGGAAATTGTTTTGAACCACCTTTTATTAAAACTTGAGCCATGAGAAGATGCACACAGCTTAATGCATGAGTATTCAGGAAGAAAATATGTTGGAGACACAAAGATACCAGAGATTAAAACATAATTCATCTTTCAGTATATGAGATATTAAGATGACAGCCTACCTATGTGATAAAATGTTTTAGATCAAACACCTGACCTCAATCTATTTGCAAATGTGTGACAAGTTTTGTAAACTGCAAATCACAGATACTCCATCCAATTTGACTGTGTGGAAAATTCACTCTTTGTCTGAAGATGGTTGAGATGTACAGTAACCTAAAAAACTTGAAGCTGTAACTACGTGTATTGCAAGTTGAGTTCTCAAAGTATTGACTCGAGGGGACCAAACACAAATGCATGCTACACTTTTTTTCTTGCTTGTAAAAAAAAAAGAAAAAGAGAAACGGGTATTATTTCCCATCCCATCACAGCGCCGCACTGTGTTCTGCTGGCCTATCACATAAAAGTTGAATAAAATATTGGTTTGTGGATGTGTTGTAACAAAATGTGGGGGATTAAAGTTTTAGGGGCAAGCTGTTATAGATTGCAGGGCTGAGAGAGTAGTACACTCCAAAATATAGCAGGAAGGGGCAACAACACAAACCGAGATTGTCTCTTGCTCAGGTGGTGCGTCTGCAGCTCACTCCTCTACTTTGAAAATGGTAATTTTTAAAATTCTGCCTCCTCTGCCTTTTCCACCAGGGCATACTTTTCTGCCTAGCAAGCTCTATGTATGTGTCGGTACTTTCCATTGTTACTTTCTTTGTCTTTGTCTTTTCGTCTTTGCCTTCCCCGCCTTTTCCACGCCTGCTGAGTATGATGGGATCTCAGCTGTGGGAGATGTTTGTGTGCACGTCTCTGTCCTCTCTGACTGTGAGAAGGTGGACCCTGACACGGGAATAAAATGCGAGTCCACTCGCAGACAGGTGTATCCTCTTTGCAGGCACCGAATCTTTATACTTGGGATGAGCTGTGCAGCTTCCCTCATGAGAACATCACATCCTCCGCTCAGCCACCCTCACTTCTTTTTCCTGTTCTGAAGGGTAAAATAGACTTTAAATACAACTGGGCAATAAGGCTTAAGACTTGTTCTCTGGCTTTTCCTTGGAGCTACTGTTAAGTCCTCAAACGTAAACTAAGATTTGTTAGATTTTTGCACAACTGAAGGAAAATTTTAAAGCTTAAAAGTAAGAATTGGCAATAAAGCAGCTTCATTAACATCAACCAAACAGAAGTGCTATCCCAGCATTTGCTTGAAAAACAATCATTTCTGGACAATGCAAATAAGAGGCATGACCAGCAGATATATTGATGCAGTTGTTCTTTTCCCGCAGCCATCAGTTCAGCTCCGATTACTTCTGCTGCCAGCTCAGACAACAGTTTTGCCTCACAGATCTCACTCTGCGTCTTGCAGACAGAATGGTCAAATGCAGCTGCTGATTGGTACAAATTGTGCCAAATTGACACACAAAACATTTAGACTTTTTAAATACAAGTCTGTCTGAAAGTAAATAAGAAAAATAGCTTGAAGATTATATAAGAGTAGTTTTAAGCCAAGGAGTATTTTTTCCTTATAGTTTAAGATTTTAATTCTACTAGTTGGTAATAAAATAAGGCAGTTTTATTTGTGCACTTTGTTTGCAGGTATGCTGAAAATGTGTGAGCAACCTCTATATAAACAGTCTACTAAAACCGTAAGGCATTATGCAGAAGAACTGTTGTTGCTGATTAATGTTTACACAGCAGTAGCACCACTATCCCACAGATACAGTGTGTACTCTAATGATATACAAAGATTTACAAGTATAAATGAAATTGCTTGCATTGCTTTAATAACGCATGTACAATTTAAAGCCCATCATAGCCATGTTGCCACAAATTTTATTTCAAATTTAAAAAAAAGAACTTCATGGTCTAAGTGGGGCTGCACAGTGGAGCAGTTGGCAGCACTGTTGCCTCGCAGCAAGAAGGTTCTGGGTTCAATTCCCATACGGAGTTTGCATGTTCTCTCTATGCATGCATGGGTTCTCTCCGGGTACTCCGGCTTCCTTCCACAGTCCAAAAGGTTAATTGGTTTCTCTAAATTGTCCCTAGGTGTGGGTGTGTGTGTGTGTGGGGGTGGGTGTGCGTGTGTGTGTGTGTGTGTGCATTGTTGTTTGTCGTGTCTGTCTCTGTGTTGCCCTGCGACAGACTGGTGACCTGTCCAGGGTGTACCCCGCATCTTGTCCAAAATGTCTTGCTGGAGATAGTTAGGCACCAGCACCCTCCCGACGCCACTAGGGACAAGGATGCAACAAAAAGTACCCAGAGGCTGTGAGAATGTCACAGCGAATACCTATTAAAAATGTTACTTTTTCTCTATGCAGTCACTTTGTCTGCACTGAAAACGTACTCACCTTTGCATGCTGGATGTCTGGTTAAGCTCCAGATGATGCCATCCCAATCTAGAGTCTGTCTATTTCAGTCTACAGCTGTTTTACCACTTGAGGGCATTTATGAATAAGGATATGTGTCCTGTGATTTTGCTACGTTCGTACTGGCTTTGGTTACAAACAGTTGCTTTCTTCCTGCTGCACGTTAAAATATAGGGGGAAGTTCTTGGTATAGCCTGCTCTAAAACTGGACACAAATAAGTGTAAAGGCTGAGAGAAATATCTTTTCTTTTCCCTTTTAGACCAGATCACTGGTGTAAAACTCAGTTTTATGAGGGTTTAAATGATTCTCTGCATCAGTGCAACTGAATCATATTAAGTTCTCAATCCTTTGATTTAGGTGTGTTGGACTTGGGATGAATTCAAAAGTTGTAGGGCACTGAGGTCGTCGATGACTGGACTCTGATATGAGCATTAGAAAGTAATTAGATACAGGGAGAACTTTCAGAAAGATTTTGTGAGAATCTCACGAGTTATGACTAACCAGAGTTTAATCAGTTAAATAAAACTGCTGAATTCAGTATTTAATTCCCATTTAAGATAAAAAATGAGTGTTTGCAGTAGGTATATTGTTTAGTCGTTACACTGAAATGCATTTGTTTGTTACTTCTCCAAATATATAAATATACAAGACTGTCTGATAAATAGATAAATGAGACTCATCTTTGATGCACACTAGTATGTTTAACAGTGCTATGTATCATTTATTTTCCAGAGAAAATCCTTCCCTGATTGCACAAGACATCTGGATTATCATTTGAGGAGAAGGTCAGAGCTACCACGACTCCTATGTTGTAAAAATAGTGAAACAGTCCAGGTGTGCAATGACACATAATTATCTTCCAAAAAACTGCAGGATATTATTGGTTGTGTCACAATCTTTTCCAAAAGTTGTTTCCTCTTACTTTTGTGGAGTCCAGTGTCACAAGGTATAGGTGATGCTGGAATGACTCAGATGGCCACATTAGACTTTTTGACCTGTGACCTTGACCACATGAAATCTCAGTCCCGTTCAGAATCTGAGGTCAATTTTTAAAACGCAGGTGAACAACCAGATGCCAATAAATTATGACAAACTACAAGAAATGGGGAGACCAAAATAGTATCCAACATCCCTGAAGCAAGATGGACAGATAATATAATAATCTTTCTATTATCTAGAAAGACTTTTGATAGATTACAAGTTTGCTTAAAAAAAAGGCATTTGAAACTTATCAGGTGTCTTTTAATCCCTCGCTACTGTACAACAGATAATTGCCTATGAAAATATGAAAATGCAAAAACTATAGGACAAAAGTTTTGTCTGGTCAGGATTGTGCAACATATCTTTGAATCTTCCAGCTCTCTCTTAGGCATTAAAAAACACAAGGTTGTCGTGCTCAGCCTGGCCCAACTGGATCGTATTTCATCATCTTACCAAGAAACCACAGCAGAGCAAACCCCCCCCCTTTTTTTTAAATGAAGGACTGTTTTCTGCTTGCATTCCAGGTGAGGCCTCGTCTTTCACATGTTAAAACTGCACTTGATGGTGAGCTGCCTTAAGCTGCTTGTAAATCTGAAATAGCAGCACATGCGACTTTAAATGAGACATCAGAAAATGTAACACAGATGTTTTCAAGCAGCCAAGGCTTTTGTGATGTCCAATACAATATGCCGAATCACACATTTAAAGTTTGCACTAACTTTGAACGTTTTAACAGGGATCACAGAGGTACAGTTGATGGATTTATTTTTCTCACATTGCTGCTGTAACCTGTACTTTCAAGTGTGCGACACAGAAGCTATAATCCTTCCCTTTTTGTCTTCGTATCTAATTATGGGAGAATTCAAGGATCTCTCTTCGCTGCAGCTGTAGCCGCTGGGTGTAAGAGACATGAAGCTGTCCGAAAGGGGGGGAGGGTGTAGAGGGTGTTGGCCATTTGGGAATGGTACAGATGAACTGGGTGACCAAGTGGTGTGATGCAAATCAAAACCGACAAACAGCCACAAATGCAGCCAGACAGCCAAAACAGCTGGTAGATAGACATCCAAAACAGACACAGGTTCACGTTTGTGAACACAGATAACTTAAAATTGCAAACATTTTGTAAAAGCATTCATACTAGTTGAACTTTTTCACTTTTGATCATGTCACAGCCTCTACATCCCTTGTATTTTACTGGGATTTTTATGCGACATACCGACTCAGTGTAATTGTGCGTTTGAATGTTAAGATTGTAGCATGCATTTGTATTCAGGACCCTCTGGGTCAATAAATGGCCTGCACTTGTATAGCGCTTTATCAAGTCCAGAGGACCCCAAAGCGCTTTACGCTTCATTCAGTCATTCACCCATTCATGCACACATTCACACACTGTTGGTGGCAGGATGCTTTGTGGAAACACATTTTGTTGCAGTTACAGCTGCAAGATTTTGGGGGGTATGTCTCTGTTGGCTTTGAGTAAAACATTTTCAACCAGATTGGTTAGAGACATCTGTGAAATATCTATATTTGTATATTTATAACAAAAGATCAAGTGTAATACAGTATCTGTGTTGTTTCTAGTTTTGGAAAATCGTCTTATCAATTTTCTCCAGTTTTGACCTGCTTTACGTGAGAGTAACAGGTTGTAGCTTCAAAACATTTCCCTGCTGCTGTAAAGGTCTATAGAGACTATCCTGGTGAGGTGAATGTTTTACTGCCATATTTGTTAAATATAAATTGTACTACTCAACCAACAACTACTGTGAAATTTTTTTTTTTTTGTACAGATAAGATTTTTTAAAGCTGTGGTTGAAAGTTCAAGAAGCTCAAAGGTAGCAAGGACATAATCATTATAGTTTCACTGTGATGTATGTAACAGGTCTTTCTTCTAAATGAGTCTTGAGATTTTTTTTCTGTTTAAATAAAGGATTACGCGGACAAAAAGTGGAATAAAACTGTCTTATTTTACACTAACCGACAGCAAAAAAAGAATATTGTAAGTTTATTTTGTGCGCATATCTGTCATTATGACTCCCTTCACTCCTACTTGCACCCAAATGTATATAAATCTCTCCACCCCGTTGAGCCACGCAATGACACAAAATAACAGTAAAACAGTCTCCAGTGGAACCAGTTTGGCCTTCAAGAATCATTGCATGCAAAGTGTGTGTTTGTTTTACTTTTTTTTGTGCAAAATGCATGATTTAAAGAAGATAAAGAGAAGTGAATTGAAGGAAGAGGTTGACAAGAGGTTTTTGAAGCTACTTAAGGTCAAGGCTGACTCATGGAACTGCAGGGTGGAGGGTTCATTGCTGCTTTGAGTTTGATTGTTTTTAGATTGTTTTTTCTTATTTTACTGGCTTTAGATAACACTATCTACCATATACACACACACACACACACCCGACTCACTCGCGTGCGCACACACGCACTTTTAGACTCTGGGGACACCTCTTGAGGCAGGTGGAGAAAAAGACTTTCATTCGTTTGGCATTGAATCATTTAATCTGTGATCAATTAGAATTTGGCATCGCAAGGGCAGAGCTCGGGGAATTCCTCAGTTGTTATGGACTGCGACTTAAAGTGCTTTTTCCATCCCATGCAGGCAGATGTGCAGGCAGAGGGAAACTCACAGGGGTGCCTGAACGCCCTCTATGAGTCAAAGCTGTTGAAGCTGCTTCATCACATGAGTCTGCAGACTGAAGCAACACTTAGCACACATTTAATGTTAAAGAAAGTCAATATGGACTGTAGTGGTCAGCGCTTTAAGGTTTGCAGTCATCTTACTTGCTCAAGATAAATAGGAAATATATGGTTTCTCTAAAAAAGTGCTCTAAGTCAGATTGCATCCACAGGTAATATTTCATCTTTAATACTACAAAGAAGTAAAATTGTAACTACATTTATGACTACAGTCATTGTACACTAAAGCCATAAGGATGAATGTGTCCCTCCATCTTCTGTATCTACTTGGGTCAATTGGGGGTGAGTGGTGTGTGTGCGTGTGTGTGTGTGTGTGTGTGTGTGTGTGTGTGTGTGTGTGTGTGTGTGTGTGTGTGTGTGTGTGTCTGACCTTAGCAGGAAATAGCAGAGAGGGACAGAGTGCAGGTCATCAGTCCATAACATGGCCAAAACAAGCATTTTACACTCACAGAAGAGCAACTTAGAATCACAACTAAAACCAAAATCCTGAGCACCAATGGGTACAAATATATAAATATACAAGACTGACTGATAAATAGGTAAATGAGACTAATCTTTGATGCACAATAGTATGTTTAACAGTGCTATGTGCTATTTTTTTTGCATGCCCCTCGTTTGTAAACCTCCTTAAGACATTTTTATTAAGGGTTTGATCAGGACAACGTGTAAGATGGTCCAAAGGAAGGAGATTTTTTCTTCTCAGAGAAGAAAAATGTCTCCTTTTTCTGACAGATGCAAGTTGCAGCATTTTCCCGTTGGACGTCAAGCTGGATGCCTGCAGTCAGATCTCCACGTAGCCAGCTAGCTTCATGCATCTGGTAATCCACCAGCACCAAATGCAAACACTAGTGTATTATTTTCTTGCAATCGTGTTAACTATCATACTTATTTCATTGTTGAATTGAAAATAAAGACTAATAATAAACACATTCATTCAAAAAATAAAAACCTGTTCAGCATTAATTATGTTCTTTTCAATGTAATTAGAGCTATAAAGGGAGACATCTTTGCAGCGGGATTATTGAAATCTACTAAACGGTAATAATGTGTGTGTAAGCCTCATGCTTTCTGTGAATATTCAAGATTTAAGATATTATGCCCCATGGGTGTTGAAAGGATATTGAAATAAATGTAGTTTTTTCCTGTTTAAATGTTCATGTCCATTACTTTTTTATATTAACATATTTTCTAATATTAAAGGGGGGAATTTAACTCAGATATGTCTGTATGTGATGCAGTAGGAAGAGTATTCATTCAGGTCCTGTCAGATCTCCGCAGTCTGAGGAACCGTAGTTTTGGTAACGGTATTAATAAGCACACGTGCCTCTATGAAGTCACTGCTTTTTCTTCACCTGTGGGTGTCTCCTGCTGTCAGGCTACTGACAGTGGAACCACTGCTGGCTCTGTAGTCAAAGTTAACCAATTTGGCTTTTGTTTGTCTTATTGGTGGAGCTTGATGTTGAACTGTCCTGGTTGGAGAATACTTACCTCCTTACAGTGGCTGTGGGATGGATGTTGGATATATAAGGATGCTGGTTCAAAGGATATGCTCTTTGTGCGGAGTAAATATGACCTGAATCAGGACGGTCATCTTCAAGTCTGCTTTATGAAACCACTTTTTATTAACTCGTTAAATACAGAGCAACATTAAGTTCTTTCATTTCATCTACCAATCACTGGAAAAAACTATGACCAGAGCGGATATTCTTTTCCGATGAAGATTACTTGTACAAACGTGCTTCAATATTTTTTTTACATAATTGACATGACACCACATGTCAATTATTCTATGTTGTTGGTCAGCAACTGACCAATTGATGGTTGCAATTTGCCCCGAAGTACAAGCCCCTTATCTGGAGGAACTGGACCTCAATCAACACGATATGGTTCATCATCGCTTACACAATGTGGTCAGAGAGATTTCAAGGAAATCATGATCCAACGTTGTCAGTGGGGAACATGCAATCCCGATATCGAGTGTGTAGAGGGTGGAATACAGTTTATTACATTTCCTGCCGTCGACCTCATGTCCAGTTGAATGAATGTGGCAGCTACCACATGTATCTGGCGGTAAACATCCCATATTTCGTCACTTATTGAAAATCAAACCTAAGATCAATAAATGAAGGTAGTTATGCTTGATTTTATGTATGTAAATACCAATGGTAGCGCTATGCCAGCATGAAAACATGTGCTGCAGTAACTGTGGTATTTACATTTAAGCACTTTTTTATGTTAATGTTAATTTTTAAGCATTTTTCTGAAGGCAGATTTTCACAAGCTTGTATATTTAAGTCATTCACCTGTTTATGTGCAAAATGTGTCCAACACAGCTTTCGCACTCTCATCCAATGAGACGTTGTGCCCCTCATTCCTTCTCTGTTTGGGAAAACTTGGGCTTTAACGTTAAATTCTCCGTTGTTTCCCACAAATAACCTTAGAGACCTAATGTAGAATTTGTTGGAGAATTTTCTTGCTTGTCATCTTTGTCTCAGTGTTTTCTTAAAAGGCAAAAAATGACTCAAAAAATGTCTTAATGCATTATTTTCCACTACCTTTGCCATCATAAAACTGTTTCTTTATTAGAGGTTTGCTCAAATTCCACACTGGGCGGAGCCAGGGTCATGTCAATTGTAAAAGTAGAACTAAAATAATGCATGTTTTTAATTTTTTTTTACAAATAACATTTTAACAGTTTGACATTTAGCCTATGTTTATTGCTTGTTGCGATACGTTGTATTTTGGCTGCAGGGTTGAAAGCTTTAGGCAGCTCTCCTTATTTCCTCACCTTACTCTGCTTTAAATTTATTCAACACTGTATCATTGTCCTGTCTAAGTATGTTCTTTGGTCTTTATTAGTTTGTTCATTAATGTTTACAAGACCTCTGAGAAATTCACTGAACAGCTCTACTTGCACTGAAATGAATTTCATCCATTGGTTTCTTATGTTATATAAAAGGATGTCATGAACTCCATCATTTTCCCTATTGCCAAATTACTAGACACATATCAAAATGTCAGACCCGTCTTTCTATCAGCTGTGCACCAATACACAGCCATGCAATGTTGCTATGACGATTTGCGTATTCAACAGTGTTTGAAGACAGATAAAGTCGAGAGCAGGTTTTTGGAATAGCTTGAATGAATGTAAATAATGATGATGAAGATAAGCACAGATCACCTTGTAAAGCTTCTGTTTCGACTCTTGACTCACAACCTGGAGACACTTTATCCAGCGAGGAACAGAGCTGTGCTGCAAATGGTTTCAGTGTGACAACAATCAGCAGCTTCAACTCACTTACTGGGTCTGCATGTAACACTTGAAGGATTAGTTCTTTGACGCGTGAGTGCTTAATCTAATCACCTGTTAATTATGGCTTTGGTAGTGCTTCTCTTACCACAGGTACATCTGATTTCTGATATATCAAGTAACAATATAAACAAGTAGGCTGAATAAATAAAAATTATTGTTTAAGAAGCAAAACCAAAGTATTTTTTATACACTTGCTACCATAATAATGCATATCTTTTATGCATTATTGTCCTGTGGGGGAAAATAAATTCAGTCAAAATTTGAATTAACAGACCTGATCTCCAAGAAAAAAAAAAAAGAAAAAAAAAAAAAAAAAAATATATATATATATATATATATATATATATATATATATATATATATATAAATTTAATTTCTCAGTCAATGCATCTGTAAAACAGTTTCACGCCTGTGTTTGATACAATAGCTCTTTCATTTAGTATTGATCCTATAATGAAATGTATTACATTGCTGTCTTTCCCTGAATACCATTTTTGTGGAGTACCTCAAGAGATATTACTTGGTGACTTTCCTTTTCCACACTCTTACTTCCTCTTCCAGTGGTTACTGTCAAGAAAATAAACAAAAACTAACAATCAGACAAACCCAGAATCAGCAGGCCAGAACATCCAAAAGAAATAAATGGCAAGTTGTAATCTGACCATGTAAATGCTACTAGATCTTCAATATCACTTCTCGTCTCTCACTACATACAGAACTCATTCAACACAAAGGCAAGAGTCTACAAGAAAAGGCGACATTAGATAATGTTTCCATCCCTGTGAATGAATCAAGGCCTGTCAAAGTCCTGGTATGTTTTTAAAAGACAAAAGAGGGAGGATAAACCAGCTACCCTGTCCCGAACAGAGGAGTAAAAGTACCCGGCAAACCTTTCCCCATTCACCCCTTTTTTCTCCTCATGTTGATGAAACTCCACAAACAAAAAAAAGTGTGCGTTTCCCTTTAAGAAGCCCCCACCGTTTGCAGAACGGAGGGAGGAGGAGCAGGTCAGTGGAACAGCGACTGAGAAGGAGAAAAAAAAAATCCAACTGCGGACGGTTTCAAGTCCCCCCAGTAGAAACTGTGCCTGATTTGTGGCCAATGTTGGAGATGTAAAAAAAAAAAAAAAAAAAAAAAGAAAGAGAGGAAGGGAGGGAGGGAGCGGGAGAGAGAAGGAGGAGGGAAGAGAATGGGGAGGAGGGAGGAGGAGGGGGAGGAGGAGAAGAGGAGGAGGGGGGGAGGAAAAACACTAAAGGGGTAGCTATGGAGATGGAGCGTTTTCCTGGCTGCTTTCTTTGACAGGTGTTGAGTGGGGCAAAAGTCTTAAAACAGAATTCAGCATGTACGCCAAAGGTAAAGGAGCTGTCGTCCCTTCCGATAGCCAAGCGAGAGAAAAGTAAGTGGATTGTGTTGCTTTAATTGTCAGAGTTTTTTACCTGCTTAAACGTGAGGGGGGCAGCGGAGGGGCGCACAACTTTCTAAACTAGGTAGCGTAATTTAAAGGAGTGCGCCGGAGTAAAGTGCGCTCCTCCTCAACTCATCCGACCACCTTGGAGGTGCGTCTCTTAAACTTTTTCCTTAAAAAAAAAACAACAAAAAAAACCCCACGTCTCTTGAGTAATTATACGCCTGTTGTTTCCCAACAATGTGAGCGAACAGCTCTGTAAGTCGGTGCGGGATGTTGGACAAGATCACGGATTGTGTTTTTTATTTACCCGGTTATTTATAACGCGCACTTGTGCGGCGGTAAAAGTTGAGGAGGGATTGTCGTCGGGGTGAAAGCATGCGTCCGCGGTTGCGTGGATTGCTCGCATGTGTCTCCGTGAAACTTTCGGGGATGAAGGCGCTGGATGCTTCGGGTGGATTCGGTTCTTTTTAGCGGCTCGAAGCGCTCAGGCTGCGCGTTTTTTGGTGCGTAAAACACGGGGCGCAGGCACTTCAGGCGGCAAGAGGAGGGAAGCTCTGTCCCGTTCAGCAGCCACAATAGTGCTCAACTTTTAAAGTTAAAACCGCAGCTTTTATTTTAGAGACAAGCTTTATTTCAAGCAGATATCATCAAAAAAGAAATCTATTTGCCATTTTAGATTTGATCTAATAAACTCATTTTTTGGTTTATTATGAGCAACTTTTAAATGTCATAGTCCCGAGAAAGTGATGACTGTCCTTTTTTCTGCTTAGTTTCAGTGGGGGTAAAATAATAATATAAAAAAGTTATTTCTTTACGTGAGCCTTCGGGGAGTTCTGTGTATCGTCGTGGTGCTGTTTTGTCACCATTACGCACCAAACAGTACGAGTTTGTGGAACAGCGAGCCGGGCTCCCCGTGGAGATGCAGTTGTAATCCCTAAAACAATGTCAAGTCCTGGGAGGCTGTGCGGCTACACCACCCCCGTCATACATCTGTAATGGAAACATAATTTCTTTTGAGACTCTCTTATATGTTTTGATGCACTGCCGTGTCATATTCAATTGATTAGGCTTTCTAGTGATGTGAGTCACTTATGCGCTTAGTGGAGGCTTCCTCGAGTACGACTTTGTGCACATCTGCTTGCACGGAGCGTCTGATTTCACCCTGAACTCCCATTATTTCGTGTGAAAATTGAGAGTTTGTGTATTTGTGTGTGCTGATATGGAGGAGTGAATCCTAAATGAAAACAGTCCCATGTGAGTTTATGAGCAGCAGCAGGCGGGCTGACCTTTGAACCAGCATATGATGCTTTAATATTGCATATGAAGCGCCAGCATCTCAGTTTACACCGGTTTGTGGAGCCTGGGTTATTTACAGTATGGTGAAAAGCCATTTATAATTTAAATAATGTGTCTTTAGTCAGTTCTTAGTTGTGCTCGCTTGTTCAGGGGACTGTGGATTATGTTGCATGTGTCACTAGGAGTGAAATCAGCACAGAGGCAGCATGTATTTCAAATGATAGTGTAGGTGGAGGATTAATAATTTAACTCATAAGAAGTACAAGTCTTTTGAGAAAAGCTGCAAATGATAAATGCATCTAACTCGAGGTTGCTTAAATTACAAAAGAAAAACTCCTGTTTGTTTTTACATCCTGCTGTTTCCTTGCATTTAAATATCTGTCACTTATTTGCAGCAACTTGCTTCTTCTACTAGGCATCACATTTTTAAACGTGTTCGGTGATATACAAAAACTTCACAACACTTGAACTTTTTTCCCATTTTGTCACATTAATTACAAATGCTCCATATATTTATGAGCAAAATGCATAACTGTGAAATGGAAAGATCACAGTTTTCAGCATTTTTTTTTTTTTTTTAATAAATGAAAGTCCAAAAGACATTTAATACATATTCCGACCTGGCTGTAATTAGCCTCAAGTCTGGACTTTGACTGGGCCATTCTAAGAAATGAAGACAATTCGATCTCAACCATTAACAATGTAGCTCTATCTGTTATTTCTGTTGTCCTCCTGGAAGGTGAATGAACTTCCTGTCCATCACAGCATGATGGGGCCACCATCACTTTCCCTTTTGGTCATAAGCTTTTTTATGGGTATTTTGTGGTATTAAAGTTTTTCTGCCAACTTTACAAGAAAGTTTCATTTTGTTGTGGTCTTATCTGGTCAGAGCACCTCCCACATCCATGCCATGCCCTTCCATGGCTGGTGGCAAACTTCAAACAGAACCTCCTCTCACTTTCTCGCAGCAATAGCTTCCTTCTCGCAACTTTCTGAGAAATGCCAGATTTGTAGCGTGCATGACTAAAAGCTGTCAACAGATTCTCCTACCTGAGATGTGGATTTCTGCAGCTCCTCCAGAGTTACCAGGGGTTAGCAGTTTGATCACACTCTTCACACTTTTAGATGATTAGCTGAAGAATGCTTAGTGAATTTTAGAGCTTGGAATATTGTTTTACATCTAAACTCAGCTTTAAACCTTTTATCCACCTGATAAGTGACATATTACTGGTCCCGAAACCTTCGCAGAACAGTCACACTTGCAGAAGTTTAAATACACAAAAGTCACATTTTTTAACTAGTTGATGGTTGATTGCGTTGGATATTATTCACAAGCGGCAGAGTAAAGGGGTTTAAATGCGCCACCACATTTTAAATTTTTTACCTCATGTAGGACCTTCAGAACCCTTGTTCATTATCCCAGCAACATACAATGAACTTTGTGGTTTTAAACGGGACGTAATGTGAGAAAGTGAATATTTTTTGCAAAGCAGTGTATGTGGTGTGTATATCCGTCACAGGCCAGCAGGTAACGTCCACACATCACATAAAAGGTTTGCCCTCTCCGCTCACCTGTCTTGTCCCCCTAACTCGCCCCGCAGGGCTAACACATGTTCCCTTGTAATCGTGGAGCTCACAACAGCGGCTTCAGTGAATTATCATATTCATATTTACATATTCATTCAACTCTTTACATATTGGCCTAATGAAAAAGAAGGCTCTCCAGATGGATGCATATGGCATTAAGGAAGGAGTCTGGCATCGGAGCTGCAGCTCCTGTTAGGAGAATTCGTCATCGGGTCGTTCTAATTTAATCAGATGTACGAAAGATTTCATGACGTTAAGTGAAATCAGAATGCAAAAGTAAGCAGGAAGTATTAAACTTTTTATCCACCTGCTGCACTTGCATGTTTATCTTGGTGTTGTTTTAATGAAGAACCAGGTGATGCAATGTTTCAGCTAGGAGCGCAAAACTTGTTGACACCAACATTTAGGAAATATTAGTGTAGAGAAATGTTTTTGCTTGCGCAGCTGGAGGAAGTCAGACCGCATGGGTGTGGACAGAACACACGAGTTACACTAGAGCATTAATGTTTCATGGAAAAACTTGTAGAATGAAATATTAATGGTTATGTCTATAAACATTTTGATAAACTGCCTCCTTGCTTTGCTCTTGCAGTTCATGCTTGTGTTGAAAACAACCAGAAGGCCTCTTGGCTTCTTTTTTTCTGATTTTTGTTTCTGCAAATGCGCAGCTGCTTTTCAGGAATTTAACTTTCCTCCTGAAATATTCCAACAACTAGTTTCTTCAGTGTTTCTTCAGTGTTTTCTCAAGGTTTTGCCCTATTTACCAGACAAAGACAACGACTTTTATTATCCATGGCTTCCCCGGCAATAAAGTTTTATTTCAGGTGTCCTTTGTGAGGACCGTTCAGTTGTTGGTGTTCTGCAGGTAGACTGGTGTGCACATCCGCAAAGTGGTGACATCTGAAATTGAAACACAAGGAAAAAAGGGTTTACACTGAACTTCTCAGTTACATGCTGTGAATCTCTGACGTAGTGTACAAAATGTTCCTAGATACAAGCTCAACAGTGTGTTTGAGTGTGTTTAGGAAGCTGTGTTGCACAGTGATGGATAAAAAAAAAAAATCCTGTAAAGACTTAAAACTGAGTCTTGAGTCTTGATTTTGTTCAGCAACATGCACAGACCGGAATGCAGAAAACTAGGTGGATTCCTCCACCGCCATATAGCCGGGATTCAGCCGGCTGGCCTCACTTTCCTCAGGTCACAGGTAGCAGGAGTGCAGGGGTGTGTTTACACCAGATCCCTGCGTAAGGTTATTTTCATAAGAGCTTTCATGGGAACAGATTTATTGTGATAATACTTTTATTAGGAAGAGGAAGAACTGATGCATGTTGTCAAATGAAACCATTCAGATCAGAATTGGATAGATATTCTCTTCGTTCGATTCTGTTCGAGTCAATTACTGAAAAAATGCAACTTTTCTCTTCTTATTTATTAAACACATGAAAACTAAGAATTACAGCCATTTTCAGTCTATAACTGTGTCAACCATCAGCGTTCACGTTGATGCACTTTTTTTGGTTTTGTAAAAATCTGATCAAAATTAATTGCATTTGTGTTGATGCATAAATGAGCATAACCTTGTGATTTCTTCATTTTCTGTTGGATGCAATGCTAGCTCTAAAAAATAACCAAAAAAAAAACAACCTGCACAAAATTTCTGTCTTTTGTGTTTTCTAAACCTAAGAAAGAGAAATCGGAATCAACAAGTCAGAACTCAATAGAAAATCAATCGTTTCTATTTGGCAGAAAAAGCCTCGTCGGTGGACTTTTACTTTAATTTTGAAAGGAGTTAAAAACTGGTGTCAAGCCAGAGGGACAAATGTTCAGGCAGCAAGAAGGTGTTGGGGTTGATTCCCAGCTGGGACCTTTCTGCTTTGACCTCGCATGTTTTGTCCCAGGATATGTTGGCGTTTGCATGTCAGGTCGAATGGCCCGCTGTAAGTTTCCCTGTGGTGTGTGTGGTTGGGTGTCAGTACTCTGTGTCTCTTTGAAGGACTGATAACTCCCCTATAAACTTTTGGGGAAAGACCTCAGAACCCCCCACTTCCCCACAGAGGAGGAACTGGGTATAGAAATATATATAAAAAGTCACTGATTAATGGAAGAACTTAACACAGCAGCTTTAAAATTAGTGAGTTTTTTCTCATAGGGTAAATGGAAATCTCTTTCAGTTTGTTCTAGTAAATCCGGTGACCTAAATAAATTAGAGGTTCCATTCACAGAAAAAACAAAAAAAAGTTAAAGCTCGATCAATCATCTTCTCTTAAGAAGGGCCACAGTTAGCAGTCAGGGAGCAAAATAATTTTTTAATACTCTGTTTGTTTACGGTGTGGTTTTGGTGTGATTTCAAGTGATTCTATATTTGTTTGGGTGAAGAACTTCAAGTGCAAAGTCAATCAGTTTGTTTTGAACGCAAGTTTCTTTACATCCTCCGCTCCTCCTCTGGCTCCTCCCACCTATTTACGTGCCATTTAGCGGGGGATCTTCAGCTCTGAATGCATGGTTTTGATTCTTCACAGATGGCTCAGCCATCTGCATTTTAGTCTTTTGAAGGAAGCATAAAGAGCTGCACAGGAACACAAGCAGAAACAGTATTCAGAAAAAAGTAAAGAAACCCTTGATTTACCCCCAGCGCCCTTCGGGGTGACGGCGCTCCCATTCAGATGTGTCAACAGTCAATTAATGCCGCCTGTCGTCAGCCGCTTTTGGTGCATCTGCACAAATTTGTTGCCCTTCGCACTCAAAATAAAGCAGGCAGTATAAATATTGAAGCTCTGCGCCTGAAGTTGTTAATCAGTTTGGCAACACTGCACACCGAGCAGAACAGTTTGTCTCTTATTAACATACAGAGGAAAGCATCTGTGCGAACAGCAATGAGGTGAGTGTCAGGTGATAATAGGAAACAGATGAGTGTTTTGAATATTTGGACTAATTACTTCATGGTAGGTTATGTCATTGTTGCCCTCATTAACTACTCGCTGATGACGAAACTCACTAATGGCGAAACCTGTATTGGTAACATCCAAAATGCTCCTTATCCCAAATCTTCAGAAATGCCTGAGATGTTTCTTTGTGGCAAGAGGAGATCACCAGAGCTAAACCGGGTACCGGCGAGATGATCAGGTTGCCTTGGTGTGTTCACATGAATGCAGACGCGTCTATGTGCATGTGTGAGAAATGTCTGGATTAACCCGTGGCTAAAGCCGTTTGTGTTTACATGCTCATTGACACTGATTTGTTTTGACAAAGGAACCGCCAGAACAAAGACGGGCAAATAGAAACGGCATGCGCGCTGGGAATAAGCGTCAGTGAAACATCTTTACAGCATCGCAGAGGTCTGAAGCAGGCACCGAGCCTCTCGCTCACCTCCGTATGACTTCATTTAACTCTTTATTTCTGTTGCCCAGCAGAATATTTCTCTGTGTGCACAGGGAAATCTTGTTTACCTCTTAAACTATTCCGCGTTTTATTAAATTACACACAAAGTGTTTTACTGAGATTCTGTGTGACAGACCAAAACACAGGAGTTCATAATAATTGACAGGAAAATGACACCAAGGTTTCAAAATAATTTACAAGTTACTAATACAAATCTGGAAAGTGTGGCATGGTCTTGTATTGAGCTCCCTTCTCTCTGACACCAATGTAGTCAGTTTCTCCGTCTGTGTAGATTATCCTCAATATAAATTCAGCTGTCGGTATAGTTTGTCGGAGAACATTAGTGAACAAACATCAACATGAAGGAACGCAGCAGACAAAGGTCACAGAAAACACCGTGGAGGATTTTAAAGCAAGGTTAGCTTATAAAACATTATTCTGAGATTTGAACAATTCACAAAGTTCTGTTCAAAGCAATCATGGCTTAATCAATCACCTGCACAGACAAACAAATCATTAAAGAGGACAGCTACTCACAGTCCAGTGGTGACTCTAGAGCTCAATTATGTCACTTTACAAATCTGGCCGTTATCACAGAATACAAGAAGAAAATCATTGCTGAAAATAATTTGAAGGAGATTTGTAGTTGACCACAAACATGTGGAAGAAGGTGCTGTGGTTGACTGCGACTAAAACCGAACTTCCTGCCAAATGTTCCAAAAAACTTGCACTGCATGTCAATATTGATGACAAAATACTTGGCAGATTATTTAACTTATAACAAGGCGTTTTTTATGCTATAAGTTAATTTGTCTATTAGAACAAGTACTTTTACAACAATATTAAGGATTTGTTTACTTAAAACAAGCTTCTGTAACTTGCTGAAAAGTTACTTTTGAATTAATTTGTCTTATTTTAAGTGTAATAAGACATTTACACTAGCAACTAGTCCAAAAGTACTTGGTGAGATTTTGTGTTTTTGCAGTGAAGGCAGATGCTGAGAGTTAAAAACGGGACAAGGAAACATGTTGGGAGGCTAATTTGGTGGAAATGGGGCTTAGGGTCAACAGTTTAAAGGGGGTTGAATACATTTACACACTATCTGTTACGTTTGTGCCGGTTTGTCACATGAAACGTTTTGAAGTTTGGGTTTAAAATGCAACAAAATGTATATTAAAAAAAAAAATCAATGAAACTAGATCAGCTTCTTCCTCCTTCACCGCCTCTTTGCACTTTTTACCTCATTCTGGCACTGTGATCACTGCTGAATTATTCAAATCAGGACATGAAAGTTAATTTTCTAACTGTCTGTGCTTTAGCTGGCTAAACTCAGCTGGGATGCCCGCGTCTCTGGGGGCAAGTGAAGGAAAGGGAAGGTTGGATGGGACAGCCTGGGGCTAAATGTCAGGTTTTGCTCCTCAGGACGAGGCGGGCAGAGAGATCTTCTTGATAAATAGATGTGAAACAAAGTGCTGTTCCGCTTGAATGAAAAGGAGGAGCTAAAAAAGAGAGAAAATCACAAAGGGGCTAATAGACTTTTTCTTTTTTTCCCCCCTGTCCTCTGGCTACAATCCTGCTCAATGAGTATGGAGTAAAAATAGATGCAAATGATCCAGCAGCTGAAAGAGCATGACAGACAGATGTTTGGTGAACCTACTATCATGGGCCGTGATGTTGAGTCAGTTGCAGGTCAAACGAGCCTCCTCCCACTCAGTCTGATCTCCCACTTCCCGGCGTATGATTTGCATCAGAGTTTTCCTTTGCTGCAATTCATCAGTGAGACAGTGAAAGCCAGAGGAGAGGAAACGGGAGACACCGAGAAGAAGGCTGTATGTGTGTGGTTTGTCTTGTAAGCATCTCATCTTTTATTCCTGAGTGACACGTGTAAGCAGCGGCGGGGTCACTAAAGAGGGAATTTACTTTTCTGGTGTCCAAAGAGGAGAAAAAGAACCAGACGCCGATTCGGTTTCCCTCTCTTACGCACGCCTGTCGTACCGAGCGTGCTTCTTTTTAGAAAGCTGCATCATCGGCTTGCATGGAAGGTCCTGTTCTGCGGAGTTACACTCACTGCTTCTGACAGAGTAACAAAAGGTGTCCCCTGAAGCCTGGATTGAATGAGTGTTTTTAAATAATGCATCGCAGCCAGGGCAGGTGCCCATCGCTGGTGCGCAGCGCCCCTCAGATCACACCGGCCTCCGCCATGAAAATTTCATTGCCGCAGAACTCTTGGGAATCTCTGTGCGATCCTGTACGGTGCAAAAAAAAAAAAAAAAAGGGGTGGGGGATATATAGGATCTGACGCTTTCTGCAGGGTGTTTCACACCGCAAATAGGGGCTCAATTTTACACATTACAGCGGTGGACTCCCCCTGCTTTCACCATAACATCACTGCCGTGTGAACTGTTCAGCCTGACACAATGGAAACACAGGAGAACGTGTGAAAAAAGAAACGGGGCTGTTTTCAGAAATATTAAGTCAATATGCTGGAACACTTCTTACATACGTTTTCTTTGTTAACACGACTGAACAGAGAAAATGCATCAAGTTGTTTGACTGTTCTGCTTCCAGTGCATGCAAGCGGCAGCAGTAACCCATTCTGAACACTGTTTTATAATATAAAGATATTAAAACAATTTAAGGCAAAATAACATGTCAACAATTCATTAGTAATGCGAGGTGCATAAAAACCCTGCTGCTGTGTGCCTGGAAAAATTCAGAGGTAAATAAATAAACAACTTTAAATAAAAATACAGACTTTTGAAAAAAAATAAAAAATAGGACGCCATATATTAAAATAAATCCTAAAAACCTTATAATGTCAATGCAGGGCCTCCAGCAGACCTCTTGAAAACAAAAAGGCGTCTCTACAATTAAAAAAAAAAAAAAGACTGCACATGTTTGACTTTTCAAGGAGGTGTGCAGGGATGAAACTGTTACTCTCTAAGCAAACATGAAGGCCAGACTAAGTTTAAATAAAGGGAAACTAAAGAGATGAAGTTCTGGGATAATGGTCTTTGGACATATTAGTCTAAGATATAATTATTTAATCACTAGGAAAAAAAAGAAGGGATATGTTTGATGTGAGCCAATTAATATATTCAGTAAAATAAAACTTTGAAGGTGGAACCGTCGTGTTTGGGGATGTTTTGTCGTAGCGGGGCCTGATCAGCTCACCATCAAAGAGTTCATCATGAATCATATTATGCATCACAAGTTGCTTCAGGAAATTATCACATTATTTGTATAAAAACAAAAGCCGAAACAGAACTGGAACCTGCAACGCGACATAAATTGTATCAGTGACTCCTGGACCCAGTCAAAGACCAGAGGTTGATTTCCTTGAGACGATGCGAATCAACTTGAAATGAGCTGAACATGAAACCCCTGCTGGCCCCTGAGGCGTGCAGAGGACTACAAGAAGGATCTCACTGAAGTTTTTTTCAGCTAAAGGTTGTAACTCTAGTTAGTGACAGGAAAGGCACTTTATCATTTTCTCAGTTTTGTTTAATAAGTAAAATAATTGCCCTTATTTTTTGTTGCATAAGTGCAATTATTTCACTTCCCTTTCCAGAGACATTTTTTTTTAAATCAGCAATTTTTTTTGCATGAAGAACTAACTGAGAGGTGTCCTTAGTTTTTTTTTTTTTACATTACTATATATCACTAAATGAATGTGAAAAAGAAAGCAAGATGTAATTATGTCATACATTATGTGGAGGACTGGGAAAATTAACAATTGGCCCCCGTTTCCCTGATGCTGCTCTCCCTCCGTCCTGGCATGTCTTAAGCTGAAGGGGCGCCCAGTCAGCACATATCCATCGCCTCATGCTGCAAGAGAGTTAAAAGGGCAATAAAAAGGGCATGGTTACCAATATAATTAAGCAATTTAATGGAGATTTTAATTTTAGTTTGTTTCTTCTCAGCTTGTTGTTTTTCTCAGTCTTCATCCAAAGATGTAGATAAGTGCAGCAATTTCTTTGTTCCACATTTCTGTCTCACCGAAAACTGCTCTCGAATCCAGAGGAAGGGGCTTCACATGGAACATACATAACTGCTGCTTAAAAGTATGTGTTTTATTGTTCATTTTGATTTTATTGTCATTATCAACTAGCCATCTGGGGATGAAATTGAAATCCTCTTTAAGAGTCTTGAGTGGTGAGACGGTGATTAGACAAATTAGTCACAAAGTCGATCAAATTGCACATTTTACTCTTAGTTTCTAGCATCCGGCATGCAGAAGTGAGTGAATCTTTATCAATGCAGACGGCATAGCATAGACTCAAAGATAATTCACAGCTACATTTGCAATGCTGCAGCACCGATAAAGTGAAATTATCAACACATTCAAAAAACGTCGCAGCAGCCTTGTACCGTGTACCCAATTATTACATTTTAATCAAATGGTTCAACAAAATCTGATTATTTGTCTTTTTTAGTTTCACTCATGACTGAATGAACCCTGTTTTAGTTCAGCCACATCTATCACGAGGCTGGAACAGTTTACCATGTTTGGCCTCCTCTACATGCTAAATAACAGTTTAAGTGTAATTAGTTATTTCTGTAAGAGTAAGTTTTGTCATGTTAGATTTGACAGCTTTAACCCATTTCTGATTTTTACTTATGAAATTATGTTTTTTTTTTTTTGTTATTTATTTATTTGGAATAATACAATAAATATATGCTAATAATTATACTAAAATATAATTTTCATTTCAGATTTTTGGAGAAAGATTTAGCATTTAAAATAATATACAGTATTATACCATAATAACAAAAAAACAGTCATTAATGATATCTGATTCACTTTCAATTAAATGTTATTGAGTTTGCATGTCCTGATTTACAACAGAGCAATGGATGCTTATGTGGTTTTAAAACAGAGGAAAGTTTGTAATACATTTTTCTGTTTGCTGTGAGCTTAAGCTGGTATGGATCAGCTGCAACAAATTGTTTTCCTTTTAGCAGACGGATGTCAGTTCATGCCACTTAGTTGCATTCAATTCTGATTATCCAAAGCTTAAAAAATCTGGTTGCTCAACTGTTGGCCTAGTTCAGTATTGATTCACTCAGCATCATCGACCCAAACAACATATCTCCGTGTTTCTGCGCTGGCCTGAATGCATGTGATCCGTGCAAAAATAATTGTTCAATACAGACGAAAACATTGCAGCTCCGCTAAAATCTGTAAATTTGTGTCTGTACATACTGTAAAACTATTTAGTTGACTGATTGCTTCGACGCAACTACATCTTTTTTGTCCTCGGTTGTTTGACAAAACTGATGCAGTTTTGTCTGAGTCTGTAAAGTTCAAATAAATGTAGGCGACAGCGTTTGAGTTGCTTGGGATGATAGCCTTGAGCTTTCTGAAGTCTGGGCCAGCTATACTTGTCAAGATCCCTTCTGGTGACTGTGTGATGAGCACTAATAAGGCAAAGGCAGTGACAAGTAACAGGAATGAGTCAGCTGCTGAGAGAAAGTAACAATTTGTTCTCCTGGAAAAGGAGGGTTTGCATTCATATATCAGCTTCATTATAAGTCCCTTCATAAACTGTCTGCCAATATCAGAACAGCAAGAAAAACAGACGAAAACAGAAGAAAAGAAAAAGGTAACGACAGTAAATGTTTATGTTAATTGAACAGGACAAGATTGAGTGTTTTCAGTTACATTTAAGGTTTTAAAACTGATGCATGTAGTTAGGATGCAACTAATAATGAAAAATGCTGCGATAACAAGATAACCTGTAACAAAGGACTCCAGAGTGAGTTTGTTTGTTAGCTAGTTTTGATGGGAGAGCCATTGGCCGCAGCCAGCAGCAGACGACAGTCTCCATCCAGCCTATTGGAGCCGGCCAGGTGAATGAGGGTCTTTTGTGAACCGGAATCAACCAGAATCCGTCTCTCTGATCATGAATCTTCCATGAAAAGCAGCGTTTCTTTGTCACCAATAGTCATGGTCACTACTGAGCGTCGGCAGTGTCATTTCCCTTGGCTTAAAGCTACATGGTGAGAGACAACGGCATGTTTTGGAGTTGATTTGCTCTTTGGGTAGAGATATTAGTCTCAAGACATTGCTGGATGCTCACAGGTTGCTGCTGGAGATTCGGGAATCATTGCCTGAAGTCCAAAGGTGGTTGTAGCCTGGTTAGCTTCTTCAACAGCGGTGAAGAGTTGGCCAGAAGAGCTGACAGCTATGCACAGATAAAAAAAACCCAGTCTACTGTAAGCAAAATGAACAATTATATGGACGTGAGTCGAGCCCCCTGGTGGTCAACCGCAACATTACATTTATCGTAAAAGGGGGGGAAAACAATGTTTGAGCAGTTTTGAATCCAACAGAAAATTAAACAATTCAAAGATTATCTAAGCTTTTGTCTCTAATGTTTGCCTTTTCAAAATTTTGAACATTAAATGGTGTTACAGAAAAGAAAAATCTTTCTAACTTGCAGGTCTAAAGAAAAGTTACGCTATTTTTCATCTCGGCACCAATTTTCACCATTACCCTGTGTGATTACACCTCACAGCAAGACAGATCTGAATTTCATTCAGAGGGCTGAAAGGGGCTTGATGCGTGCAATTTGCATGTCCTTCCTTAATGTCAGAGTCCCAATGCTTTGATTTTGCTTAGAATAATAATAATTTTAAAAAAAACATAGCAATGTTTGGTCAGCCAGCAAGTCTTTGGCTCCGTTCACACTGTTTATGATCACTTGTGAGCAGCTCAAAGAACACCTGGTTGACAGAATGAGTCTCTTTTCCCTTCGACTCTGGAAACTTTTGATCAGATCTCATAATCTTTGACATAAATGATTGCTTTTGTTCCATATATGAGACCACATGCCATAGACTCTAATGATGTGATGCTTGTGCATGTTGCAGCATGCTTTGCAGACAATCCTTTTGCACAACAAAAAGAACACGTTTTATACTGAACACCAACATTTACAATGTAACTAGAAGACTACTCACTTGTTTGTTGAATTTCGTCTGCATTTTTCATTTCCCATCTTTCGATTTGTTGCCATGATTGTCATACAAGAGATTTATTACAAAGGTTGTTTACATTATGCTACCCTGACTCTTTGACCGCCAGAACTTAATAATTAATAACCTTGAACCTTTGGTTTCCCCTGTGTTGTTTGTTGTCTATTGGAGTTGATCAACTTCTGAACTTAAAATCAGAAATCCTTAACAAAGGTTTTGAGTACTATTAAAAGTACTGCCCTCCAAAGAGGGTTGTTTTTCTTTCTGTGGTAATTTCCCACCTGGTTCAGTTTTTTATACCAATGGTAAAGCAGCAGAAACAAATATCTCCACTGCTTCTACCAGGATCCTACTGGAAACAGTGTCTGTGAAAGGTGAAAATTTGTGAATTTGGAGTATTTTTAATATCTTCTCTGTTTTTATGTGAACTCAACATCTAACATTTTCTTGTGTTGTAAGATCAGAGCAATGTTACAACCCTAGTTTTTGTTTAATTGAACATGGTTAGTGTCAACCTTGAAATAACAAAAACGTCATCTCAGGAAAACAAAGACACCAGTAAGACGAACATAGCTAATGCACAACATCCAAAGATAATCTTGTGACATGACAAGAATGTAGGTATTTCACATTCTGATGTGATGTAGATCTGGGTGATGTCTGAGCATCGTGTCCGAGCTCATTCCTTCTCTCCTTCGTCCCGTGTTCCTCAGAGTGTCTACACCGTTTTGTTTTCAGTGTCTCGGCCTTGACAGCAGACAGCCTAAAACCGCAGGGATATGGCCAAGTGCCACCAAAGCTTTTTAGCTCTTCGCCGAAGAGCCTTACATCACACATTTACAACCTCGCCACAATGTATACGATCTTCGCACGGTAAAAGTCTTGTTTGTCTCGGCTTCGTTTCACATGAACAGTGAGGATTTGGTCCGGCTTCGGTTCAAAGGCTTTACCGTCCTGTTTCATTGCTTTCCTACAGTGTGAATCCTTGAATGATTTCTAAATTGTAAAATGACGTAAAAAAACAAAACAAAACAAACAAAAAAAACATACTGAAACCAAAAAATGTGACAACCTGTCTTCCTCTCTGCTTTGTTTTCCAGGTTAGCTTTATACGTCTATGAGTATTTACTGCATGTTGGCGCACAGAAATCCGCACAGACCTTCCTGTCAGAGGTAAGATGCCCTCCTAATGAAATTTCCTGTTTAAAAAGGATGAGTGTGATTCCCCTTCTATTGTACGACCACCAGAGGAATTTACATTGTAGGTCTTTCCGGGTTCAGCAGTTATTCTATAACCTCCAGCTGACCTTTCTTACAGCCAACAGTGGACTTTAGCCAGTTTCTGTGTTCAGAACAATACAAACATTGGTCGGTCTACTTAACATGATTAACCACCTCTCTATATTAGGTTCAATTTGGAATCATAAACTGTGTAATTAGACGTATTGTGAGGACATATTGTTTGTGTTCTGTTTTGATATTTGATAAGGGAAGCCCGTGGCTGCCAAGTTAAACCTTGATTGTTTGAAGCTAATCCTAACAATTTGCTCAAGGTCTACTGGAGATATTAGCCTCTTATTATGCCTCCAGTCGGTAGAAGTTGTAAGGGCTCTAATGTGTTGCATCCTTTTCCTAATGGACATCCTTCCTGCTAACGGTTCCATGTACGGGCTTTCTGCAGCTGAACACGTCTCTTACACGCAGGCTTTACTCAGCTCTGTGAAAGACGCTCACTTCCAGTGAAAGAAAAGGCAGGTCGACTTCTGGCCACTTTGTTCCAGGACACATTTGCCTGTCACGTCATCATGTCAGCTCGGGCCAGAGCAACATTTGAACTCAGGAATCTAGACTATGAATAAATTTCATGAACATGTCTTGTCAAACATGTTTTATCTCGTGGTAAATTTGTTGAATTTTAAAGAACTGGACAAAATGCATTAAAAACATATATAACTAGCCAGTTCTTGTATCTGTACAAAAATAGATCAAAGTAGCATTGTTAAGCACTAACACACTTCCGTACCTATATGTGCTGGGTGTAGTACAAATTGTCAACAAGTAGAAGTAGTGCTGTTTGAAGATACTTTTGCTCAAGTACAAGTAAAAAGTAGTTATCAATAAAAACAGTAACAAATTATTTAGTGAAATCACAACTGGATACAATGTAATCAGATAGACAAAAATATATTTAAAATGTGCTAATACTTGTATTTTGAAATAAAGTTAAAAAAATATGACACATTTACAGTATAATGAGACATACTGTGTATTTACTTGCCATCCAAACAGCACAGCAGGATGAGCAGACAGAAAATAACATCAGAACAAGGCCATCCGTGTGCAAAATGTCTCACTTTACTGTAAACTCTGCAGGCATATGTCTGTGTTGGTACATGATTGGCTACAGTGTGCTATTCTTTAATGTGTTAAATGATCAGAGGTGGATGTAGTTGAAATATTTTTGTAATTAAGACTCATGATACTTCAAAATAATTTTTCTCAAAAATAAAAAGAAGGGTGCCGTAAAACTCATTTTATTCAAAGCTTTATTCAGGTAAATGTAACTCATTACATACTGAAACTGCACTATTGCACTATTATTCAAATAATATCTGCTATACATATGGTGAAATGTATCTGTTCAAACAAACACACTAGTCCTTATGACGGGGGTCCACTTTTTATAAAGCTATACATGAGTTGGCACATACTTACCATTTAATGCTATAAACCAATTAAGTTGTCTTAAGATCTGCCATATCTAAAAAATAATAGCAAACATATTTGGTTCTTTATTAAAGAGCCTATAGTGAAATAAATAACATAATTTAGGTCAAAATGGCACTGGATGTTATGTCCATGAAGGTTGTGTTTTATGGTAACTGTGACAAAAAAGAGAGAGACCAAGGACTAAACCTTGAGGTACTCCACAAGAGTCAACCCAACATCTGCAGTCCTTTAAAGGGGGTTTATGATACAAAATCGTGTTTTTATCATGTTTTAATGTCATTCTGTCATCAGAAAAGACCCCAGCGTGTTGCTTTGACTCACTCCTTGATTCTCCGTGGCAACCGAAATGCCTGCTCATACAACACGCTGCATATTTCCACAAAGAAAGAGCAGGACTTCCTTAAAAAGACACAGGCCCATTTTCGAGGCATTAAATTACAAAGTCTAATTTCTTTTAAGTAGTTTTTGATGTATACGTAATTTTTATAACAAATGAAGGCGACAGTTACTTGAGTGTACCTGGGAAATAAATGATTACTCGACCGCTTAAGACGATCAATAAGACTTAAATCTGGTGGCAAAATCTTTTAGAGATGATCAGGTTTTTGGAGCTCTGACCTGCCAAGTTGGATTTTACTTCTTGGCATAGAAACACTAAGTTGTGTAAACTTAGTTTTAACTTAGTACTTAAATGTTACAAACATAGACCATAAAAAAAGGGCTGCAGTTTCTTTGCTGAAGGTGTTCGTTCTGAATCACTTCCTTTGATGCGTAAATGGAGATAATGCAGCGCTATATGCATTTATGCTTTGAAGCACAAATCCTTATCTGAGTTTAACTTGATTCAAAACATGTATCTCAGAGCATGCTTTTTGTTGATACATTTATTGATTGAAAGAATATAAAGAGTGATATAAAAACATCTTCATCCTGGGTCTTCAAATTGTATAATGGCTTCACAAATCAGAAGCCACTATACAGTTTGAAAAAGCACAGTGCAGCAGATGGTTTTTTTTTATTATTATTATTATAGTGCAGCAGATGTTGGTAAAAGTACTTGTACCAGGCTCTGCTTAAGTGTGTACTTTAATATGCACCCTGTTCAGTAAATAAGAATTTAACGTGGAAAGCTGGCAAATAAAGGCTTAACACAATCGGGTAAATTAACTCCAATTACTCACAATAATATCAATATGTTATTGTTCTACAACAGAACTACAAAAATGTTGCATAAAATGTTGCATTATTCTTTCATCTGCCTGTCCCCTCTGGAAAAACTTTCAAGAAGTGTAAAATGGTTCAAATTAAACCAACTTTTTGAGATTTTTGATTTAAAGAATAAAAAAACCCCCCCAAAAAAACAAACAGGCAAAATATATCATATTTGACCTCAACAATATTGTGATGACCGCTGCTATTTTAAATTTGGACCGCTGCTATTTTAAATTTGGAGGAAAAAAAAGATTTTGATATTTTTACACACACACATATATATATATATATATATATATATATATATATATATATATATATATATATATATATATATATATATGTGTGTGTGTGTGTGTGTGTATGTGAAGAACACAAATCTGAGTACAATGGGGGAGAGCAGCACTGTGAGATAAAGCAGTGAGGCTGCAGAAAGCTTTGATAATTTCTGAGGCCTTACGGGTGAATCTTCTCCCAGAGATTTAAGTTTTATCGTCGGGCTGCTGGAAAGGGGTGAAATTCAGGGTCGCAGGCAACCAGAGGCATACAAACACAGATCTGAATTAAAACTGCATATTCACAGACAAACTCTCATGGTGTGTACACATGCACACATGGTATTCAAACTAAGTCTTTTGGATGGAGTTGTCTCAAATAATACTAGTTCTGTGAGTGCACAGCATGAGGATTCACCAGTGTCCATTTATTGATACTGTTAAGGCTTTCTAGAGTATTTCCAGTGTGTTACCATTTATTTGAAAAGGTTTGCAATGTTGCATTATTGATACATGGGATTTTTTGGGCATTTTGGGGCTTTCTGATAAGTTATTTACTAAATTGTTTTAGCAGGATAGGAAGACATTAGATCATAAGAAATACTACAAATGCATCACTTCACTATACATTTGACGTTGTTGCATAAACAAATTGATTCTCACCTAAAGCAGAGCGTCATTTTTTTAGACATTTTGAGAAATTGCTCCTTATTCAGATGGCACATAAACTAAAACACTATAACAACCTGCATTTATCTCACGCTATATTCTCCAGATAGCCTACTGACGTCAGCAACTTAAAAGCATGTAAGTGACAGCATGAGCTCCTCTTTTGATGAGTTTGGGTAAAACTTTATATAACATTAGAGTTTTATTTTATACTTTGGGACATGATCAGACAGCAGAAGTAACATTCCCAATCCTGATACAGCTGAGAACTGCACCAATAATCTCCAATAAACATGGACTTTTCGGGAGCAACAGTAACACACATACTTGCCTGTCTGATTGATTTTCAGAGACCAGTAAAGAAACCATTACAACATGGCACAGTGGTTAGAGTGGCCGTCCCGAGTTTGACCGCCGCATGTCTTTACTCCTCTTCTCTCTGCCTGTCAGATTACTTTCAAGTAAAAGGTCTTAAGTGCTGAAAAAAACCCCATTAAAAACAGCACACCAGATTTTTATTGTCCTGTTTTAATAGGAAACACTTTATTTTGGCAATGCATTTTAAGCTTATTTAAGAAACAGTGTAGTCAAGTGATTTCTACTCTTGAATTTTTCGGACCATAAACAATCCCTGCTGTCTTATCTGCATTAAGTTGGAGTGATATTGTTGACTAGTAGTCCTTGATCGTTTGTTAACACCGATATATAAAGTTGGCATAGCTATGCTTAGAGATGATCTGAGGCAGGGAGGCCATGTAGATTAATAGGCCACAATTGAGTTTAATTTTTTTCCCCAGATTTACCTACTGCATTAACGACTACTGGTGCAAGCTGATTCAAAAGGTGTGCACAGGTAGCGGGGTAATTAGCTTTACACATCTTAGCAATTACTACAACAATGTTTTGTTTTTTTTTCTGCTAGTGTTTCTACCTAAAATATCCATATCAATTATTGTAAATGCAGCCGGACGTGCAAGAATGGTTTAAGGTTGTAAAACCTAGATATGTTAACGCTGTGGTACTCATTTGAACTGGAAATCAATATTGTGCTTGAGATTGCTGCCATCCATCAGAAGAGACAGCATTGGCCTTGTTGCTGGTGGAGAGACGTTGCTGACCAAGCCACCTGCTGCTTGTGCATCAAAATATGTAAAAGTCGTAACTGTCCTCTCAATTGCAGCTTCCCCTCCTGATATCTGAAGGAAGACACTCATTCATCCAGACAAGGAAAACACAACTTTCTGTCATTATACAAACTCACTTTGCATGAAGTGACAAGCGGGAGCCATCCGACGCCTGGCAAATTGCTCTCGAAATGTTTGTGCGACATGATTTTATCAAGACTTTAAAGAAAAATTATATAGTGTAATGCCCACGAGAGCAATCACAAATGTGTTTTTAATAGATTAGGGACTTTTTATAGTTTGCAGATAAACTTAAGGTCCCACACAGATACACCTGCTCATCTAATGAGCGTGCTATCAACCGGGCCTCTCCGGCCTTAATTAGCCTCTGTTCCTCCTCGAGCGGGAAGCGCACGCACTCACGTTTATAGTATCCACACAACGCGCCGCCGTTCCCCGAGAGGACTTCGCCGCACTCTGCTCTCCTGCACAGTGCAGCACTCAGCTCTTTAGCAGCATTAAATCAACAGGCCCACAACAACGCGCTGCACATCACATCATTATAAGTGGCACTGGGGAAATCTGTAGGATAGACACTTTAATAGAAACCTGGGGCTTGTATCTGTTCTTTCTTTTTTTTGATACAGAGCACATATAGAAAAAAAAATAAAGAAATCTCGGCCCTGTCATGCTGTCTTCACATGCTCTTAGACTGTATGTAGAGGCCCTGAATCTTTGCTGCTTATGTGTGTGGAGCCGTGTCAGCGGTCGCGTGTGCAGCAGGCAGTTGGTCGGCTATCTCTCATTGGATCTTATCTCGGAGTCCAGATACAGGCAGGAGCTTGGCTGGTTTTCTGAGGGCAGCGGAGAGCACTGCTGCTTCAAGACAGTCACACTGTCTTACCCACGAACTCGTCTGCTCTGCGCTATAGATCACTCCCCGGCCGATTATTTCTCCCAAAGTGTCGCTCTGTCAGCCTAAAGTTGGGAGGAACGTTAAGCAAAATGGTTACATTATGAATAAAACATGCTGCAGTGTCTAATTTTTCATTCTTCTCCTTTCTCTCTTGCCCTGAATGTTCTTTCTCCTTCCCTGTTTCTCGCAGATCCGATGGGAGAAGAATATCACACTCGGGGAACCGCCAGGATTTTTACACTCGTGGTGGTGGTATGTGTTCATTCATCCTCTCGCTTTTGTTTCTTTGCTCGGCCACACACACACGCACACGCACGCACGCACGCACACACACACACACACTCACTCACACACACACACAATTCTTTTTAAGCGTCTCATGTTTATATACCAAAGAGGTCATCTTAAAGGTTTGAATGAATGTGCAGAGGTGAAATGAAGGCAGTAATTGCAGGTACGGCAACGGCATCATCTCCTGGTGTCCTGATTGACAACTGAGCTCCGTTATTTGAGGCTCTTCTCATGGCGTCTCTCTATGAAGTGTTCACAGTTCAGTTAATGTCAAAAATCACTGACACATCCTCCAATCACTGTGGTTGTTGTGACTGAACCCCCCTAACTCCCCAGCCCCTCCTGTGAATGTGGCACAGAGACCACATTTTACACTACGGCACACTTGTAATGATAAAAGTTAACTGAATAGCTTTAGCTATAAATTCACATTACAACTACTACTAACACTAACTCTTAGCAAAGCTCACAAACAGGAAGTTTATCAGCCTTCTCTTGTGACTGTCTGGGGTTTATGAGGACAGAAAAGAGACAGATAACCAAAACACAGACCTACTAAGACAGAAGTTGTTTTTTGCGGAACAGAAAAAAAAAGAAAAAAAGCTAAATACACAGAGCTAATGGAAGTAATAGCTTGTCTAATAGTTCAGTCCAGACAGAAATTAAATGCAGTGAAACACTGAAGAGACATCAAAAAGCCTACACTACAAAACACAAAGTCTTAGCAAGTATTCTGGTCTAGTTTCTATTTCAAATATGTTAGTCCACTTGAAATAAAACAAAACTGACTTACAAGAAACTTTTAAGTAAGATGTTGTAGCTCATTTTAAGTCAATAATTCTTAGTCTTGATAAAAAAGCATTGATTCCACTGGCAGATTATTTCACTTATAGCACGGTAACCGTGTCTTGTTACAAGTGAAATAATTAGAACTTATCATATATGAAATATTGACTTAGAAGAAGCTCTTATATCTTAATGAAAAGTTATTTTTAGATTAGTTTTGTCTTATTCAAAGTGATATTTGCACTAGAAACTAGACAAAACTACGTTATAAGATCTGATGTTTGTTGCAGTGTACACTGAGTTTATGGGAGCATGAGCTCCATTAGGTCTTTATTTAGGGAGTGCAAAGGTAGAAAATGATTTCTCACTGGTCCTTTTGAAGAAAATAAAAACAAGCACTAGGTCAGCCGTCTCTTCTATTGAAAGAAAATACAGACAGAAGACAAATATGACCCTAATAATTCAAAGATAATTCACCAATGGAGTGTAACAGAAGGAAGCAGAGTGTGGTCAGCATTTTGTTGAGCAGTCTAAGCCTATAGCAAGGTTCAAGCAAAGACAGCTGAGAACTCCTTCAAGCTTATCAATAGGAAAAGTTTCAAGCCTCGTCTTAAAAAGGGTGTCTGCTTTACGGACAGGAACTAGTGGGCAATTCCAAAGGAGAGGAGTTTGATCAGCCTATTACTCCACTCAATCAATTAATCAAATTTTATTTGTATAGCACATTTCAGCAGCAAGGCATTTCAAAGTGCTTTACATAATTAAAATAAAAACAGCATGTGACATTGAATAAACAGTGAGAAGAGAAAGATTTTTTTTAAAAAAGATTAAAAAAGATAAAAACATTAAAACCCGCACCCCTTTGGGACTTCAGTTAAACGTCGTTTAACTGGGACTCTAACCGTCTGGGACTTTAGTCAAAAACACCGTTTGACAAGGACTACAACCTCTAGGTTTCTAGTTGAAACGCCGTCAACTGGGACTCTAAACCCCGTTGGACTTTAGTTAAACGTCGTTTAACTGGGACGTTTTCTGGGGGGCTTTACATCATTAAAACTTAAACAGTGATAAAGAGAAATAAAAAGAAATTAATAAATAGATAAAAATTAAAGATAAAAACATTAAAATCATCGAAGACATCAAAACCCACAGTCTAACATTATTTAGCTATAAGCAACTCTAAACAGGTGGGTTTTAAGTTGAGATTTAAAAGCACCCAGTGTTTCAGCTGTTTTACAGTTTTCTGGAAGTTTGTTCCAAATCTGTGGTGCATAGAACTGAATGCTGTTTCTTCTCATTTGGTTCTGGTTCTGGGGATGCAGAGCAGACCAGAACCAGAAGATCTGAGGGGTCTAGACAGTTGGTACAACAATAACAGACCTTTAATGTATTGTGGTGCTAAACCGTTCAGTGATTTATAAACTAACATCAGTATTTTAAAGTCTATTCTCTGAGCTACAGGGAGCCAGTGTAGGGACTTTAAAACTGGTGTTATGTGCTCTATCTTCCTGGTTTTAGTGAGAACGTGAGCAGCAGCGTTTTGGATCAGCTGCAGCTGTTTGATTGATTTATTAGTCAGGCCTGTGAAGAGGCTGTTGCAGTAATCAATGCGGCTAAAGATAAACGCATGGATGAGTTTCTCTAGATTGTGCTGAGACATCAGTCCTCTAATCCTGGAGATGTTCTTCAGGTGATAGAAGGCCAACTTTGTGACTGTCTTAATGTGGCTCTGAAGACACTTCAGACACTACTGTTAGACACTCGAGGAAAAAATATTTGACGAGTTTCTTTCTCTCATCAGCAGTAGAGTAATATTACCTGGGTCTTCTAATGGCTTTCCTTTCTGCTATCACTCAAATGCAGACGTCCCATGAGGTTTCAGTTCGACTTTCCTTTCATTCAAATTTAAAGTGACACAATTCTAGCAATTAGCACACATCGTTTGTAAATACAAATGTGTGATTCCCGAACTCTGGAGTACAGCTTTATAGAAGTTGGATTTGTTAACAAATGAGAATAGAGGAATCATCTGATGATGTGGAGCGCATGTGAATAGTTGCTTTCTTAAAATAGTCTGGACTAACCCTTTTTGGATCTCTAATGGATTTAAAGTTGTTTTCCTGTCATTTAATTCACTCGTTACGTAGGAATACACTCAAACTTGTGTCACAAAATGTAAAACGAGCACATCTTTTCCTTTTTGACTGTCTGCTTGAATTTTTATTTTAATGAAAAAGCTCCCAAAGCCTCTGTGTCCCATCCTCTGTGATTGCTGTAACTGCTGACCATGTTAGGGGCGGGGAGGTTGCATGAGCGGGTTAGTCAGCCGAAGCCCTCTGTTGTTTGCAGAAGGTTTTCATGCACCTGTCCCTGTCACTGTGTATTGGCCTCATGGCTGGAAACCCTTTGCTTCCATCACCAGAACTTAGACTTCAACCTGAAGCTCTGGGTCATAAAACAAAGCCTCTGATGTGGGTTTATGTCTTTTCAGACTCTTCAAATAAATCTGTCAAATTGTTTAATGCTGCACAAATGGAGGAATGTGTTTTTCTGTCTGCCTGCAAGAGCTATGTCAATGGACTTAGAGACTGGCACAAATGCTCATCATGAGTGGGAGAAAAAAAAATGCATCAGACAGAAATGTTGTTGTGAATTGTAGGTCTTTACAAAGCTGTGACAATAAAACAGATACGACTAAATGCGTTGAATTTAGCCGATTCCAACAAAACGTGGCTGCTGCGTTAATGTCTCAAACTGTTATTAGCATCTTATATTAGTGGTAAGCGCATTTCCATTAGTACAGCTGTAGATTTTCTGTGTCCTACACAGAATGTGTTGATTCTTACATTAACTCTGATATGGAAAGTTCAAAATGGTCAATTTCAGTTCAACTTTCTCTGTTATCTGCTGAAAGTTTTGCTCTCGCTGACTCTCTTGCAGCCTGAATGAACTGCAGACATTACACAACCCACATAAATATTCATGTCTGTTATACTTTTTGAAGCACAACTTCTCCTTTTTGATTTGAGAGTCATTGCAATTCACCTTTTTCACCTCTTTAATTTATACTTTAGTGTAAGTGTGTCCATGTTTTATTGTGTTGCCCTGTGATGGAGAGTTTGACCTGTCCAGGGTGTTTCCTGCCTCCTACTCAATGACTACCAGAGATACACACAGATGTGTGGGTCTAAACAATGGTTTAGACCCACACATAATAACCACAATAATAACCACATGTGTGGTTATTATTATTACAATAATAATAACCACACATGTGGTCAAAGGACTTTTTGGGAACTTGAAAAAGTGAACATACTGTAGGTTGATGATATGAACCAGTGGTTCAACGTAAAACTGCAGGGATAGTAAAACTGTTTTTACTGGTGAGTATTTCTATCTTTTTCAGCTGCTACTTTTCAAAACAAGCTAAATAAACATGTAAGACTTTCAATATAAGCCAAAATAAATACTGAGAAGATAACTAAAGGGGCTAATCAATCTCGATATGTGTTGGCTTCTGCTTGACCTACAACTTAAAGCTGATTCAACTATAGACCTGGCCTGCCTTTACATCAGGATAGTTTATACTACCAGAATAAAACTATTATTTTTCTCTTTACATCGAATAAAAAACTTGGAGAGAGTTTAAAATCTGTATTTTCAGTTTGACTGCAGCAGTGGCTGTGTTGGTGTTGCATGGTCTGATCACATTTGCGTGATCAGAGACCTTATACAGGAAACACACCTCTTTAATGTTGTACACCATTTAACTTTGTGTCTCCTTTCTTACGGTATGAAAACACAATCATACACAATCAGAGTTGATCGGGCTGAAAATTGCCCAGCTCCGGTCAACAGATGACTCCTGAGAGCAAAACAGAGAGCAGAAAATGTGTCTGTCAGATTGAAAGATAAGTTTTTGGCAGGGAGAGGAGAAAGCAGGCAGGACAGAAAAAGGAACAAGAACTGGAGCAGACAAAGAATCCGGCTGGCAGCGAGGCAGGCAGGTTGGATCCTTGGCCAGGCAGCACGAGAGCCGAGGAGAGGGGATGAGAGCTTTGACAGGGTCCGCTTTGTTTGTCATTCATGCTATCCCGCTCATCCCCAAAGCCCCCCGGCCAACCCTGTGTAATAAACCCGGACATGCGGCTTCATTCATTCATCCTCTCCTGCCCCCGTGTGTGTTGTGATTGTGCAGCCTGTTGACACGGCTCATAATGGCCCTTAAAGAGCCTGGCTTCTCTCAATCTGACAGCCACCAGTCACACTGACGGAGTGACATTCGCAAACACACAGTGCAGCATTAGTTTGCTCTCTACTCTGCTGCAGCCAGCGAGAGGGCTTCCGTGTGTGTGTGTGCGTGCGTGTGAAAGCGGAAAGCAGAAAGGAAAACCAAGCACCCTTGAGTGTGTGTCGTAACTGTACTGATGTATTTCATTGGCGTTGGGAGATGACACTGGCCTGGGAGTGGAGGGAGATGATTATCTGGGCTATGAGGGCACTCTCCAGTGTAGTGTGACCTAGCTGAGGGGCGTCTGTCTGGGCCGCAGAGCACGTGGACCCAGACTCCATCCCGGCTGTGTGTGGAGTCTGGGGAGCGGAGGGGTCGGCTGCTTGAGGAGGATGGGAGGCGGAGCCCCCGTCTCCACCTTTGTGCCACCCAGCTCACCCCCACCCCTTCCCCTCCAACCTCCAGCATCCTTCAAAACAAAAGCTCCAGATGGCAGAAAAGCCACCAACCTCCCTCATCCCTCACCCACCGCTCCTCCTCCCTCAACCTTTGTCTGAAGGCCCGTCCCTTTGTTTGCGGAAGAGAGAGACCCCCGAACGGATTAACTCTTTGCATTCCAGCCTCTTTTGTGTTAAACAGCCAAACCTAAGACCCCGACCCCACCGTCACCCCGGCCCCACCCCCACTGTCTCCTCTTCAGCTCCTTGGTGTGCAGGTTTTTTCTTTTTTCTTTTCTCAAACGCCGTTTCCTGTAGGACGGTAAAGGTGGGTGGGTTTGGGGGGGTGGGGAGGGCAACAAGAGAGAAAAAAGTGGAGAGACCTTGGGAGAGGGGGTGCTGGTGGGGGTCACTCATCCACATCTGTTGTTATGGGTGGAGGGATAAAGAAAGGGCTCAGTGAAGGCTGCAGGTGTTGATTGTGTCATTAGCCGCCTCTCTCTTGGCCGATGCTAGTTGTCTCCTTTTTTATCCCAGAATCGATCGCTTTAACCAGTTTTCACTGGATGGCCTCTGAGTCTCCAGCACCCTTCCCCCTGACCCCCGCCCTCGTAAAAACTCACACCACCCTTCACCATAAACCACAGGCCAACAGCGTTATGCAGATATCTCACTTTGATGGCCTCTAGCAGGAATTCCTACGTCTGAGGATCAGAGACAGCGGAAAGCGTTCTTTACTTCCAGAAGAATTAGACTCCATCGCTTCCTCCCTGACTAATTTATGACCTTATTCTTCTTAGTATTGTGTGTTTTTGTCATCAAGGCTCTTAATATGAGCAATTTTAATAATTGTAATTCCATTTTAGATCAGCACTGACTGGCCTAGCTTCACAACATCCCAGTAATATCCTCTTAAGTCCAATTATCCAGAAAATATGTTGATCTTTTTTATTTCTTGAGAAGCTAAAGGTGCAAATAGTTTAATATTTTGTACAATTCTATGAAAAAAATTTGTTTCTTTATAGATTTTTGCTTGTACTTACAATTTGCAGCCATTAATCTATTGGATTAAAGCTCTTCTCCAGACAGCACAAATATACACAAAATTTGTTTTTATAATAGACTCATCCTTGCCAAAGTTGTAAAACACCAGATTCATATGAATTAATTTATGTCACTTACACTTTAACAGACTTTTTTTTGTGATAGACGCTGTTTTACATATTGAGTTACACTCAATTCTTTATGCAATTATAATATTGTGTTCTTGGACAATGTTCTTAAAGAGTCTGTCGAGGAGAGCATTTTATTCACACATAAAACATAAATTAGCAATAAAAACACAGGTGGATAAAGAGTCAGGGTGACTTTATGATTTCAGATATTAAAAAGTAAAAAAAATAAAAATAAATAAGAGACACAAGAAATGATCTGATTGGCACACTATTGTGAAGAGTTTTGACAAGTTTCAAAAACACTTGAAAGTATTTGGGTTTTTAGGTTTGGGGGGTTAAAACTTCAATTTGAGCTAAAATATTTGTCAGATTTTCCTGATATCCTTGCAGCTTCTTGACCTCGGGGTCAAAGTTCTGCAAACAAAGGCTCAGGGGCGAATGTACAGGGAAGCTTGTCTTTGGGCGGCGTAGATTTCATCTTGATTAAATATTGATTTATGCTAAAATAATAAAGAGGAAGCTGACAATGTCATGTTCTGCATGTAACAAATGATATCTAAGCTCACTTTGACTGATTTTACAGCAAAGTATTGCAAGTGGCTTTAAAACGATCCTTCATTAGTGCTAATTCAATTAAATTATACAATTTAATTGTATAATTAAATTGTATAACAGACACCTTTTGTGTCTGTTTTTTATAAACTGCTTCCACAATGATTAGCTCTTTTGTAATGTTTGTCTGAGAGCCGCACAAAACCACAAGTCCACCGACGTCTGTTTGTTCATTTTGAGCCAGTGGTTCTCTTGCATGATGTAATCTGCTGATTTTATTACCCGCAATGTAATGGTAGTTTCCCATAGTTTCATGTTACAGTATTGTTATTGCTTCCACCTGCTTGATGAATGCATATTATATACCGGCAAGGAGAGTGTCTGCTGTTCATGGCTGCAAGAAGAATTGGAGAGGTTGCGTTTTCTCCACCTCCTCGCCTTGATTCTAACATTTCTGTCCCATTAAGAAGAGTCTGTTCTGATAAGATGAGCTCCGTTGGCTCTGTGTAATTTTATTTCACTGTTTCTTTCATTCATGCTCTGCCTGCCTCCTTATCTCCATCTGTCTCCACCTTCCTCTTAATGTCTGTTTCTCTTTCTGCTGACTGACCAGCTGACACAGACAGGATTATCATATGGACTCGTCTGTTCAGCTTTCCCTCTCCATCTTTGTTTGTTCTCCTTATTATAATGGAGGGGAGGGGAAAAAAAAAGCGCACTGTAACCGCTGGCTTTGACAGGCCGCAGTTAATTACAAATAATTATCGTGATGGCATTTCATTTTAGTAATTGTCTTCTCCTGAATGCACGGACGCTAATCCCCTTCCTCCTCTGTCCTCGAAGCAAAGTGCACATGCGTGTGTGTGTGTGTGTGTGTGTTTGCGTGTGTGTGTGTGTGTGTGTGTGTGTGTGTGTGTGTTTGCACTCACGCAGCTATCTTATACTCACTTTTCATCTAAATAAAGGAGCTGGATCCAAATCTCTCCTGTAGCACTTCAAAAGTAAAGAGCAGTTAAACTTTCCAACCTCGGAGCAGAGATGTGTGGCTCAAACACCAGTTACTTCCCTTAAGACCATAAAGAGCTTCCCATGATGAGATGATTAGATTGAGATGATTAGATAATTGGATAGAAATGTTGCTGTTACAAGGGTGTGTAGGAGTATCAGATTTCTTGTTGATTGCTTGCGCTAATTAACTGTGAATGTTGACTTCCCTGATAATTTCTACAGATTAGCGTCTCTTTAAAAATGTGACAACAACTTTGACACAGGTTTTCCCTCCAAATTGTGCTGCGATTGTCAGGTTTGTGCTGAGAGGCTTTCAGCCCCTTCGTAAGGTGCGATGTGCCTCAGAGAAGCATCAGCAACCCTCTTGTTTTGAATTTTAACGGGAGTTTAGGTGATACGCCCACAAATACCAGATCCGAGTTGTGAATTGGAAGGAGAAGGATTTGTGGTTTTTAGTATTTATTTTTGAAAAATAGAAATCTGAAAAGTGCGGGGTGTAGTTGAATTCAGCCGCTCTCGGACATTACTGTCTGTAATTATAGCTGCTAGTCTTTTACATCTGTAGAAACTGACATTTTCTTGATAAATCATCAGTTTTCAAGTTTTTTTTACACATTCTCTATCAGACATTTTGATTCTTGAATATTGTTTGATCAAAACCATTTAACTGTATGCTTCATGTTGCTTTTCTGCCAGAATGTGATCCTATAGGAAAATAACCTTATCTGTTCCAGCTACTGACAGAAATTATTCTTTGACAAGGAGCTCATTCAACAAGCATTCTCACACAATTACACAAGTCCCTTAATAAATACATATTTTTGCAGCCTTTTTTTTGCAGGTTTACTTCCAGTGTTGTTCTCATCCCCTCTTATTTTCCCTCCAGTTCAACTTTCCCATCTGTGTTGAGTCAAAGCATCCTCACAGCATGATGCTGCCACACGTATGTCTCACTCTGAAGTTGATGTTTTACTACTCAACCAGCCAGTTCTGATGAACGTATGTACCGACGGACCAGAACACTGAACTCCATTTGATCGGTTCTGGTCCGGTGCGGCGGGCGAACGCCCCCTTCGACGCTTTCTGTCCCTTCTTTCCAATAACACGGCAAATAAAATTAGATGTTGCAGCTCATCAATCATTATTTCCTTGTAATAGTTGTTCCTCTCCGCCATCGCTGCTTTGGTTTGACCCTTTAGGTTTTTGATCTCATCTCAATTTATTGTGACATTCTTCCAACAATAGCTTTTTTGTTCTTTTGCTGATTTTTTTGGGCTGCAACTTGTTATCAGATTCTTCCTGCTGAGCTGTGGATTTCTGCACCTCCTTTAGAGTTACCACGGACCTTTTTCCGTTTCTTCTCTAGTCTGTTGGTTGAGGTGGATGATCATCTCTGAAACGCTTCACAGAGCAGCTGGGTTTATACTGAGAGTAAAGTACACACAGTTTGACTCTATTGTCTAATTAGAGCACTTCAAAAAGCAATTGGTTGCACTGGATTATTTGTTGGGGTATCAGAGATCTGCAGTGACGCCGACGCTGCTCAGGTCAGCTGCAGTGAAGAAACAGCTTGAAGCAGTTCAACCAAAAAAAAAACAAAGATCTTGATTTACCAGTTCATCTGCGTTCCAAGGATCGTTAGATATTGATCATTGCTGAAAAAAAAAGGATTATGGATGGATGGATGGATGGATGGATGGATGGATGGATGGATGGATGGATGGATGGATGGATGGATTGATGGGTGGCTTCAAAGTACAGGAGGCCGAAAATATATGCATTTTCAGATTCTTAATTTGAAGCATTTTTTAAAAAAAAAGCTGTACCATTTTGCTTCCACTTTACAACTGTGTTTCTTTGTTCTGATCTATAAAACAAAAATGCTACTTAAATGCACAAAGTTTGTGGTTGTAATGTGACAAAGAATGATGAAAAGCTTAGGATGCAGTGAAACGTTCGGATTCATCCTCGCACCCTAAACTTCCTCTCACCTGCCTCACTTCCAGCGCTGCAGAAAAATATCAACCTCAAAATAATATCGGAATAATGAAAGTCTCGGTTTGTACGTTTACTCTCATCCCAACAGTGATTCTTCCTCAGATTACGCTACAGAGACGTGGCGTGTATGAGATTTCCCTGCGAGGCGCGGAGGCACGCGGGTCAGCTGTTCAAATTGCAATATATTATCGACTTCACAGGGCAGGAGGTGTTAAATCACCTTACCTCCCGCTGCACCACCGACCCGGTGGTGTCTTCCCCCGTAACAAACTCTAACCCGAGTCACATTTCATTTCCCAGAGAGTCGATTGGATTTGCGATGGTCGCGCCTCCTTGCCGCGGCTCGTCTCCGACGGCTCAGCAATCTCTTTAACGCCGACCGATAGATATGATAATGTACGCCGACTTTATTGTGAAGTGACAGGAGAGCACACAACGCCTGCTCTCCCTCTGTTCTTCGGCGCACCTCGTTGTCTAGAAAGTACTCCGACGCGCGCTAAGCACCCAAGGGCAATGACTCTCTTCTAAAAGTTTAAATAATTTAATGACACATTTCAATTTGAGCTGGTTTTTTTTTTTTTGAGATGTTTGATATGGTGTACTACAGGGTTTACATGGGATGTTTATTCATGTTTTTCATTTTAGGACACCTTTTGTTGCACCTTTATCTTGTTGAAGCCCTCAAATAGTAAAAAAATAAATAAATAAAACAAAGAAGGACCGCGTAAATTATCAATCGGCTTTGTTTAAAAAAATAAAATAGGGCAGAATGCGACTGAGCCACTTTCTGACAATAATTTATATTTTCTTTCTCTTGACAAATGTTATGGTGCCGTCCTTCCATCAACCAAAATAAGACAGCTAACAGCTTATTTGCACCTTTAAAAGACTGCAAAAATGTCCCCTCCTGAGATCTCCAAATGCATGGTCCATAAAATCAATACGGTGAGGAAGGAGATCTGCTTTATATGGACTGCCTTACCAAGTACTTAATTTCAGTGCAGTAATTAAGGGCCCATTTGGAGTGGGACCTTGTGGCCCCTGTTGCCCTGGAGGACTGGACCTGCTCTAGTTAAATTATATGAGGACGGCTGATTGGACAGTAAGTAACATAATCAGAGCTGATTGGTCAGTAACCTGCAGGTCGGCAGGGCGGGCAGAGAGGAGCATCTGGAGGTCCTTCATGCTAACAGCTCTTTGGAGATCACTCTAAGTTTCTGAAGTGGGAAGGAAGGGGGAACTCTAATGAGCTTTCTGAGATGTAAAACTCTGGATTTAATAAGTAAAACTTTTCAAATATGAACTAAAATGTACCTGTAGCTTTGAGCTTCATACACTGTTAAACTATGGAAGCAGGAGGGGAAAGACTCTGGGTTTAAGGCTAAAGGTGTTCTGCTTTTCAGAAGTATTTCAAAGATTATATTGTATATATGATAGTATATGAAACACAGTTTGTTACTGCTGATGTTATTACCAAGGTTACCAACAATTAATACCGCTGGTATTGCTATTATTAAAGCTGCTGTCATCATGGCAACTATTAACAGTATTGTTAGTACTATAAGAACTACGGACTGTTACTTCAGATGACATTATTATTACTACTTTTAATGTAATTGCTATTGCTACTAATATTATAGATATTAATGTAGCTACTATTTCTGCTACTATTATTATTTCTACTCAAATTGCTTCTGTTAAAACTAGTAGTACTGCAGTTTTGGCTATTGCTTCTACTATCACTACTGATGATGCATTATTACAGGGGTGTCCAAAGTCGGTCCTCGAGGGCCGGCATCCTGCATGTTTTAGTTCTCTCCCTGGTGGTAGTAACAACCTTTTCAGCATGTCAATGTTCTCCTTAGGTCTTCTAATTTGATCCAGGTGCGTTAAACCAGGGAGAGAACTAAAACATGCAGGATGCCGGCCCTCGAGGACCGACTTTGGACACCCCTGCATTATTACTATAATGGCTATTATGCCTGAAGCAGAAATTTCCAACACTTTTGTAACCAAATGACATTAAATATGTTTAGTTATGCAGATTTTAGTGGGAAACAATTTATCCAGACTTAAATATTTCAGACAGTGTCAGTATCCAAGTAAAAGTGTCACGAATGACACTTATATATTTTTTCTGATTTCACCAAATGCTTTGCACTTTGTTTGCACACATACTTCAATCAGCGTCTCCTTTTCTTGATCTGAGTTGAGTTAATGTTGGCATATTTCATATATTTACTAGAGGTTAAAGGCAAATACAGGTTACCTCTAAATCTTTATTAATTAATTTTCATCATGTAAAAGACCTTAAGGAAGCAAAACGCTGTAAAGGTTTCTTGGTTTGATTTTGGTATGCGTTTCTATCTGAATTGTACAAAGTTTGACAACAAATTTTTTTTACAGGATTATTTGATCACTTGTTAACTCCATTTCTGCTTGTGTATCGCTTATGCTAATTTTTTGCCATCATGGAGGTTTGTTTTACCCTTCCGTGTGTTGTGCACAAACCTGTCTGCACCAGATACATGAATTGTTGGTAGATGTTCTCACTGTTGCCGCTGTCTTGTCCCGTGTTCACAGTGTATTCTGGGACCTGTACTGCGCCGCCCCGGACCGGAGGGAGACATGCGAACATTCCAGCGAGGCCAAGGCTTTCCATGACTATGTGAGTGAACTCCACCGATACTGCTCCAGCATGGCAAACACACACACACACACACACGCACACACACACACACACACACGTACAGATCCAACATTTTTATACACGCACATGCAGAGCGTGACCGTAATTGTTGTCATAATGCTGCTGTGGCTCTGTGTTTTCTGCCAGTGTTTATGTGATGCAGCTTTAACGCTGGATGGGACAGACTGCGAGGCAGACGGCCGAAATATTCTGCTTTTAAAAATGTATGACCCAAGAACACCAGCTTCATATTTTATGGAAAAACCCTTGGAGTCCCATCTTTGAATTTCTGCCACTTCACATATAGCCTGCCACAATCAGAAATAATTTTTTTTTTGTTCCCACTCCTGTTGTTACATCGGCTTAACTTTGTCGCTTAGCCGTTGGCTGCTATGACCCCTTTGGTCCCAGCCACTCTCTTCTTCCTGAGGTCAGAGGTCAGGGTAATGCCCGGCTGCTTATTGGTCCATTCATGGTCTCAGTAAAGTGGAAGCACACAAAGCAGCAGGCTGACCACAGAATGGCACCAACACCCTCAGTCACACACACGAGGCAGGAGATGCTGCCAGGCTGCACTTGTTATGGCTACAGGGGTCGGACCTGGCGATGGGAAAGGTCAGGGTCGGTGGCCCCTCCTGACCCTCTCGGCTTTTGAAAAGTTGCACACATTTCTCTTGAAATGACTACTTTGACGTGAAACTCCTCTCTGTCTTTCGTCAACCTGTCAGAACCACGATAAACGTTGGCAGCGTGTTACCTGGCGCGTGTTTGATAAAGGATTACATAGGTGTGTGGATGCTGACTGAATGAGCTGCTGCTGCTTCAGCTGTAAGATTACCATCCTGCGAGGGCAGGAGTTAAACCTGAAATGGATTAAAGGTGCTATTCTTACCACGCGCTCTTCATTCAGGCTGTTTTAGCTCGTAGCCATTCACCCATTCAGCTGAACTCTCTTGTGAGGTTTGACAGAAAAAAGTGCGAGCGCTTGTCGGCTGAACAGATTACATTTGCTGCGCATGAACTATTCATATCTATGTGGGCACTGGTTGGGTGTGTGTGTGTGTGTTTGCCTCCGTGCTTGTCTGCGCGTGTACATGTGTTGGACCACCATAAGATTAATTACATGGTTAATTAAACCTAGTAGTTAATTAAATCTGACAACTGTGTCTAATTAATCTAAATGCCATATAATTTCCTACACCTTTCTCCAGAGGTGGGCCAGCTGGATTCCTGCGTGTCAGCTCTTTAATGGCTACGGTTTGACAGCGCTGGTCAATATACGGCTTAATGTGTAGGTCTGACTTCTGCTGTTGTTCACATGTGCTGAGTCCTTCACTGCTTAAAATCAGCCAGCAGAGAAAGAGACACGAAACATGGAAAAATGGGTCAAATTAAAGTTTAGGGGGTTCCCTCACGTTTGCACCCTTTATACAGGAAAGTTCATTTCCGCAGAAAGCTTTATCTGAACTCTGCTGTGAACCGAACGAGCATGCTCCAGGTTGAAAATGCGGGGTCTTGGTTCAATTACTAAAGGAACGCTGATGTGGTTTGCTTATAGGCAGAAAACAAACAAAAAAATAAAAGACTTTCGAGTGAACCAGAGAGGAAATGACATAAAAAGTGATCTTAAAACATTTAAATCCTCGCAGTACCTGGCTCTGCTTCTGAGGAAGCCCAGCTGGGCAGCATACTCTTTTGTTCTCTGCTGCCTTTTTTTATTTTTATTTTTCTGTTTTGCTGCATTTGTCTTTTATTCACAGAGCCACACCACCTCTCTTGATGCTTGCACTGGGCAGCTTCTTGCAATAGCGCCCCGAATTCCCAGCTGTTGTGACTGATTGATGCAAAAGTGCTGTGTGAATGACCCTCAAATCAAACAGTAGTAGGTTGGACTGGACAGAAGTAGTGACGAAGAGGTCCGATTGTATTGTTTTTTTTTTGTTTTTTTAAAGACTTGAAGTGTGGCTTGACTTTTAGCCTGGTTTCAAGTTCAGGATGTCAGACTAATCAAATGTTCAACACGGAGGGCTAATTTAATCTGTCAAAACTGTTAAGCCTCTGTTTATGTGCTCGATGTTGCAGTTGTTAACACTTTTGTTTCGCAATAGAAAAGTCCAGAGTTTCTGTCCTGGCTGAGGGGTTTGTATGTGGAGTTTGCACGTTTGTTTGGGTTTTCTCTGGGTTTGCCCTGCTTCCTCCCACAACTCAAAACCAAGCATTTTAGTTTAACTGACTTGCATCTGACTGTGCAAAACCCTCAGCCACTGACCACTAACAAACTGAAACCAGCTTATTGAAACCTCGCAAGGATTAAACGGGTTTCATGAATAAATAGACATCATAATTTCATTAACTGAGAAAACATGTTGAGTTTAACATTAATTGTATAATGTGCATCGCAAAGTAACCTTAAAAGAGGGGCTGGACATCAGAAAGAAAGAGTTAAGTCATGTTTCCTTTGGCTTTCAGCTGATTCTTGGTGTTCAACTTCATCTGAAGTAAGATCCCAGAGGGTGTGGCAGAGCTCCCGCTGATGGCTAAAAAGAGAAGGTGAAGGTGTGAGCGAGAATTCATGCTTTCTGTAAGTGTGTGTCTGTGCGACAGGAAGAGACGAAGAGCGCGTCAGGGTCGCAGTGTGTGAATCCTCGGGGTAATGAGGGGTCTGTCGGTCTCTGATTAACTTCGGCTCCCTCGCTCCCCGCAGATAGTTGGCCTGATCGAGTCTCCATCGCGGCCCCTTGCTGATAACGGATCCCTCGTTCCCCTGAGTCCGCCCGGATTACAGAGTGAAAAACAACACAGCTCCCAGGAGCTGCACACGCTTCACTCTGCGTGCCGCTTGACGAGGACGGCGAAAGGAGAACGTGTGAAGGATAGACCAGGACACATCTTTTAGAAGTAATCTGTTGTCTTCTCTGGGATATCTGCACTGAGATGACAATGAGAAAAATATGAGCAAAGTACCGTAAATTGAAATTTAGATCCCCGGTTTCCCTAAAGCTAATTTGGTTGCCAGGAAACGCAAAGCGAGTGCGACGGTCTTAGTTAGAGATCTGGATTATCGCTTCTCGGTTCGGCTTGATTTGTAGCCACGTCTCACGTCGTTCGCCGACAGCAGTGGTGGAGACTCGATCCCAGACTTTTGAGTTTGGGGAGAGATACTGAAAAATAACGTGCTAATCCCCAGATCTGGGAGACTGGTTGACAGCTAATCCAGGGGGAGTGTGGTGGAATTGGATCTCTGGACGCAGTCCCAGAACTGGAGCCCTTTGCCTGTCTGGGTAGCTGGTGGGCTTCACCTTTAAATCGGGAATTTTCTGTTTATCACTTTACAGGTTGCATGTAAACACTCCCACATGCAGCAAGGCTTATGTGTATAACACACACCCACACTCTTATGCAAATGAATGCACACACTCAAACCGAGTGAGGTAGTGCATGATAAAGAGCCTGAAGTCTTGCAAAGAAATCTTTTCCTCTCTTAATTGTTCTGATTTGTATTTCAGCCTTCCTCTTCACATTGCCTTTTAATCATGTTTATTTCCTAAAAGAGATTGGCACATCTTGCAGTCCTCTTTCTCTTTGGGAATTTGGACGATCCTCAAAAGAGCGCTTTGTTGAGGAAATGTGTTTGATTATAAGAGCATGTCTTTTGTAATGCAATATGAGTGATTAAAGCACGCAGGCTTTGTGATGAAGAAGGCAAACATGTTTACGGACGGACAGGAACTCCCGTCTGCGCACGCACACCCGTGGCGCGTAAAGAAGGAGCCTCTTGTCTTGCGCTCGGCTGGCGTGTGCGCGCGCACACGCTCTCGCGGTCTGGGACAAACCGAGTCTTTCAGGAAACGTCACGCTCGGCCTCGCTGCAGACTTTTTTGCTTCGCCCCAGCTGGGGGTCGCGACCCCAAACATCTGCGGCTCTCGCAAGGCTGGGTTCGCCGCCTGCGGAGAGTCACAGATTTAGTGCCACAAATGCGTCACAGCACTTCACCGACTCCGGCGGGCTTCTGGTCGACTGATGAAGATGATGATAGCTGGCAGAAAAGTCAGGAGAAAATCAAAAAAGCATTTTGTGTGTAGAGAGAAGAGTTATTTGTTTTACTTGATTTTTTTCCCATATTTTTATTATGACAATCAAGTTTAAGGGAAAAAATAGACAATTTACTTTAAGAAATTTACTTATAGTATTTTTCCAGTTATAAAAAACGGCCTTCATGGTTATTGAAAGGTGAAAATCAGATTTTTTTTTTTTACTTATAAATTGCTCAGTATGTTTCACAATGAATCTACATTGGTTTGATTATGGTGTGAGTTATTGGTTTATTGACCACATTAAATATTGAGTTTCAGATTTTATTTGTTTCCTGGATATCTTGAAATGCACTGATGGTGCTGAGGCGTCTCTACGTTAGTCTTTTGGCTTTCTTGTTTAATTGCAGACCTTTTTTATTAATAAGTTAGGGGTTTGTTTTGCTTTTTATTTTGTTTTAATAGGGAACTCCAACTCTGGCGTGGAAATGCAAACTAGCCAGCAGTAAGCAGCCTTGTATCCAGGTCAAAGGTTAATTAAAACACTGATTATATGCTTTCTCTGAAATAATAAATGTAAACAACTGAATTCAGACTTTCTTTCTGAGAACTGAAACTTAAAAATAAACTTTGCGTTATTCCAACATCTAAACTGACGAATGACGTGATTCTGAATCCAGAATTAAAAGAAAGTCTTGTTTACGTGTAAATGCATATTCTCCTAACCTTTATCAGATTTTAACAAAACTCTCAAAACAAATTGCATCCAAACACAGCAGTGATGCGTTTGCAGACATGTAAAAGTCCCAGTTTTCAATTTTAGTGGCTTTGACAGTCAGGAAAAAATAAGGTTTTTAGTATTTGACCTGCCTGTTAAATAGGTGGATTTAATCATTCAGTCACTTGCTGAGTGGTTGGTGCTGCATTAACTTACTAACTTTATCAAGTGAGTAATGGATCTGAGAGTAACAAAGCACTCAACACACCTGTTGCTGTGCAGTCAGTCCTTTTCTGGAAGTTTATCTATCAGAATCAAAATTAAGTCAAACATAAATTCTGTGAATAAAACTAAAACTTCTAATGTTACAATTTGAACAAATGGCATTAGATCATAAATATTTTTATGAATACTGTCATACTCTGAAAGTGTGAAATTATCATAGTGTGAGAATCTCCTACTGAAATGTGTTTGTCTTCATGGCTGCATGAAGATTATACTGTATTAAATACTAAGTAAGTTTACTTTTAAATGTTTACATTTACTGTAAATGTTTGTACTGAAACAAAAAGGATCCAAAAAGTGATGAACTATGACCAGTATAACATTTTAAACAAAACCTGATCATTGTTCTCCTTTTATTACAAATTATCCTCGTCAGGTATTTTAGTATTTTACCAGTTCCACTTTTAGTTTTAGTTTTACATTGGAAGAAATTAAGGTTTTCTAATTTTAGAAAACACTAAAACCACTAAAACCACTAAAACCTTACAGAAAACCTTACATTTCACAACACAACAGAAACACAAGTCAAGCTTTTTAACTAGAGGAGTGTTTGGCATGTGGTCAAAGTAGTTGGTGATACTTGTCCTGTTAGCGTTTCGGCTCCTGATCGATTAGTCCACATGAATAGATACGGAGGAAGAAGTGCACTAAGCTGAGCTGCTGAGCTCAGAGTGGCAGTCTGCGGATGGATGGAGATGCTCTGCTGGCTGTTGCTGGGGGACTCTTTGAGAGGGTTAAACATTTGTTCGGCTCAACCACAGTAACAGGTGGCAGGAGGGGAGGAGCCGCGCTCTGTAAACAACCGCTGATGGCCGAGCTTTTGTCTGGACTGTTCTGTGTGCTTTCCATCACTGCCGCTTGCTGTGTTGCTGCACCAGGTGCTCACTTTCAACCGCTCTCCTTTTCTTTTTTCTTTTTCCTTTATCAGTCTTTGCTCTTCTTTCAAAGGCACAATTTTACTCATCCTACACCATCTTGCCCCGCTTCAGTTTCTCTCAGGTCTTTTTCTCCATCCCTCCTCCAGACCTCTCCTGCTGCTCTTTCTCTCTTTTCTTCTCTGCTCCACGTTCTCTTTCTTGGAGGAGATTGATTGGCTAATCTGGCTGGATGCCAGCGGTACCCGCTTCTTCGCTCGAGGGAAGGAGTGAAGCGGCATGACGACATGCAGGAATAATAATAACACCCATACTGCAGGAGGAGCGGGTATAGACAGAGGATGCAACCTGGACTCGGCTTGTTTTGATATCTTCTTCATACAGATTCTCCCGGTTATTTCCAGATTTAGACCTTAACGTTGAGTCCTACTCTGCCCGTCCTCTGACCATCCCCAGCGCCACCTCTCCTCCTCCATTCACGCCTGTTTTGTCTTTTAATATCAAACAGCACGTGGAGTGCAGGCAGCAGGCTGAGCGAGAGGACGCTGCCTTTGTGCGGCGTTGTTTACCGTTGTTACAGCCTAAATGAAAAAGGCCAGTCGGCTCCTGTGTCTGTGTGTATGCCTTCCTCTATCTGAGGGAGGCAACAAAGCCTGAAAATGCTGCCCTCAAGCTGTGTCTGTGTGTGGAGGTCTAGAAGTGACAGAAGCACGAGATCAAATATTGTTTATGGTTGCCTCCCTTGCAGGTTCATTCTGTGCAGGCTTGCGCTGAGCTGCGGTTTAGCATTTGATCTCAACTCTGTAAGGACAAGCTGCTGGATCTCTGTTTGACAGAAACAGACATGGAGACGGACACATGAAGACAGATAAATGACACAGGGCGATACAGCGCAGACGCATGCACACACACACGCACACGCACACTCACACACACACACACACAAAATAAAAAAAGGATTTGAAGATGTAACAACGCTCAGGTGGAGACAAGTGTCCGAAGACACCGGGAACCCCTTATGAAGTCTGCGTTTTTCCTACTTTATCTGACTTTTGGTGTTAGCCTCCTGCATGCTGTCCTGCTAGTCAGACCGGGCGTAAATGTCATCAACCCAGATATTGTGGAGGCTGAGCCCTGAAGACTTTACATCCATCCCAGTCCCATTTAATTTCCCTAACCCAGTTATCCGTTAATGCCCATGAACACTTTGAACCAATGCTGCTTTCTGTGCCAACTCATTTGACTACCATTTCTACTCCACTTTGCTAATTTCAGGAAATAAAATGAGCTTCAATAATTAAAAAAAAAAAAAACGGTTTACATTTATCACATCTTTGTCAACTGTGATTATACAACACTCTAACCTGCACAAATGCCACAAAATTGACTCCACTTTTAAGGCTTTTTTCTGCTTCTCCCCTTCAACTTTTGTCCTCAAATTATGGAGAATTGCACAGTTTCACAGAGTAAATCTCTTTTCAGTGAATCGACTTTTTTGCGCCTATGAAGCTCTGCGTCTTTTCTCCTCGCTGAGGAAAAAAAAAAAAGGAGGCTTGCAACTCTCTATTACTGCCATTCCTCATTAGATCTAAAGCTGTGATGATAGTTAGAGGGATTGTCAGTCAAATCCAAGGAAGCAGAAACTATCTTTAAACATACTCTCCTGTAGGTTAACACCCACAGACAGATCAGAGGCCATTTCCTTCTTTTACATCAGGTTCCTAAATTAAGACAGCTCAGCCTGGAGCTCATATATAGCTGTATGAGTTTATATGTATAGATAGATATATGTTCAAGACTATTTAGATGTATATGAGAAATATTTGATTTCTTAACAGAAGTTTGACTGCTAGATTTTCAGCAGATCTATAAGTGCTCTTTACTCACACAATTTAAAAAACTGTATGAGTACAACAACCATTTGTTTTTGTTCTTTTACAGTAGAGATACTTTTGTTTTCCAAAGTCATTGCAGGAGAAATATATGCTTTTCTATGACTTGTTGAATACGGAGCAAAATTCGATCGTGTTCACACTTGTACAGTGGAGTGAAACACAAACTATTTCAATACTTTATGGCTGGAAACAGATACAGCTTGTTTGATGAACATTTCCATATTTCCACCTTTTAATTCAAAACGTCACATGCAGGAATGAGTTGTGGGTAATACACTTCGCCTAAGTCCGCTTGGATGTGGACGTAGCTGAAGTTTGGATGAAGGGTACAAAGGGGGAAAAAGACCACCAAGGAATTGGGACACGCTAGGCTCTCGTATCCTTCAGCGGATTCGTGCATTTAAGGTCACAAAGGTGAAAGTGCAAGTATTGGGACAGAGCTTTTCAGTCTCTGCCAAACAACTGGCTGCCCAGAACATCTAAAATCTCTTCTTGACGTACACGAGTGTAAATGTTCACCCTCGCAGGGAACTTGAGGAGTAACAGTGTCGGGTTGTCTTCAATCCCCTCTGCTGCCTCAGTCCTTTAACAAAACAAACAGAGGCAGCGAGAGGGACCTAAGTCGACAACTTGAGTTGGTTTGTGGAGGAAGCTATCTTTTAGAGAGAATATCTGACCATAAACACATGTGTAGCAGGAAAAGAAGTGCTTTCATTGAAAGCAGTTCTCGCTAACCAAAATGGCCAGATGCAAATTTTAAGCATCTTTAGCTGATTTAAGAAGTTCTATTCATCTCGTGCTACCATAAGAACATTGAGCGTGGTAGGAGGTTTCCACAGCTGTAATTTAGTCTAAAACAAGTTCCTCTACTGACTAAATTGACTCTTCCAACTCATTGAAGCTGTGCAAATTAAGAAACCAGAGTAATGAAAGTATTCCTTGAAAAGCACAGGAGCAACTTAAATAACTCTTCGGCGCCCGTCTTTTTTCTTTTCTTGGTCCACTTTTACTTTGCTCCTGCCCCTCTGTCAAACTCTGCTTGGCCTTGCTCCTCAGGCTCGGTCTGTCTTTGTAACAGTGGGCAGGCTTGTTGTTGGCAGACGCTGCAGCCTGGCGCTGTGTGTCCCTGGCACTCAGCATGTGTCTGTGTGTGAGAGCGTCTTCTGTCTGCCACTGCTCTGCCAGTCCACCAGTCTCAAGTACCAGCTGGGCACCCAAACTCACGACCAAAATAAACTGGCTACCCTGAGCTTTTCAGTTCAAGTGCTGTGTAGGAGTGCATCTTCGAGCGTCGGTGCACATGTACATGTTTCAGTGTGTGTGTGTGCGTGTGTGTGCAGAAAGCTAGTTGGACCCTTTCCTTTAGTGTCATTGGACCAATCTGTGACACAAGCACAGGCTTTCCTCAGATGAACCGAGATGCTCTTGTGCCTAAACTTTGCATTACAGTGGGGTCCTCCCTGCTTGGATTAAACTAAAACAATTACAAAGCCTTATTTGCAATTTAAATTCTGCTAAATGCAGACTTAATCCTCTGATTTTCTAAAGGCAGCTATGCTGAGAGGCAGAGTAAATGTGTGAAAGAGATCCATTTGAAGCCTCTGTTGGGGTTTCTGTTGCTAAAATAACACTTATAAGTTTCAGAGGAGGGGTGGGGGTAATTATTTGGCTTTGAGCAAGTTGGATTATATATTTGGAGGACAGTTTCTGTTTAAAGCTCGACTTTTTTTCCTTTTTTTTTGCAATGACGGCATGAAGGCAGCAAATCAGCAGGGAAGATTTTGATTTTTTTTTTTTTCACCATTTGTGCAGAAAAAGATCCCAACCCTAGAAACATTTACATTAATGTCATTTCCATATGTGCACTTTTACATATTCACACATGTGTGCTTTAAGGTGCATGGGCCACCGAGAGCGTGTTTTACTGCCGCCCTGGGCATATTTACAGACAGCGACTTTAATGCAGCGTAATGATTATTTTTATTCCAGGTACTTTGGCAGCGCGCTCGCTATGAAAGAAATGACTCCCCATTGGTGCACTGATTACCTCTGCGACGGCCGCCACACCTGGCTCCTTTAGTTCTCCAAACTACTTACGATTATAACCTCAGTCCCCCCCCCACCACTTTCATCACCACGCCTGTTCCTTAGTCTTAGTACACTTAGCATCCGTCTGTAGGCTGCGCCTTCGTCTTTGCCTCCTAATGTCAAAACACTCATCACACTCTCAAGCAGTGCACTTTTTTTGGTGTACATACGCACACATACATATGTAGCTAAATATGTAACTCCAAATTAAATATTTACTATGTTAACTAAATATTTAGTTAAAGTAACCAGCTTAGTTCCAGAGTAAACTGGGCTTCCAACTGGAATGTGTTGTAGAAGGGACAACACCTCCAAATTGCGCATATACTCATAGAAGTAAGAAGCGCGTTTATCAGGTTGTAGCTGTTAAAAATAAATCCTTACATTATATTTAAGAATAAGGAGGGAACAATGTCAGACAGAAATAAAAGAAGGAAGGAAAATCAATTTATGGGGGTTACAGTGTGATTTTACAATCGTCTCAGAATAACAACAGTCCTTGGTGTGATCAGCAGTGTTGAACATATTCAAAATATTAAGTGTTGGTATTAAGAAAATTAAGAGTTACTCATGATAAAAGAGTTTAAGCAGACAGTACGTTGTCCAACTTCACTTAACGTTACAATTTAAATCTGATTTTCCCTCCAGTCTGAACCACTGAAACGAGGCAGGATGGATCGATGCCTTCATGTTGTTTACAACAAATTCTGGCCCTACCATCTCAATGCTGCTGCTAAAACGGAGACTCGTCGGTTCAGGCAGTTTTTATAATTTGCTACTGTTCAACTTCAGTGAGTCAGTGCGGATTGACTCCCTCTCCTGTTCTAGGAGCGACACCTGGTGCGGCCTTCTGCCGCCGTTGTCCGTCTGCTCACGGTTCGACGTGTTCAGCAGTCACTGATGGTATTCTGCTTACCTTGGTTGTGATGGGTGGGTTGTTTGAGCTTCCGGCGCCTTTCCATCGTCCTCTGACGTCGACGAGGCATTTCCACTCACACAGCTGCTGCTCTCTGACTGTTTTCTCTTGGACGATTCTCTGCAAACAAGTCAGTGTCAGAGCTACGATCTGCAGCTAAGATCTCAAATAGCTTTCATGGAGGGATGAGGTCCTGACTTCTGAGAAGATTTGTTGAGACTTGGTGGATGCAAATACTAGAAAGTCCGAAACATGGGTTTGTTTATTAGCTTTATTCAAACTAAATCATGAATTACTTCAAAATAGACTAAATGTTTATTTTCATTCCTAAATGGTAAACCTCAGACTGCCGCCTCGTTGCAGGAACTGCACTGTTTTGTTTATATTGGTTGAGATGAATGAGGCTTCCCTAAATATCAGTATATCACTGACCTGTAGGAATGGAACGATATTACAATACTGTACGTAGCCGCAGAGAAGGAACAGAAAAAAGAAAGTTAGACAACAGAATAAAGCAGTAAAGGTCAGGTTCTAATTACTTTTTGTCTCTTCTGTGCTCAGATTACAATGGCACGTCAACACCTTTTTTGTTTTCCATTTTCCTGTCTATGATTACAAGATCAAGCCATCCTCCTTTGTTTAAGACTCTTGATCTCCCTCATTTGTCTTGTTCTAGCTTCAAGAGTTTGTTCTTTCTTGCTCCGGTTCACATGTAGAAGAACCGGAGCTGTTAAACAACATTATTACCACAGAGCTGCTGCTATTTTGAGCTTTCTGTACTTGACTTGAATTTGGGCTTTTAGATTTATTGTGATATATATTTAATGCTACTCTGTCATAATTCCTCAATTTTAAAGTCTTCCTAATTACTCAATATTTATTGGACCGATTTTGGAGGGCTCATTTCAGTCACTCCTTGCGGTGCATGAGCTTATGTTCCACTCATGACTGAAAATGCATAAAACAAGAAACCTAAATGTCTCAGCATTCCTTCTTAGCCTTGACACAACATCTTTATCGGCGAGTTACTTGTAGAAATAACAATGGCAGCTTCCATAACACTTGATGCATCACTTTAATAAATGGTTTGTAAAGCCCCCCCTTTAGGTTTTGTCTTGTCAAACTCATTATGGCTCAACACTGTGGAGATAAATTCCTGTTTAAAGATAATAATAGCAGATCTCTTAGTGTTTTGGAACCTGGTCCATTTTTTAAAGCAACAAAGCCGATGGCCAGCCAAAACATTTTAAGCTGAGTACATAAGTCATGCAGCCTTAAATGGCCATCTCGGATTGTTCCCACAGTTTTAAAGCTGTTTGTGAAAAGCTGCTGATGGCCCAGACAGCGGGCAGATGTGGATGAGCTGGGTTTCATGGTAAAAGTTACATAACAATGGAAATGGGTTGTTGTTTGTGCCTGTTTGATGTGCACACGCTCATTTTACAGCTCAAAGACGGTGAAACGCCTCGATGAACTCATGTAGCAACCTTACAACGACAAACTTAAATGCATTTTATTGTGATTTTATGTGAAGGCTCGACCGTCGTAGGCAAAACTTATCAGCATTTCCTTTTGTGGATATTAGCTTTGCAAAATCAGAAAGCTCAAGCTCACTCAGACTGAATGAAGAGAATTTGTGAACATTCTTTTTTTTTTACCTCTTGTTTTCAATTACATTTAAGTCTGGATGCTGACTGGGCCGGTCCAACACCTACATATGGTCCAAACTATTCCACTGTACCACCACTGGCCACAGGTTTAGAGTTTCCTGCTGGAATGTGAACCTTTGTTTCGATCCCAAGTCTTTGAAAGCCTCTGACAGGTTTTGTTCCTATATTACTTTCAACCATTGTGAGGATATTTCATTTTCGCATGCTTTTTTATTTTTATCCATTCTGATTGGCTTCTTGGTCTTTTGTTGGAGAAAAGTATCCAGCACGAACATTGTGTGTTCAATTTTGTATCTGATCAGAGTAATCTGCCTTTCTTCCAAGATTGTTTTTCCTCTCTCCTCTCTTCCACAAAGGTTAGATTTCTTTCAGTGCATCATTAATAAGTGTCCTGTTGTTGACAGATTCTCTAACCTGACCTGTGGATCTCTGCAGCTCCTCCAGAATTGCCATTGACCTCCTGGCTGGTTCTCATAATTAATTGTCTCATTGCACAGCCTGTCAGTTTTGGAGTATTCTTATAATTTTTGAATGGAGGAAGGTAGACTATTTACTTAGACAGTCAATCTCACTGGATTTAATTTAGGGGTATTAGAGTAAAAGGAAAAGAATACAACTGCACTAAATAACTTCTGGTCCAGATTTCCCACAGCCAAAACCGTTTGGAGATAATGATTTGCTCCTTAGAAAATTGATATGAGTGTATCTCTGTGTGGATGTGATGCGTTCCGCCGAATGAGCTGTGCAGCCGCAGTTGGACGGCCTGGAGGTCAGCGCATGGGCGTGCAGGCTGCCCTGCTGCCGTTTGGGGTTAATAACTCTGAGAGGACTGAAAAATCACAAAAATCCACCTCGTGTACTTAGCAACAACTGCACTGCGTGAACTTCCAACCTTGACTCGTCTGTCTGGATGTAAGCCCCTCATATCAGTTATTTATATCTGTTATGATTAAGTTCAGTGGATAAATAGGGCAGCACATCTGCCTCGTTGTTGACTGGATGTTTGAAGTTGTTGCTCTAGCTTTGTTTTGCCTGTCCACTGGGCTGCACGGTCTGTATGCAAAATCCCGATTTTTAAAAAAGCCAGACGGTTTGTTAACGCACTACGTGTGCCGGTCCCTTCATGTGTCCCGTCCAACCGAGCCTGATCACATCTTCAGTGTGAAAATTGACATTTGGAATAGAGATGGACTACGGCGGACTGCTCTGCACTCTGTTGCCTCCTGAAAAGGTCAGCTCGCTCTGAAGGATTGTGTGCTTCCAGCCGTCGCTCGGCGAGTTACAGAGAAACAGGAGGCTTCGGCTGTTCGCTTCGTGTTTTTCTTGTTACGCCGCTTTGTGTTGTTTTGGCCGATCACCCAGGGTGTCCGTTTCCCCATGAGAAAAGCAGCCGCTGGACCCAACCAAGCCGCTCTCCTCTTTCACCGAACGGTTCTGCTGGATGCTGTAATCTCTTCAGTGCATGGCCAGATTACTGTCTGCTCCATATTGTCTGGTGGCGGGCCTCGGGATCGACGGGGGAGGGAGGCTCCGCTCTGATCTGCTGCTACATGAGGAAGATTACCTTTTTATTAATGTATCCATCTGGACATGAGCTGTGTTTGGTTGTTTGCTGCCTCCGTTTTCAGAAGGAACTATAAAAAATCTTGTAAGATTTAACTCTGGGTAGATCCAAGCTGAGATAAGGCGTATGTGTTATATCCAAAGAGCGGTCAATCAGAGGGCAGAGTCACGCAGTGGGCTGCTGAGATGATGCTCGTGTTTTAGTGTGGAATTATTTCTCTAACACAATAAATTGTCGTGTAATTTTGTCGGAAGTTATTTTTGAGAATGGGATGATTTCCAATAAAGAAATTTCAGTATTTATTGGGCCTGACACCCCCACACCCCCCACACACACCTCCACACACGCGCACACACACTCCCACCCACCCTTCCGTGCGTCTTCCTCTCCGTCTCCTTCTGTCTCCTGTGCTCTCCATGCAGAAATGATTTCCATTCCTGCTGAATTAATGAGGTTCTGCTGAACTGAAAAAAGGCAAGGGAAATGTGTACACACACACACACACACGCAAGCAAAGGCACATAAAGAGGGAAACTCTCTCTCTCTCTCCCTCTCTCTCTCTCTCTCTCTCTCTCTCTCTCTTTCTCTCTCTCTCGCACATGCACACACACGCAAGCAAAGGCACATAAAGAGGGAAACTCTCTCTCTCTCTCGCACACGCACACACACGCAAGCAAAGGCATGTAAAGATGGAAACTCTCTCTCTCTCTCTCTCTCTCTCTGTCTCTCACACGCACACACACACACACACACAGGCTGCATGTCCACAGCCTTGTTTCAGTCTGCATTCACACTCACTGAAGCTTGGCCACTTTTTCTCTGTTTCAAAGCACGAACACTGTGTTGTTTTGTTTTAATGTAACTTTCTAGTAATGAGGATTGGAAGGAGCTGGACCAGAATCTGAGCTGAATCTATCACATCGTCACACCGCTGCATGTCTGCATTATGTATGACTTGTAGGGATGCACAGCTATAAGTACTTAACGCTGCAGCATTTCCTTTGTACACGTTTGATAATGTGGGTATGTAATGTGATCTGTGGCAGGCTGCAAGAGATTATTTTGCGACATGTTGGAAAAAAATCTACAGAGATTCAAAACAAAGCACCACGGCTACTGAATTTACCCTGGTTTGACCCAAATGTGGCAGCATTTACCTGGTAACGGTATTTTATCTCATGCTATATGCAGACACTCTGTGTGCCATGATAAAGACTCACTCACTGCGGCATGCCGAATGCTTGGAGTGGTTCAGCCGGTTGGGTCGGTCGTTTTCCGATTTCCTGATCAAATCAATCACTCGGGGCACTAATGGACTCATTGATGCAACCTCAATGTCAGCCCCAGACAATTCATTGATTTGATATCTTTTTATAGTTTTTTTTGTTGTTTTGCTTTACATTATTATTTCTAGATATGATGATATCCGATTTTCTATCGACTTAATTTAATGTCATCAATATCAGGGAGTGAGCTTCCTTTCATAAACTACGGCTCCAACTAAACTCTGAGTTGACTCAACCTTAATGGATCGACTATTTGAAGTGTTGTTAAAACTTTTCTGGCAGCATTTCAGTAAAGACAAAAATATTTAAGTTGATATTAATGGCAGTGAAGTTAAGCTCTACTAATGTTTTTACACTTTAAAGTATAGTTTTAATATATTTTTGCTCAGAATACCAAATCAGGGGTCGGTAGCATCATGGTTTGGGTGTTTTGTGGTAGGAAGGACTATTTTCACTTCAGAAAGTCTTGAGGAAAAACATTAAATGGAAAATATTGAAGGAACAACTTAAGACATCAACCAGGAAGTTTAAGCTTGATCTTAAATGAGTCGACCAAACGGACATCAACTTGAACATACCACCAGATTAGTTAGAAAATAGCTAAAGACACAATGTAGATCTGCATTGTGAAGTGTAGATCTATGTTCTATAGAAAATGCGTGGACAGACATGCAAATGTACTCAGTTAAACCTGTTTGACCCCAGCATATTTTGAAATAATGTAATAAAGAAAACTGCCTGACAAAAGGTTTAGGTGTTTATTTATAATATCCAGCGATACACTAACCAGTTCTAAAGTATTTAGGTGAGAAAAGCCCTAGAGTTGAGCTAAATCTGCACTATTTTTTTTCTTTTACTGAATGTTTGATCCTTTGTTTGTTTTATTCTGTATTTCCATAGAGGACCACATGTAGAGTGAAGGGAGTTTTTTCAGACAAATTATTTGATTTGCAATGTTATTCCCCGCAAATAGTTGTCCTAGTAACACCCATCTTGATTATGCAGCATGTTTTAAGCTAAAGTCAGGGTTTGCGAATGGTCTTTATGCTTCCAATCTCTCACCTGTATTGATAAATGGAGCTCCAAACAGTGTTTATAGCTTCAGCACAAGTGTATAGAACCGGTGCTAAGCAAGTAATTGGGCAAACTGGAACCTGTTTGGTGGAAAAGTCCCTTCTGAAGCTCAAATAAATCCACATGTGGCTTTTCAGAGTTGCACAACCATAAAGGCATACTCACTGACATAAATCAGTCACCAGGGCTGGCCCCAGCCGCCATGGAAACACTCCAATGTGTGTATTAAACATTACAGCACTTTGGGATTGTTGATGTTCTCCACTTTATGCTCTTGAATACACAGAACCCCATTCAGAGGTTGGGTGTCTCCCTCTCGTGAATCAACCTCCACTAGGTGATCCTCATTTTCATTGACTGAAAAGCTCTGTGTAAAGAGCCCAACAAACGCTCGGCGCCTGAAAACCGACGACGGCCGGCTCGAGTCGGCCTTGTTCATTATGAACACAGACAGTTGCAATAGGCACATGAAGAAGGATGCAGTCAAAGGCATGTAATTGCGGTGCGTGCAGCTGTTGTTATTCGCCAGCCTGCGCGCTTCTCCGAGGCTCCGTCAAGAATCATCTGAACAAAGACGAGTAGAAAGCGCCGGGAGATTTTTGGTCAGATTCCTTCGCTTTGAGCTGATCTTTGCTTTATTGTGGAGTCTTCAGGTGTGCCACAGACACATAAACATAAAATCCGACTGTATGCTGGGGTGTTTTTCTTCCGGTAATGGTTCTTTTTCCACATTTTTTTTTTTTTTTTTGCTTTTCTTCTTCATTAAATGCACATGATCATACACATTCATCTCAGAACTCTGCACGAGCAACTGTTCCTCTCTTCGCTCGCTGCTATCTCGGTGACTTTCTTCCCCATTTATCATCAGACAAGCTTAAAAAAAAAAAAAAACAGTTCCTATGTTTTCTTTTTTTATGTTCCCTTTCCTTTACTTGGTCATTTTTTTGTCGCCCTCTTTCTGTTCTGATCCTAGGCAACCAGTCAGCAGTCAATAATCTGTTAAATAGCATTGATCTCCACCATTTAGTTTCCTGGCCGGCTACTTAGGTTGTAAAGCTGATCAATGGCTCTGAATGGGAACCACCAAGATAGACGATTGACTGCTGCGACGCGCTCTGCAATCATATCATTTGTCTTCATTTGCTGTTCAATTATTTGTGGTAATGGCTGCTGTCAAAAAAACGGCCGCATGCTGGTCTTGCAATGGCACGCCAAGTCTGAGAGTGCCAGCGTGCCACGCTCACCTTCCTCCTTTTGTCTCACCCACGCTGGAGAGACAGGGCGGAAAAGACATTATATAATAAACAGCATGAGGTGGAGCCATATCGCATGTCAGAAGCATCGCATCAGGTTCCTGTGTGCATGTGTGTGTGTGTGTGTGTGTGTGTGTGTGTGTGTGTGTGTGTGTGTGTGTGTGTGTGTGTGTGTGCGTGTGTGTGTGTGTGTGTGTGGGTGCGTGCGCGTGCGTGCGGCGTGTGTGTGTGTTAGAGGAGAGAGCACACACACTGACCTCATAGAGTGTGACCTATGAGTGCATACAGATGGTGCCCATGGATGGATGTGTATATGAAGTCTGACCCAGACTGGATTTCCTCTTCCCCAGAGCCCCTTCCTGAATTCATCAATCACCTCTTGTAGGACGCAGCAGTGTGTGCCCTATGCATGTGGTGTGTGTGTACTGAAGCCAGGTGGGGGGGTGTCTTTTCCACTTTTTATAAGTTTTATCAAGCATCTTATAGATTTAAATACAAAGTAAAAAATAAAAAAACAACACAGTTTTCCAAATAAAAACTTAAGTTGCTTGCCTTACAAGTTCCCACTCTTTGTAAGTTTTATGAAGCATCTTATAGTTTTAAATACAAAAAAAAAAAATTGCTGTGGGAAAATTTTTTTTTTCCAAATAAATCCTTTAGTAGCTCGCCTTATAAATTGATTTACGTTGGGTGGCTGTAGTGAGAGCAAATGTTCCCTCCTGTTTTGTTGCAGGTTTTCAAATATTATCAACTAGTTATAGGACAGTGTCAAAAGTCCTTGTTTACTGAAACAACGACTTTCAATTTTACTCTAGTAACAAGTGGAGTTGAGTACTTGAGCAGGAGAAACCACAAATTCAGCATTTCGGAGTAGTGTGTTCTTTTTTGCACAACAATAATAAAAGACAATGACGACCTCAACCTATTTTGAATTCGCTTTTCAGATATTTATTTTTAGGAAAATTAAAAACAAAATCTATTCAATAATTTCATTACTTTGGATGTGATAGAAAAAAATGCCCAAAATGTTTGCGCCACCATACTGTGACAGATGAAAAAAAAAGTGGATTTTTCTAAAGAAATTGTTCAAGTAATTTTTCAAATTATAAGCTTTTCAAATTGACTTTCCACAAAAGATCTACAATGCAGGTTTTATCAGAAAAATTAGCAATTTTTTTCATTTGCCCAAATCTACAGTAAATGTTAGTACCCCATAAAGTATCCTTAAATTAAAGGAGAAATTTAGAGTGAGAACCCTGAAAAAGATTGGTAAAGGCGTTGCTCAAACCAATCTGAGCTGTTTCCCTGCATGCGATCAGATCAGACATCGGCCGGCGGATTCACTGCTGGACGCTCACCGACAGCTGGCTGCTGTGGCTCAGTGGGAGGAGTGAAGCGCTGCAGTGTTGGAGATCTGATTTCACATCTCCTGTGTGGGATAAACTGATGTTTCATGCCGATGTCTGTGTATCATAATTGGACAGCTTCCCATCAGACTGATTTGCGTTAACCGGAGGAACAACTGTTTAGCAAAATATTCATCCCAAAACTGCTTTTGGTGTTTTAATATTGTCCATCAGCTTTTTCCTTAAATAATTTCAGTCAGAGGATCCTATTTAGCATGCATTATAAGACGTATCGTTTTCTGTGTTTGTTATGTGTGTGCACCAGATTGGTGGTTAGGATGTAAACAAAGATTTCTTGGAAGAATTTAAATGATAGCAGTAAGTACGTTGAGCACATTGCAAATCAGAGAATCATTGCATGTTACCAGACCTCCAGAGAGAGAGAGACAGATCTCGTTAAACTCCTACATAAATAAATGAATGATAAATTGCATAAATAAAGAAATAAACATAATTAATTATCAAATTATCTGCTGTTTTAACAACTTGCAGATGCTTCCCCCCCCCACACTCTTACTCTTTGAGTTGAGGTTTTATTTGAACATTAAAGAAGCCCCCCTGCTGATTTCCGTCTGCTTTCTACTTTGGGGGGTTTTATGATGCTCCTTCAGAGGAGGAATCCCACTCTCGTTCACATCCATCCACTGTGGCTCATCTGGCACCACTTCCCTCCACCTTTGCTACTGTAACTCTTTCCTAGAGTCTTTCTCCTTTCTTCTCTCTCCTCTACCTCCCTTGGCTTTATTAGGGGTAGTGGTGTCCCCCCCAAACCCCCTCTACTTGTTTGAAGTACCCTGCTCATATATCACAGCCTTTTTTTTTTCTTGCAGGATATCCTCCCTCTTCCTGCCTGTCCCCTCTTTTTCTCCCCCCCATCTCTAGAGTGATTAACCGGGGGGTCAGTTTGGGGGTGGGGGAACCTGTTAACTCTATTTCGTTTCTACACTTTAACACCCAGTGGACCGTCTCTCCCTCACACACACACGCACACACACACACACAGTCTGCAGGCCTTGAGTTTTCCAGCAATAAAATTAAACCTCACTTGTGGTATTCCTCGTTTTTTTTTTTGTTTTTTTGTTTTTCTTTTTAAACTCAGTTGGTTTTGCTGATTAAATTTTGAATGAAAAAGCCAGACATAATGAAACTGGTTAAAAGCATGTTGAGGCCGTTGCGAGAAATAAGAATCGCAGCTCGGTGTGTTTGTGCTGATTATTTTAATTCCGGCTGGCTAAAGTGATCCAACGGTTGCTCCACTTTACACTTTTGTCCTGAAATCCAGCAAATTTACATGAAATTAAGTTTTAACTGGCAGCAGGCAACTCTCTGATTATTGAAACTGTCATATGCACAAATTGACTTGATTATCTTATTTGCATAAAGGTCGTAATTGTAGCTAAACTCGATTAAAAGGATGAGATGCTCATCAGTGAGGCGAATAACTCTTTCTGTCATTGCTTTAATTTTGCACTTGGCCCCCTGTAGCCAGAGCTGATGGCAAAAGATTATTATTGCTTTCATGTGAGAGCAGTCATCCTTTTTAAGTTTACTTTTGTGAAAAGTTTCTTTGTTGGAGGTATTTCATTGCGCAGGTTTTTCTTTTCATGCAAGATGTGTGACAGGGACACATTACCTTTAATAACTAATCTGTATACAATTTCTTACTGTTTTTTTTACGAGCAATTTAGGTTTTATTTAAATATACTTTTTTTTTAAAGCATCCTTGCTTATATTAAAAGGCAATTATCGCTTCAAAGATTTAAACATTGTTTATTTTTCCTAAACCAAAAGGAGAAATAAAAGCAGATTCAGTATGTTTATGGATGGAAGATAGAAACACATCTCAACAACTTTATTAATGCTTAAAATTAAAGCTTAAGTTGTGTTATTACCCATGATAACTTTATGTCAGTGTATTTCTCTTAAATATATGATCAGGTTTGTGTTATAGTTCATCCTTATCAAGACTAAAACTTGATTTCTTCATGCTCCCAGTTCAATACCTAAACACTGGGACGTACGTTAAAGTTTCCACTATGAAATGTTTCTTGTTCTAAGTGCGAGAAAAACATTAAAAAAATTTCTGTGTGAATTAATATTAAGAATTAATGATTCAATCCAAGAAAAAGCTACAACTTACACAGAAACACTGAGCCGTTAGTATTTAACCCAGTTCATTTCCAGCAGCAGCTCTGGTTTAGGTGAGGTGTACCTTCTATGGAAATGAAAACAGAGGGGAGACAAAGTTAACCAGTAGCGGGAAGAAACACCGGCACCTTCGTAGATGGAGAACTTAAACTCCCAAACTGTATAAACCAGCAGTCGATGCTGAATTTAGCTGAAGTCATGATTGATTATCCATCAAATTGCAAAGCCTTTCCATGAAACCAGTTGGCAGGAGGATGTTTAATGTTATTCTAACTTTGTGATAATAGCGCCCGCTGACGTTTGAGCTGTGACAGTTTAATCTATCCCATCATCGCCCTCCGTCGGTCCAACTCCACTGATGAGGTCCAAACATGACGTTCTCCCCTCTAAATGGTCGACAGCAGTGGAAGTCAGGGAGCAGCAGATTCAGGTCAAAGCAAAACAAGGTAAATGATTCAAAGCTGATGAGCCACGAGGGAAGTTAAGACTTTAGCTTGGAAATTCACGCAGACCGAATTTCATCACTGCAACAGTACGAGGGCGTGCTTTGGCGTTGCTTCCTGTTTATTCGCCGCGAACGTCGCCCCGCTGTCCTTCATAGCTCCCTCTTGCAACGCAGTTTATTTGACTCTCATTCGTCCTTATTATCTGTTCCTTTATGCGATTCATTATTCCCGTCGCCTCTTTTCATGCTCCTTCAATGCAGATTCCTCTCTCCACATTTTCCTGTTTCCCTCCTTTTCCTCCTTCTTGTTTTCCTCTCTCCATGCCCTTGTTGTCATTTAGCTACTTCTCCCAGTCCTGCTTCCCCCCCCCCATTCATTCTCGCAGCCCTCCTTGTTTCTCTCCCCTTTTTTCCTCTTACTTTTCTTTGTCTCCATCTTTCTGCCCTTTTTATTCCTCCACCCAGCCCTCCTCCTCTGCATCTCTGCATCCCTCCATCCCTCGCGCTCTTCAGCTCAGGACAAGGAGGTGAAAGCCAAGCGGATTACAGTGGCAGTTTAATCTGGCTGACCCACCAAGGGATTGCTCTCTACTTTGCAGGGAGGTTGCAGGGCTGGAGGGCAACTGGGCTGGGTTTGTGGGTGCACCGAGGGGAGGGGGGCGGGAGGGCACAGGCGGGGGAACAGAACGGTGTTGGGTGGGTGAGAGAGTGGTAGAAAAAGAGGAAAGGTGGAGCAGAGGGGAAAAGGAGGACTGAATGTGAAAAATTTGACTCATTTGTCTGCTGCTGTACTGAAATGCTTTCCAGGACAGCACTGTTTGCATGCACACATGCACACGAATGCATGTGCGTGTGCATGTGTATGTGTGTGTATGTGTGATGCTGCAGAGGTGGGGGGAAGGGCCCTGGTTGTTATTAAGAGATAGAATATTAATGCTACTTTGCCTCTAATTTCTTTCCATCTGTCGTCAAGTTGTCCTCTGCATGCTTGCGTGTGTGTGTGTGAGTGTGTGTGCCAGCTAAAAGATGCTCTTCAGATATTAGCAGACAATTAGTCTGTTCTGTGTTTCAAAGACAAAATACAAAAACGTCCTTGGTGTTTCTCTTTTTTTTCTTCTTCTAAAAGCATCAAAATCTTATTTTACTCCATCGTGTCAATGTCGTTCAGACTCACAAAGCTTTGATTTGTGTTTGGAGGTCTTTATCAGTTTACTGGATTCTGTCATTATTAGCTGTGGGTCATTTTCTTGTGTGTGCGTGTGTGTGTGTGTGAGGGGGGAGGAGGTGCGTGTGTGTTTTAGAAGCTATTTTTAATCTCTTTAAACTTGAACATGAAACACTGGGATACACAATATGGGTGCACATTAGGCATCTGGTTGTGGTTTAGGTTTTGGCTCGTGTGTTTTGTTCTTCTGGGTACGGGTGTGTAGGGTCATCAGTAGTCGGGAAATCTTCGCCTTAAGAAGTAAAACAAACAAGTTCTTTAAAGTATATTAATCTGATAGCACAACGATATTTTTTTAGAGGCATCTGGCCCCGTTAATTTGATAGATCGGGTTACGTTTAGTTAGCGCAAGTTAGTTTGTCTAAAGAATATATAAAATTAATCCCCTCATTTTAGTGACTTTAGATGCTGAACTTATTTTCCTGTTTATCTTAAATCTGTTCGGCAGCCTAAATATCAGTTTTAAATGTTCTTCAACAAGTGTCAGAGAAGTGTTCCTTAGCCAAGTGGTGAGTGTAGCATTTTAATCCATGTTTATAAAATAACTACATTTCTCTCAACTTTGAAGTAAAAGTATTAAAAGAAATGTTTGCAAAATCTGCTGTTTGTTGAATTTAGAATATGATTTTAGAGCCACAGTTTTTGGTTCACCTTTATTTTCTTTTTTTTTTTTAACACTTTAGAAATATCATGCAGCTGACAAGCAGTCTTTGGGTATAAGTTGTTGTCATGTCCGTGTCTTGGAGTCTTAGAAAAACTGAAAGATTAGAGCAGTTGACCACAATGTGTTTTTGCATGTAAAAAAAAAAATCACCATTCAGAATTTTGTCTGATTTCCAATCTTTGGCTTTTAAAACTTTGATCTGCCAAGACAGAGTTAAACCAGTTCAGATTTTTATTTGTATTTTCTAAGACCCCAGGTACGGCTATGATGCAAAGTAATTTCTTTTAAGTTATGGTTATATACAGCATTTTCATAATAACTGAAGGTAACATAGTTACTTAATTGTGCTAAAAAATAGCACTACATGCCTGAAAAATACATAATACCCCCTCTTTAGCTTAAATATGAAGCTTGCACAAAGCAGCATTAAGTTGGTGACCTATCCACACTTTGCCCCTCAGCATCATCTGACCCCGGTCTGGAACTTTATGTGGCTGTTGTTCCCAATCGGGTCCACTTTGTTACAAGACCCCTCACAGCAAACTTTGGAATATAGTAGCAAAGAAATATCACATCCTTGCTTCTATGATATCCAGTTTCAGTATCATGCTGGAAATCGCTGAGATCATAAATGTTTGTAGAAACAGTCTGCATGCAGAGAAGCTGCATTTTGTACACCCATGGTCTGAACTCAATGATCTGGATGAGTGAGTGAATACTTTTGTCTCATGTTTCGATTAAAGCTCTATAATGAATGATATCATTCATTATAGAATGATATCTATATCATTCTATAATGATCCTGCGTTATCTCCTGGGATCCTGTAACACAACAGCTTGAGAGTGTGTCTAAATCTAACGTCTCCATTGTGTCTTCAAAACTTCAGGTCATTAAAGAAAACTGATGTCATATTTACTGTGCTAAAATCTACATATACATACAGAAGTCTTTTTTTTTTTTTTTTGCAAGAATCAGGTTTCAGTATCTTTTCCAATAAAATGACAACATTTTAATTTGAATATTTCAGCACAGTGGGCTTCATCTCACCTGAGTCAATTCCTTAAATCATTAGTTTAACCTTGTAGAACGTCACTGCATGCTGGGGGTGTGATTCAGCCATTTGATTTAGGTGTGTTTGACCAGGCACGCGTCTAAACAGTCTCAGGTCACCGGCCCTCAAGGCCTGGAGTTTGAGTCTCCTGCTGCAGAGGTTTGTTTTGTCTTCTAAATGTGAACGGGCCTTAAAACACTCACCGATCCAGTCAATGCGTCCACTGCAACAAGCCATATGTTTCCTAACAGCTCCACTAATGCACTCCAGGCAGCTATTTTCAATTAATTTATGATGTTTGGACAGCTTGAGACAAAAAGTTTACTCTTTACTCCAACTGGAGCTAATTTTGTTGCCACACCTCACCGACCGAGAGACACAGAGACGCAGAGAGCGATGTAATGTTCCCAGTCAAGGGTATCCGCTTTGATCAAGCAGGATGCTAGTTAAGCAGTTGTTGGAACACAAAGTGTTCACAGTTCAGACATTAAGTGTCTTAACCTGCGCGTCAAGTGGCAGCAGACAAAACGCGCCAGCCGTGGCATATGGAAGCGGCTCTGACGACTCAGTGCCGTTTTAATGTCTTAAATGGCTTCTTGTACAGTGCTGCACGCAGCACGGGGGTCTGAGGCAAGCTGCGTCTGCGGCTCTGTGCGCCTCGACAATGCCTTTCATGTCCCTCATATCAGCCTGCCTTTCATCAGTCCGCCCCCCGCTGGGCTGTTTCAGAGGAGGGGTCCGGTCAGCGAGCCGGATTAGCTTCCGACTGGTGCTTGTCCAGATTCTGATTCTAAAGGGGCTTAAACCGAGCCTGCCTCAGAAAAAAAAAAGAGAGAGGGAAGAGCAGGGGGGAACGGAGGGAGGGGAAGAAAGGGGCTTCTGGGTCGGAGGGCGTGGTGGGAAATGGGGTGACGCTCCTCTTCAGTTGTTTACCTTGCAATTAATGTGCTGGATTGTCCTGTGAAAGAGAAGAGAAAGTCAAGTGTGTGGATGCTTTGCCACCGCTGATGAAGATCAGGAATTTGTGGGATTTATTAGATGTGGGCGACGGCTCAGAGAGCTGGTCAGCACCTTGAATGTTGACGTAGGCGTTTCCTGAGTTTATATTGCAGAGGTCAAGATTAGGAATGGGTGAGACCCCAAAATGATATTGTGCTATCTGATGGAAAGCCGTAATAATAATGACACCTACAGGAATACAGCGATTACATGGAGCATCTCACTGTTATCGAATATGAATAACTGTTTTTTTTTCTACGTGCTTCTATTCATGCTGCGATTATAATTTTTTATTTATTTTTTTTGCTATATGGTGTTTTGCAAAAAAAAAAATGAAATGAAATGAAATAAAATAAAATAAATCGCTGCTGGGTGCAAGGTAAACACTGATATCCTTGGTGATCTTTGGAAATACAGAATTTAACCTTCCAGTTGAGCAGACGGCAAAATCCTGCCAGCTAATAAAGCTGAACTAAATTTTTTTTACACATTGAATAAACAAAGAGCAACAATACAAAACAAACGTTCTCCGAAAAACAAACACGACTGAATAGCTACAATATCCTTGGCCAAACAATGTGAGTAATTTCCATAAACCGCTTGGATATTCTGCTATTGAAAGCTCACCTATCAGTTGCTGCTGTGATGCTTTGTCGAATCATTACTTTTTTTTTAGTTTTTTTCTTACCTCTTATGCATGAGCTTTTGACTCCTTATTGCATGTTTCCAAACATCTGGTTGTTCTCTGCAGGCTCAGGGTTACCTCGCTCCTTTGCTCTGCCACTTCAAACCCCTTCAGTCTTTACCTAAATCCATTTAATCCTCATTCAGAGTAAGCAGTCTGTTGATTTCTGAACTTTTTTTTTGTCTTCTCCACAAATCTGACATTGAAAGAAGAGTGACTAGAATTAAGTCCCACTTCTAAACAACAACAACAACAACAACAAAAAAAACATTAAGAAATCTCATTTGCGGTTTGCCACACATCCAAGATGACGCTCTGGCTAAAATGGGACTAAGACTGATAATTTCAGCTTACATTTCTGAACACACCATTCCGATATTGAAACACGGTGGTGGCATCGTCATGCTGTGGACGATGCTTTACTTCAGCAGGAAACTGGAATCTAAATAGTTTTTTAGTAAATCTTAGTAAGTCTAAAAGAAATACACAACAACCCTGTTTTAACAGCTAAACTCGTGTCAATCTAAATAGAAATTTATATGCTCTCCCCGTTTAGACATTGGAGCTCATCTATGCTTTTACTTCTAGTTTTATATTCTCAGTTGTTCTGTGTTTTTCTGCTAGCTGCTTGTCCTCTGCAGTCAAGCCACAACGGCGTTGTCGTTAAACCTGGAAAAGCTGCACCTCTCAAAATGTAAAAAAGAAAAAAAAATCTCCAGATAAAACAAATATATATATATATATATATATATATATATATATATATATATATATATATATATATATATATATATATATATATATATATACTCTTTAAAAATCTAATAGGTCTTGACTCCACACTGTGAACACATGTTGAATGTGAGAGTGGCGCAGTGGTTACTGCTGAGACCGTCGCTGTGCCTCTTTGGCCGCCCGGGGACTTTATTTTAGGTCACACCAGGTGCAAGCGTTTTGGGCTGGTTATATGATCTTAAGCCAATGTGTGTGTTTGTCTGTGCAGGGACATGAAGAGCTGTGATTGTGTGTACCGGGTCAAGCTAGTGTGAGTGTGCCTGCTGGAGTCCAGGAAAGGTCAGAGATTGGGTGGAGGTGCCAGGAATAGGGGTGTGAGATGCCTGGGTCTCTGCAAGGCCATGTGACACGCACTCACACAAGCACGCAAGCACACACAGGCATATGAGTAAACACACTAAATACAAAGGTTTTGAAAGACAAAGCCGGACAAAAGCTGGCTAAAGTGGAAGAAATGTTTTAAATCTTCCCCGTCTCCATCTCCTCTGTCTGCTGCATCTCTGACACACGTCTCTCCACAGCCCTGTTCTCTTCTCTCCTCCGGTCTCATGAAAACACCACGGCGTTCTCTGGATCTGGGATGCCTGAGGGACAGAGCACAGACAGGAGCCCCGTCACCATGACAACAGCTTCTCTGAGACACCATTGGCTGAAGGCTGTTGAGGGAGGGGGAGGAGAAATAGAGTGAGAGAAGTGGGAGTAAGTTAAGCAAGGGGTAGAAAGACAGAAGGGGGCATGGCTCTATGTGTATGTGTGTGTGTGTGAGAGAGAGAGAGAGTGAAAGAGAGAGAGATGGTGTGTGTGTAGTAGAGAGGAGATAACGGAGGCAAACCACCCTATTTCTCCTCATGGGGCTGTGTTCGTGTGTGTGTGTGTGTGTGTGTGTGTGTGTGTGTGTGTGTTCAGGTTCTCGTGCTGGAGCAGAAGAAGGGGGTGGGAGAGAGGACAGACAGGGGAGGTGTGGGTAGGGGGGTGAGGAGAATCGAGGGGCCGGTGGGGGTGTTAAAGGGCGTGGAAGCATGTGTGTAAATGATCTTTTCTGGGTCGCATAATAAAAGCTGCTGGTCAAGGTTGTGTGTAAATGCGTGCATACATGCGTTCATACATGCATACATGCGCGTTGCCTCTCAACACTGCAACACCGTTGGGATCTTTGCACGTTTCTTTTGCATGACGCTGTTTGTCACCGATGACTTTTCCTGCGAAACGACAACGTCGGATCGGAAGATTGTTTTGCAGTTTCTCCAGGCTAAAAAAAAAAAGTCTAGTAAAAACTGCAAAAAGTTGCAAAAAAAGGAAATTGCTTCCTTACGTACCCTAAAGGCATTGGTTGTATTCGTTGATTTATATTTAGGTTCTGGCGATCCAAATTGAAATCCAAATATTTAATGTTTTTAATTGATACCTGAATTTAGACGTCTTCCAGTTTGAAGGTTTAATTTCTTCCCCTCCCATGGAGCAAGCTGTTTTTGAAGTGCTGATTCGCTGTGTGATTTTCTCCCTTGCTTCTGAATTAGCGCACAATTGCTCATGTTATTGAAGAAGATAGGCTTTCTCAGACGTGTCGGAGCCAAAGGGTTGTTTCTAAAAGCACATGGTGGCATATCTTGTGACTTTTTAAACAATCTCAACTCCCGCGCAGCAAGAGCAGGAGCTTTTGTTTCCACATCGAAGGCTCAGCTCGCTGCTTCTGCTTTGTTCAGCTGGTGGCAGAGAGCAACAGCGAAGGAGCACATTCTCAGAGCTTTTTTTTGTCTTGTTAGCAAGACAATGGGGGCTGTGTTGCGGAAAATATAGCAAAGGTTTCATAAGACACATTAGAAAATATTTAAATTATTTAAAACAAGAAAGATGCTGTGTGGTCACCAGCATCCTTTGTGAAACATAAAATTTCTGAGAGGCTTCGTGAATACTTGACAAGTCCCACTGCCATTAACTTAGCAGTGGTAGCAGGTGGATGAAGGCAGGCTTTGGAGGCATTAAGGAGTCTCCAACTCACCACAATCTCTGCATAAAACCTTCTATCTGTAGTTTCAAAGCAGCTTCATCTTCATAAATAAGTGAACTTAGTTTTGCAATCAGATAAAAAAAAACAGTTCCAAGTGGCTAAATTAAACTTTCTTGTAAGTAAGGGAAATGTGTAGGAGCCTTCTTTCAGCCAGCTGACTGGCAGGATGAAGCAACAGGTACCGCTGCTTTACCCTATGCTCCATAGATTTTATGCTCCAAAAAACAAACTGGTCATTCTGGTGTTTTTTCTGGGATTTGATAACAACTTGTCGAGATTGTAACTTTTAAAACACCAGTCTTTGAATTCTAATCAATCTGAAGTCCATTAACTTCAAAAGCTGCCTTAAAAGTTGAGTCAGCATAAGCATATTACTAATATGTTGTCAAATGGAGAGGCAATCAGCTGGAGATCGACCCTCACCAGTGACTGATGAGTCTGAAATGTAAAAAAAAAATAAAAATCAGTGATTTCTCAACCAGTAAACACACCAAAGCCAAGTTCTTCCAGTAAATGGTGACAACGCCCATCAGTGTGGATGCTGTCACTGCAAGAAGAAGGATTCAAATGAGCTGTTCTCAGTGTGAGTTGAAGCTGAGGAAGCAAAGCGATGCAAAAAGATGTTTTAAAGGAAACGGTTTTCAGCAAAATGTATTCATGATAACATTTACAACAAACAATGTTTTTCTATCTAGAATGAATATAATGGCTTTAACTGAGAGGGTTCTATTTCAGATATATATGATTTAAATGGTGAACCAAGCTAAATGAAGTTGTACAACTTTCAAGCTCTCTCTGAGTCCCCAAGAATATTCTGGTGTAAAATCCACTGTCCAACGGTCTCTGCATGAAGTAGCAGTTAGCTTCACCGTTCTTTTGTAATTACCCTCTCAGGTTGCTGTAACCGCTGTCTGCTGCAGGTAAGAAACCATCTATTTCACTCAAAGTCTCACTTACTTATATATGATTTTGGCTCAAATCCAAAGTCCCTGCAGCAAAAGCACAAACCCTTAGACCTTGAGCTTGGATGGAGGAAAAAAAAAACAACTCATATTAATGGGCAAAAATGGAAACATGAATATGAACTGCAGCTTGACTGGTGGGCGGAGGCGTACAACCGTGAGGCGGTAATTTGAGTTTACTGTATGAGGCGTCTGCTTCTTCGCCTTGATTAGGGGACACACAACATCCTCTAATGTTTTCCCTCCTCGCCTGTGTGATTTGCTACCAAAAAGCGCTGGATCCACCGAATGCTCGGTTTCTCCAGTGTTTGCGTTACTGTACCTGCAGAAGGGCTGTGAAAGGCACTGCACCAAATTTATGTGAAGCTTGGCAACTTGCCAGCTTGGGAGACAGCAAATGAAATGTGTGTGATTTTTTATTTTTTTTTTCCTGTTGTGTTCGTGGAGCAGAGTGAGAGGAGGGAGGTTTGTGTGCGCGTATCCGTCTCTGTAGCTCGGTGTGGAGTGGGTCTTCCTGCCGTTCTGTGATCACTGGCATATTTAGACTAATCATGGAAGAAGGGGGAGCGTGCGTCTCCATGAATGTGATCTCGGGCGCTCCACGCCGCTCGCTCGCTTGCTCGTGTGTTTGTGCCCTTTGTGTGTGTTGCAACTCAACGCAGGCTGCGGGTTGTTGGGGAGAGGAGGCATAAATGTCTCAGGCTGTGCTTGCACGTTTGTTGGTGTAAGGGTTTTACACACACACACGCAAACATGCTGAGTGAGAGAGAGAGAGAGAGAGAGAAAGAGAGAGGTGTGCTAAGGAGGAGGAGGAGGAGGAGAAGGAGAAAGGAGGTTGCTTCTAAATGAGAACCAGAGGTTGAGACTGGGTGATGGAGCAGAGGCTCAGATGGAAATGGGGGGATTGGTATGTGTGTGTGAGTGTGTGCGTGCATGTGTGTGTGTGTGTCACTGTGCTGCTCCGGTCTGTGTGTCGGGAGTGTGGAGGGGAAACACGGATGGGTGGGGGAACAGGACTGAAACCATAAGCATGTTTCACCTCGGCCATTACTTCTGAACTGGAAGAACGCAGGCACCATCTTCCCCCTTATTGTGATCTTTACATTTTCTCCTCCCTGTTTCTCAGCCCTGCCTATTTATTTGCTCTGTTTCCCTCCTCCTTGCTTCTCTCCTCTCACTCGCCGTCTCCTTCAAGCCTTTATCTCCGTGCTGTGCTCTCTCCCCTCCCTCTCTGTGCGTGCCACTGCTGGCTGAGTCTATGCTGGGGATATTTCTGTCAGTCCCTGTTTATTTATTGATGGCGACGCGGGTGAGAGCACGCCTGCCCACATGCAAGCTTCTGTCTGGAGAAAAGTGAGGTGTTCTCCGGAAATCTTTACCTCCTCTTCCCCTTCCGCGACTCCTTCAGAGTCAATATTTGACAACCTCTGTCCTAACAACCTCCGCTAAATCCGACCCTGTCAAGTGTTCGCTCTTTGACCTCTCCGGGGGTCTCTGGCTTTTGTCATGAGGGGGAGATGAAAGGCCAGTGTCACTGCAGTGGAAGTTTAAATCATCCTTGAAAGTGCTCTTCTCCGACACGGCAGTCTCCCGACCAGGAGCCATTTACCGGCTATCAGCCGCGTAGCCGTTCAGCGGCGCACTTCTGGGGGAGCAAGAATGCAAATACAGAACATTAATGTCAAATGTCATTGTGTGTCAGACCCCCACTGAACTCTGGGAGATCGTCAGCTGGTGGTCCAGAGGTCAACACCGAAACCATTTATTTCCTGCCGTGTCTCCCAGGAACATACAGAGCGGGGACTGTGTGAAAGTGGGACGACTAGGAGAGGGGAGTGTTTAATATTGCAGAGTCTCCCTGTGGTGAACGACTAGGAAGTACATTCACTGTTGGGTCCCTTTTTCCTCTCTAGTGAAGTTAAAGGTTAACTTTAGTTAAACCGTACCCTAAAAACCTTTTCAATAAGACAATTTCAAAAATCTACCTTTTTAAAAGCTGTACTTTCTTTTAAGACCTGCTATATTAGATAAATACTCAGCTAAATACGTTTTACGCCTACATAAAAATGCAAAGCACAAGGAAGACGAAGTATAGCAGACCTCCTGGTATTTATGGGGTTTGAGAGGACTCTGGCCGCAAATACTCGAGGGCCCCTCTAAAAACGCTTAGAAGTGCCTATTTTAATCATTCAAACACTGAACATATACCTCAATATGCCTAATCGAAACTGTCATAGCACTACCGCAGAAGTAAATGTCGTCAGTATTCCTAAAATTCGCTGTTGATGGCACAGCTAATCAACTCCAAAGAAAGTGAACTGGATCGGTTGCTGGGGAAAACGGCATTGGTGCTTTAGCTTTCCCTGCTGCATTTTCTTTCAAACATTTTAGATCTGTTCTACCAAAATATCCATAAATATATCAATTTTCTGCTATTAATTTGGACTTCAACCGGTTTGTTTTCATGTTTCAAACCGTGCAGCTGGTTAAGCTAATGAAAGCCTGACAACATGATGCTGCTGCCGCCATGCTGGACCGATGGGACAGCGGTCCCAGGTTCGATTCCTCTTGCCGTTGTGGCCAATTTGCTCAACTTTGCCTCAGCCCACCATATACCTTTCAAAGTAAATATGTATTTTATTGTGTATCTATCAAAGTAGCACATAAAACACAATTCCTTTGAGCAACGAAGGTGTAGACTTTCAAAAGACATGCTGCACAAATGGAGCATCCTATTCTTACCTGATCGGTTTTATATAGTTTTGCACTTAATCTTTTCCCTGATTCCTGCTCCCCACTGCCTTTACTTTTCTCCTTGCTCGTATTCTTCATTTTGCTTCTCACTGTTCCTTATATTTCAAGCCTTCTTTTTGTCTCATGCACTTGTTTTTTCTTTTCTTTTTTTTTTTCTTCAATCTCTTCTTGTTTTCAACAACCCTCCAGGTCCTCAGAGTTTTCAGCAAGCTCCACAGACCATCCATTGTCTTGGGAATGTGGTTTAGCTGTCTCCACTCACCTCCGCCGCCTGCTCCTGTCTGGCGGGAGACAATGTAAGGTGGTGTTCTGCTCCTGGCTCCTCAAGGCCACTGGGTTTAACCACTCTAACCTGTCTGACCTCGGGACCTGGGCCAGAACAGCTGATTGGTCTAAACTTGGCTTTGACCAGAGGCTAAAAAAAACCACCTAAAGACTATTTAAAAGCATTTGTGTTCACACGCTCATGAAAGTTAGTTAGAATGCCCCTGTTGAGACATGTCACTGACTGCTCAGTCCTTTTCTGTAAGGATTTCTTAAATGTTGCGAGATGTATCTGCAGATGGGGGGGGAGGGAAGGCCTCATAGGAATTTCTATATTTATCAAAATATTGGAAGCCGATCTCATCGGCTGTGACTCATGAGGTGGAGGTGGTCTACATGGTGGTGCCTGTGGGATACAAAATGAAAATTGGTAGCGTGTGCCTCGTATGTGTGTCTCAGAGAGAGAGTGTGTGTGCGTGTCTCACATACCTCCCTCCTGCCCCCCAATGTCTGGCACTCAGGAGGACTTCTCCTTTGGGAATGCCTTTCCTGCTTGGCCCTGCACACACAAACACACACACACACACACGCACGCACGCAGACGTACACACCCAGGAGCACGTATATTTTAAAATAGAAACGGGGTGAGTTGGATCCGACCGGCTTGAGATGGTTTTGAATGTCTGGTTTGTTTCTCTTGGTTGCTAAACATAATTGTGAGACACACAAATTTAGCTCTGCAGATGGGTGTGAATTTGGGCCGAATGTCAAATGTTACCGTATAACACCGGCTGTGAGGCTCGGCTTCGTCTCCCTCTTTACTCAACTCATTTTCCCCGAAGACCACATTATGCAGAACATTATATGGTAATTCTTTAACTGTCGCCAGCTAAAGACGTCTGGCTTTGAGGTCCGTGGCGTTCCTTCAGGCATTATAGAGTGTGTACAGCCCGGCTCTACCTCTCCCGTCTGCTCCCCACTTTTCGTTTTCATGGTATAAAAGCACCATCCGCTTCCTGTTCCTTTTTCATCCGGCACCTCCTCAGGTCGCCAGAAATATCCAGTTGTCTGAGCACAGTGCGAAAAGAAGAAGTGAGCTGAGGAAAGCGGAGAAATGCCAAAGAATAAGGAGGAGGTAGATGTTGCTAACGAGGTTGCCAGAGTGTCTTTTCATTTTTAATAGTCCCACAGGAGTTCTGGCTGAAAAATATACAAAAAGGAGTTATATGCTATTATTAAATCTTAGTAAAAGTTTGAAGTGCAATAGATTGCAACAGTAGCAGTTTTGAAGCGTCTAAAATCTTTGAAAATAAAGATCTGAAAAGCTATACGTTCAAGTAAAAATGTAATTGAAGTGAATAATTTAATTGGAAAACTTTCTAAATAACTTCTTTGTTTTCATAGAACTCTTCCAAGGACAGACGTTTTTGTTTTTGCTGAAAAATTACAGGAGAGACTGGAGAGTGTTGGCGACACTGTGATGAAGGAAAAGTAGAAAATGTATGTTAGTCATAATCAGATTTGTCTTGCAATATTCTATAAAAGAAAAAAAAAACTCAACCACTGATTCTTTCAACAGCACGTGATTAGATTTGTCTCTTTACCAACTCGTGCCCCCAATAATTGAGCTCGTAAAAACCGGATCATTTCTGTTGCAATCCCAGGACTGACGTTGGTCGCACTTTCTCTTTTACCATGACTGTAAAATGTCTTTGTGAATCCAGGAGAGTTCATCACAGCAGACACTGAACAGCTTCAGTAGTAAAGTACTGTTTAGTTATTTCACATTTTGTTAAGAGAAATTGATACAGGTTAGATAGTCAGGTTAAGACATGTGTCGAATCTTATCTATTTAGCATAAGACTTATGTCTTGCTAATGATTTACACGTACGCATGTCCTCACTAATTGCATAATGGATTGATGCGTAGCAGCGGGAATCTGATCAAACAGCAAAGACGAAGCTCACCTTCTTCAGTAATTAATACTTCATAGTTCATTTTCAAACAAAACATTCAGTTTTTTTCAGTGGATATTGACAAACATGACAAGAAAATTGAAAAGCAGCGTGTTGGTTGGGAAATTATGTCATTGTGGCCACATGGTTGCAAATTAAAGCAACAGTCACGCAAGCTATTTTAAATGTTACATCTGCTCTAAAAGTGTTTGCACCTATAAGTACATTTGCAATAAAGTATTACTATTTTGAACATCTTCAGTATTCCCTCTGATTTTGCAGCTATTAGAGAAAACTACACAAATCGGTTGTAAACAGTGCGTAGAAGCCAGAATTAAAATATCTTTCTCGTAACGCTAATGAATCTTTTTAATCTTTCGAGTCAGCACCCTGAAAGATAAAAAACAGAAAGTTTGAATTAAGATCCGATATGTTTAGAGGTAAGTGCTTCTTGTATCGTTTCCACAGTGCTGTATCATCTTTATGTCGCCTCTTAAAAACCTCTCTCTAAGATTATATCTGTTTGATTATTGCTGTTTATTCCTGCAGTTTCTACAAAGTGCTTCTGATTCGTATGGATGGGGATTTACCCGTGAGAGACGCAGCAGTTGTTTAAACAAGCAGAATTAAATCATAACGTAATAAATCCTTAGTATCTGCCTTCGAGTTGTGTGAATGGCTTTCAGAATGTGTGAACATGATTACGACGAGTAAATATTTAGAGATATGTAAATGTCAGTTTTACGTACTAAATGTCAGCGTGCATTACGTTTTCAGCACAGCTGTTTCAGATTGTTTTCTGCCTGTTTGTTTCTGTACCATTTACATTTGGTCTAGACGCCTCGGTGTTTCACGTTGATTTTTGTCGTATTTACATGCGCATGTACATTTCTGCGTTGCTTTTTTCTCTTGTCTTCCCTCTGAAATACATTCTGCGAAGCCCAGACAGAAGCTGTGAACCTGTTGTGAAATTTCTCGGTGTAGGTGGAGGAAGTTGAAAGTGTAAGTTGAGGTTTTGCGGCTGAAAACAAGGAGCATCTCGCCCGCTCTGTGTTTTCAGCTGCGTTTGTGGAGGCTGAGGCGTCTGAGCCTCCCTTTATGACAGATTTCTCTTTATATTACAGCCGAACGTTGGTGTAAAAAAGGGCGGCCGATGAAAGACGGTTCTGCCGGTGGATTCTGAGCTACTGACACAAAGCACCTGACAAGGCTGATGTTTTAAACTGCTGAGCATTTATTCGCATCCCAGTTACAAGGAAAAAAACCCCAACAAAAACAAAGAATGCCTGAGAAGGCAGCTTGCATCGCCATTCAAAGCTCTTGTAAGCGTTCGAAGGTGGCTGCGCTCGCTTTTAGGTCATGGCCTGCAAATTGGCTTTTTCAGGGAATAATTGACACGAGTTGAGCATCTAGACAGACAATACATGATTAAGTCTCCTTTTATTCTAAACAATCATGTCCCTTACATTAAGTTTAGTTTCCAAGCATTGAGCTTTCTAATATCCTCTAATTAGCACCATTTATAATCGTCAGTGAGGCATATAGCATTGTGTGTGTGTGTGTGTGTGTGTGTGTGTGCGTGTGTGTGTGCGTGTGCGTGTGTGTGTGTGGGGGTCCGCATCTTTCTTTTAATGTGCATGTGTCTGACTGTGAGCTGCAGTGTGGAGACACCCTGTCGTCTGGTTCTTGTGTGGTTTTCCACCCCAACACCGACTGTCTAATGAAGAAGTGAAAGGCCATGGGCGGAAGGCGGACAGGGGATACATTTCAGTGTGTGTGTGTGTGTGTGTTTTTGGTGTGTATGTGTAATTAAAGAGTATTGCCGGCAGGGGGGACCTGTGTTAGAAAGGGTCACTAAGAGAGCAGCAGGCCATCACCAAGCTTTGGTCATTAACTACCGTCACAGCCAATAAAGGCTGCTGGGTGTTGGGGTGTGTGTGTCTCAGTGTGTGTACATGTGTGTGTGTGTGTTTTACATGTATGTGTGTATGTCAGGAGGTCAGCTATTAAATTAACTTTGCATCAGTAGGAGCCTTGCACAGTTTGTAAATGTTTGTGTTTCATGCGAGTGGTTGAATTGAGTTGGCGTCGAATTAAAGCTTTTCCTGTTAGCGCGGTAAACGTCGGCCGAGGACAGCAGATAAAAGATGACGACACCATGAAACATGGTGGTGGCAGCATCATTTCTGCAGGGAATCTGGTCAGATGGATAAATAAAAGGTAATCCTCAAAGAAAAATGTGGAAAAAAGTGTCTAAACACTTGAGACTCAGGTGAGGGTTCACCTTCCAGCAAAAGTTGTGTCTAATATAGAACCAAAAATGTTTTCAGAAACCAGTTCCTAAAATGTCTTAGTTTTGATTTATAAATTGACTCATGATGGCAGAACTCCGTCATACATCAATTTGATCAATTACTGCTAATGAGCTGCTAAACAACACGCAATAGTTGAAAAAAATTATAATTAGAAACATAAAAGCTGCAATTATGTCTGTCGTCACTCAATCAACAGTGAAAGAAGTGGGGGTTTTTTTAGCAAACTTTGAAAAGTTTTTTTTAGCTATAACAAACGATACAGTAATAGACAATCTTGATCCAAATCCTAAACTAACAACCAGATTGGTGGTGAAAAAAGAAGTTTTATGATGTTGATGTTTCGCTGTCGGGTGAAATATCTAGTGATTGAGATATTTTTAAATGGCTGCTAACATCATGCTGCCTGCTAACCAGAGGTTTTCTAAGTGTGTAAATCATATAGTTCAGAGTTGATGAATGAACACCAATGGTACTAAGTCACCCAAGTCTTGATTCATCTGCAATTTCTTTATACTTTGCTCTCAAAAAGCCTGACTTTCCTAAAATATTTTTTTTTTTATTTGTGTTTCTTCACGTTTGGTTTGGCTTTTTTTTTTTCAGTCAGCTGCCTGACCATTTAACAAAGGTTTGTTTTTTATCTTCTTAAGCCCCTTGCCTCTGATGTTGGAGTCGGTGAGGTAATAAAAAGCCTCCTGAGCTAAAAGAATGAACAAGTGTTTTGTTGACACATAACAGGCAATTTAGCAAAGAACAACTTCAAATTGCATGAGGAGGCACTTTGTAACTATCTGACTTTCTGTCACAAAGACATTAATTGTTCTTACTTCTTTTGCTGAATCTTTGAAAAATACCACAGATAAACACAGTTTGACAGACATAAAATGGTATTTTACTTTCAACAAGGCAATTCCTTCAAAGGTATCAGCTGGAAACTTGCCTTCTCCCACCTTCGGCTTTTTTTCCCCCCAAAATGTGACTTTCCGGTGCTTTTCATCTGCTGAGCATAGCTCTTTTTTAAAGCTGTATATAAATATATATATTTTTTTTATTTTAAGAAAGGCGTTTTCTGATCATTCTGATAATGTTTCGGTTTCAAATGTTTGTTGCTAGTTTTCATCAGTCAGACTGCATTCTATCTTCATTTTCTCACCCACCTTCCTCAGAGTGGCAGAAGCTGAGCAGCAGATTTCACTTTACCTGTGTTTATTTGTTTCTCCTCTCTCAGAGCAGCCTTTTTAGGTGTCTGTTCTCCCATCTGTGTACATGCATCCATGCACAGGCAGGCCATCTGCACACAGTTATCAGTTTTCTTTCTCTTCAGGAGCCTCACAGGTTGATTGGTTAGCCTCGGAGGTAGCAGTGGGAGTCAACGCTGGAGCTGTGGGGCAGAGAGGGGAGGTGCCAGGCGGTGCGTTACCAGCCACGGCGCCTTCCCTCTGGGCTTCCACCTCGGAGCGCTGCTCTGGTAGCTGGGAGGCAGCTCCGGGCTCCTGGGTGTTGGGAGGAGATGCTTTAGAGACAGAGGCAGTGTGAGAACGAGGGAGACATGTATATGTGCGTGCTTGTTTGTTTGCTTGAGTGTGTGTGTGTGTGGCAGGGGTTGAGGGATCCCAAGCAGATTTGTTTACTAGTAATTAATTCACCTGATTGACATAACAGCTGCCGGAGCTATGGGAAGGCAAGAGGCATATGTGCGGGTTTGCTTGCATGCGGCATATACTGTACAGCATGCATACTCAGCACGTGTGCGTGTGAATTTTTTTTATACAGACCTGTTACAGGTTTGTGTGTGCGCGAGGCGGAGACAAACCCGTGGCACACTGAGGGCATTTCCATGTCACAGCATCGGGAGCGGGGTTCCCGGCAGCGCCGCCCGGCAGCTCTCTGTCTTCCATCGATTAGGCCCGTCTGTCAGCTGGCAGCCCTGCTTACACACTCCTGCCTCTCCGCTAATCTTTATAGAGTTGACTTCACTGACAGACTTATTGGAGCACTCGAAGCTGAGGAAAGAGGAGGAGAAGTAGGGCTTTGACAGAGGGACAAATGAGGGAACTGAGAGCAGAGTTTGACAGCAGTGACAGTAAGGAGCCGCTTGAAAACTAATTCCTGGTTTGACTTACAGAAAACACTGCCGGAGAAGCACTCTGCATAACAAAGTGCACACTACATATAGATATTAACCCTGCATATATGTGGCATTCATCTAAATGGCTATCGCCACAGCCTATGTTCTTGCATGTAAAGGGTCTGGCAAAATTGTTCGTACTCCTTTAACCCCTTTTACTGACCATTCAAGGGTAGCGTTACTCAGAGAAGAGTCCAATTAACTTTGGACGAGGTGGAAGATCAACAGCTCAGTTAGGAAAATCTTGTCACTGCTGCTTTTGTGCTCTGTGCATATTTAGCCCCTGTACAGGAAAGCCGTAAGAAGTCCTGTTTACATCAAATCTAGCAGAGCTATTTCAAAAGATAACCCTCAACACAATTACAGCTGCAGCTGCAGTTGTACGTGATGAAAACAAGTGCAAGGAACTTTTTCCAGTTATTTTATTTGCAAACAAAAGAAGAAAACTATGCCTTATTTTCCATCCACTTGACAATTCGCGTCCTGTCACATAAAAACCTGTTGAAATACACTAAAGCGTTTGTGTTAAAGAGGTATCAATACTTTTGTAAAGCCCTGCATGTCATTTTTTCTCAGATCTATCATATCTTTGAAGCCTTTGCTTATTAAAAACAAATTCCATTCAGTAGCAATTTGTTATCTGTCACCCTTGACATCAGATTGGGTTTTTTTAATATATATATATATATATATATATATATATATATATATATATATATATATATATATATATATATATATATATATATATATATATATATATATATATATATATATATATATATATATATGTGTGTGTGTGTGTGTGTTAACATGCCTGTGTGTTTGTATTGTGAGGGTTGGGGTGATCCTTCACAGTCTGAAAGAAACACAGATATATACACATATTCACAGCACCATCGGGTCAGTATCAGTGTTGTTGTGGCCAGTAGGTAGCCGTGTGTTGGCCTGCTTGTCTGGAGCCAGATAACAGCAGATCCATTACCCCCTGGAAGCCGAGGTCTGATCACCACGCAGATATAGCTGCTCACTCACAGCCTGTGTGCTGCAGCCAGCCTCCTGCATGGAGCTAAAGAGGATCACAACCGGGGGCCTCAGCAAAGCCGAGCCCCCTTCTGTATGAGTCAATTATAAAATGCACATCAGAGGGTAATGCAACACAGGAGGCAAAGTAACGAAGCAGAAAGTTAGCTTTTTGACTTAGTGGTAGGCATCCACTGATATGAAATTCTAACTACATGACGACCTTAAGTAAACAAATATTAAATTAGCATGGTTTTACTGTTATATATTTATACATAAGCTTAAAATAAAAAAATAAAATGGTGTTTTTTTTATGCTTCTTTGCATATATGTTTATCTTAGTTTGCTGTTTTACCCTCTACAGAGTAAAACTAGAAACTGGAATTTGCTACTTAGTTAGTTGGGCTGCAGTCAGTCCTTTTTGTCTGCGAGAGAGCAAGCACTTTCTCTGGAATCTTGTTGAAAGGACTTTGATATAAAAATGATATGACGAAAAATTTCAGCAACTTCCTTACTTTAGTAGAAGATTAAAATACATTTTGCGAGTCAAGTTTCTTAAAAACAAAGCGGCAGGAGGAGTTCAGTGTAATTCTTTGGCCGACATGTTTGTCCACTTGTCTGAGTTCAGTCTCCATGGTAACCAGCTGGGCTAAAGGGGCTGTGGTAGTTTTCACTACCAGCCCTTTCTTCAGGGTTAAAGAATGTTAGCTGCTAGCACATCCAGCACATCCAGCTGGCTCTGGTGTACAGGTGTTCAGGCTGTGTGTGGTCACGGCTGTAGATAATACATCTCATCTAAACGATAACCTAGAGAAGAAAATTTAAAAAAAATGTTAAGCCACGCTCTGTTTATGGCTTGCTTCATAGGTTTGTCTTCAAACACACCTCTAGCTAGTGGCTAGAGGTGGCTACCTACAATTAGCTGGTAATGTAGGTAGATTTGTCTACATTACCTGGCTACCTCCTCAGCATGCAGCTACTACTCTATTTCAAGTTTTTTATTGTCTCCCACAGATTTTCAAAGGTTATCCTTAAGTTCTGTTAAAGAAAAAATAAACTGGATTGGGCTAAAAGATACATTTAAACGTCTTCAAATGCCAGCACAGCTGTTCTCCATCGCTCTACTGCTCCCATAAAAACAGAGACAATGTGAGGAGGGGCATGTAATCATTAAAATTAAGTTGCATTAGATGATAGAAGTCATTACCATGACTTAGCCCGACAAGGTTTTTTCAATGGTTTAGGGATAATGTTTATCCATACGGGCTATGGCGTCATATTCATCATGCTGCCTAGACAGTGGAATCAGCTTTGCTGATCTAACTTAAAATATTTATTTGAGTTAATGTTGAAGTTAGAATCTGACAACGTCCCTCTGGTACCACTGTTAACATGATTCTGATGATGAACAGTGAGTGTTCTGCAGGAGACCGCCTCGCCATCAGACAAAAATTATATAAGTTGTCTCAGTTCTTCCTCTTTGCCTCTGCATAGGTATAAAAATAGGCTTTGGTACTGATGTGGGTGTTTATTTCTCCATAAATGTCCAGGAAGCCAAGCTTTAGTAGTTCATTGTGAGTGACTGGTTGCTGTTAAATGGTGACCCAGAAGAATGATGGATTAGAAAATGGAAGCTGGGCAGAGAAAAAGTCTTGTGTGATATGATGCTGTTGTGAAATCACGTCTTGAAACGCGGCTATGATTATTAGCAGACGTGTTTGTGGAGGAGCCGGTGTGTGTGAGGAGGTAACGCTGTGCTGGTATTGTGTTGATGGTTTGTTTGTGTGCAGCGAGAGAGAAAAGAGGGAGATAGCTGTGGCAAACAGGGCAGCTATCAAAAGCCACAGGCAGCTTTAGACTCTGTGTCTTTTCTGTTCCTTTCTTCTTCTCCTTCTTCTCTCTCTCTTTCTCTCTCTCTCCATCTTCTCTCATATTTTCTCTTTCTTTCTCTCTCACTCCATCCCTCCCTCTCTCTGCTCCCTGGCCATGCTGATGATTGACGGCCTGAGGGTTTTAATGGGCGCTGGAGAGCAGGAGCTGAGGTCGGGGTTGTCATGGCAACTAGGAGAAGGGGCCTTTTGCTGCTGCTTCACCTGCAAACTGTCGAGCAACACACACACACACACGCACACTCACACACTGGCCACACGTACCTCCATGCCAGCACCACCTCTTCCATTCACTCTTCCTCCTCTGCCTGAGATCTCTCTTTCTTTGCTCATTTTCATTTCATCCTCCTTTTCTTTGTCTTTTCTCTTTGTCACTGCTAAAGCTCTCAGAAACAACACAGCTGCTTAACTGTGTGTGTGTGCATTTGAGTTAATATCCAGAATTTAGTCTGTTGATTTTTCCAATCTCCTGTAATGCTGTTTTGGGGTTTCTTGATTCTTAATCAATCTTAGTTTGTTTTGTGCAAAATGGTGAAACGCCACACTTTAAGAAATAAGTGGAAAGCAAGTTAGTTATGACTAAAAGTAAAACTGTCTCATCTGCTGCATGTTAGCATTTCTTATAGGACAAATCTGGATAAAAATGGGTCGTTTACAAGTTGGGGAATCTGAATAGATCTTTTCAAAAACTGTTGAGTAGAGGATAAAAACTACTTTAGGCGCCAGTCTTGATTTGCTGATATGAGTTGCTTTTGGCTCATTTAGTGTGGATCCAGCTTAACTAAGATCCATGTGGGGCTCACTTACACACAATGTTTAGGTTAGGAAATTCATATGCACAGTTTATCTGTAGCCCTTCGCTACTGTATCTTTACTTAGGTGCTGTGTTGCAGTTCTTATTTCAAACAGTGGATGTTACTTCACAGAAAATCTGTCTATATTTAATGATTGGTAGCAGAAGAAGAATCTTCTGGGGAAATGCATTCCCAATTTAAAACTCAGTAAGTCTGACCTAATAAATGTTCCTTTTCGATATTTTTTAGGTGTTTATAACTACATATTTCCTTCATAATTATATTTAACTGGACAAATTATTGTAAAGAAGAAAGAAAATCCTGTCAGACTGTGTCCAGCACTTTTTTTCTTTGCTTGGAGAGTTTCACTTTTTGCAGGATTCTCAGGAGGTGGACATCTGGCTGTCCAAAACTATGCATTTGATTTGAAACTATGTATATGTCCATTCAAAGAGAGCAATGGAGTCCAAAAGAACTTCAGCTGTCGTAGGTTGTTTGATCAATCAATCAAAGCAAATAATAAAACAAGAAGAAGATGAAGAATTAAAAAAAGAGGTAAAAAAAATTCAATCAATCATAGTTAATGACGTACTGTAGATAAGCAACAACTGCTGAAAAAAACATGACTTGAAAAAAAAACATGGTTATCTTAAATAATCATGGTCAGAGCTTTCAATGACCCCACCCAGATCTTGTCTGGTAGCACTGCTAATAACACACACCTAAACTCTGCTGCAAAATCACACAGCATCTCGTTTGGATCTTTGTTCTTAGGAACAGAGTGATTATGCATTTGACATTGTAAATGCTCACTGTTATTTCATTCAAACGACACAAGAAATTCCAGAAATTGTTGCAGCTCCTGAGATGAGATCATCAGACTTTCAGGGTTTTTATTATTATTATTATTATTATTATTATTATTATTATTATTATTATTATTATTATTATTATTATTATTATTATTATTATTATTATAAATCTGCTTTTGAAAAAGCAGAGTTAACTCCTGCTCCCTTTCACTTTTTACTCTAGTAGTTACTCTTGACCTCCACCTCTTCGTGTTTCTCCACTGTTGAGTTCAGAAGGAGCTGAAGGAGTTAACACCTTGACCTGAGAGTAATACAGTAGCATCTTTGTTGGGCTATTGAACACTCTGCAACCTCTTGTCACCTTTCCAGAGAAATCCCTTTTTTTTTACATCCTCTTGTTCCTCTGATACATGTCTGCTTTATTCATTTTTTTTCCATACTGAATTTAACATTTCATCCACAGTCCCACAGAATCCCACCCCCCTCACCGGAGTTGTTTGTGTCTGGCCTCATGGCCTTGGGGCCCTCTTACTTAGCGCCTTTGCCGTGCAGGTCAGCCGGGGCACTCTGGGATTGTTGCAGTGGGAGTGTGTAGAAATCTCGCTGAGGGGCGTTGTTGTTGGTGGTGGTGGGGTTCTGTTTGCATTTTGTGGAAACAAATCCATGACTGATGAAATAGGAATGGTGACACAATTGTAAACATGATTCATGTGAGAATTTTCCGCGTGTTAAAGGCTATGCTTAGGCAACTAAACCTTTGTGATCTGTGCTAGAGTAACCGACTCTGACTGACAGAAGCGTCTTTTGTGGCCATCCATCTTTCCAGCCTTCTGACGGCAACGTCAAGGTCTTTCAGAAAAATGTAAAGTTTGTATGGAGAGTAATGAAAACAGTCGACATAGTTTGCCCTAAATTTGTCTCTCGGGGTAACTTTTTGTTTCTTTTTGACCCCAACAAAATGTGAACGTCAAGCTATGACAGGACTGAATACCAAAGGTCAGCTTTACCATCTCAAAAGGAAATCAGAGCGTCTAGTGTCACGACTGTCTTTTTTTTTTATCAGTGCTTAAAATCGTTGGAATTGAGAGGGAAGATGAAGGAAATGGGAAATGGTGCCAGAAAGTGGTCATTGCATTGAGTATGATGCCACATACTTTAATGCATTCTACTGGGACTAAAGACCAATGCAATATAGTTCTTAATTGGGGAAAATGAATGAAACGATGTATCATTTGAAATTTTTGATTCATTTTAATATGAAAAGTGTTGCGTGCAGCTTTATTTCCTACATCAAATGTTGTAGACTTTTGTGGTCAGTCTCTACCGGCTTTATCTAGAGAAACTTGGGATAAGTCCTCAGATTGGATCGAGTGAACCTTCAAGTCTTACTTCAAATTCTTTGTTTGATTCAGAACTGTAATTTGATTTTATACTAATATGTCTTGATCTGAAGCATTTCATTGGAGCTCTGGTTGCATGTTTATGGATGTTGTGCTGCTGGAAGGTGAACTTTTACTTCAGTCTTAAGTCTTTTGCAGCTGCTGTGGCTACAGTGTCTTTCTTCTGGCTTCCTCTGATTTATGCTCTAAGTTACTCAGTTTTTGAAAGACAGATTGAACGGTACTTGTCTTGTGGCCTTTGTGATATAATGTTTTTTTCAGTGCATCAACTAATAATATTTCAGATCACTTGTCACCCGATTTGGAACTTTGTTTGTTTTAGTGTGCCAGCACAGTTGGACTTTTTCTCACTTTCTAATAATTTAGGCAATTCCAAGAATATTTTAACACCTTCCTTCAGCCACTTTGTGTTGCTCTATTTAACAAGGATACTGAGAGGAAAAAGAAAAAAAGAAAGTATTTTCTTTTGTGTCTTTTCAGAGTGCGGCCGCTGCTCCCAGTCCAGTGATGGGCAACATGCCACCCAATGATGGCATGCCAGGAGGACCCATGCCCCCTGGCTTCTTTCAAGTAAGAATCTGTCCTGAGGTCTCACCTCTCTACCCGCTGTTCAAACATTGCTGTTCATCTAACGCACACACACCCCAAACACACCCTTCCCCCTCACTTAGCCTAAGTTAAGCTCATCCTTCTGTCTCCTCCTCCTTTTTTTAGCCTCTTTAGCCACCCTAATCCCTGTCCAGATGTGTTCCCTTCTCTGTCCTGCATATGTCTAGAATGTTCTTCGGTTGTCGAGCTGTTAACCCCTGGTCTTCTCGCTGAGCTTTGTTGCTCTGTAGAGTTTGCTTAAATACAGTTTCTATTTTCAGAATGAACTTGTAGTTATTTATTTGGGAGGAGCAGATAAAGCTGCTCTTGTTTGTTTCACTTATTCTCCAAAATGAGAGCTTTCAGAAGCCGGTGAGGTCATTCCTCATCTGTGTTTTATTCCTTTTCTCATTTTCTCCTTTTCGGCCATTAATTAAACTAGTAGCATGGGGTAAGATTTAATGAATTGCTTCATATAGTGCCCATTTCATTTAGGAAAAGGAGGTCAGTCGCAGCAAAACTTTCACAAAAATTGATCTGAATGAAATCCTTGTAATAACAAGACAGGTTTGGTGACGCACTTCTTCCACTCTCTTGCAAATGCTTTTGATAAGTGGACTAAAACAAACCTTTGTCTACGCAAATTCAACCAGCTGTCGTTTAACGACTTTTAGAAGACTGAAAAATCTGAAAAAACCTTTCATCTCCACAATAGTTCCTTTTTTGCATGCCGAAGCTAAAATACAAAGTTGTGCGCGAGATAGGATTCTCCTTACTTTTTGTGGAAAATGTAGTTAAGTATTAACCTTTTTCCTTTAGTATTCATATGACTGCCATGTTGCAAATAAATTTAGCGCTGTGAAATCCCAGAATTTTCACAAAAATGTCAGAAACCTTTGGATTTCATTTAGCTTTTTCAAACACATTAAAAGGTTCCCACACACATTTAAAACATTTGGTCTCATTGGACTTTTATGATTTCTCATTTCTCATTTGTTTAAGATTTGACACCCTGGCGATTTCTCTTTAAGAACTAGAATAAAAAGAAGATACATTCAAAGTATGTTCTTCTAGCCTTCTGACCTGAGTGGTCATTATTTATTTATATTAAAAGTGGAGGCATTTATGTGAGTCACTGTCAAAGAGTTTAATATTTCAAAACAAAGACTGAAATATATGAAGTTTACATTCTAAACTAGCATAGACATTTTATATTAGCAAGTAATGCGGCTAACATGGCTGGCAGAGCCAAAACCGCACACTCTGAGTGTATTCTTAGAAAATGTACATCCCTAAGGGTGAGATTTCCAAAAGTCTGCCAAAGTTTCTGAATCCAATTTGCTCCGTGACGAGCTTAACGGGATAAAAACGGAGAAATCTGGCTAGGCTCGCTCAGCCTTCCCATTATCCATTGAAAGTCATGCTCTCTCTCACTGCTTAAACGGAACAGCAGTTCTTGACAATTTTCCTTTCCATATGGCTGCTTGCATTTCTGTGCTTCAACAAGCTTCACTTTAAACAACTGATAGTGAAACTGGCAAACTATGAGTCTTTTTTCCCCCCTCTGTTACTGCGTCCACCCAGAAGAGTGTTACTGTCAGCAAGAGCTGATATCACTTATTACGGTGCATTCTCTGGTCACAAGGAGATTGGATATTTGAGTTTTCAGCTGCCCAGTCACCAGTCATGCCACATCAAACTGAAAACCAGCTGATCCCAGTCACCAGTCGATTTCTTGGTTCCTCTTTTTATGTGTTTGGCCTAAACGTGTTGCACAAATTTCCCCTTACTTAGTTTAACGTTTGTAACACAATAAGAGCTTTTTTTTCCTTTTTGTGGATCAGCAGCACATTTTGCATTGCACAGCCTTGTGCGTGTGTGTGCAAAATGTGTGTGTGCAGCACATTTTGAACACAAAATGCGTGTGTGCGTGCGTGCGTGTGAGAATGTTAATGATGGATGAGTTGTGAGCAGGACACCGAGAAAGCTATCTGATGGTGTTGCGTGAGTGACATTGCTTTCCAAAAATAGACGCTGCGCGCATGGCAGACAGACAGATAGACGGGCAGGGAGAGTGGGCAGAAGGGTACAAGGAGAAGAGAGAGGGAATGAAAGGATGAATGGATATATTTACTTCCGTTCCTAATCTCTCCCTCTATCTGCTTAGCTCGGTTATCATGTTCTAGGGTGGGAAAAAAAAACCCAACAAAGATAAAGTGTTCTTTGAAAACATCCATAAAAGCGCGCAGTATATCAGTGTCTTGTTCACATTACATCATTTTCCTTGAGCATTACACCTTGCTCTCTGCTCCGACATTCATTCCCTAGCGGACAAATGGCTGCGGACCAATCTGAAAGTGCAGCCTACTGAGTTTTCTGCAACACATTCATTCATTCAAATGAAGGGGGAAGCAGATTCTTCCCTCCCACATATTGTGGAGGTTTTCCTCGCACTCCCATCGCTCCTCCTCAGCCACTCTGCAGATACAGCCGCTTGACTGTCGATCTAGAATTGTGAATGGATTATATGCCGTAAACTGAATTTCCTGCTGCTTTAGTCATTTCTTAGCTGAACTCTGGGTCAGTTTTCCTCTCCCTCTCCCCCGCCTCTCTCTCTCTCTCTCTGTATGTCTGCCATCCTTCTCCATGACATTTCCACACTCCCTCTATTCCTCCTTGTCTTTGAAATTATTATTTTTTCTGAAGCTGCCTCAGGGACGTGTGCAAACTCACCAGCATCTGTGGTTGTGCTGCTTCTGTATGATCTGTCCATGTGCGCATGTTGCAAATATTTGTTGGACCGATGCGATAATTAGCATGGCTGACCCTAACTCTGTTACCGGCTTTGATCCTGTGTGAAATAAGGGCCAAAGAAAAGGAATAAACAGGAAAGTGGAGGTGAGATTGTTTACTTTGAAACTTGAAGTGGTTTATTTTTTCTGCCGTACAGAGTTTGCTATAACCATATGCTGTACTTTTGACAATGAACTTAAAATGTGAAGTTACTGAGCTAGTGCAAGGCAAGAGATCTTTGAGGCAAATTGAATAAAGAATAGAAAATGGCCATAAAAGTCAAGTCAAGTTTATTTGCATAAAACACAACACACTTAAACAAAACAAAACAAAAAAATAATAAAATAAAAAAAACTGATGGACCCAGTTTTGGGTCCATCAGACTTAGGGCCCGATCACTATTTTCTATCTGTAAACACTAACAATTACAGGATTCCTATGCATTCAGGAAAATTATAGAATTTAAGTGTTTTCCTGATCTGATGTGGTATGGAGAACAAGGTAGGGCATAGAAAAATTTCTTTTTTTTTTTTTTTTTTACTTTTTTTTTTATTCTAATGGTTTTATTCATTAACCCATCCAAAAGATACATAAAAACTGTATTAAGAACTCTGAATGTTTAAGTCTGGACAAAATACAGATCATCCTGATTTGAAACCCTGCATTTAATTTGCAACAATTGTGTTTGACTTGATTTCAATTCAAAAAGCCAATATTCTGTCTCTTTGAAATCAGTTATGACCAGTATTCATAACTCTGCTGTGCACATGCCCAGCTGATTTAGTCCACCTCGTCTCATCAGACATATTTCTTCTGTTTTGCTTGCATGACCATGGTCGGTTAATTCCACTTTATTGACTCAGGAATGAGTTTCAACTCATTTGTGGATTTGAAATTTACTAAGTACAACTTCAGAAAACAAATGTGAACACTCTTTAGCCTGACCAATGAATATTGAAGAATAACACTATCATGTGCAACTCCTTATATTGTAAATTCCGTAGGGCTTAAGATGGAGCTAAAAGTAGTCTTGGTTTAGAAAGGAAAACAGAGGAATTAATAGCAAAGAAAACATGCTGTGTAAGTTGTACGTTAAGACTGCTGTCCTCAATTGTCAATGTCCAGTCCTGAGGCATCATGGCCCTCAGGGGAGAACAAGAAAAAACACAGATGACAGAGGATTATGGGAGGTTGATGGGTGACAAAGTTAATGAAAGGCATGACAGCAAAAAGTAGCAGAGGGCACTCAGGACTTATGTCTTAAAAAATAAAAGCTAAGCTGTGCTTTCTACATATAGACTTCTGTGCAAAAGTCCTGAATTGTCCCTTTATTTGTTTATCCTTTCCTACTAAGGAAGAACTTCAGTTTTGTTTCGATTTCTCGTTTTTGCAGCATTATGAGTGAAATGTGTCTTAAAAGAGGCTGCCGTTTAAGCCATCTTATATACAGTTGAAGCCAAATATTTACATGCACTGTATAAAACCCCCCCACAAAGGTTCATTTTCTCTGTCTGACATTAAATCAGACTAGCTCTTCCCTGCTTTTGGTTAGCTGGGATTTCTGAAATCTTTCCCATTTGCTAATTGCCAGAATAATGGTAATTACTTTCCTCAAGTCAAAAGTTTCCATCTGAACTATTTGAACGTCCAAACGATGATGTCATGTCTTTGTAAAGTTCTGATTGGATGATTCACAACTTTTGCATTAAGTAGAGACACACAAGTGGACATGTTTTTTGGTGTGAAGTTGTTGGGAACATCAAGAAGAGAATTCTGGCACAATTAGGCACAAATGGGTCCAAATTAGTCACAAACTGGCTAAAAGTGAGTAAAATCAGTGTTTTAAAGTGGCCATCATAATGACCTGTTCTCAGTTTTATAGAAAGTTCGTGGGCAGAGCTGAAAAAGTCTTGGTAGTAAAGCAACCTTCAAACCTGACTCAGTTACACGAGTTGTGTCAGGAGGAATGGACCAAAAATCCAGCAAGCTTTTGTGAGAAGCTTGATTAAGAAAAACCCAAAACACTTGAAATGAGTCAAACTGTTCAAAAGGCAATTCTAGGTAATGATCAGACAAACTTCTGAATTTGAGGGAAGTAAAAAAAAATAAAAAAATCATTTATGTGAGGGGTCTTTTCATGTCTTTTGCCACATTTTGCTTATGTTAGGAACTTGTGCTCTCGTGGACATACATTTTGTAAAATGGCCCCTCATGTTCAAAGAAGGTTAAACCTGAAGAATTATTGATCAGTACCCCTTTAAGGAGTCTGGCTGCTTTGAAGCAAGTTATAAGAAATTAGTTAAAGTTCCCTATTTTTCCGTAACATATTCAATGTGCAACATCCCAGTGAGTTATCAAAATTATGTTTTAAATGAAGCCTGTAAAACTGTTAGAGCAGGGCAAACCTATCAACTATTTAAAACCACAGCAGCCTCAGAATAGGACCCAAACCATTAAAGACAAATACAGTACTAAATCTCAGTATTAGCTTAAAGCCATTGTTGCAGCTCTGCTGGAGAACTCTTTGTTTAAAACCTAGATATTTTCTAAACTTCAGTATATTGGAATATAACCAGCTCTCTAAAACTGAATTCAGATGTCTCTTTTGTACTTTGACTGAAGGAGCACTCGGAGTCAAAGTTTAAAAAAAAAAAAAAAGACACGTGAAGATAAGAATTCATTGGCGTGTCTCCTCATTTCTGCCTGAAATAAAGCCAACAAGAAGAGCTTCCACCTTTTACTCTTATCATCGGCGCTCATCCTTGAGAAGACAGCAACAAAAATGATATCTAATGATTCTCTGGATGACAGTCCTAAAAAAATAAAAACACCCATGCTCCATCAGAAGTTTCCCTCGTTCGCTGTTTGTTGTTGCTTCTCTAGCGGCAGCTCAGAACTGCTGATAAGTCGCTGCAGTTAAACAGTGTTTTGACTGTAGCCTCTGTCTCCTACTGTGCATGTGTCATCTCTATCAGCACACTGTGTCCGACGCACTGGGGTTTATCAGTTTGGAGACAGGTGTAGGAAATCTCTCCAAGCGCACCCCCGATGCACACCGCCACATAAGTCGCTGAAACTGTAGGTGCTCTGAGCGATCTGAAAGAAGATCACTGTTTTATTGCAATTTTTAATAACTAAGTGGGCCGAGCCACGTTAAGGGAAAGCAACGTTTAACTGTGTGTGTTTATTGCCCGTTACTTTGTGCGCTTCCTTGGTCTAATCTTACATTCATTTTCCGTTTTCAGTCTTTAAAATGAGGATCAAGTTTTTACCATGTGTAGGAAGGCTTTAAACAGCCTGACATTATTCCTAGCCGTTGCAGATTTAATTTTAAAGTAAACCTGGGCCCAGCCAACGTCTGAAAGAGACTCTTTAAAGGAGCTGAAGATTTGGGTGATGGCATGGAGGCCTTCCAAGCTGAAATACCTGGAGTTCATCACCAAATGCAAATCATCAAAGTACAATTAAAAAAGCGGAAAAAGCTGGTCGGCAATGGTTGATTGTGGAAATGCCAGCGAATATTTCCCCATTATATACCCATTGGTATATAATTTTATAAAATTAGTATTTTTTTTTTGTTTGTTTGCTTGTTTTTCATGCTAAATCATCATACTAACATCTCAGGCAGAAAGTTTCATTTTGCTGTGCAACTTATGAGTGCCCTCTACTGGACAACAAATTAATAGCTGAATTAATCAGAAATTGATACCGGATTTGTAAATCTTCTTCAGTGCAGACAGAGCGTCTGCATACCAAAGCATGAAGCGAATCACTGGTCCTACATTTGTGTAGCACTTGCATTAATTCCATATCAGTGGAATAACCAAAGTAACCTACTAGCTCAAGACCAAATTAATAATTACTTGAGACCCCTTGCTTTAGCAAGGGGTCTCAAGTCCAGTCCTAAGAGGCTCACATCTTGCAACTTTTAAATTAATATCTTGCTTCAATCCACTTGGGTAAAATATTTAGGTCATTAGCAGAACACTACAAAAGTTGATTGCATGCTGAGGAATTGTATTGGATCAGGGTTGCCTCTAAAAGTTGCAGAGTATCGGCCCCTGAGGACTGGAGTCTGGGATGCCTGGGCTACGATATCTAAGTTAGGTTGTAGGAACACAACACAGTTTACTAAATCTACATATTTTTGTAAGACCAGAGAAATTTAAGAAAGATATGCTCGAGTGTGGTGGGAGGATAAGGCTTTCTGTGGTCTGTTTCAAAGTCAGAAAATTGAACTCGTGTAGCTGATTGTGGAAATATTAAACAAATTAATGGAGTCTTAGGAGAAATCTCAGCTACTGAACACGGAGAGGAGCTGCACATTCTCGTCGTCTGCAGGTCCTACTCCTCTGCAGTATGCACCCTGTCCAGGTAGACTCCTCTGGACATGCATTGTGGAAATAAGGGCATTAATAATATTATTATTGATAATAAGATGTTAGTAAAAGTGTAGCTGAGATAAAAGCAGATATTATTACAAATTTAAGGGAGTTTCTCAGCTGATATGCAAGATCTAAAATCAATTCATTCTTAAGATTTTCAGTTTGTTGATATTACATACATTCATGTGTTCTTATAAGTCTAATCTACCAGCGAAATGTCTTCCGATTCTCTCTCTCTCTCTCTCTCTCTCTCTCTCTCTCTCTCTCTCTCTCTCTCTCTCTCTCTCTCTCTCTCTCCCGTTTATCTAAAAATGAAGCTAATTAGCCAAAAAAAGAAAAAAAAATCTGTCCTAATGAGCTGTATTTCAATCCAGATTTTAAATATTCTGGCCCTTGAAAACATAAGCAGGTTTGTGAATGAAGCGGCTTCATCGAGAATTTGGCTACATTGAAATATCGTTTATGCAAGCACAGAAAATCAATGTGATGCAAATTAGCTGGCAGAGACGAGATTGCTACCCCTACATCATGATGCAAGTGTGCTTAATGACAAATGACGTCACCTATAAGCGTTTACCTTTTTCTTTTTGGAAATTTCTCTAATTAAAAAGAAGTGATTGATGAACGTCAAATAGTTCATGTTGGAGCTCTAACTTCAACTTTGATTTTTAAAAAGAAATGAATAACGTGCAGCAGTTTGTGAATGGTGAATTAACGCAAAACACAACATTGGATATTTTCTCCTCGTGTCTTGCAGTTGGAGGTTGATAGTCCTACATGTGTAAAATGCAAACAATGGATGACCGTCTGCGTAGAATCTTGTTTTTACTGCCACAAAACCCGTTTGGCTTGGCTGAATGCAGAATTTTTTGTGTGACAGCATTGCCACATTTATTTGATATTGAAAGCAAACACAGCCTTCAACAGTCCTTAGAACCATCTGCATAAAACCTCTTGTTGTGTAAAGATTGTTTTGTTTTTTTTATAAGGGTAAATGTGAATTACTTGGTTTATCAGTGTTTGTTGTTGTCCAGCTGCAGAATCAATGAATTAGTCAACTCCAGTGTGAATACAGCTTAACACCTCTGCAGAGTAGTGCTTATATAAATCATTTGGTGTCATCCTAACATGTTTAAATGTCTGTCACTATTGCATGTCTCTCCTCGGGGATAAAACTCCCTCCTCCTATACCGGCGGGATGGCGTATTCCTGCCTGTGGTATATTCCATGAGCAAAGCAGGAGAGCTAAAGCTACCACCGCTGCTCTCTCTGGAATGTTAGCAAGGAATGACAATGAGAGTGCATTCAGTGTACGTGTGTGTATGCGTGCGTGTGCGTGTGTGTGTGTGTGTGTGTGTGTATGCGTGTGGGGGTGCGTGCGTGTGTGTGTGTGTGTATGTGTGGTGCTGTTCCTCCTGGCTTTGTTTGTTGTGTTCAATGATGCAGGCTGCTTTGTGCTCTCTGTCTGCATGAATGTGTGTGTTTCGGTGTGTGTGGGAGAGCTGTAGTTTTTGACGACAGCTACACACTGCCCTCTAGTGTTCGCTGCTTTAAACAGCAAAGGAAAGAAACTGGCGTTTCTCTTTCTCTTCCTGTCTCTCTCTCTCTCTCTCTCTCTCTCTCTCTCTCTCTCTCTCTCTCTCTCTCTCTCTCTCTCTGTTAGTGGTCCATCAGGGGCAGCGGTGTGGGTCTTCCTTAAGCCGAAATGAGTGGTGGGGAGGCGAGGGGGGCTTGTGTTGATGGGTTTGTGGTGCTGTGCCAAGCTGTTATCTCCTTAGCCGGGTAGAAAATGATTTTATTAATTGCTTCATTTAACGCTCCCCGTGTCCCCCTCCTTCTTCCCCTCTCTCCCGCAAACACACAAATAACATCACACAAGGGCTCGCATGCTTACGCACACACGCACGCATGAGGAAAAACTACTTTTAAAAGTGGCCCCGCGTACACCTCTGTGATGGCTGAAATGTTCTCTCTCGGCGAGTCTCTGTGGGGACCTGTGGAGGGAACAGTGGGGCTGTAAAGGCCATATGCTGGCCCATTCACACGTAATAGCAGGAAAACCTGGGGAGGCTCAGCCAAAGGAGCCGCTCTCCATTATGGCACGTCATGCACAGATCTGTGCATGTTCGGATTCATTCGCATCAGAGAAAACGTGTGGAATCGAAGTGAAAAAAAAATAAAAAAAATTGAAGAAAACATTCAAAACTTTTAAATCAGGTGTTGATGTCTTCCATTAAAATATGTTTAAAGAAAGATGCTGCAAAAAAAAAAAAGAAGAAGCTAATCCTACTGTATGTGTGTATGTGGGTTGATGATGTCACAAGAGGCGCAAGAATCAAGATGATCCGCTAGGATTTGTAAAGATTATTGTGGACAAGTGATTCTCCACTAATTCCACTGAAGGATCTGAAGCGTTTGAGTTGGACAGCATTCAGTTTTATGTGTATGATTTTTCAGTGGATGCAGTTGTGGACGATAACGCTAACATACATTGCTTTTTAGGCTTTTAGACCAGAAGAATCTGTTTTATATTAAACTTTTCAGTCATATTTTTTTGTTTTTGTTTTAATTTGCCAATAATAAAATGGGTAAAGAGAACAGTTGGACTGCAAGTGGCCAAAACTCATACTAGCCTAATTTTTTATAAGAACTTCTCTGTTTCTGACAGTAAACCCCCCCCCCAAAAAAACACAAATGGTACGCAAGAGTTTTGATTAGTTACTTCTTGCCACGTGTGATGTCACCAGAGGCACATTTGCTTGGAGGCTTGTTTTGAGAGGGTAGATCTTAAATTGCGTGAACATTGACTTACATAAATAAAAAGCAAAACGCATTGTTCTAGAGGTGATCAAATATGTTCAAAATAAGTTTTATTAATTTTACAGAAAAGCCTTGCTGGCAGCTTTAAATGTGGTGAGTTTAGTCTTAGGTCAAAGTTCATGGCTAGCCGTTCTGTGCTTATGTTTAATGTCAGGGATGAACAAAGCCACTGCGACATCCAACTAAGTGACTAAAACTCAGCTGTGCATGTGTGCTTGTGTGCAAAGGAGAACCAGACTGCCACAGCTGGGTCAGTGCAGTCGACGGACCCCCGCGGGGGCGCCTTGTTAGACACACACACACACACATACAGCCTGGCTTGGCAACAACAATAACCTCTGAGGTCAGTCGGAGCCAGCGCTGCATTAGCCTCAGTGTGAACCTGCTGAGAGACAGAGTGAGCCAGTACAGCTGGTGTTAACCACCCAAAACACACACACGCACACGCACGCTCACAGAGAGCAGCAGAAAACACTGGCTCTGATACAAATGTCAGAACTGTGCCAACACATCCAGAATACGCTGTATGTACAACTAAGTAAACATTTCCAGAGCGTCAAATAAATAATTGACAAGCCGCACATTGTGTGGCTTGTTAAGAAGTGGCTTTAGTGACGACTTGACTGCTGCTCAGATAAGCCTCTCTCACAGCGAGGAGATAAACAGAATTAATGCATAAAGAAAAGTGTTTTTCGAAGGATGGGAAGCACCTCTCTCAGCCGCCGCGCATCCGATCTCAACGCTGGTATCGCTTTGAGACGAGCATGGCAAGATGTCACTTGTTTAAGGCTGTCAGTCAGTCAGCCGCGTTTAGTTTCCCGCTGCAGCATCAACCGCAGGTTCCCCCAGCCATGCCACCAGGGCTCTCACTCTGGGTGGGAGACGCCATGGGCGGGCCAGGAAAGTGAGAGGAGTTGTGCATTGCTACACCTCATGTCATACAAAAAAAAAAGAAAGAAATTAGCTTGTCTACATAAAATAGAAGTAAGTATAATTTACTGAGAGATGCATTTGAGTTACATCGTCAGCAGCTCTGAAGTTATGCTAAAAGAATCAACAAGGATCTTGACTAATATATTTTAATCTACGTGTAAAAAGGCGAATCATTATCTGACTGCCAGAAATTATCTTTCACTGCCTCAGCAGGTGTAAGAAAGCCTACATTAGGACATTAACACTCCATCCATCCATATACTTATGTATCCATAGCATAAAAAGGAGCAAAAACTGTATTAAGAAAATGTGAGACTGGACAAAAAACAGACAGGGTTTTACCCCAGTGTATTATAAGCCTGGCGGGCCACCAGACTTTACTTGTGCCCTCACCAGGCTAAGCATTGCTTACTTTTTCAAGTCTTTTTTTTAAATGTTTGCATTTGTTTAAGACCTTATAGTTGGTATTCAGGTATTAATCTTCCAATCTTTCAATGACACATAATTATCAAGCAATATTTTCAAATTTCCTGTCAACTTTAAACCTTTTTAACTCAAAAACACGACAGGCTGCTGGATGAATGACTGCCCTAACAAGCCAACCACCGGGCTTCGCATGTTTTCTGTGGGAAACCCTGACACAATGTCCTCATTTGAAACCACTGCATTTAATTTGCTACAATTGTGTTTGATTTGACTTTAGTGTAAAAAGCCATTATTTTGACTCATTTTCCTAACTCTGCTAGGCCAGTTTGTTTAGTCCATAAGCACCTCACCTCCTCAAACATCTTTCTTCTGTTTTGTTCTGGTTCATCGACTCAGAGTCAGGAACGAGTCTCAACTCATCTGTAGAGTTGAAAAGTATCAATTACAACTTCAGAAAACAGACTTGATCACCCTGTAGCCTGTTGGTGGATATATCATAGAATAATACAACCATTCACAGCTTCTCATATCATACGTAAAAGCTAAAAAGTGGCCTTCATATTGGAAGGAAAACAGAGGAAAAGCAAGGATACAGCCATTCATACTTTTCATTATTCTTTTAGATAAATTCATTGCACAAAGCACACTCAGCATTGAGAAGAAAATCATCTTGATAGTCCTTCAGAAAGGAATAGTAAGGGTCCTTTTAACCCCTCCCTGTTGCACTTATGGTCAAACCTGTACGCTACCTTATAGCAGAGGATAAAACGCACTCTGGTTCTGTATCACTTTGTTCAGTAGTTGTTGTTTTTTTTCTTTTGTTAGACTTTGTATAAAAAATTCGGTCAAACTACAAAGTGAGAGCTGTTTTTTATAGTATTGTGTCTTCAGTGCAGTGTTGCAGAATGATTTGACCCATTTTTCTCTATTTATTTACTCTGTGATGTTTGATTTGGATTGAAATGTGGTTCTTTATCAAACGAAGCTGACTCGCCGAAATAGTCTTAGTTTGGCACCTGATTCTGTATTTGGACAAATATTAAACCTGCTTAGATCAAATGTACCTTAAGGTGAAATTTGCAGGTTAACTCTGTGTTAGAAAAGGCATTGAATTATCCTTTAGCCACATTAATGCAACTGAACACTGATTACAGCATTCCCCATGAATTGATCTGACCTCATACTGGCTATTAATAATTCCTGTACATCAGAATTACTGTGGTCCTTTGTAAATGTCAGTGACAAATCTTATTATGCACACTCCCTGTTGGGCTAATAGGTTAGATATGATAGTTGTCTGGTAATTATAGGCTACATATGTAAATTGGACATGCAGTGACTGTGAGGCAGAAACAAAATCACAGCTATTGAGCTAATTTTACTGGACGAATCACTCACACAATCACTGAATTAATATTTCTGTTCACGTGTCCCATCTTAAAATGAGCTGAAACTTGGGATTATAAATGTTTAGATAATAAAAATAAGTAGAAGGAGAAATTATTCCTGCATCTTATTAGCATAGCTGACTGATAATAAGTTCCACGACTCTATTTAAGTTTATGTTTAGTTTTTTTGAGCGCTCTTTTTTAGTTTCTTATGCTATATTCTGTTAATACAGAATATAGCATTTTATTTCGCTTCCTTGGTTTCTTTTCACTCAATCTTATATCTGCTTCCAAACCTGTGTTTAGTTTCTGATTGGCACACATGTTCTGCCTCCAGTTGTATTTCATTTACCTTGTTGGATCTGGGAATGATGTCACCGCAGTCTAAATTATTTCCCAGCTGCCCGTCTGACAAGCTGTGGGAACCATTCTGAGGCTTTTATGTATTCATACACTGGAGCAACATGTTCCCTAACAAAGTCTTGCACAGTATTATTATGCATGTGATTGACGTAACGAGATACAGATTGTTAAAAGTTGGAAATAAGCAGTTTATTTCTACAGCCACCTTCACTTTGATTTGTATGGCAGCCATATTGGCTATTAAAGTTGTACTTGGTTTGAAATAATTTGTTTCCGAATCATAGTTCCAGCTTCTGATCATTTTCTGATTGATTGTTTTTTTTTTCTTGGAGCTTTATTCAAACATCCTGTTACTACTTTCCATAGAGTTTCTGTTTTCTACTGTTCTTTTCTCAGATTGCTACGGGTTATGCTACTTTTTGCAACTCATTTAGGAAACACTTGAGCTTTACCACATTCATTAATTATTCTAAGTTTGTATGTATATCTGGTCTTAACCGTTTTCTTTTATTTTTGACATGGAAAAAGCTAATATGCCTTCTGCCAATTTTTGGGTTCTGTATAAATTTTCTGGTTTTTATCAGGTTTAATTAGATTTAAATCCAATCACAGGTGTACAAAACTACACAACAGACTCCACCATGATTCCAATTATTACAGACAGAGGAAGCCAAAGTGAAAAGGTACAATTGTAACTATTTACATTGTTGAGATGCTTGGATCTAACCTACATCCGATGTGAGCCAAACCAAAAACTGCAGTCTCTCACGGTTGTGATAGGCAATTAAGCGCTGATTTATGAATCGGTGGAACAATTGTGACTCAATCGTCTGGTCACTGCAGTTGGCCTGTTTTGCAGCTGACATTTTGTCTTGATATAGTGGGACAAACACAGTCTGAATAATGAGGGCTGCATTTGTCTCAGGGGAAATTCTGCTTCCGCACACGTCGTACTGAACAACCGAAGGTCCTAAAGCTTAATACAGCTTTTGTTGTTTTAAGGTTTCTGTCGGTATCTTTGTGTAAATAATATCCCCTGTGTTGAATGTTTGCGTCCCTGCAAACATGTAGCCTTATTAAGTTTTCAAAAGCCTCTAAATAGCAGTAAAAAAAAGATGTCTCTGCTCACTTTAACTGTATTAGATTTCAGACAAATATATAACAGCGAAATGTTGTCCTATGAACTTGTTTTACGCCATTCAATGTAGTGCTCACACGGTGAGAATCCAACTGTTTTTTTAACAGTAAATCATCCTGAATTTACCTGAACTACTTTGCAAAAGTATTCAGTACAAAGGTGATCACACCTCCTGATCTTGTTCACATGTTGTGACTTTAAAATCAAAAACTTCAAGGTATTTATTTATTTTTTTAGATTTTAGGCGATAGACCAACCCAAAGTGGGGCACAATTGTAAAGCATAAGATATTTATATTGTCATTATTTACACAAAATTTGCCTGCATTTGCATTCACCACATTTTACTCTGATCTCCCCAAATATAATCCTGGGCAACCACTTTGTGAAGAGAGTCAATTTGGGTATAATTTCAGTATAAATCCATCGTTTCTGTGAGGGCATTTGGGATTTGATAGAGAACATTATTTTTTTAACACCACAACACAGCAAAACATTTAGGGATAAAGTTGTTAAGAAGTTTAAAGCGGAGTTAGGATATAAAACAAAACCCTAAGCATCTCGCAGAGGAATCTGTTAGAGGATGTAAACAAAGGGTTGGATCAGATCAAAGTCAACGCATGTATTGGAATGTCCTAGTAAAATAATAAAATGAAAATCTGGGACTGAAAATGTGCTGCTCGCGAACACTCTTTGTCCATTCTGATTGAGCTTCAACTATTTTTGCAAAAAAGAAAGGAAAAATGTAGGTGTGTAGATGCGTAAAGCTGTTAGACACATACACTAAAAGATGTACAGGTTCAAACAGAAGCTCTATAGAGGAACATGGACACATCGCAGTCCCAATAAAATCAATTAGTTTGTGGTTGATACATGTCATAAGATGAAAAAGTCTAAGGAACATAAAGGCTTTTGTGAGCCACAGCGTTAGCAGATTCCTCCATAAACTGAAAATCACCTACATCTCTCCTGTCACAGTTTATTTACGTATTTATTCATCATCTTTTCCAGGGTCCTCCAGGATCTCAGCCTTCTCCTCACACACAGCCCCCACCACACAACCCCAGCAATCCCATGATGGGACCCCATGGACAGGTAAGACACTTTCCTTCCACTCTCCTCTCGATTGTGTCTGTGTACGCTCTCTCATTCACTCATTCACTCAGTTATGGTAACACTAAAGGAGAAACGGCTCCCGGGTCCCTCAGTGTGCAGGCAGCCAGGGACAGGCAGCATCCAGGATGGCGGACTGGATGAATAATTTATCTGTGTTGGCCGGGCTGTGAGGAGCGGAGGTGCATCTGGAGGGCCTCCTCTCTCCCTCAGTCCAGCACTCACCATCCCATAGTCCATCAATAGAGCATTAATATTGCAGCATGGCCTGACACTGTGCAGGCTCTCCGAGTGCAAACCCACCACAATGCAGGAGGAGGCAGGGGGTGGCGGGGGGGGGTAGAAGAGGAAAAGAGGAAGTGGCAGAGTAAAGAGTAAGAAAACAGTAGTAAGTCAGTCCACCGCCTCCAGCGTTGAGTGTAATTACATAAGCTGTCCTCCGCTTGCCCCAAACGCACACACTGACACAGAAAACGCAGTTCCCCCTTAAACACAAATGTTGCTTATCTGCATTTCGTGATTGTGAACACATCTGTCTTCCAGTCTGTGTTTAAATCTCCATGTTTCCCCAGGTTGGGTTTTGTTTACAACTGTTTCCCCTCATTTGACACTGAAAGATGGCCCCTCTGGATGTGGGTACTTTGTAGATACAGCAATGTACTCTCGTTGGTAATAGTGCTAACCGTCTGCCTGTAATGCTTTACATTATTCACTAGTTCAGTAGCGCTGGTTCTGTACGCGTGTCCCCACCGGGCTGTTCTTGTCTCCGCTCTGCGGAAACGTCCAGGTTTGTGTCTGACGACGCTCAGACTACGGTTTCAGAATCACTGTATCTCTGCTCTCTGACTTGCAGGAAATGGTAGCAAATTGTTCTGTGAAGTTTAAATTAATACTGAGTATTTCATCTGCTTGAATTTGTGCAATCGCCCCTTTTCTGTGCATCTCCACTTTCTCTCCTGCACTTCCCTGCCTTCACATGGTTCTGTTTACGCTGCCTGACCTCCTCTACCTTTATCCTGATGGCTTTTACCTCCTGAGGTCTTACTTTCCAAGACACGACAGGATTCTCATTTTTAAGAATTGTAGCAAAACAAAAACTCATCACTGTCCAGCACAATAGCTCCCCCTGCTGCCCAGCAAAGAAATCGCCTCCAGACTGAGCAGCTTAAAACGTGCTTTCTAATTGTTTCTGACCCCTAAACACTCCCACTTGGGCTGTAATGAGTACCAATTTTGATCTGTTTTGCATGAAATAATTTAGCAGATTTGCACAGGAAAGAGAAAGTATAGTTTAGAGGCCTATTTGAAATAATTATTCATATTATAGCGATTTTATTTCTAGAATTAATGAGCTGATGATATTTTAAATGACTTAAGAAGCCAGACATTTATTTTTGATTAAAAACCAGCAAAAACATGAGTCTGTCTTAATGTAACAAGCCAAGAAGAGAGCGAGAATGGACTGGCAGAGTCACTGGCCTGTGTTGTGACGTTATTAAGGTAAAATCTAGGCTGGATTTTAAGGACAAAGCTGATAATGACTGTAGCACGCTGAGACATGTTGTGGTTTGTGTTTGTCTTTTTAATAAACGCTGTGGTTTCTCTCATATCTCATCAGCTTTATGGATAATGTGTCACGCATTACTTCTTTCAGCAATTGTCCGTGTAACTCTGGGCTGCAGATTACAATATTGGTGTTTTAATTTTTATTACATTCAAATGTTTTTGATAACAAAACATTTTTTTTCCCAGAAGCCTTAAAATTATTTCTATTTTCTTCACTTAAATAAATTTAATTGGATATTTCATATTAACTAAAAGTAAGATATATTCATTCTTTTTCCTGAAAGACTTGATCAAAGCATATTTACCTGATCAAATACATATTGTTTAAGCAACTCAAATTTAATTCATTCGTTAATTAATTTGGTTTAATAGAACGTTAATATCGAGTTCAGTGTAATTCTTATTTCATGTCTTCAGCTTATGGGGTTTTTTTTGTTTTTTTTATCCCAAACACAATGGTCAGGAAATCCTTGTTAGGATAACTGAAATCCTTTCAGTCATGAAATATAAACATGTTTAGTGGTTGTTCTAAAATAAATATGTAAAGAGGTTTTTTGTTTTTTTTTTCCTGTCCATTCTGCAGCCCTTCATGTCTCCACGGTACCCAGGAGGCCCCAGACCTTCCCTCCGAATGCCAAACCAGCCTCCCGGGAGCATCCCGGGCTCTCAGCCCCTCCTTCCAAACAGCCTGGATCCCACTAGACCTCAAGGTACTGACTACATTAATGGCATCCCAGCATGCTCCACTGTTATTGATGGTACAAATGTCCCAAAAGCCTTAAAATAAATTAATCTTACACAGGAGCAGCATAATCTCACTTTGTTGCTCCATATCTCTGGCAGTAAGCTTCAGAGATTTTCTTTATTTTTTATTTTTACCTGCTTTACCATCGTCTTCTGTGTGTGTGATGAGAAGAAAAACCTCG